>NC_054473.1:72052227-72769727 GCF_017639515.1 Carcharodon carcharias
TTTTGAAGGAGGAAAGCAAGTAAAGAAGCAGAGAGGTTTAAGGGTGGAATAGCCAGAGCTTAAAATCTATGCAGCTCAAAGCATGGCCACCAATGGTGGAATGATTAAAATCAGCTCAAGGAGCCAGAATTAGAGAAGCATAGAAAACAGAAGCTTGTAGGGCTGGAGGAGATTAGAGATAGGGAGGGACCAGGCCACAGAGCAGTGAGAATGAGAATTTTAACCCACAGCCATCATAGGCCAGGGAGTACAGGGATAGGTCAATAGTATTTACTGCAAGATAGAACATGGGAAATAGAGCTTTTGATTGCTTCAAGTTTATGGAGAATAGAATTTAGGAACTCAAAGGGATTGTTTTGGAACTTCTGTCTGGAGGTAACAAAAAACAGATAAGGGTTTCAGCATAACAGCTGAGTGGGGGGGAGCAGATGGGCAATGTTGCAGAGATGGAAATAGGTGGCCTTAGTGACCTTGCAGATTATGTGACTGAAATCTCATCCTGAAGTCAAATATGACAGAGATTGGGAACAGGCTGGTACATCCAAAAACAGCTACCAGAAAGTGAGACGGAATCTGGAGGCAGCAGAGTCAAGGCAGGTACTGAAGGCAATGGTTTCAAGTATTTCCAATATTTATTAGAAAGCAAATTTCTGCTCATCCAGTATTGGATGTCGGATAAGCAGAGTGGCAATTTAGAGACAGCTGAGGTGGTCGAGAGAGCTGGTGTGGAGGTTGAGCTGGGTCTCATCAGCATACGTGTGGAAATTGATGTTATGTCTTCAGATGATGTCACTGAGAGGCAGCATGTAGATGAGAAAGAGGAGGGGTCCCAACGGTGCAGGAGTGAGAAGGGAAGCCATTGATGGCAATTCTCTGGCTACAATTAGTTAGATAACAAAGGGAACAGGCGAGTGCAGTCTCATCCAGTTGGGCAATGGTGGAGAGGCATTGGAGGAAGATGGTGTGATCAAAGGCTACTGAGAGAGAGAGAGAGAGAGAGAGAGAGAGAGAGAGAGAGAGAGAGAGAGAGAGAGAGAGAGAGAGAGAGAGAGAGAGGATAGTTTACATTTGTCACAGTCACACATCAATCACAATTTGCATACTACAGGAGTCAGTCTGATCTTGTGGCAAGAGCAGAAGTCAAATTGGAAGGGTTAAAATGGGGAATTTGAGAAAAAAAGATGGGCATGAATTTGGGAGGTCAACATGTTTAATGGCTTGAGAGAGAAGACAGGTCATGTGACTCACTTTGGGACATTTTCCAAGGTCACCATGTCGGAGGAACCAAAACTGGGCACTCCAGATGCAGTCTGTGAATCTCCTCAACCAATGAGGTTGAAGGTTTGTGAAATTACCAGCACAAGGACTGGGGAAATGAGTATCAGCTGGAGTTAGCATGGTTTGCAAGGCCAAAAAGGTCAAGGTTGGTTTTTGGAGAAGTGGGGTGATGATGGCAGATTTGAAGAAGGGGACAGAAACCTGGAGGACAGATTACTGTTAACAATGTCAATGAATATGGGGCTTTAGGTGGTCAGTAGTTAATAATGTACTTTTGAAGTCCAGTCACTACTGTAACATAGGGAAGTGCAGGAGCCAGCTCCCACAAATATCAATGATGAAAGCTTACCTGATCACCTGTTTTAGTGGTGTTGCTCAAGGGATAAATGCTAATAAGGACACTGGGATGAACTCTCCTGCTCATCTTCAGAAAGAGCTAAGCAATCTTTAATATACATCTAGGAGGGCAGATGAGGCCTCAGTTTAACATCTCCCTCAAAAGACATTACCTCCAACAATGCAGCACTCCCTCAGTACTGCACTGGAATGTCAGCCTAGATTATGTGCTTAAATCTCTGGAGGCTTGAACCTTCTAACTGAGTCCCACAACTGAATCATAATATTTTCCCACTACCAATGTAGACACGAGAGCGCTCATCGTTCATTCTGCAGCCCAGATTACTATGCACAGATGGTTCATACTCTACTTTATAGAAAACAAGGGTTTGCCTACAGAAAGAAGCAAACTCTTGCTTTGGGCACAAAAAGTATCTGGAGTGCGCCCGAATCAGAACAGTTGGTGGCTGGAAGCATGATAATCACCATCTGCAGACTAAAAACAGGTGCTCAGTTTGAGACACAGACAGGCCACTGTCAAAGCACTTTATGGCCAATTAAATATTTTTGATGTGTAGTTGTAATGTAAGAAATGGGGCAGCCAATTTGCACACAGCAAACTCCCACAGATAGCAATGTGATATTGACCAAAAAATACGTATTTATGTTTTTGCTGTTTATTCTTTCATGGGATGTGTGCATCATTGGCAAAGCCAGCATTTGTTGCCCATCCCCAATTGCCCTTGAACTGAGTGGCTTCCTAGGCCATTACAGAGGACAGTTAATTGTGAACCAGATTGCTGTGGGCCTGAAGTCACATCTCAGCCAGACGAGGTAAGGGTGGCAGGTTTCCTTCCCTAAAGGGCATTCATGATCCAGATTTTTTTTTTAAACATATAGTTTCATAGTCGCTATTACTGAGACTAGCTTTTAATTCCAGGTTTATTAATTGAATTCAAATTCCACCAATTGTCATGATGGGATTTGAACCCATGCCCCCTGAGCATTCGCCTGGGCCTCTGGATTACTAGTCCAGTGACATTACCACCACACCACATCGTCCCCTAAATTTGTGATATTGACTGAAGGATAAATATTAGCCAGAACACCTAGAATAAGTCCTCTGCTCTTCTCTGAAATAATGCCATGGGTTCTTTCACATTCACCCGAGCAGGCAGATGGGGCCTTGGTTTAATGTCTCATCCAAAAAGCGGCCCCCCTGACAGCACAGCACTTCCTCAGTATTGCACTGAAGCATCAGCCTGGATTTTTGCACTCCCAAGTTCTGGAGTGGGATTTGAACCTGGGACATCATAACAGCTGCCACATAAATTATGAAAAGCACATATAGCAGAGTTAAAATCAGCCTGAGTGGCTGAGGAGGGACCAATACACAGAACATGTACTTCAGAAGTAAATAAACTATATCAAAAAAGCAACATGAAAGGTTACAAACATAGAAAGAAAACGAGTATCCGCATGCTTCTGCCAATACTCAATGTGAATGTGACCCTACAGAAAAGAACAGAGCACAATGTGACAACAGCGAAACAACTTGCAATTAAGTCAGTCTAGTTGAGGGAACCTGGCCCATGCTAACTCCAACTGACACTCATTGCCCCAGTACTTGTGCTGGTAATCTCACAATCACTCACTCTCATTGTTTAAGGAGATTCACAGGCTGCATCTTGAATACCTTGCCCAGTTTTGCTTCCTCCAACATGGTGACCTTGGAAAAGGTCCCATAGAGTTTCAAGAATGATTCCTAACTTCAAGGGCCTCGGTTAATGAGTGAGGCTCAAGGACCTTCATCTATTTACTTCAGAGTAGCATAGACTTCAAGGCAACCTGATAGAGCTCTGTAAAATAATTCAAGGATGAGACCGTGTCCCAAGTGACAGATTATCCTGTTTAACATCTTGAAGAGGACCAGGAAACATGAGCTTAAAGATTGTAAGGATAGGAATTGACGATGTTGGACAGTTCTTTTCCTGAATCCAAATGAGGTGGCTCTGGAATGCATGGTTGACTGGTGTAGGGGATGCTGACTCCTGCTGGATCAGTTCCTGACTGGGGCAGAGAGCACATAATTGAAGAGGTTAGGTGGGTTAACTGATAAACACCTGGTTCACATGATCCTCATGGATTGTTCTGATCACTTGAAGGGATTGAAAAGGAATTTTCCTGAGCTTTTTCTCCCCTTCCCCTCATTGGCCCTTTGGATCTTTGTTTTTTTCTGTCTTTCTGTTGCCTCTGGAGATGATTACAGGCTGCAGAGTGACAGTGGGGTGAGGTGGAAGAGAGTCGGAAGTGTCTGGTGATAATGCTGCAGCGATTTTTTTGGGTAAGCTGCAGAGACCAGCAGGTCTTCTCCTGCCCATCATTTTGCAGTGTTTTGTACCATGAGACTGTACAATTTAGTGGCAGTCAAAGATACAACAATTAGGACCAGTATTTCAGGAAAAAACTACAATTAATTATACTCAACACTGTTGCTTTCTTTTTTAATTTAAAAGTAAGTAAGTATCAAAGTAGGAGGTTAACTGAAATCCAAAGTCAGTTCGACTGGCATACGCACAAGGAGTGCATTAGAACTGAAGTCGCAATACGTAAACTTCACATGGCCCCTGCTATTTTTGTTCAGAACTGAATATTGAAGTTGAATCATTGGGGAATTTTACAATCACAAAATAAGGTTGCCAGAACATATGCAGCATTCCAGCTGCAGCTTCTTCCCAGGGATTTTTCCAGCATCAGGATTTTATTGGCACAGCACTGAGTAATTTGCAAAGTTTGCAAATTGTTTGTGTCTTGCATTTTGAGGTAACAGTAAAGAAAGATGTTCTTTGAATCATTTGCTATCGTGCTAGCAAAAACAAGAGTGTATTTTTGACTAAGGTGTCTAGTTCAAATGTCCCTAGCTTTAGAAGTGAGATTCTCTGTTATCTTTCCAAAATACAAAGGCCAAAGTGGCATCATTAGTGCAGGGTTAGTGCACAACACATTTTACTTCACACTGACACTGCAAATTTATTGGGTAAATGGAGCTCAAATCCAGAATAGGGTGATGAACCCTCCAAGCTCAGAACTGTTTCTGGGAATTAAACAATCTTCAGCACACTCCAGCCCAGCAGAAAATAAATCAGAGGCATGAGGGAAAAAAAGGTACATTTTAATCAATTTTCTTTCCACAGTTCCATTTATTAAAATATTGGAGATTGAAGGAAAGTCGTTTGAGCAGGGAGTGTGGTTGGAGTTAGGTGGGGTGGGGGCAGGGGTGAGTGGTGTGATCATCTAAGGAAGGATTCAGGAATACATCCAAGCAGGGTTTGCAACCCTATCCAGAACCCGACTCAGTACCAGAGAGGAATGAAATGCCCCAAAGGAAATCCATAACAGTCTACAAAACAGAAACATACCATTCAGCTCAATTGGTCTGTCAAAGCTTATTCTCCACACCAGCCTTTTTCCACCCTTCTTCATCCAACCCTTTCACCATATCCTTCCATTCCTTCCTCCTTGACATGCATATATAGCTTGCCCTTAAATGTATCAATGCTACTTGGCTCAACTCGTCCTTGTGTTAGCACGTTCCACATTCCAGCCTGAAGTTTCTCCTCAACTCCCTATTGGATTAACTAGTGACTACTTGATACTTATGATCTCTGGTTTAGAACACTCCTGCAAATGGGAGCATTCTCTACATCTACCTAATCTAAACCATTCATTACCTTAAGGGTCTCTACCAGTTCAACCTTTTCTCGAGAATAGCCCCAATCTGTACAGCCCTCCTGGCAAGCATACCCTCAATCCTAGTATAATCCTAGTCATTGTTCACATTATCCAAATACTTTTTTTAAATTTAAATCTAACCCGCAGAATAGAGCTGTGCACAGTGTGTTCTTACTAAGGTTCTGTCTTCCTGTCTTTTGTCTTTGTATTGACTGGACCCCCAACTTGGTGTCATCCACAACTTTTGAAATTGTACGTCTGAGTCCAAATCATTGTGAATTGTTAATAACAGTGGTCCTAGGACAGATCACTTTCAAATACCTATTTCCTATGTTTTGCCAGTCTGAGAAGGGACCTTGAAACCATGCTCAATTTTTGGTTTTATACCCAGTTCTTTCCATTCTAGCTGCACTTTATTGTATTTACAATTTCTCAATGTTTTTCCATTACATGTTTCAGTAAAAATTCAATTATCTTTCTGCCACCAATGTTAAGCTAACTGTTCAACAGTTCCCTTGAGTTGTTCTACCTCTCCTTTTAAATACAGGAACATTAACCAGCCACCACTACTCTGGTACTTTTCCTCTAAAAGTTTTTTTAATATAAGTACAAATGTAATAATGCACCCACTATTGCTTGGATGCAATTTTTCCAAATCAGTTTTTTGTCTCCAAGTTTGATTAGTTATCTACCTTAAACATCTAGATATATTTTCAATCTCTTCGAATTTCAGACCCACTTCGTTCGTCTCCTTAGTGCATACAGAGGCAAAATAGCTATTCTGTACTTCTGCCATTTTGCTGTCATTACCTGTGAGTTTATCGTGTCCCCATCCCTATCCTCATTTGTCGTGTGCTCTTTGTGCCTGTAAAACACTTCATTTCTCTTTATATTCCTCAATAATTCAATTTCACAGTTCCTCTTCTCTTCCATAATTTTTAAAAACTTCGTTACTCACACCTTTGTATTTTATTTCGTCATCTGTACGTGTGCCTTTTTCTTTAGTTTCAAATTTATTTTAATCTGTTCTGCATAGCATTTCATTTTTGGCTAGTTTTGTTTGTTTTTAAGCAGAATATATTGCTCCAGCACTCTAACACCATGTTAAATATTTCCCACTGCTGTTCTAATTTTTGTCTGTCAAAATAATTATCTAACTTACCCCCGTTTCCATCATCACCCTCAAAATGAGATTCCCTTCACTGCCCATGTGTTTAAGACAAAAGGTCAAATTATAACCTTTTGATGTTATGATTGCTATTTCCCAGATGTTCTCCTACGTTGACTGCTCTCATCCATTCTGCTTCATGTACCATCACTCAGACCAATAGTGATTCCTTTCTTGTTGGGCTTATTTTATTTTAGGGAAGAAAATAGTCTTGAACGTATTGAAAAAACTCCATTCCTTTTTCCCCATCTCATCAATAGATTTTAAGGTATTTGAAATCTCCCATGGTTATTCTGTGTCTTTTACATAACTTTACTTCACTTGGAGTCAGTTTGGGCCTAAACCCAAGTTTCGTATTGGCACAAATACTTTTCACCAATACTAAACTTGTTCAGTGAATGTGAATATACAATTACATTGTGAGCATCTCTCAAGCTACAGCTTTTAACCAATAAATTTAAAAAGCAGATTTTAAGGCACTCAAATAGCAGGATGCTCACAGAATTATGTTTATGCATTCAACCAGGGATGATTACAGTGGGTTACCCATGAAAAACAGTTAATCTATGACAGAATTCAATGCCTCGAGGGAAACCTTTTTTTTAAAAAAGGTCATTCACAGGATATGGGCATTGCTGGCTAGGCCAGCATTTATTGCCCATCCCTAATTGCCCTTGAGAAGGTGATCGTGAACTGCTTTCTTAAACCTCTGCAGTCCCTGTGTTGTAGGTACATCCACAGTGCTGTTAGGGAGGGAGTTCCAGGATTTTGACCCAGCAGAGAAGGAATGGTGACATGTTTCCAAGTCAGGTTAGTGAGGATATTTCCGAGGGGAGAACGAACACAAGTTCAAGATATACAAGCATCTTCAAAATCATGCTGTGACTACAGGGGTCAAAAATAAGAAAGTGTGTTTAGTTTGATTTATCCTCATGGATGGATGCAACAACCTTAGATTACAGGTGGAGTTTGTTTTGTGGCAGGGAATGCTATCCTCATTTCAGCTTCAAAGTCTTGAATTAAGACCTTTAAAAGCACCTCTAATACTCCTCTTACTGTTTGATGCATAATTTTATGTTTTCCCTGCTTCAAGCAACAGAGTTTGAGTAATTTCCTCTCTCAAACCCCAACAAGTGTGAGTGTACAGAACAGATTCTCAGCAAAAGCAGCTAACACGTTGTGATGACGACCAGACCATTTATTTTAGAGGTGCTGGTTGATGAATTAATATTGGCCAGGGCAACAGGAGGAACTCGCTCTTCTTTCTTGAATTCACCTGAGGGGGCAGACAGTTTAAAGAAAGATGCTGAACTCTGCAGCGTTCCCTCAGTGCTAGAATGTTAGCTTGCTTGTGTGCTCAGGTCCCTGGAATTGTGTTAGAACACTCAACGTTCTGACACACAGGCCAGAGTGCCATCACTGTGTTAAAGCTTTTTATACACAACTGTTGCACTAGTGCCACCAGCAATGTAAAACAAAACTAGGGACAAAAATGCTTCCAATAGGAGATGGAACTGGAGCAACAGGGTTTGTTTAAACTGCAATTCTTGCCATCTAATCCCAGTGAGGGTTTGCATTAAAACCCTACCTACCACTACATTTTGATAGAGTTTCACTTCCGTCTTAGTTTCACTACAAACATGAATGTCAGACCTCATAAGGTAACTTGAAGAGGCATTGACCTGCCAAGGATATATGGGTTGATTATATAAAAGAAGAAGATCCCTATACTGCAACAAAAAATGATTTTAGGACTAAACTTGCAATCTTACTCTGCTTTTTGGCATTTTCTATCTAGTGGAAGTGATTTTCTAATATGAATATCAACTTCAAAATTTTCCCAGATGATCAGTAAGAAAGTACTTACTTAGCCACTCAAGTGTGGGATTATTTTCCTGCTCTGCAGTGAGTTTAAGTACTATGCACAATTAAAAAGGAAACTAAAGGCACTACTAGATCTGTTAAAAGAATAAAGGTAAAGAGGATAGTCGACAAATAAGGTAGCAATTTTTAAGCTGAGAGTGAGAGGATCATTAAAACTATATTGGGACATTAAAAGGACAGATTTTTTTTTTCCATTCATGTGGGCTTCACTGGCTGGGTTAGCATTTATTGCCCATCCCTCATTACCCTTCAGAAGGTGGTGGTGAGCTGCTTTCTTAAACCTCTGCAGTCCCTGTGTTGTAGGTACACCCACAGTGCTGTTAGGGAGGGAGTTCCAGGATTTTTGACCCAGCAACAGTGAAAGAACAGTGATATATTTCCAAGTCAGGATGATGAGTGGATTAGAGGGGAATTTCCAGGTGGTGGCATTCCTACGTGTGTGCTGCCCTTGTCCTTCTGGATGGTACCGGTCGTGCATTTGGAAGGTGCTGTCTAAGGAGGCTTGGCGAGTTCCTGCAATGCATCTTGTAGATGGTGCACACTGCTGCCACTGTGCGTCAGTGGGGGAGGGAGAGAATGTTTGTCGATGGAGTGCCAATCAAGCAGGCTGTGTTGTCCTGGATGCTGCAAAGCTTCTTCAGTGTTGTTGAAGCTGCACTCAACCAAGCAAGGGAAGGTATTCCATCACTCCTGACATATGCCTTGTAGATGGTGGACAGTCTTGAGGAGTCAGGTGGTGAGTTATTCACTGCGGGATTCCTTGCCTCTGGCTTGCTTTTGTAGCCAGAGTATTTATACGGCTAGTCCAGTTCAGTTTCTGGTCAATGGTAACCCCCAGGATGTTGATCATGGGGTGATTCAGTGAATGTAAAGAGGTGATGGTTAGATTTTCTCTTGCTGGAGGTGGTCATTGCCTGGCACTTGTGTGGCATGAATGTTACTTGCCACTTGTCAGCCCAAGCCTAGATATTGTCCAGATCTTGCTGGACATGGACTGCTTCAGTATCTGAGGAGTTGTGAATGGTGCTGAACATTTTGCAATCGCCAGCGAACAAACCCACTTCTGACCTTCTGATGGATGGAAGGTCATCGATGACGCAGCTGAAGATGGTTGGGCCGAGGACACTACCCTGAGGAACTCCTGCAGTGATATCCTGGAACTGAGATGATTGACCTTCAACAGCCACAACCATCTTCCTTTGTGCTAGGTATGACTCCAACTGGTGGAGAGTTTTTCCCGATTCCCATTGACTCCAGTTTTGCTAGGGCTCCTCGATGCCACATTCAGCCAAATTCTGCCTTAGTGTTAAGGGCAGTCACTCTCACCTCAACTCTGGAGTTCAGCTCTTTTGTTCATGTTTGAACCAAGGTTGCAATCAGGTCAGGAACTGAGTGACTCGAGCAGAACCCAAACTAGCATTGGTGAGCAGGTTAGGGGTAAGCAAGTGCTGCTTGATAGCACTTCTGATAGCCCTTTACACCACTTGACTGATGATAAAGAATAGACTGATGGGGCAATAATAGCCAGGTTGGATTTGTCCTGCTTCGTGTGTACAGGACATGCCTGGGCAATTTTACACAGTGCCGGGCAGATGCTAGTGTTGTAGTTGTACTGGAACAGCTTGACTTGGGGCGTGGCAAGTTTTGGAGCACAAGTCAACAGTATTATTATCTAGAATATCTGGGTATGACAGATACCTTGCATTAGAATTAGTTTTTTTGTCAAATTTTATTTTTGAAGATGATGCTCAATTAACAGCAATGGGCTCAGCTGTTAACAATAACATTGTTATTAAAATAGATAAGAATACAGCCTTCAGTGGAATAAGGAGCCTTAAAATCGGTTATGCTGCCAGCCCAAATGATATCCAGCTTAGATTCCTTCAGGGAACAGGTGCTGTGCAAGCTCCTCGCCCGTACCTTTATTAGTTTGTTTCAGGGACCATTCCACAAATTGGACGAATGTCAGCATGGTTCCAATATTTATAAAGGATGAGTTAGGTAATGAAAGGCTCATTAGTTTGGCTTCAATAACAGGTCACGTGCTCAAAAAGGTATCAAGAGCAATGCCCTTCATGATCACTAAGCTAAAGAGAGCATCAGAGACACAATTTGGCTTCTGGAAAAAAAATTCAAGCCTTAGTAACTTCTTCAAAAATGCACTCAAATTAGTAAATTCATGGTGGGGTAAACCTGGTGGACATAGACTTTTAGAAAGCCTTTGATAAAATACCCCACTAGAGGATACTCTATTAGGTGCAGTTTTGTGGAAGTGGTGGTAATCTGCTGCAGTGCATTGAGAATTGGCATGTAGATAGACATTGTCAGCAATGGGTTTGGATCTACTGAGGTGTTGCAATGATGATTGACCTCAAGACCTTAGCTGTTTACTATCTTCATTAACGACAGATGCAAGTTGAGGGGAAATAATCCGAAGCCGTGCGCAATAATTAGGACTGTGGAGGATGTTAAACTACTGCAAGGCGGTCTCCATGTGCAGGGGGTTGAATTCACGCTTGGAAAACAATACCCAATTTAGATAAGCTTAGTGCCATGCATAGGTGTGGTTTAATGCTAACTAATCATGCAGCCTACAGGAACAGAATTGAGGCCTGTGGTGATGCAGTGCATCAATCTCTAAATGTTCATGACCAATACAGTGCATCTATATCGCAAGCACACTGGATACTATTTATATATATGTTATATTTAGAGTTTTAGGCTGTATTGGGCTGACTAGTAGCCGGTGTCCAAGCAGATCCAAACCCATTGATAACCACTTTTTGCATACAAGCATTCAGGCTGTTCCTAACTTACCACAGAAGATTACATTCAATTCCAGAACAAATTCTATAATATAGGAAACGTTCCTATACTGTACTTTATCAAGAAGTCCAGATAGACAATGTCTGCCAGGTTACCCTCACCTATCCTGGTGACTCCTTCAGAAAAGTGAATCAAATTGATTAGGCCTGACCTCCTTTTATCTAATGATTCCCTCAAGCTTATGATTACCAGGCTGCCTTATCTTCTTTGTAAAAAATTGGAACAGCATCAGCCTCCTTTCAGTTTGAGGGAACAGCTCCCAACTTCAGTGAGCTATTCAAGATTCAGGAAAGGAGCTCACACAATACCTGTCCCACCTCCTAAATGACTCTGGTGTGGATATCATTCAGTTCTGCAGCCCTTCAGGGGTCCTTCTGTCTTGGATTCTGTCTAAGAACCATGTCCCACAGCCAGACTGTAGACATACTCTGGTATCTGCTTACCACATTGACTTGGTCTACTTCTAATCAGGTTAGAGAATAGGTATGTTGCTCCAAAGCAGGATTTCAAACTCTCTCTCGAGTCGAATACATGACTGACTAGTGTCAGTGTTACAATATTTACGTCATAGGTTACCATATCCCATCTGTTAACCAGTTATATGACATAACCTATCTCAAGGTTCTTTATTCTTTCCAAAACAATATCTTCAACTAGCTCCAATTAATGCTGTCAGTTGCGCACCATTTTCTGAGTGAAGATTGGTGCAAAATAGTAATTGCGTTTGTCTGCCATACACAGAGATTCCTTTCTCATCCATCCTTCAAAATCTTTCAAAGGTCCAATACAGTCTTTCATGGTCCTCTGATTCGTCACTCAAACGTGAAAGTTTCTCCCAATTGCTCACAATCCTCGTTTCCATTAACCTTTTAGCTGATGTAAAAGAGTCCCAGTTATTCTTTAACCTGCATTGGGCAATTGGCTTCATCTTTCTGTACAACGTACGCCTCTTACATATAATTTAAAAAAAAATCGTATCTTGATTTTCTTCACTGAACTAAGAGCTTCAATTCGCCTAGATTCCACAATACTGACAGCAGGAAAGTTTAAAGCACTTCAAAAATAATGATCAAAATTTCAATGTCAGGTGTATTTATTTCTATGGACATGAGTTTGAGTCTCTAATTTGCAATTCCCAGCATCATTCTTTTCTCAAGAGAAAAGAAGCAACCTCCAGCCAGATCTTTGCCAAGATTGGCCTAAAAGCAGATGCTGGACACAAAACTACAACCAAAGCAATATACTATGTATGCTGGAAATCTGAAATAAAAATGGGAAGTACTGAATTAAGGCGAGATAACATTCATGGGAGATAGAAACAAAGGTAATGTTTCAGGTCAATGTCCTTTCATCAGAACTAGACAGAGTTGGAGAGGTAACAGATTTTAAGCAAGTAGAGTGGACAGAAGCATAGGGGCTGGTGGTGAAAGAGAAGTTCTGAGAGACTGGAGGGCAGAAGAGATTAAATGGCAAATGGCAAAATATCTAAGTTTATTGATAATACAAAGCTAGATAGGACAGTAAGCTGCGAGGAGAACACAAAGAGGTTGCAAAGAAATATAGGCAGGTTAAGTGAGTGGACAATAAGGTGACAGATGGAGTATAATGTGAGGCAGTGTGAAGTTAGTCACCTCAACAAGAACAGGTAACTTTTTTTTAGAAGACGTGAAACTTTTAAATACGAACTTTCAGGGAGACTTGGGTGTACTCTTACAAGGAACACAAAGTTCGCATGCAGGTACAGCAAGCAATTACGAAGGCAAATGGTATGTTGACCTTTATTGCAAGGGGATGAGAGTACAAGAATAAGGAATTCTTGCTACAGTTGTAT
The DNA here is from genome assembly GCF_017639515.1 of Carcharodon carcharias. Taxonomy (NCBI): domain Eukaryota; kingdom Metazoa; phylum Chordata; class Chondrichthyes; order Lamniformes; family Lamnidae; genus Carcharodon; species Carcharodon carcharias. The sequence goes on from NC_054473.1 coordinate 72,065,283, forward strand.
AAAGATTTAGTGAGACCATACCTGGAGTACTGTGCACAGTTTCGGTGTCCATAATTTTGGAAGGATGCACTTGATTTGGAGCATTGTACAGCAAAGGTTCACTGGATTGGCTCCTCGGATGAGAGGGTTGTCCTATGCTGAGATGCTGAGTAAATTGGTCTATGTTCTCTGGAGTTTAGAAGAATGAGAGGTGATCTCATTGAAACATACAAGATTACAAAGAGGCCTGACAGGGTAGTTACTGAGAGGTTGTTTTGGTAACCTGAAACACAGTGGCACAGTTTCAGGATAATCAGCCAATCATTTAGGACTGTGATGACAAGAAATTACTTCGCTCAAAGGAGTGTGAATCTTTGGAATTCTCTACCCCAGGGGGATGATGATGCTCCATCATTGAATACAGCTCCTTGCAGCTTGGGATAGACAGATTTTGAGACTCTCAGGGAATCAAGTGAGATGAAGAGCAGGCAGGAAAGTGGAATGAGGTACAAGATCAGCTATGATCATATTGAATGGCGAAGCAGGCTCAAGGGGCCATATAGTCAACTCCTGCTCCTATTTCTTATGTTCTTCACAGGACAAGTAAAAGGGAACAAAATATGGGTATACAAGATCTGTATGGCACAAACTACAACTTGGGTGGGGCGGGGTCAGGCAGTTGGGTGTGGGGGAGGTAAGAACCTTGTCCATGGATAAAGTCTCCAGTAGCACAACTGAAAATCAGCAACATAATCCTTGCACAAGCACTTTATACTGCAATGGCCTCCAAGGCTCCCAATAATCTATTTGAATGCACAGTGATGAAGCCATTTAGTTCAACAAAGTCTCTCAGTGCAAATTTATACTGAATGACACTGCAAAATCCAAGTCTTAGCAACAAATATACCATCTTATGCACAGCAAGATCGAGTTCCAAGGCAAACATTTACCACTCATTAATGGCCATGAACAGGGAGAAATTATCACTTGAAGTTCCACTGCTGGTGGAAATGGACAATTTGGAGTTTTTTTCTTTCAGTAGAACAATGTGGTCATTAAGAGCTCATGCATTGGGCATACACAGATGAAAACCCAAATATTGAGAAAATATAATGGGTGTACATAAGGGATCATTGAGCAATTGAGAAGGGGAAAAAAACAGGCCATTTCAAGCATGTCTGTTTCACCAGAAATGATCAGAGATACAATGCAGAATTAGTTTTGGCAATAAAAATAAAACTGATTTCAGCTAGTCCTTTCTTAAGAATAAAACTCAAGTCTAAATATTATATTTTTAAAGACTATTTTTGGGCAAAGTGGCAACCAGTAATAACAGGCAATATACACAAATAGAAGAAAACCAGTCACAACGAAATGATAAATAAGCTAATTGGTGCTGGGAATAGGATATATATTGTTATGCGCATTGAAGTAAATGGTTAAGAACCTGGAGTTTGCTTTTCATTTCCTTATTGCTCATCTACTGCAGAAACTCAAGTTGCCAATGCTGAATACCAAAACACATGTTCTGATGAAGAGTCATACGAACTCAAAACATTAACTCTGTCTTCCTCTCCACAGATGCTGTCAGACCTGCTGAGTTTTTCCAGGTATTTTTGATTTTGTTTCATATTTCCAGCATCCGCAGTATTTTGCTTTTATCTGAACACCAAGAACCCATCTGAACAATTTGAAACATTCCAAGTTGTGACAATAGATAATGCAACACAAATGTCATCCAACAAGGTTGAGGAGGTATATTCACATCCGGAATGTATCTATTTGGAATTATCAGGTTTAGAAATAAATATATAGTTCTCATTTTAGATTTTCTCACTCTTGCCTTTGTTATGCCTCATCTGATGACATTGACTCTTTGCGATAGGAACCTCACCTGAGTAACTATTCACCTGCACGTCTCAAACAGGTGTCGGTAGATAATTGAATCATGGGACATCACAGCAAATTCTGTGCCTATCTGCACTCAACATCCCGATGTACAAATCTAGGGAGTTTGGAGCAGAAGCCTTCCCAATTCCTCTCCCTCTAACCCGTAAGCATGGAAACCTTTAATGCTACCTGGCCGAGATCAGAAACTCAGTGGACAGCTGAAATCAGGCTGATTTAACGTGCTTTTTGGGATAAATTAGTCAAGTAACAAAGCAGGGCCGTCACACACCGTCTGATCGAATAATGAGCTCATGGACCTCTCTGGTGACAAGATAATGTTTAGAAAAAATGAGAAAAAAGTAAATTTACAGCACAATTGTGAAATCACACACACGCCGAAAACAAGTTTCTGAATATGCAGGGAAAAATCTGCTCCGTACCATTATAGATAAATGAAGTGTTCTTGTTTCTAAACATAATTTCTGGACATTGAATTACAACAATAAACAAAATGGAGCTATTACCTTGTAATATCCACACATTACTCCTTAGAAATAAAAGAAAACAGGCAAACAGAAATGGTCATTGTATTTTCAAGGACAAACATTCAATTCAAACACTTAACATACAAAAACATCCCATTTAGGAATCTATATTCACAAAATAGCACTAGCAGTGAAATAACCAAGGAAAAATGCATTGCAACCATCAGCCTGTGCAGTTAGCTGTTCAAGTACAAAGTAAACTAGATAGCAATACCGGTCATGAGATTTTTTTTTTTCACTCACCATCAGACTCGGGTATTAACATCGCTAAAAGTATTTGATTATAATTGGGGCCACAGTAACAACATTTGCAACAAGCTTGTGTTATTAGTCTTGTTTCAGGTTCAAAAGTGGTTGTGGCCTGGCAACGGTTTATTGTCAACCCAATTAAGCCTTTAGGCATATAGCAGTATAGATAAGAAATATGTCTAGTTATATATTGAGAAATATGCACACGGCACTATTTTGAAAAGGAGCAGTGCAGTACTCTTAATATTTAGTCTTAGCCTATATTTATCCCTGAACCAACATCACTAAAATAGACGATCCATTGTTGCTTCATCGTTTGTGGGTCATTGGTTGCTGCGTCTTCTTCCTGACTACAGTGACGACACTTAGAACACTCTTCCTTCGGTCGTAAAGATCTTAGGAATGTCTTGAGGTTATGAAGGTGCTACATAAATACAAGTTCTTTTTATATTTCGTCTTTGTTATCTCTACAAAATATAATAAAATTCGGCTTAATTGGGCCTACATAAAACTCTCATCAAACCATAATCATTTTTGAGCCTGAAACAAGATAGGGTGTATACATAATCAAGAGGATTCCCAGCACTGTGCAACAAGCCCATCTTAATAAGATGAATCACTTTAAATGAGAGGCATGAGTTAGTTGCCATCATGCACTATTGACTTCCTTGAATAGACTTTCAAAGTTAAACAAAGATTTGTGTAAATAAACCATGTAGCTTTAATGAAAAACAACTCTGATTGAAATAGCATCTTCAGGAAACGTGCTAATGTTAAAATGACGCAGAGGGACGCCAAGTGATCCCACAAGCAATTAGACTGGAAAGTATTAAGAAATATTGAAACTACAAACCTTATTTTTGTTGTGATAATTACGTTCTGCATAAAAACGTCGTCAACCAGCAGTACAGAATGGACGTGGTCGACTTTACTGAGCATTGGATGCAGATTCCATCATCTGTTCAGTTTCCTATCTTGACAAAGTCATTGTGGGGAAGGGCCAAGTGGAGTTGGAGAAAGAAAGGGTTGAACATCATCACCAAGAAACTCTTCCCGGTTTCCACTTCCATTACCTAGAAGCAGACACATGGGAGCACCACCACCTGCAAGTGCCCCTTTAAGCTACACACTATCGTGACTATGAAATATATCTTCATCCCTTCACTGTCACTGGGTCAAAATCCTGGAACTCCCTCCCTAACAGCACTGTGGGTGTACCTACACAATATGGATTGCAGAGATTCAAAAAGGCAGCTCACCACCACCTTCTTAAGGGCAGTTAGGGATTGGCAATAAATGCCGGCCTAGCCGAAGACACCAAAATCCAGTGTAAGAATTCCAAAAAGGCTCAGTTCGCTATTTTTTTCATGTTAAAATTACGTGTCATCAGGTAAGGCCATCTTAAACAAAATGCTCAGTTGGGTTCCATTAAGGTTGTACGAGAGGGAATGGAACAAAGGCTCACTAGACTGGTCCCTGATGTCCTGTGATGAGAGACAGTAGACTAGGCCTACTTTCTCTAAAATAGAAAAGAACAAGAGGTGATTTCACTGAGACATAAAACTCTTAAGGAATTTGACAGGGTAGTTGCGAGGAAGATGTACCCCTGGTTGGGGAGTCCAGAATGAGGAGTCACAATCTCAGAATAAGTGGTCAGCCATTCAGTGCTGAGATGAGGAGAAATCTCTTCATAAAGATTTGTGGATCTTGGAAATTCTCTATCCCATGAATGCTCAGTTGTGAAGAAAGCACATTCAAGTCAAAAATCAACAGACTTTTGGATACAAATGGAATTCAAGGATAAGGCGATAGCATGGGAAGTGGGGCTGAGATAGAAGATGAGCCATAAGTATACTGAATGGACCAAATGGCTTACACCAGTTCTGTTTCCTGTGTTTCCCCCAACCATGGGTTTAGACTAGACAGTCAAAGTTTTGTCTGAGCAAAGTGGAAATTTGAGGGGTGAACCAGAGCCCCACAGTTAACTATTTTAAAAAATTTTAAAAAGCTCAATTTTCTCTTCAGTTCTGTGCATGTTGATGGAGAAACATTAGCTAATGACATTAAATGGAAACCTCAGAACACAAAGGTGTCACACCTGGCTGAATTTTCACTCATCATTGTTGTGCATCTTAGCTTCGGTTGTCTTGGTTAGGATCAATAGAGGCTGCTGGAGGCAAGGCGATTGGCAAACTTGAACTTTTCTTAACATTCTTCTATCTATGTACAGGATAAGGCTTATCACAAAGCTTCACATAGAACTATCTTCTCAGCATAAAAACAAGGTGCTGGAAAAAATTAGCAGGTCTAACTCAAACTCACCGGATTTCTGGAGAAGAGTCATATTGGACTCGAAACGTTAACGGTTTGTCTCTCCACAGATGCTGCCAGACTTGCTCAGCTTTTCCAGCACTTTTGTTTTTATTTCAGATCCCCAGCATCTGCAGTATTTTTACTTTTATCTTTCAGCATACTCTGTTGGCATGTGATCTTACATCACTGATGTAGACTATTTATATTAACCCTTTAAACTACATCTCCCCCAAGTCTGACTCTATTAAATACATTATTTACATTATCACAGCATCCCAATTGTAAAAGCAACAGCCAAAGAGCCCCAAAACTAGATTTACTTCAGGGATATTCTTTGTAAAGTCAGATCACTGCAATCAAGTCGCTTCAGATCTCAAAAGCAGAAGGCTTTCTTTACTTGCATTGGTGGGAAAGGAGAGAGTGGGAGTAAAGGGTAGTTATTCAAAGTGGCACAATGGGGATATAGTGTTCTGGGACCACTGCTGTTCACAATTTACATTCCCAATTTGGACTTTGGCGTCAAAAGCACAATTGCTGAATTTTACGACACCAAATTGGGGGTGGGGGGGTGGTTATAGACAATACAGGGGAGGACATTAATAAGTAACAAGAGTACATTAGAAAACTTGCAGAATGGGCAAATAATTAGCAAATGAAGTTCAGCACAGGTAGTACATTTTTGTATAAAGAATAGGAAGGTCACATTACTTCAAAAGGTGCGGGTCTAGCTAGGGTAGAGGAACAAAGGGGCCTTGGAGTACAAATACATCAATCACTAAAAGTTGTGCCACAGGTTAGTGAGGCCATGAAAAAAAGCAAACCAAGCACAAGACTTTATTTCTAGAGGGATAGAATTAAAAAGCAGGAAAGTTATGCTAAACCAGTCTCAAACCTTGGTTAGACCACACTGTGTGCAATTTACATAAAGCATATAAATGCACTGGAGAGGGAACAGAGGAGATTTATAAGGATGCTCCCAGAAATGCATGGGTATGCATATCGGGAAAGGATGGCAGGCTGGGTCTCTTCTCTCATGAAAACCAAAGTGGAGAGGTGACCTAATAGAGATCTTTAAAATTACACAGAGGGAATGTTTCCTCTTGTGGGGAAGCGCATAACCGAAGGCCATCAATGTAAGATATCACCAAGGAATCCAGTAGGGAATTCAGAACAAACTTCTTTACCCAAAGATTGTGAAGAACGTGGAACCCACTGCCACGGAGTGGTTGAAGTGAATAATTTAGATATATTTACAGGGAAGTGGGACAAGTAAAAGAGTAAAGGAAATAAACAGTTACGCTGATAGGTTTAGGTGAAGAAAGATGGGAGGACGCTTGAGTGGAGTACTAACAACGGCATGGACTGATTGGGCTGAGTGGCCTGTTTTTGTGGTGTATATCCAATGTAATCTTATGTGCAATGGCTTATCAGTCAGTGGAAAGACAGTAATTGCATATTTCAAAAGAAAGAAAATATACTTTAAGCAAATACTTAGACAATTAAAAGATTTAACATGATCACCCATGAAAATGTAGACTTTGGTTTTAATGGTGCACAGAAGAAACACTGACTAATGATATCTAGTAGGCATTGATTTTTCTGATGAGCAGAAAATACATGCTTTGTTTGTAAAAAAAAAAAGTTAGATACATGAACCACAGCAAAGTTATTCATAGACTTTGTAAGCTGAAGTCCAACATTCAGAATCTTGCAATAAATCAAGAGTCTAAAATGTCCTCTGAATTGCTGGAAGTTTTTTTTTGCAATGGTGGACGAATTTTACTTAGCATTTGAATAGCAAGTACATGCCAGTTATAAATATTAATCATTCACATCAGTCAGCCAATCTTCAGATCAAGAATAAACGTGATGTTTACACAAACTACACTTACTGCCAATTTACAGTTTTGTCTAAGTCATAGTAAAAGCAGAGAGCTGTGAAGGCAGCTCATTTAGAATCCATGATATAACTCAAAGCACAAGATTTACCTTTCGTTATTCTCCAAGGTTCTGCCTACCTACTCCTCCCTCACCTTTCAACAATTTATGACAAGAGGACAGATTGATGGATGAGGAAATGAAGAAAAGAGGATTCAGTTCAATTGAAACCCAACAGGAAAAGGAAATGCATATTTATGATTTAACGCAAAGTTAAAAATACATTACTTATATTATGGGAAAGATAGATTCAATTCTTTATACTTGCCTTCCTCCAATCAAAATTCACTCCTCTAAGGTGAGGACTAGGGGATGCTGCATTGTTGCAGAGGGGATATTAGTACAGGTTCAGTATTTCTTTCAAGTTAATCACATTCCTCAATGTGCACTACATGATTGTTCTTTTAGAAACTGTTGTACAGGGTTCCTTGTGGAACTCAATGACTTGCACACATCTCTGCTGTCCAGTAATCAATAAAGCATGTTGAATGTTTCCCACCCCCAATCCAAATTTTCTCTCCTCCTCTCATAGGCAGTCACCCCTTCAAGGAAATAGTCAATGGGGTCCAGAACTGCACAAATCAGCTGCTCCTCCAAGCATAAGCCAAGACTTGGTGTCAAGAGTGTTTAGCCATGCGAAAATTAGCATCAAGACCAAATACATGATCATCTGACACCCACATACATGTACTACTATTCCAATGCAAGAGTCAATTGGAATTAACACAGCCAATTTCTCTCTAAATCTGGGAATGCGTAAGGACAACTGGAACACCCCCACTGTCATGACAGGGGTCAAATAACGAGGCCAAACCAATCACAGGTCAAATTGGGACCTTGCTGGTGTACTGGCTCAATATCACACTAAGTGGGTTCACTTACAGTGTCAGCATATAGAAGAGCTATGCATGTGGAGCACTTCCAAAGTAATGTTCGTCACCAAAACTATCTTGGGGTCCAGCATCTGTCAGCAAATGTCATCAAACAAAAAATGTAGCCATCAGGTTTAAAATGTTGCTAGGAAAAGTGGAAGCAATCCTTCGTGAATGTCTGAGGCATTCAGCCAATAGCACAGCAGAACGTGCTCCGCAGGTCTTGGCAGATACTGAATCTTTTTGTGCTACCTAAAGATCTTCCTGTTTAGTAATCTTCGGTTCAAATGGAAAGACATCAAAATGAAAACTGCAAATGCTTAGTAAATTGGCAAACAGAAATTAGTTTTGGAAGAATGGTAGTAGTCCCTCCAACTGCAACAATTCCTTAAATCTGGCAAACCATGAATCTATCCCTTACTGAAATGTACCCAGATGGTGTTAACAATGCCAACTTAAAATCAATATATAGAGTTCTGATGAACAGTTAATGACCTGAAATGTTACTTCTGTCTTCCTCCCCACATATGCAGCCTGACCTGAATCTTGCAATTTTTACATGTATCTATAATAGATAGTCCTCAGGTTCAGTTTCAATGGTCAGTGCTGTAAGGTGACCTTGCATCTCGCTGCCAGTAGGAATAAGTCTTTATTGCTTGACATATTGTTACAATATAAAATGACTGGGTCCAAAAAACAATTCCTGGTTGTGTCTATAAGGCATAGGAGCATTGCAGTGGTGCAGCATAAAGAACTTAACTCTCCATCCAGTCTGCATCACTCCCAAGATGACAACACTCAACAAGATTGCCATGGGATACAAAATTCTGGCAGCTGAAAGTTTCTTGATCATCAAGCAACTGGGTGGATTTTTTTTTCCAAATGAAGTTCATTCATGGGATGTGGGCATCACTGGCAAAGCAAACATCTATTGCCCATCCTGAAGTGCCCTTAAAAAGGTGGCGAGTCACCTTCTTGAACCACTGCACTCTTAGTGTAGGTACACACACAGTGCTGTTAGGAAGGGAGTTCCAGACCTTGATCAAGCAATAATGAAGGAACAGTGATTTAGTCCCAAATCAGGGTTACAAATGACTTTGAGGCAGTGGTGCTTCCAATGTGTCTGCCACCCTGATTCTTCTAGGCAGTAAAGGTTGCAGGTTTTGGAAGCATTGTCTAAGATGATAAATGCAAACTTCTTGTGTTATTGCAGTTGCACTCATCCAGGCAAGTGGAGAGCATTCCATCTCTGAGCATCAGTCTTGTGTCTTGTAGATGGTGGACAAACTCAAGTTAGGTGGTGAGTTACTCTCTGCAGAGTTCCCAGCCTCTGGCCTGCTCTTGGAGCCACAGTATTTATATGGCTAGTCCAGTTCAGTTTCTGGTCAATGGTAAACCCCTGGATGTTGCTGATAAGGATTCATCTATGGTGATGCCATTGAAAGGCAAGGAAAGATGGTTGGATTCTCTCTTGTTGTAGTTGGCCACTGGAGCCTGTACTATCACTATTTATCACTCCAGGTTATAATATGCATGTAAAAGTGTACATTGCCACAGCAACTCAGGCTCCTGGGGGACTCCTGGCTGGCTCAGTTGGCAAGGTGGCTAGTCTGGATCAGATTGGTGCCAACAGCACTGAGTTCAATCCCTACTCTGGCTGGGCTGGATTTGGGGCTTGCACCTCTCTTCCCTACCCAAGGTGGAGATCGCAGTGCTGTGGGTTGGATCTGCCTTCAGGCAGAGAATTCTGGGAGAAAACAATGAAGAATGCAAGACCATTGATAAAGCAGCTGAAATTGGTTAAGATACGACACTACCCTGAGAAACTCCTGCAATTATGTCTTGGAGGCCCGAGATAATTAGTCTCCAACAACCGTAGAAATCTTCCTTTGTACTAGTTATGACTTTAACGAGTGGAGAGTTTCCTCCTTTATTCCCACCGATGCCCATTTTGCTAGGGCTCCATGATGCCATACTGAGTCATATTTGTGTCAAGAGTAGTCACTTCCCTTGCCTCTGAAATTCAGTTCTTGGGTCCATATTTGGACCATGGCTGCAATGAGGTCGGGAGCCAAGTGATCTTAATGGAACCCAAACTGAGCATCAGGAAACAGGTTATTGCTGAATGCTGAAGTTTGGCCAAATTTTGGTCTGCAGAGCAAGCAATATTGAATATTTGTTCAAAGTTTGTAGAATGTGGGCATCCAACATGACAATAAATTTTCAAAGCATTCAACATCAAATAAATTTTAGCAGTCTAAATTAACTCTGACCCTGACTCTGGTTTTAGTGATGATATCCAAAGATTAGCTATGAAAATGTTTTTTTTTTAAACAAAGGAGCTATGAATGCAAGTCTCTATTTAAAATTACTGATGATATGGAGTACACGAGTTGCAACTGATAAGATGAAGCTTCAGGTATTCTTTTGCTTATTCTAACGCCAGCAGAGTGTTTGACATACTTTGTGCATTATATACTACCTGCCTGACCATTGGCCTCATTGTTGTTTGTCAGACCATGCTTTGTGCAAATTTCCTATGTTTACCTTAAAAAAAATACACTGACCACATCCCAAATTGTAATAATCAGCTGTGAAGCATATATGGGGTCATCTCTAAATATGAAAGGCAAATGTAAATGCAAGTTTATTCTTCAAATACCCCAAGTGAGTTTTACCACAATTAATTCTCTTCTATATTTAACTGCAAGCTGACAGGTTTAGTGCAGCAGGATTTAATCTGTTCCAAAGATTTCTGAATGCATCTGCTGGAGATGGTCGGGAAGGGGGGTGAGGGATTGGGGTGGAAAAGAGGGAAAGAGCCATTAAAACTATGATGAACATTGCAGTCTGGATCAGCAATATCATGATTTGTTATATTTTGTTTTGTATGCTCTTTTCCTTTCCATCCCTCCCTCTTCAACGTTATTCAGAAATAAATGAAACACTAGACACTAATGCTGTTTGGCCAGTCAAGTGATAAGCCACTATTTAATTATTTATTTTGGTGGGTGGGGAAAGAGTTGATGATGTTAAGCAAGAGAATTACTTAGGTCGCAGCCATGTGGTTTAGTTGGGAGCACTCTAGCCTGTCAAGAACTATCATTTTTACTAATATTATTGTGGGACATTTTAAAGCAGGCTTATGTGTGCACACGCGCACGCATGTGGCCAATTTAATTAAACTAGAGGTGATTAGACTGCAAGCTTTAAATTATCAAAGAAGTGAGGTGTAAAACAGGCGTCTGAAATGGGGATGAGTAAAGCTCAAATGAGGACAGTATGAATAAAATTTGCATTTTTAGCTAAGTGGAGAAGTGTTTAACTTTCAAAGGGACTGGGAAAATGTTTACAGCTGGCAAGATAAATAAAGCAAGATGATTGTATTGATTTTTCCCAAAAGTGCTGGCCATAATGAGAACATGAAAGATATTTATATTCTGGGAAAAGTAACTTCTGAAGGCAAGTAGAAGTAATGGGTTTTATAGATCAAAATTGGAGAAATATATTTAAAGAAGGATAGAAAGCTATGTGAGGTGTGGCTGAGAGATCTGGAAAGTTGACTCTGTGAAACAGACTTGGGAAAAAGCCTCCAGCAACCCTGCAGAAGTTTGCTGTTCCAGTAACCAAAGTTGTGTTAAAAGCCTTCGAAGTCCATTGTCCAGTGAGTGCTTGTGGTAAAACTGTTGGATGACTTTATAAATTTGGAATCTATTTGGACTGCTATCTTAAAAGGGGGTGTGTAGTTGGGAGTCTGGTTAAGCAGAAATTTTGGGATTGGTTATAACTGTAATCTTGTGTCTAGGTTTGCTCTTTTTTGTTAATAAATGTTTTAATTTAGCCTTTAAAATATCTAAAGGTGGAAGTAGACTCATTACTTCTGACTTCAGTGCACAAGCCTTCTCGTAATAAATACAAATTGCAAATTCCTTGTGATAGCATGGCCAACTTTCCCTTGTGAATCTGGACAGCCTGGCGTATACCAACTGCCATATTATAACATGCCTCAGAGTCAGAAGGTTATGAGTTCAAGTCCCATTCTGGAGACTTGTGCATCAAATATAGGCTTAAAAACTTTAGTGCCACACAGAGGGAGAGCTGAAATATCAGAGGTGCCTTCTATCAATGAGATGTTAAACTGAAGTGTCTGGCTGTCCTCTCAGGATATATGACCCCAGTGTGCTATTTGAAGAAGAGACAAGGTATCCTGGCCAATTTATCCCTGAACCAACACAAACAGATTTTCTGGTCATTCTCATTGGTGCTTGGGGGTCCTTTCAATACACAAATTTCCTGTCACATTGCCCTGCATAACAAGGGCGACAACACTTCACAAATACTTGATTGGTTGTGAAGCACTTTGAGGCATTCTGAAGTTGTGAAGGGCACTACATAAATGCAAGTCTATCTTCACTTTTCATAATTAACTTAAACAGAAACTAACTTTGAACCAGATTTTTGCAGCAGAATGATATACTTAAGTGACAATAAAACTCATGCACAATTCAGTTTGAATTTTTAAAAAAATACTTGCATTTTCTAAAAATATTTGCAAAGTTCATGGAAGGGGCACAATGAAGCAGCGGACTCTGTTCCAGGTACTTTTTCTGAGATACAATTGGTTTTCTAATTATGAACATCAGGATCAAATTGGGTTGCCTTTTCGTATATAATGTGCCATTGGCAACAAATGTCTACAGGTTTTGCAAGTAGATTGACATTTTCTTGATCATATTAACTGAACAGTCGTGAAGTCACTAGATAAGGGAGGGAAAAACACGTGCCCGACATCGCCCTCATCCTGATGGCCACTTGTGTGTGTGGCTGCATCCAAGCTGAGCGTAAACCCTCAGTACGCAAACACCAAGTGTCACTAGGTACTGGGGTTCTCCCCGTCCCTGTTGTTGCGAAGGATGGGTCTGGCCACGCTACCGTGGAATGCTCCAAGTAGTTGGACCGTGCCGTACCACCTGACCCTCATGGAAAAATTTATGCACAGAAACACCTTTGACCACAAGTCCATCAGACAGTGGTCTTAGTAACATCTTAGAGGCCCCGAAGGAAAAGAAGATGGAGGATCCTGTCGGATGGTTCCCCGAGCAGACTGTCAAAATCATTTGGCAGAATGCCTCATCGCCAGAACTTTCCAACAAGCACCGAGATGTAGCTTGGCTGATGGTGAGAAAGGCCCTCCCTGTCAGATCCTTCCTACACACCAGGAATCTCACACCCCTCAGCATGTTGCCCTCAAGGTGGCTGTGCTGGGGAAGAGGCCATTGTTCACCTCCTTGTGGAATGTGCCTTTGCAAAGAAGGTCTGGAGAGAGATGCATTGGTTTCTGTCAAGGTTCATCCCGAGCAGTGCTGTGACACAGGGCTCTGTGCTATACAGGCTGTTCCCAGGGACACACACTGAGGCAAACATCAACTGCAGCTGGAGGATCAACTCAGTGAAAGATGCTTTTTGGTTTGCCTGAAACTTGTTGGTCTTCCAGTGCAAAGAGTTGTCCCTGACCGAGTGTTGCAGACAGGCATATTCCAAGGTCCAGGACTACGTGCTGAAGGACATATGAAGGGCAGCTGCCACAAAGGCCCAATGGGGGAACGTCACTGTCAAAGACCTTTCTGCCATAGTGCAGAGGGGCTGGGAATTTCTTGACCCCTCGGGCTGTACAGCTCACAATAAATGTATGCATTGAACACTAATTGTATTATAATTGTATTGAAGCACTTCAGAGCGCAACATGATGTATGATGATAATTCGAATATCATTATAATGACTGTCATGGCCATATTGAAATGATTGTAATATTCATTGATTGTATTGAAGTGCCCCGTGATCCATGTGTAAAAGTTGAATCTGATGTGCTTTTTGTGATGGCAATTTAGAAATGTTTTGTAATGTTCTTTCAGATATTTTATGAATAAAGTATATTTTTCAAAAAAAATTAATTGAACAGTCATGTGTGTCATTTTACTTTAGTTATGATCAACACCCTAGGACCAAATAAGCGCATATTCATCGACACTGCAGTAAAATCTAATCAACGTAACTGGATTGGAGAAATAAGTGCAGCGGTCAGGGTGCTGATTCGCAGTGCTCCTGATTTTTTTAAATGCCTGCAACGTTCTGTAATGGGAGCCACATGCCAGTAGCAAGAAATGGCTACTATTACCATTAGGAGAACCAAGCTGGATTACTGCTCTCAGTTTCTATATAAACATGGCATTATAAACTTGCCCAAAGCAGCTTCCCTCCAGCTAAATGAAGGGTGCCCAACATCACCCTCATCCTGATAGTCACCTTGGTGTGTGGCTGCTTCAAGCTGTGCGTAGACCCTCGACACACAAACACCAAGTGTCACTACATGCTGAGGCTCTATCTGTACCCACTGTTGTGAAGGATGGGTCTAGGCACGTTGCCACGGAATGGTTCATGTAGTTGGACCACCTATGCCTTGTGGAAAAATTTATGCAGAGAAACACCTTTGGCCATTAGTCCATCAGGCAGTGGGCTGCATGTAATGTCCATAGAAACCCTGTGGGAAAAGGAGATGGTGGGTCCTGTCAAATGGTTCCCTGAGCAGACTGTCAAAGTCATTTGGCAGAATGCCTCATTGCCAGAACTCTCAAACAAGCAACCAGACGTAGCTTGGCTGGTGGTGAGAAAGGCCCTCCCCGTCAGATCCTTCCTACATGCCTGGAGTCTCACCCCTCCACACATTGCCCTCAGGTGGCTGTGTTGGGGAAGAGGCTGTTATCCACCTCCTTCCAGAATGTGCCTTTGCAAAGAAGGTCTGGCGAGAGATGCAGTGATTTCTGTTGAGGTTCATCCTGAGCAGTTCAGTGACACAGGGCTCTGGGCTCTATGAGCTGTCCCCAGGGACACACCGAGACAAACATCAACTGCAGCTGGAGGATCATCAACTCGGTGAAAGACGCTCCTTGGTCTGCCCAAAACCTGTTGATCTTCCAGTGCAAAGTTGTCCCCGACTAATTGTTGCAGACATTCCAAAGTCTAGGACTACGAGCTGAGGGATGCACTTAAGTTTGGGGCAGAGGCGCAATGGGGAAAGGTTGCTGCCTGAGGCCTTTCAGTCACAGCACGTCAGTGGGCTGGAATTTGTGTAGAACACAATGCGCTGTATGACTTACATTGAATGTATACAGTAAATAGTACACGTATCACAATTGTATTGAAGCACCTTAGAGTGCAAACATGATCTAGGTTATTTGGCTATCATTGCACTTTCTATAATGGCCATTTTGAAATGTTTTGTAATGTTAGACCATAAGACATAGGAGCAGAAATTAGGCCATTCGGCCCATCGAGTCTGCGCCACCATTCAATCATGGCTGAGAAGTTTCTCAACCCCATTCTCCCGCCTTGTCCCTGTAACCTTTGATCCCCTTACCAATCAAGAACCTATCTATCTCAGTCTTAAATACACTCAATGACCTGGCCTCCACAGCCTTCTCTGGCAATGAATTCCATAGATTCACCACTCTCTGGCTAAAGAAGTTTCTCCTCATCTCTGTTCTAAAAGGTCTTCCCTTTACTCTGAGGCTGTGCCCTCAGGTCCTAGTCTCTCCTACTAATGGAAACATCTTCCCCATGTCCATTCTATCCAGGCCTTTCACTATTCATATCCCCCTTCATCCTTCTAAACTCCATCGAGTATAGACCCAGAGTCCTCAAAAGTTCCTCATATGTTAAGCCTTTCATTCCTGGGATCATTCCTGGGATCGTTCTCGTGAACCTCCTCTGGACCGTCTCCAGGGCCAACACATCCTTCCTAAGATACGGGGCCCAAAATTGCTCACAATATTCTAAATGTGGTCTGACCAGAGCCTTATAAAGCCTCAGCAGCACATCCCTGCTTTTATATTCTAGTCCTCTCGAAGTAAATGCCAACATTGCATTTGCCTTCCTAACTACCGACTCAACCTGCAAGTTAACCTTAACAGAATCCTGGACTAGGACTCCCAAGTCCCTTTGCACTCCAGACTTCTGAATTCTCTCCCCATTTAGAAAATAGTCTATGCCTCTATTTTTTCTACCAAAGTGCATGACCTCACACTTCCCCACGTTGTATTCCATCTGCCACTTCTTTGCCCATTCTAACTTGTCCAAATCCTTCTGCAGCCTCCCCACCTCCTAAATACTACCTGTCCCTCCACCTATCTTTGTATCATCTTCAAACATAGCCAGGATGCCCTCAGTTCCTTCGTCTAGATCATTAATGTATAAAGTGAAAAGTTGTGGTCCCAACACTGACCCCTGCGGAACTCCATAGTCACCGGCCGCCATCCTGAGAAGGACCCCCTTATTCCCACTCTCTACCTCCTGCCAGACAGCCATTCTTCTATCCATGCTAGTACCTTGCCTCTAACACCATGGGCTCTATCTTACTGAGCAGCCTCCTGTGCGGCACCTTGTCAAAGGCCTTCTGGAAGTCCAAGTAGATAACATCCATTGGCTCTCCTTCGTCTAACCTACTCGTTACCTCCTCAAAGAATTCTAACAGATTTGTCAGGCATGACCTCCCTTGATGAAACCATGCTGACTTTGCCCGATTTTATCATGCACTTCCAAGTATTCTGAAATCTCATCCTTAATAATGGACTCTATAATCTTACCAACGACCGAGGTCAGGCTAATCAGCCTGTAATTTCCCGTCTTTTGCCTCATTCCCTTCTTAAACGGGGGGGTTACATTAGCGATTTTCCAGTCCTCTGGGACTCTCCCTGACTCTAGTGGTGATCTTTCAGGAATCACTGAAGCCTCCACTATCTCTTCAGCTATCTCCTTCAGAACTCTGGGGTGTAATCCATCTTGTCCAGGTGATCTACCAACCTTCAGATCTTTCAGTTTTCCTAGCACCTTCTCCTTGGTAATAGCCACCATACTCACCTCTGCCCCCCCGACTCTCTTGAACTTTGGGGATGTTACTCGTGTCTTCCACCGTGAAGACTGACGCAAAGTACCTATTCAGTTCCTCCGCCATTTCTTTGTTCCTCACTACTACTTCTCCAGCATCATTTTCCAGCAGCCCAGTGTCCACTTTTGCCTTTCTCTTACCCTTTATATATCTAAAAGAACTCTTGCAATCTTCTTTTATATTACTGGCTAGTTTACCTTCATATTTAATCTTCTCCCTTCTTATTTCTTTTTTAGTTGTCCTCTGTTGGTCTTTGTAGGCTTCCCAATCCCCTGTTTTCCCACTGCTCTTCGCCGCATTGTATGCTTTCTCTTTAGCTTTTATGCTGTCCCTGACTTCCCTTGTCAGCCATGGTTGCCTTGTCCTCCCTTTAGTATGCTTCTTTTTTCCTAGGGATGAATTTTTGCTGTGTCTGCCAAATTACTCTCAGAAACTCCTGCCATTGCTGTTCCACTGTCTTTCCAACTACTTTTCGATATTTTATGAATAAAGTATATTTTTGCAAGAATAAGATGATTGGCACTGTTGAAATGGTCAGTGTTGAAAAAAGAATGTTGGCATTTTAATTATGAGCTTCAAAGAATAAGCGACACCAGCAACAAAGGTTACACCATATGCTGCATTGGTCCCTGCCAAGCCACTTAGTACAAGTCATGGTAGATATTTGCATTATTTAATTTTTCTTGCTACCAAGACATGAAGACTTAACTGCAGATTAATGATTTATATAAATTAATTATAATTAATGCGCGAAGTCTCTTAAAAAATCGTGACTCATGCTATTGTGACGTAATTTGGCAAAGGAATGGAACCAGGCTGTAATACTAGCAAGGAGAAACAAGATGTACAAAAGGTACATCTAATCTGGTAGCAGCAGATAGCATGAGAGTAAGAAATAGTTACAGTAATAGCTGGGGTTAAATTAAGAGGGAAAGCAATTAGGTTTACAGTGCATGTATGTAAGCAAGCAGAATAAGGTTAATAAAGTTGGTGAGCTTAAAGCACAGATAGGCATGTGAGAGAGAGGGAGAGGGAGATAGATAAAGGGAGAATTTCCTAGAAGAGTCAAGGACAGAACCTATTGAGTTAAAGCTAAGAAACAGTAGAGGTACCATTATTCTAGTTGGTCTACAGAGTACACCCAGTAGTAGGAAAGACAATGGGACAAATTTACAAGGAAATTTCAAAGAGGTGCAAAAACTATAGAGTCGTTATAACGGGGGGGGACTTCAATTATCCAAATATAGACTGGAATATTCATAGTATAAGGGCACAGAGGGAGAAGAGTTGCAGGAATGTGTGGTGGAGAGCTTTCTAGAACAGTATATTTCAGGCCCAATAAGCAGACATTGGTGGATCTGGTTCTGGGGAGTCAAGTGGATTAAGTCTCAGCTGGCGAACATTTGCTAGATAGCAATTATTCAATCATAAGGTTTAGGATATCTACAGAAAAGGGCAGAGAGCAACCTAGATTTCAACTAATTCATTTCGGGAGAGCCAACTCCAGTGAGGTGAAAACAGATCTGGCCCAGGTAGATCAGGGTCAAAGATTGACAGGCAAAACTGAAATGTAACAGTGGGCTGCCTTTAAAGGAAGAGATAGCTTGGATACAGTTGAGGTACATTCCCATGAGGCAAGCTCCCTGGATGACAAGAGATAGAGAATAAAATAAGGCAGCATGAAAAAAAAAAGGTGCGTATGACAGATGTCAGGTGGATAACATAAGTGAGAACGCAGCTTAATATAGTGTGTTTGGGGGGGGGGGGGATTGAAAAAAAATAAAGAGATGGAAAGAAAGAGAATGAAAAGAGACTGGCAGCAAACATAAAAGGGAATCCAAAGTCTTCGGTAGGCTTATAAATAGTAAAAGGCAGGGCTAGAAGTGATTAAGGACTAAACAGGGGCTTTATACATGGAGGCAAAGGGTATGGCTGAGATAGTAAATCAGTACTTTGCATCTGTCTTTACCAAGGAGGAAGGTGCTGTCAAAGTCTTGTTGAAAGAAGGGATAGTTGAAACATCAGATGGGCTAAAAATTGATAGAGGAGATATTAGAAAGGCTGAATGTACTTAACTACTTTAAGTCACCAGGGCTTGATGAAATGCATCTGAATATATTAAGGGAATTAAAGATTGAATCTGTGGAGGCACTGGCCATAATTTTCCAATCTTCCTTTGACACAGGGATGGTGCCAGAAGATTGGAAAGTTGTAACTATTACACAATTGTTCAAAAAGGGTGTAGGAATAATCCCAGCAACAACAGGTCAGTCAGTTTCTCTGGGAAAGCTTTTAGAAATGATAATCAGGTACAAAATTAACAGTCACGTGTACAAATGTAGATTTAAAAGTAAAGTCGGCATGGATTTGTTAAAGGCAAATCACATTTAACCAACCTGTTTGAATTTTTTAATTCATGAAGGTAAAGTGGTCAATGTGGTGCACATGGACATGCAAAAGGTGTTTGATAAAGCTTGTCAGCAAAGTTAGAGCTCATGAAATAAAAAAGGACATTAGCAGCATGGACAAGAAATTTACTAAGCAACAAAAAAAAACAGCAGCAATGAATGATTGTTTTTCACACTGGAGGAAGTGGCAGTCCCCAGGGCTTGGGAATGGACCATTGCTTTTCTAGGTATATATTAATGACCTGGACTTGAGTGTACAAGGCATAATTTGAGAATTTGGAGGTGACACAGAACTTGGGAGATATTGTGAAATGCAGAGGAGGATAGTGATGCACTTCAAGAGGACCTAGACAGGCTGATGGAATGGATGAACACCTAGCAGATGGAATTTAATGCAGCGAAGTGAGAGGTGATACATTTTTGGGAAGAAAAAATGAAGAGGCAACAAACAACTTCAAAGGGGGTGCAGGAGCTGAAAAACCTGGGGGTCTATGCACACAAATTGTTGAAGGTGGCAATGCAGGTTGAGAAATTAGTTCATAAGGAATGAGGGGTCCTGGCCTTAGTGGGGCACAGAGTAAAAAAGCAAGGAAGTTATGGTGAACCTTCAGAAAACATTGGCTCAACCCCAATTGGACATTTACATCCTGTTCTGGAAGCCACAGTTTAGGAAGGATGCGAAGGCATGAGAGAGAGCGCAAAGAATCCCAGAATGGTTTCAGGGATGAGGAGGAGGAACTTCAGTTACATGGATAGATTGGAGAAGCTGGGATTGTTTGCCGTAAAGAAGCTTGAGAAAAGATTTAGGAGGTGTTTAAATTATGAGGGCTCCGGACAAAGCAGATAGCTCTCAAAGCACTGCTCTCATTGGCGGAAAAGTCGAGAATCAGAGGACATTGATTTATGGTGAATGGTAAAAGAACCAAAAAGGCGACAGGAGGAAAAGCTTTTTGTAAAAAACATAGCATGTGATTAGGATCTAGAATGGAATGCCTGAATATGGCAGAGACAGATTCAATCATGGCTTTCAAAAGGGAATTGGGTCTGAGCTATGGGGAAAGGACAGGCGAGTGGGACTAGCAGTGTTGCTGTTGCAGATAACCAGCATGGACACGGTGGGCCAAATGGCTTCCTTCAGCGCTGTAATAAGTCTCTGATTCTATGACTTTTTTTATTGCATTGCTGGGCTTAACGTACAGACTGGAAAATTGAAGCATTTTTAGGTAGTGATTCATTGCAGACTAAAAGCATGGTGAGAAAGCAAAAGGAGAATCCTTTGAGTTCAGTGAAAATGTACAAAACAAGAAAAAAAGTCTAATGTTACTTTGCGCAGAAGTCAAAACATATCAGATTATGCTAAAGGAGCATCATCAGTACTTTCCTGACATGTTCGGAACCTCACTTACAGAGGTCATAGTAGAAATTCTCAAGGAAAGAGGAAGGAGAACAAGTTAAAATAAATTGTTTGGTTCAAGGTTAGCTATATAGATCCACATGCAGTTTTACTCCATGCAACAATAAAAAAACCCATAGTTTGCCCACAAAAGAGCAAAGATATCTTGTAGGAAAGTCAACCCCAATCACATTTTTACAGCTAGAGAGCTGTCAGCCAGGAGTCAAGAGAGCAGTTAGCCATCAGCAAGTAGGTAATCAATAATAAGTGGGTGGGGGTGGGGGGGGTAGCTTTACCAATATTTCAAGCTTAACTTTCAAAACCATAATATTTATGAAAAAGAGCAAGTCTAGCTTAGTTTGCTGATATCTTGGACAATCCCCTCACTTCCAAACACCCATCATTGTTAGTGCAGAAGAATTGTCAGCTGTGTTCATAAAATGCAAGAACCAACCATATGTTTAAAGTCAATTATCAGTTTTTAGATTTCACCAGTCATCCAGCTACTTACCCTCAGTTAAGATCCTACCTTCAGAGTCACATTGATGAAACAAATGTACTAAATGCAGTTTAAGCTTATTAAACCAGGCAACCAACTAGTTGCATGTCAAATGAGAGCTAGCTGCTTTGTCACCCTCCTGTGATGACAGTTCAAGAATTTGCAATGATTAATTATTGCAAGGAATTGGACCAGTCAATAATCAAAAATTCCTTTTTAAAGTAGCAAAACCTGTTGCATTTCAACAAATCCTTCCAAGGACCACCCACAGTGCTTAATTGGATGTAGAAAAATGATCCTGTGGAGTTTTACAAGGCTGTAATTAAGCAAGATCTCTAAAGACAATTGTTCTAGCAGTTAATAAGCTGCAAAAACACCCACGAACTGAATTGCAGTCTTCTCTCCACAGCATCTGTCATTTAATGCAATACACGTTCATCTGGAAAATTAAGATACTAACAGTCCAAATTATACTCAGGAGATAGACGGCTAGGACGGAACAATGAAAGTTATTACTGGAACCACAAGGGCACTCAGAATTGTACAGTACAGTGGAATATCTAAATAAGTGTTACAAATCTGGGTACACTGAAGCTGTTTAGAAGTGATCAATGGAGCAAAGATGTAAGAGTTGCATAACATGAGTTGTTACTGGATTGTGAAAACTTGAAGGTTTTCACCTCATCTACAAGGGTCAAAGCTCATTGCACAGATGTCATTCAAACCCCAAGATGGTATTTGCCATCTACTCAGAGTTAGGTTTTTAATAATCCATTTTGCTTCTCACTGCAAGGAACCATGGTTCAGCCAGAGCGAAGAAGGTCAGATTGTGTAACTCAGTGTAGAACCCATGCATGGATAATTTTTCAATAAAGGATAGGAGGAGAATGTCCCCAACAATGTTCAGGCTGTGTGGAGTGCCAAAATCATTGAACTCCTAGCTGCATGAAGCTAAGAAAGCTAATGTTTTTCAACATTAGGAAGATAAGGAGAAAGATTCATCATGTCCTATTCCATTTTGCAGGGATCTGACTCGTGGATTCAAAAGAACTGAATCATTGGGACCTCTGAAGAACCTTACTTCTCAACTCCCCTAGCCCACAGATATATATAGGTGGGAGGCCATCTCCCAATTAACACCTCTATTTCCACAACCACTACATTCAAATTAATCAGAGCTCATTTACATTATCAGCTCTATGACTCTTTTAGAGACATGAATTTCAGCATCACCAGAATTTACCCCACACACAAACATGTGCAAGCAAGCATGCACCCTTTATTTAGCTCCTGTTCAAAAGCAAGAAAACTTCCACATGCAAACCGAAGAGAGAAACTAATTACTCCAAATCTATTGGTACAAGGCTACATTTTACAGTAAAGGATGCAGTTTCCCTAAATAATATTTAAAGGTTAACAGCCAATTAAAGCTTTTATTTTGGTACCTGAAACCTTTTGAAGAGGTAGAAAGTTGCTTCACAGTATTATAATAACATCGCTATTTACCATTTTGTTTCATCAGTATAAAGGTGTTATACTACAGAAGGTATGCAAACATCTTCCTAGCCAAGATAACAGGCACACTTAATATAAGCAGCAAATTCCCTCCCTATGATGCAGCATCTGTTACAGGCGTGATAAATAGTGGTAAACATATCCACAAGGGCAACCGGTAGATAAGAACCATGATGTCAAATAGAAAGCTAAACACATTGAACAGCAGTATTTATCTATTTAGTACTCATCACATACAGTTTCTGGATAATGGGTAGCTAGAGAAAGAGAGAAAAAGGTTAAGAGGGGGCAAAAATACTTTGGAAAGCGTGGAAATAGCAAGGTAAAAAAGGAGAGAATTCCAGCTGGCAGGCCATGATACTTAAATGAGAGACCATTAATGGTAGACGGGAGAATGATAATTAGACCATTCTTCGACCAGTCAATGATTAACACTGGTAAGGAGTTTGAGGGGGAAGCAGAGATCCTGGAAAAAAAAATCATTTTTCTGCATTATAACATGAATACACATATTTATCACATTGCTGGTCATGACAGGTTCTATTTATAGCATTTTTCATTTTCAAGATAAATACAGTGCTTCACCTTTTCACAGCCCAAGAAAAAAAATCAGCTGCAGTTTTTTTCCTGACAACTCACTCATGCTGTGTACACCAACAGCAACAACCACCCAGCATCCTCCCTCCCCACCTTTCCTGGCCCATCATCTTGCAAGTTACAGAAAATAGCAGATGGCTCAGGTTGTTCCAAGTTTAATGCAACCGAAGATATGATAATGTGGCAAACAGTAAACAGAATCCACAAGAGCCAGCGCTACATCCTTAAACCAGAACCATACTTCTGAGACAACCTTGTGGGCAATTTAACAATCGGTTTCTCTAAGTCCTTGAAAAGAAAAAGGAGTCAGCTTCAGTGAAAGCTACGTCCCAGCTTCAACTGTCAGCCATGCCTCAGTGGTAGCACTGTTCTTGGAGTCAGAGATTGCAGGTTCAAGCCCCACTGCAGAGCCTTAAGCACATACACTAGGCTGAAACTCCAGTGCAGTGCTGAGAGGGTACTATATTTCAGATGACTTTGAGTCAAGCCTGTCTTTCTGCTCATGTGCACCTAAAATATTCATATAGAGAAAGGAGGAGAATTATCCCAGTTTCCCACCTAACGTTTGTCTGTGAAACAACAGAATAACTGGGTCTTCCGCTCACTGCTGTTTGTGGGACCTTGCACAAACTGGCTTGTCTTCAAGTGACTACACTTCACGTGCTTATGAATGTGCCGATAGCAAGAAAGGATTTATTGAAAGACAACATCCTTCTTTATGCAGGAGTTTAAAAATTCAATTTCTCACTGTAACACCATGTGCTTGCCAGCAATGCACAGTGATGTCGTTCTCCAAGTTATTACTGCCCCGCATTCAACAGATTTTAGAGTTTAAGTTTGCACTGACAGTTAGATGAACTTGCCACAAGCAGTGTGGAACATGGTGAAGTCATAAGTTTCTATCAGTACTCAGAAAATGGCCAATAGTTTAGTTTCCTGTTCATTTGGTCAGATTGTGGTTACCGAGGGAACAATTGTTGATGAATGTAGAATTTGCAGCATGTACTGTGATATAGAAAGTAAAATACCTTTCGTTATGCCAAAATGTAAAAAGGGAGCAATCCCTTAAAAATGGCAGGGCTGGTAATTCAGCCCCTTTAAACAAGTGCTGAAGCTGTATTAGCTGTGTGCGCAAATGGACTGAGTCCATCCACTCAAGGTCAGCTCATCTGAATACCTTTCAAGTTCTCTTGACGCCTTGCACATGAAGTACTAGGAGCTAGAGATTCAGACACCAGTGATCATCCCTGTCCTGGAATGGAACTGGGAGAACAGGAAAAAAGAACAAATTTTCTATATGGCAAGAGATGAGAAACTGTGGAGGAACATGTGGATTGAGCGCCCAGTAACAAAAATCATTAACAAAGATGCAAAAAAAAAAAAGACTACGCAACTTTGCCCTTTATGTTGAGATGATTAGTATACGCAGAAAGAAAGAGATGCTTCAATGTACAAAGCCATGGTCACACCATATCTGGAGTACAATCCCCACCCGCTTATAGCGGAAACACTCATGCGAATACAATTTCCCCACTACACATGATGGCCAGCATAACCCAATTTTGGAGATGGCAAGCAACACAGTATTGGGACTGTGCTGCATCCACAGATTGAGAAACTCCTGGCTAATATCTGGGTTGCTTATAGCTGTGTAAATCGCACTGCCTCACAATGCAACCAGGAAACAGAATCCTGACAAGTGCTATCACTGTCAAGTACATTTGATCAAATTTTAACTTTAATTTCAAATAGAAGATTTGATACTTTTTGTCTGCTTATATGTAATTTAAGCATCCCATTATTAATGAACAATATAGTGTACAATACTGTGATATTCTAAAGGGAGGTTTTATTTATATGGCAAAAACTAATCATTTGAATGGAGGCAAATGACAAAACCACTGTGCAGTGAAGAAAACAGAATAATTCAACATCTGACATCTAGTATTTGAATTTTAGAAACATCAATTAGAATGAAATATAATTAATGAGTAAACACAGCTGTTTCTGCCTGAAATAAACACAAGATGCTATAACCAGCAACTTTAAAATTGACATTCATGGTTAGCTCCTCTTAGCCAATAGAATGACTGACTATTTTACACCTAGACATTTTAAGTGGTGGGACTGTATTTTGTTTGGTTCAAGTCACTGCACTTCAGGGAGGATATACTGACTGCAGGGGAGGTCACAACAGAGATTCACTTGGGACCATAGTTAGATAGGTTAAATAATGGAGATAGATAGCATAAACTTGAGTTTTATTCTGTTAGTTTAGATGGCTGAAGAGTGATCTATAAAGGAATCAACAGAATAGATGGAGAGAAATTCTTTCCTCTGATGGAAAATCCAGAAGAGGAGTTTATATTCTTAACATTTGGGTGAGGCCATTTAGAATTGAAAGCAGTAAGCATTTATTCATCCCAAGGGTAGGGGAAATTTGGAACTCTTCCCCCCAAAAAGCTATTGATGTTGAAACAATTGAATTCTCAAGATGAAGAGGCATAGATACCATAGATGTTGGCGTATAAGTCAACCTTTGAAGCCTCCACAAATCCATTCAAAAACAAGGGTTGACTTTTACAGAGTATAAAAGTGAACTGCCAGCATGGGTAGTAACCATATTTGTCAATTGTGGGGTCTGCTATGTGGACGTGTCTTAAACTCCTATGCATCTTTGCCACACAGTCCATATCACCTGCTTGAACACTTGCACTCACTTATAAAGTATTGCTAAGTAAAACATCCAGTTGGGGTGGAAAAATTGAGGCTGTCTATAATGCAAATATAGCATGTCATGGGTGAAAAGGGTGGGGGAGGTC
This sequence comes from Carcharodon carcharias, assembly GCF_017639515.1. Classification (NCBI taxonomy): domain Eukaryota; kingdom Metazoa; phylum Chordata; class Chondrichthyes; order Lamniformes; family Lamnidae; genus Carcharodon; species Carcharodon carcharias. The sequence continues at coordinate 72,091,245 of NC_054473.1, forward strand.
AACTTATTCCCAGAGTTTAAGCAAAAACATGATTTTTGGGGGTCTGGAAAGATACACTAGCTCAACTTATAAGCTGCAATCAGCCGGGAGAACAAGTAATATGGAGTAAAGATGGGTGGAGTCTATTATTAATGAAGTAGTGATAGGGCATTTAGAAAATCATGATAAAATCATGTTGACTCAACATGATTTTATGAAAGGGAAGTAGCTAGACAAACTTATTAGAGTTCTTTGAGGATGTAACAAGTAGAGTGGATAAAGGGGAAAACAGTAGATGTAGTCTATTTGGATTTCTAAAGACATTCAATAAGATGCCACATAAAAGGTTACTACACAAGATAGAAGCTTATGGTGTTGGGAGTAATATATTAGCATGAATAAAGGATTGGCTAACTAACGGGATAGGTCATTTTCAGATTGGCAAACTAACTAGTGAAGTGCACCACGGATCAGTGGTGGGACCTGAACTATTTACAATCATTTTATATTAGTGACTTGGATGAAAGGGCTGACTGTGTTGTAGCCAAACTTGCTGACAATACAAAGATCGGTGGGAAAGCAAGTTGAAGAGGATACAAAGTCTGCAAAGTGATCTCGACAGGTTAAGTGAGTGGGCAAAAGCTTGGCAGATGGATTAAAACGTGGGAAAATTGAGGTTGTCCACTTTGGCAGGAAGAACCGAAAAGCAGATTATTTAAATGGAGATTGTAGAATGCTACAGTAGAGGAAACTGGGTACATGAATCATAAAAAGTCAGTTTACTATACAGCAAGTAATTAGGAAGGCAAACAGAATTTTATGTTCTATTCCCCTTGCAATAAAGGCTAACAGTCGGGAAGTGTTGCTGCAGCTGCACAAGACATTGGTGAGGCCGCACGTGGAGTACTGTGTACAGTGTTAATCTTCTTACAAGGAGAGGTATACTTGCATTGGAAGCAGTTCAGAAAAGTTCACTAGGCTGATTCCAGGGATGATGGGTTGTCTTATGAGGAAAGGTTGAGCAGTTTGGGTCTATACTCATTGGAGTTCATAAGAATGAGGTGATCTTATGAAATATTACATTCTGAGGGGGCTTGAGAGGGTAAATGCTGGGAGGAATTTTCTCCCATTGGGGAATACATAACTCAGGGGTGGGGGTGGAGATACAGTTTAAAAATCATGGGTCTCCCATTTAAGACAGATGAGGAGGAATTTCTCCTCTCAGAAGATCATTAATCTTTGGAATTCTCTAATCCAGAGAGCTGTGGAGGCTGGATCATTGAATATATTCAAGGCTGAGATAGATAGATTTTTGACTGGCAAAGGAGTCTGTGATTATGTGGGGCAGGCAGGAAAGTGGAGTTGAAGTCACAATCAGACCAGTCATGATCTTGTTGAATGGTGGAGGAGCCGAAAGGCTCCTCCACCATTCATGCCTAAAGACATGCCAGGTTACAAATACACAGTTGGGTCTGACCAATACAAAGAAAGTGTGATTGAAGGCCACAGGGACAAACTAACCTTCAGGCAAGAAGTAGGTGAATCCTATTGGTACAAGTAGGTCTCAGGAGACGAAATGATAATGTGGAATATCAGGTACAGAAATTCAGAATTTCCTTTTAATAAATGCATTTCTAAAAACACTATTGACATAGCAATAATGTACTCAGCAGATTCAGAAATCACCTACCAAATCCATTACCTACACAACCTAAAAAAGGACAAGTCTCACATCATTCAGGCTCAAAAATATATTGCCATCCCTTCATTGTCACAGATCATTGGATCTGTGCTATGGCCTCAACTATTTATACAAGTGCCAGGAATCTAACCATCTCCCCCTGACATTCGATGGCATTACTATCTCTGAATCCACCGCTAACATCATCCTGAGGACTAACATTGACCAGAAACTGAACTGGACCAGCCATATAAATACTGTGGCTACAAGAACAAGCTAGAGGCAGGGACTTCTACAGCGAATAACTCGCCTCCTGACTCCCCAAAGCCTGTTCGCCATCTACAAGGCACAAGTCAGGAGTGTGATGGAATAGTCTCCATTTGCCTGCATGAGTGCAGGTCCAACACTCGAAGTTCAATACCAACCAGCCCACTTGATTGGCATCCCACCCACCACCTTAAATATTCATTCCCTCCCACATTAGCAAACAGTTGCAGCAGTGTGTACCATCTACAAGACGCAGTGCAGCAACTCACCAAAGCTCTTTCAACAGCACCTTCCAAAATCACAAACTCTATCAGCTAGAAGAACAAGGGCATCAGGTGTATGGGAACACCACCACCCACCTGGAAGTTCCCCTCCAAGCCATACACCATCCTGACTTTGAACTATAATCACCATCCCTTCACTGTCACTGGGTTAAAATCCTGAAACTCACTCCTTAACTGCACTGTATGTGTACCTACGTCAAATAAACTTCAGTGGTTCAAGGCAGCAGCTCACCATCACCTTCTCAAGGGCAATTAGGGATGGGCAATAAATGCTGGCCTAGCCAGTGATGTCCACATCTTGTGAAAGAATACCAAGTGCTAGAGGAGGATGGTGTGGTCAACTGTGTCTCAAATCTGCAAGCAGGTCTAGAAGGCCATGGAGGGATAGTTTAACTTTGTCACAGTCATTCACGATATCATTTGTGATTTTGATAAGAGTTGTTTCAATACTGTGACAGGAGTGGAAACATGATTGAAGGGATACAAACATGGACTTCTGGGAAATCCGGGCATGATTTCAGAGGCGACAACATGTTCAAGGACTTGAGAGTGGAAAGGGAAGTCGGAGAAGTGGTGGTAGCTTGCAGGGGTTCCAGAAGATGGCTCTCCAGCACTTTTCCAAGGGCAACTAGGAATGGGCAATAAACACTGGCAGTGCTTTCACAATCTATATTTCAAGCGAATCAATAAGCCTAAGTTGCTTACTTCAACCAGTGATAAAAGTGCAACTTTAAAAAAAAATTATCACACAACTGACAGATTTAATAATGTGCAAGGCACAAGACTGATAATTATAGACAATTTACAGTTTTATTGGATTTTTAACATAACAAATATGCACCTAGAGAAGAATAAGCCAGCACCTTTTCAGTCTATGGGGGTGTTCCACATTTCTGCACTGTTGCTTCTTTCCAGGGACACAGAGGTGGAACAGTCAGGGTAATGGTTTTCAAACTGGGGTGCATAGAGACTTTAAAGGAGGCCAGCAAGTGTTCACAGGGCAGGGTGATATGGGCAGCCGGAGGCCAGAATGATGCGGGCTGGCAGCAGGGTACAGCCACCACATAGCCAAGCCACTCTGTGCTGTACATCTCACCTGGGAGGGGAGTGCGCACAGAGGACCATTCAGAGCATGCCCCCTAAATGTGTTTCACCGTGCATGGCCTTTTTGTTTAAATGCATATATCTTGGAGGGGACAATTTGTGAGGGGCCTACGCAGTACCTTCTGGGTTGCTGCCCAGATTATAGCGGTACAAAGAGCACTACATGTTAGTAAATACTTGTTTTTCTAAAAGCTTTATTGCTTTCATATTGTGATTATGACATTGTTTTATCATTTAGACAGTGGGGAGGGTTGTCTGTGGTTACTAATCCATTTGCAAAGTGGTCCTTCAACCAACAAAGTTTAAGGATCACAGAGTTAGAGAAGGTAACTGAAGGCATGGTCAGAGGTTGCTTATGAAGAGAATGGGAAGGAGGAATGAAGTTAGAGGAATCAGGAACAATGTCCAAAAACATGTTCAAAAGGAACAGCTTGCCAGCTTTTGCAGAGTTCACATATTTTCTGAATTACTTCAAATGAGATAGCCCTTTTTCTGATTAGAGAGGCAAACATTTTGTACAAAAGGTGGGTATTATATAAACATAATTCAGGGCCAAAGTGGTATCTTAGATTAATTTCAATCATCTTCCCCCCAGACTCCAAGTTGCCATGGACTTTTATATGTGTTTTCTTGCCTCTCCTAAGAGATCACATAACTCTTAGATGGGATGTGGAGTGTATGTATTGTGTGGACGAGGCTAAGGGGAGCAGAGGGTCTATTCCTGTCCATTAATCTTCACTTGAAGTTATAAACATGCGAACAATTCCAGCATTGTTACCAGGATTTCAATGAAGTGGAACTGTTGAATGCATAAACTCTATACTCTAACTATACCAAAAACATCAAAAAGGGCATGATTGGAGTGTTTTGGTGATTCTAACATGGGTTGTGCCTTTTCGGCTGTAAAGACTTGGGTGACGTGCTGCTTGTTATAGGTCAGTCACAAGTGGGAGGAGCAACAAATTAAAGGCAAATCGCTGCAACATTGAATTTTGTTATTTTACACAACAATAATGAATTCCATGTTGTAAATGCCACAAATAAAGGCCTGTCTTCAGGAAGGCCACAAATAAAATACTGTACAAAGAGCAGAAGTGAAAGAAATTTCACCTTCAGCTGTTCATAGTGTTTGAGTGCAATGAATAAGTTCTTCCCATGTCTACAGCATTATCCCAGTGAGAATTCAAGGTCTTTTTGTTTCTTAAGTAGTTTCCTGAACCCACTGATCTTTCCCACACATTTCTCAGCACCAAGATCAACATCTTCCCATAAACCATAGTACAACATTCAATTGCCCAATCATTCTTATTTACACTTTACTCTCAAATCAAGATCTCCAAGAGTGGTCCCACTATGTCACTAGCAGATGCAGCAGTACTAGCATACTAAAGATAGAAGAGCACTTTGTACGCTAACAGAATTCTGAATACCGCAGTGCTGAATAATTGGCTATTAAACAGGCCTTTCCAAAGTGAGATTAATTATTCAAATTCTATCATTATAGCACCAATTTGAAACCAATTTCAGTACAACATTTAAAAGAACTACTCTCAAAGGATCTGGGAAAATAGTATCAAGAATAGCATGAAGTAGGCCAATTGGCCACTGTTCAGAGATTAATCCACATTAAAAGGTACTTCTACACTGTACTTAGAATGGTTAGAACACTTGATCCTGATTTCAGAGTGTGATGTCTGTGCATCGCTGTTTAAACTGTGTCCCTAGGGGCCCATACAAAACCAATGATCAGACTAGCTTCCCACATGGCATTACTAAGATCATCCCTCCTGTCCCAAAGGTAGGCTCATATTTTAATGGATCTTTCAAACTGGGCTTGTTTACACTAGAGTACAGCTTATGGAGGGAGATCCAGATATCTGTAGTTGGCTACATATTTTGATAAGGCCCTCTCTATGCAATGGTAGGGTATGTTTTTGGGGTGAATGAAGCATCAGTATGTGCATTTAATTAAATTTGCTATTCCATTTACTGATCAATTTTTGGACTCAAATATATGCCAATATATCATTGCCAGAAGTGCCTATATGAGGAGCCTTGAAATTACTTGAGACAGAACAGAACAAATGGCTTTTTCTCACTATACAATTGACATGATGACCCATCTAAAATGAAGCTATTTATGCCCCTGCTATAATGAAGAGAGAGAAGGTTGACATGTTATTCCACTTCAAATACTATCATTCACAGTAATAGTTTGAGACTATAAATCATTAAACCAGCAGCCACATTATGCCAACATAATTGAAACAAGGCATTTGCAAGCATGTTGGTGATCCATACAAGTACAATAAAAACCATCTCATTCTCAAAAAACATACTTCCAGACATCATGTATAATAGTGGAGGATGGGAGGCAAAAGAGAGAATGCATCATAAGTAAGTTCACCTACTGGATCTACCCCACCCAAGTCGTTCCTCGAAACCAATGGCTTAATGGGGAATTAGTGCTGTTAGTGTCCTGATTGCCCAGCCTCAGGTAATCCAGCAAGTTTACTCTGGGGCACTAACAACCCATTCAACCAAAAATAAAACCATGTTAAACCAACAGTCTCGAAACTGAAATTAATTTAAGGCTATCTAGCCTAGGTTAAAAAATAATCACAGAGCACTAACAACAGTATCAGAATATACACTTCACTACAATGTTCTTTCATGGTTGTTACTAACTGTAGGTTTTACAATTCTGGTATCCAACTTAGCTAAAGAAAAACAAAGATCAGGCTCATTTCGTACTGTTGCCAAAGGTTTACAATCAGTGTTTTGCTCACCCAGTTTGCTGCAGCAGCAACATTCATTCTTGTTGAAATTCACGAATTCTGACTATAAAAGGCCCATAGAATATGTGATCTCACAGACATCATTTAAACCACAGTCATTTTGAAATGCAAATTATTTCATGATCCTACAATGTTGGATTATTGAAATCAAGGCCACTTAAATTAGTGGCAAACAAATCCATCACTACTGTAGCAGGATGAATTTATTACATATTGGACATGTTTACAAGTTAGCTCATTTTACTGCACTTCCCATGGCTTCTCAGAACTGGGAATTCACTCACCTCTGAATTTCTTAGGTGGGTTGTTCAAGTCTCCAGCATCTGGTTGCACCACACATCGGTCATCCACAAGTCTTTCAAAGAAATACAGAAAAGATGGTTAAACAAATCTCAAGACATCTCCATTTTTTATTACTGACTTTTTTTCATTTTGTTCATTTCTTTTTCTTTTCCTCTCTACTGTAATCAATATTATTCCTAACTCTACTGAAGCCTTTACCGATGCTACAGACTGTACAAAGAATGAGACCAGGGCAGACTCTCATTCCCACCTCCTATTGTCCACCTGCCAATTCTACATTTCATTGCTGAATGCTTTTACTCAGTATTATCTCATGAAACCAGTCTGCTTAACATTGGTAGTCGGGAAATGATGGAATCCCTACTAAAGGAAAAAACAAAAGATCTAGAAACAATATAGGGAAAATCTTGCTTGACCAAATTTATTCAATTATTTTGAGGTGATAACAGAGAGAAAGTAAACATTGGTAATGCAGAAATCTATCTAGATTTCCAAAAGGCCTTCAATAAGGTGTCACATAATAGACTAATTTAAATGTCAGCAAATTTGGAATCAGGGGATAAGTGGCACTGAATGTATGACCAACTGACTTCAAGACAGAAAGCAAAGTGGGAATAAAGGGTAGTTATTCAGAGTGGCAGAAGGTGGGAAGTCGTGTTCCACAAGGATCAGTGTTAGGACCACTACTGTTCACTACTTACATTAACAAGTTGGACTTTGGAATAAAAAACAATTTCTAAATTTGTTGATGACATCAAATTGGGGAGCATAGTTAATACCGAGGATTACTGCAACAAATCAAAGGAGGACATTAACAAGCTTGCAGAATGGGTAAATAATTGGCAAATGAAGTTCAGCACAGACAAACGTGAGGTAGTACATTTTGGTAAGAAGAATTGGGAGGTCACTTATTATGTGGAAGGTGCATGTCTAGGTGGGGTAGAGAAACAAAAGGATCTCAAGAGTATAAATATACCAATCACTGAAAGTTGCACCATGGTTTTGCAAGGCTATAAAAAAAAAAGCAAACTAAGCCTAGCTGCTGGCATTGACTGGTTAAGCCAAACAGCCTGTTTCTAGTGTATATTCTAAGAAATTGTGAGCAGTCATAAAAGCAGTTGTTCCCTATTCACGGCATATTTGATTTTGGAATTCTTGTGTTTCTTCTCCTTAAAATATTTAAGTACCTTGAGACATGTCTCTTTATTAAAATGTGCCTTATAAATGCAAATGATTGCTGCTGTTGTTTCTTCTTAGTGAGGAGACATTTGATTGCCTTAAATAATCTTCACAACTCAATGATCAAAATCTGGAATCCACCCTGCTAATTTTGGTGAATCTTTCCAAAAAAGTGAACAAAACTGGATACAACGCTAATCTGCAGCCAACAACAGTGGGACCACAAAGTCATCATTCACCCTTCCCCAGCAGAAAATCCAATTGAAGCTGCTTCATATCTAATATAGCCTCGCCAATGATCTAATGTATGAAGTTTCTTCCAATCTACTTTCAATAGGCCATTGATATTTTTGGGGGGGGGGGGGTTGTGGGGATGGCATGGGGGTGGACCAGTCAGAGAAAATCATTTGGCAAGATTGCTAAACTTAGTGCCCAAGCAGAGACAGACATGCAGAACTAAAATTTGTTGGCATTAGAAAAAAAAACAGATGTAATCTAGGTCAGCCAAGAAGATTAGCGAACTTAAATGTAAGAGATAAACATTCCTTAGAAAATTAAAGGCATTAGGTCATGATTGTGATGGACTGGACAGTAAAAAAGTTAAAGCTTTGACAGTGCAAATCAAATGACCTTTTCTCATTCCATATTTCCGATACTAATTCCAATACTAATAAGCAGTTTTAACGATTATCTTCCTCATTGATCAATTGCAGTTAATATGCTTTATTACATAAACCTATTTGGAAAAGTAGCTGAATCAATATCTTAAGATATTTATGTAATAAAAACAAAATGCTGCGAATGTTGGAAATCCAAAATAAAACAGCAAGTGCTGGAAAAACTCAGCAGGTCTGGCAGCATCTGTGGAGAGAGAAACAGAGTTTATGTTTGAGTTCAATGACTCTTCTTTGAATTCGAGGCTTATGTCCCAAGGAAGAGTCACACAGGACTCAAAATGTTAACTCTGTTTCTCTCTCCACAGATGCTGCCAGACCTGAGTTTTTCCAGTACTTGCTGTTTTTAAATCAGAGACAATTATCTGGTCAACACCATTCACAAGTTGATGTTGTTATTTGAACAAACAGTGTCACGAATAAACTTTGGGGAGGGGGGGTAGGAAAGAAAGACAAACTTGTTGAATAACAGGCTGCAGCAAACACAGGGAATCCAATTCTAATTTTTGTATTCCACTTCCCAAAAAATGGTGTTCCAGAAGGTATTAGTTGACATGGCAGAAAACATTATGCAAACTATTTAAAGGCCTCCTAACATATAGACATTAGAAGTAAAAGTGCTAGGGCTTTTCGAAAAGCAATAATTTCATTTCCAGGTCTACCCAACCCTCAAAAGGAATCCACACCCAAGAGATTGGGGGACAAGCAACACACCCTACCCCTCTAACGTCACACCTAACTGCATCAAGGACAAAAACAATATCTGTGAACTAACAGCAGACCAATCAGCATCTGTAGAGTGAACAAGCAGTCAACATTTCAAATTCTTACCTTTCATCAGTAGCACTGTAATATGTTTAATCATGGGAATGGATAAGCATCTCCCACTCAGATATTTCCTCAGAGACATGAATTTCCCAAACCCCTTCCCTTCTCTCCTTAAAACACTGACTCAAAGCAATGCAGTTATACTGACATCCCATCTAACTGGCCAATATTAATGGTATGCCAGTCTAGACAGGAAGTATTTACTAAGCTATTTGACCTGCACGACTAAGTGTAGTACTAAAATCTGACTTGACGAGCAAGTAAAATCGGGATGAAATCTAGGTGAGCCAAGGAGGTTCGTTAATTTAAAAGTAGAGATAAACTTTCCTTAGGAAATAAGGCACATTAGAAAGAGCTGTGATGGATTGCCCAAAAATAGTTAAAACCTTAGTAGAGAGAGGTGGCATGATTTACGGAGAGAATTTCAATGTCTCATGCTGAGACAGCTGAAGGCATAGCTGCCAATGGTGGGACAAAGGGAGTCGGAGATGCACAAGAGGCCAGAGATGAAGAAAAACAGAGTTCTTGAAGAGTTATAGTCATGTGTTTTCCCAAAAAGGGGTCATTAAGGAAAAATCAAGAGCTGCAGCCTTCTTTGAAGATTTGGCCTTTTATCAGCCAAAGGTCATTGATGCCATTTCCATTGAGCATTATTGGCCCAATGAAAAATCAGGTAACGAAGCACAGAACAAACAGATGCCCAAAGTCAATGCACTTGGAGGAAGACTGAAAGGTGAAATTACACACGCAAGCAGGGAAGTGAATGGTCCCTTTGCCACAGGTGCGTGACAGAATGTTTTATTATATGCTATACCTAAGAAAGCAAAATAAATGCAGATAACCAGCATTGGTACACTGAGGAGCAGGCAGTTGAGATGGGTTGTCTATGGTTTAAGCTTTACCATTGTACCACAATGAGTGAAAAATATTCAAAGCAGATGTCTATTACTATGCTTCTGGTTTCAGCTCCCATTGCAGGTAGAGATATGGGAACATCGTTCAGGAGTGCAAGAGAAAGCTGCTTAAAACGAGTAAAAAACAAACTGGCAGCAATCCTTCAGTAAGACAACACTCCAGCTGATCTGTAGTGTGAATGTCATGATTAGTTCTCAACACATTTAATTGCAACTCTAGAGCCCCACTGAGCAAATATTTACCAAGTTCCAACGTATTTATGAGTACAACCCTTCCCATGTGCAGCACTAAAGAACGTTAGTGTTGGGTATTAACTCGCGTTTTAATTGGCAAGATCCTTTTGAACAAATATTGCCCATGTTTAGTTTTACGTTAATTCACTCAACATAAACCACCGCATTGGCTAATTAAGTAACAGTTCTCTTTGCTTTTGTAACATCACATCTTAAATTAATTGTTCCAGTTCTATAAATTGGGCCAATGAGAGAACCAAGTATACAACTGATGGTATTACATCAAGAGATCAATTTTTTCAGAGCAAGAAAGCCAGACTTCACTAAATGGTATTGAAGCTTGGCATACAGGATTTCCTAAACCCAGTGGCTCTCGTCAGTTTCACTCCCGGGGTGAGTCCAAGAAATCTACCGGAGCGTGTTCACCTTATACTTACCCTAAAGTACTGATGAATCCGTTGACAGATCCTTCCGAGTATAAGGAGACTATATCCCCAATGTGAAGAAAACTCGACATCTTGTCAGACATCTCTCATCCCTTTCTCTCGGCTACCAAGTCAAGCACAAATTATATCTCCAGCCCTGTGATAAGACAGATAAGAAAAGTTCACATATCAAAAGAGAATAATGATCATGTTAAAAATATTACAAAATTATGCACTTATGTCATTACAGGTAGAAAAAAATCAACGCCTTTAAAACATATCCCAAAACAGCTCCGCAAACATTCAGTGAGTTTAACCATCATAAAGGTAATTAAAAACTCCAAACTCAGAACGATAGCAGTGCGGGGAGCGACACTGCACACAGTGACCGCTACATTTATCGACTTACGATGCAGGCATCAGCCAGAGACACAAGTTACAACAGAAATCGCAGGATGCAAAAACATAAATCGCTGCTTCAAACCTGAGCCAAAGGGTGTGCATTCATTTTATCTCAGCCATTCGTTTATATAAATTTTTAGACCCGCAATCCGCTTTAAAGTTACAAGTTTAGGAAGTTTACCTTCAAAAAAAATGAATGAAAACCACAGCAGATTTATTTCTTATTTTAGGTTCTGCTTCATTCTGTCTTGCTTGACTTTTAAGTTGATTTGAAGTTAAAACAACATACGATATGTTAAGACCACCGACCTTAAGGGAAGAGTTGAAGCCAAGAGGAGTCCGAGCGGATAGTGGTGTGAAAGTAATATCTAGGTAGTCTAAAGGAAGTCCATGGTTGCTCGTCTTTTCTTTGACCCCTTCCAGTAAGACAGTTCCCGTTAGATAACACTGCTCTCTGCCAGCCCTTCTCTAGCAGTAGCAGCAGCAGCTGTTGCAGCTCCTTCGCCTATCAGAGAACCACTACAGCCCACCGTGCACACTGGGAGTTGTAGTCCCACCCACCGCTCCGCACTGAGGTCTGGGCGGCACGGGGACTACAACACCCAGCGTGCCCGGGAGACCCGCCCGCGCAGCCAACCCAGCCGAGCTCCACCCCCTCATGGTCATTGTGAGGTCAGTGACGAACATTCCTGAGCTCTCCAATTAGCTCGCCCGCTAGTCAATCATTGCTCCCGCCCCACCCCCTTTCCAGCGCTTCAAAAGTTTCCGCGAGGGACCGAACTTTTATCAGCGACAGTTTTACTGCCTGCATTTGGGTCCAAAAGTTGATGTCGTTTTATTTCCCTTTTTGGCAGCACAATTCTTTGAAAATGTTCACTGCTTTAAAAATATATAAAAGGGGAACACGTGAGAGCAAGCCCTTATCTAGCCGTACAGGGTTAAATATTTTTCAATTCTTTCAGGAATCAGCATAAAACACATAGTATGAATTATATTAGTCATTTTAATGGCGGGGGGGGGGGGGGGTTGGATGTGGTGTCCAAGCAACTATGTTTTTTGACCCTTAATAAAAACCCATACTTGAATCTCCAAACTAAACCATTGAGACTCGACACAAGCAGAATTAAACGAAAGAGTCTTAACTCCTGGAGGTCCTGTTAACCATGCTGAGTGGTCAGTCATCAAAAAACACCTCAGAGTACTGCAATCTTACCTGGTATGCTGGTATTCTGTCCCTCGATATGCTACCTTTGTGCCACTTCATTTCTCGCCCCCGCCACCCCCGGAGACCTATTTACCTCCCAACACCCAAGGAAGATAGTCACCAGTTGGTTAATGCAATTGACCATAGGGCTTGAGCCCTCACTAACCAAACAACCCATGCCAGGTGATCCTTAAGGTTAATCACCTTGAAATGTGAATGAATAGAATTAGTTCCACCAGTGGGAAGTGTAAACGCAAACACCAACTCTAAAACCCAGCCCTGAATATTGGAACACAAGTTCCCATATCTACCATCCAGGTATCACGAAGCTGTTGATGCCTCAGATGAATTTTAATTGACATATACCTTCCATGATTGAAGGATCTATTGTGATATGCCAGTTACTGTGAAGCTCTGGACATGCACGTTCAATGTCAGGTATTAGGTTTACTTACCAACATCTGCTTAATTTAGGTCCTCATGCAAGGAGCATTAGAAAAAGGACTTGCCTGTCATGAGACCAATTTACACTTCTGGGACAAGTTGTTGTGTCAGTCTTTCCTGCAGCAGTTTCTCCTTTGTTCTATTATCTACTTCATGGCTCGACTCTGGGTGACACATATGGACTGAAGCAAGCATTGAGTGCCAAGCAGATCTGAATAATAATGGGCATCTGGACACATGTCTTTTCTGCCCCAAGCAAGGCTTTGGGACATTTAGTGAAAAAAGATTAAAGTGCCCCATCTTCTCTCAGCACTGGTATGAGGAATTGCATTCAGTCTAAACTTGGTTCACATTGGTACCTCGTAAATGTCAACAATCGAATCACCCTTTTACCTTGCCAATGAGTACTTTCAAGACTTCCTCTTGAACCATAAAAAGCCATAAAAGCCAGGTTTTGTGTAGCCACCACCATATCTCAATGTTGAACTGAATTGTCCACAACATTGAGAGATCTGTTGGTGAGTCTGATAAGAGAACAACATAATCCATGAAAAAGATCGTTGCAATTTGCTTCAACCCGTTGGCCAATTTAAATGTTTCCATATTTTGCTTTGTTACGTTACTAAAAACAGAGTGTCCACTAACTCAGTGGCAGTATTCCCACCTTGAAGTCAGAAGACTTAGGTTTGGGCCCCAACTCCAGCCAGCCCCAGCAAGCAGACACTGAAGTGCTGAGTTGGCAGCCAGTGGGGGCCTTCCCATCATAAAGGGTAGCAGCACAGATAAGGGAACAAACAAAGTAGGAGCACATGTAGGCCAAGTGGCCTCTTGAGTCTGCTCCGCCATTCAATAAGATCTGATCTGAATGTAACCTCAACCCCACATCCCTGACTACCCCTGATAACCTGTCACCCCCTTGTTAATCATGAATCTGTCTAGCTCTGCCTTAAACATATTCAAAGACTCTGCTTCTGCTGCCTCTGAGGAAGAGAGTTCCAAGACTCACAACCATCACAACCAGATAAAAACCATGAGGAAAGCAACAGGAATCCATTTCAATCATGTATCCCTCATAAGTATCTCATGTATGAGATTTGACTTCAAACCTGCCTTAGGGGAGAACACAATGCATGGACTTTACTAAGCCTGACACAAAGCCATATGTTTATTGGCAGTATAAAAATAATTACATGCGTTCTTATAAGTCTTATTACATTGTCTTTTCATCTTTGTATTGTATATTCTCAGATAAACTCAATCTTCAAATCTTCCTTTTGTTATTAATCACACTGTTGGAAAATACTACAATCAGAAAATATAGATTTTGTTGCAGGTCTATCCAATTTCTGTGGCACAGTTATGTTTTCCAAATACATTTGCACATTATAGAAAGTCTAAGCAACATTTAATTGAAAAAAACAAGATTAAAATGTTAACTCACTATAATTATTATTAATGAAATTATTGCAATAAAATGTTGATACATTTAAAATATGAACAGCAGCAATTAAGAAAAGCCTTTTTAAAAATAAACCTTAAAACAAATTCCCTTACTCAAAGAATATCACAAATAATTTAGATGCAATATATAATCCTATTAAACGCCAATATTTACCAAGGTGAACCAATAAGACATATCCAGCCACCAAAAAAAACTAACCTTGAACAAAAGAACAAAAATAACACAGCAGTAGCCAGAAAGATGTCAAAGCAGCAGGGTATCCACAGCTCTCCGTGAAGTCCTCCAAATCTCTGGGGCTGTGACTGGATGAACACTGCACGTTGTGACCTTCTTGTTCTTCCCTGCTGCTTGTCGTCAAAATGTAAACCGATCGGTTTGACTGGCTAGTTTATGTCATGTGATATTCGGCGACCGGAAGAGAAGCTAATGTCGGCCATTTTTGATGTTTGTTTGATATAAATCTGCGGACTTTTGTTTTCACTAAAATCTGCAAAACAGAAAAAAAGGAGGACAGAGACAGGAGCAGCAGCAGGTTCCCTGGACTATGCCTGTGACAGGGCGGGGTGCGGCTGCGGAATGTCGGAGGATTCGGGGCCCTGATTGATCCACGAGGAAACGGCGGTGATGAATCTGACAGGGACGGCGACGTTGCCGGTCAGCTGATCGATCACATGATCTATGGCCAAGATGGCTTTGCCTAGTTTGAGGTGTTTGGGCGGGAGAGATTTTCTATTTTATTTCTATCCCACACTGATTGCCCTCTTCGTCGGGCTGAGTCCCACATTTGCTACAAGTCCGTCACCGAAGGACAGCGGCTCATCCTCTGGCTGCGGCTGTACCAGTCGCCGGGAAGCTGTTGGCCATTTCCCTGATACTCCAAGTGATAGCATCTCCTTGGCGAAACAGGCAGCTGCCAAATACTCCAAGGAGGCCAACGTTGTAGGTCAAGAGATCGCGGAGGACCACAGGCCACACCTAGAAAGGCGCACTAATCAGGTAGACAACTTATCTAACCTTCTTGCGAACATACGAATTAGGAACAGAAGTAGGCTACTCGGCCCTATGATGTGAATAAGATCATGGCTGATCTGACTGTAACCTCAACTCCACATTCCCACCTACCCCCGATAACCTTTCACCCCCTTATCTGCCTTAAAAATATTTGAAGACTCTGCTTCCACATCCTTTTGAAGAAGAGAGCTCCTAAGATTCGCGATCCTCTGAGAGGTAAAATTTCTCCTCACCTCTGTCTTAAATGGGCGACTCCTTATTTGTAAAAGGTGACCTAACTTAACCTAACCTGTTTGCTAACTACCAACACTGTTACTTCAAATAATCTTGCTCGCATCATATGCACATAGGACTTGGGAACAGGAGTAGAGCATTCGAGCCTCCTTTGCCTTTCCATAAGATCATGCTGATCTGGTTGTGGTCCCAACTCCACTTTGCTGTTTACTCCCTTCTGCACCTCCATACGTCAACAGGTAATGTATCAATGGAGTATACACATATACATGATAGTGTGATCTGAAAAGGTGTTTCTAGCTTGTAAAAATTTAGTTACAGTATCAGACACTTGTTAGTACAGGTACCCAAAAATTTAACAGGCTCTTATTAGATAAGTGAAAGAAAGCCTTTCATCTCTATAGTGCCTTTCCTAATCTCCGGCTGACCCAGAGTCCTTCACAGTCCTAAAGTACTTTTGAAGTCAAGTAGCTATTGCATTGGAGGAAAGTGCAACTTTGGAAAGGTTTGATTAGCTAATTTCTGTTGCCCTTTGGACACAAGTTTAAACAAGGATGTGAATATATGAATCACGTAACAGTGCTCCTGATTTAAAAAAAAATATCCAGGTCACTTGTTCCTCAATTACAGTATGAATGGCACAGCGGGAGTCCATTTGGCCATTGTGCCAATGCCAGCTCTTTGAAACAGCTATCCAGTTAGACTCACTCCCCAGCTCTTTCCTTGTAGTTTGTTTTTTCCTTTTCAACTTTATGTATAATTTCCTTTTTAACAATTATGATTGAACCTGCTTCCCTGCAGTTAAAATGAATTCCTGATCATAACATTTAAAAAAAAATCCCCCACCGCCCCCGATTCTTCAGTCAAGTCTGTGTTTTTGCTCAGGGGTATTGTTTCTCCCTACTTACTCTATCCAAACACCTCATGATTCCGAAAACCTATCAAATATGCCCTTAACTTTCCCTGCTGTAAGGAGAAATATTCTTAAGGAGTTAAACCTTATGATGCATGAAGTTAGAAATCTTAGATTTTGAGATTGTAGCATTTGAAAGCGATCAGTACTTCTGAAATAGAGGCAGATCAATCCGTTTATGGTCAAGTGTCAGGATGGGGAGGGGGTTGGTGGTGGAGGTCAGGACCAAAGATGAGAATGTTTGCTCTTTCACCTGTGATGTGAAAATCCAGAGCAACGTGGAAAGTATTATTGTAAAGTGACTGTGAGGAGTCACTTCCAAAGAGGATGTAGACAGGTTGTGGAATGAGTGGACAAGTGGCAGATGGAATTAATGCAGAGAAGTTCAAAATGATTCATTTATGGAGTAAGAATGTGGAGAGGCAGTATAACATAAGGAGTAAGCAAGCAAAAAGACAGATCATCACTGAGTGCAGCTAGTCACAGAGTGTGAACTTGGGAATTTGGTAAGTTAGGAACTCAATGCAGTGAGGGAGGAGGGAAACGGTTAAGTGGTTGGTGAGTGTTTTTCTCATTTTATTTTTCAAAACAGAGGTAATTAGTCATAATTGTAAGGTTTATTCGTATTGGTAAGGTTTACTAGCAGTAGGAAAGCTCATTGGGAGTAGTAGAGTTTATTAATTATAAATTAATTAAGAAAATAATTAACACATAATAAAGATGGCAGGACAGTGGTGAGTTGCAAGAAGTGTACGAGCCTCAGCCCTTGCGACTGTCCAATAGGTCCAACGTTCTTGCAGCTTGTTGGGACTGCAGGGTGGATGAGTGAATTGACCATGGCACTGTGGTACAGGAAGCCATTTAACTGGGAGGAGTTAATAGGAATGTACTGCTGCAAGGGGACTGTATAGTCAGGCAGATTGACACAGTACTGTTCAGCCGAGAGCACGTCCAGAGGCTGTGTTGCCTGCCTGGTGCTAGGATTTGGGACATTTGCTCGGGGCTGGAGAGGAACTTGCAGTAGGAGAGGGAGGACCCAGTTGTTGTAGAATGTACCAATGTCATAGAAAGGACTAGGAAAGAGGTTCTCCTGAGGGAGTATGCGTAATTAGGCGCTAAATTAAAAAGCAGAACCTCAAAGATAAGAGCCACAAACAAATTGGCGCAGGGTAAATAAGATTAGAGAGATGAATGCATGTCTCAAAGACTTGTATAGGGGAAATGGGTGCCATTATTGGGGAAGTAGGAGCTGTAAAATTGGGACCGCCTTCACCTAAACTATACTGGCACCAGTGTTCTGGTGAGTCATACAAGTGGGTGGTAAAGAGGACTTTAAACTAAATAGTGCAGGGAAGGGATTGTTTGAGAGAGATGTGGTAAATCAAAGGGTAACAAAGTAATAGAGCAGGGTAGCAATTTGAGTAAAGGTTACCAGAGTGCAGCAGGAAGGAACATGGAGTATAAACTTAACAGTGCACCAGCAGATAAGGCCAGAGATTGTGAAAATGGTAAAAAGAGAGAGTTAGAGGTTTTGTATCTGTATGCACACAGCATTCATAAGAAAACGGATGAATTGTTAGCTCAGGTAGAAATAAATATATATGACCTGAGAGCCATTGCAGAAATGTGGTTGCAGGGTGACCAAGGCTCTAGGAGCTGAATACTGAAGGGTAATTGACACTTCCCAAAGATAGGATAAGGTGGTGATGTAACTGTTAACTAAGGATGAAATTATAACAGTCGTGAGAGATGACCTTTGCTCGAAGGAGCAAGATGTCAAATCAGTTTGATAGAGATAAGAAATAATAAAGGTAACAGGTCACTTGTGGGGGCAGTTTATAGGCCCCCGAATGGTAGTTACATTGTGGGACCGAGTATACAGGAAGAAGTAAATGAGCCACGTAAGAAAGGTACTGCAATAATCATGGGTGACTTTCACTGCATGTAAATTGGACGAATCAGTGGTAGCCTGGAAAATGAGATTGAGTGTGTGCAGGGCAATTTCTTGGAATACTACATAGAATGCCAACCAGAATATGGTGGACCTGTTAACGAGCAATGAGATAGGGTTAATTGATAACCTCTTGGTAAAGGAGCTTTTAGGTGACAGCAATTATAATACGATAGAATTTCATGTTCACTTTGAAGGAGAGAAGCGTGGGTTTAAGCCTTGTGTTTTAAACCTAAATAAAGGGAATTATAATAGTATGAAAGCAGAGTTAGCTAAAGTGAATTTTGAAATTAATTTAAAAGATAGAACAGAAGAGATGCAGTGGCAGACTTTTAAGAAGCTATTTAATAGCTCAGCAGAGATTTCTCACGGTACCGAAGAAAGACTCTTTGAGAAGGATGCATCATCTATGGCTGAATAAAAAAGCTAAGGATTGTATCAAATTGAAAGAAACACCATACAGATCTTCAGAGATTAGTGATGGATGAGATGATTGGTCAGATTTTAAGAACCAGCAAAGAATGACTAAAATTAATAAAGAGTGAAAAAGTTGAGTATGAGAAGAAGCTAGCTAGTAATATAAAAACATATTAAGAGTTTTTACAAGCATTTGAGTGGGAAAAGAGTAACTAAAGCTAATGTTGGACCTCGAGAGAGAGTGAATCTGGGGAATTAATAATGGGAAACGAGAAAATGGTGGCAGTGTCAAACAGACATTTTTTCTGCCTTCACTGTAGAAGGCTTAGAAAACTTCCCGAAGGTACTTGGAAAATCAAAAGGTGAACGTGTGGGAGGAACTTAAAACAATCACCTTTACCGGGAAAAGGTGCTGGGAAAACTATTACACCTGAAGACTGACGAGTCCCCAGGACCAGATGTTCTGCATCCTAGGGTCTTAAAATAAGTGGCTGCAGAGATAGTATATGCATTGGTTATAATCTTTCAAAATTCCTTGTATTCTGGAAGGGTCCCAGTGGATTAGAAAATATTGAACTGTAACACCTTTATTCAAGAAAGGAGGGAGACAGAACGTGGGAAGTTACAGGCCAGTTAGCCTAACATCTGTCATAGGGAAATTGCTAGAATCCATCACTTAAGGAGGTTATAGGGTGCTCAGAAAATCATCACATGATCAAGCAAAGTCAACATGGCTTTGTGAAAGGGAAATCATGTTTGGCTAATTTATTAGAGTTCTTTGAGGAAATAACAAGCTAGGTGGATAAAGGGGAACCTGTAGACATGATAGATGTGGATTTCCAAAAGCCATTTGATAGGGTGCCACATCAAAGGTTTCTACACAGGGTAAGGGAACATGGTTTAGGGGGTGACATACTAGCATGGAGAAAGGATTGGTTAATTAACAGGAAGCAGAGCGTAGGGATAAATGCATTTTTTTTTTTCAGATTGGCAAGCTGTAACTAGTGGAGTGCCACAAGTATCATTGGTGGGGCTTCAACTATTTATAATCTACATCAATGATTTGGATGAAGGGACTAAATGTATGCTAGTTAAATTTGCTGATGACACCAAGAGAGGTAGGAATGTAAATTGTCAAGAGGAGGTAGAAAGTATGCAAAGAGATAGGTTAAGTGAGCGGGCATAGTTGGAGTATAACATGGGCAAATGTGAACTTGTCCTGTTTAGCAGGAAGAATAGAAAAGCAGTATACCATTTAAATGGAGAGGGATTGCAGAACTCTGTGGTGCAAAGGGATCTGGGTGTCCTGGTACAAGAATCACAAAAAGTTAGCGTGCAGGCACAGCAAGTGATTAGGAAGGCAAATGGAATGTTGGTGTATATTGCAAGGGGAATGGAAAAGTAGGGAAATTTTACTGTAGTTGTACAAGGCATTTGTGAGACCACATCTGGAATACAGTGTGCAGTTTTGATGTCCTTATTTGAAAAAGGATATAATTGCATTAAAAGCAGTACAGAGAAGGTTCACATGACTCATCCCTGGGGTGAAGGGCTTATCCTATGAAGAAAGGCTCCTTCGACAGCACCTTCCAAACCCATGAGCTCTACCATCTAGAAGGACAAGGGCAGCAGAGGTATGGGAACACCACTGCCTGCTTCTCCTCCAAGTCCCACACCGTCCTGATTTGGAACCATGTCACCATTCCTTCACTGTTGCTGGGTCAATTCCTAGAACTCCTTTCCTTACAGCATTGTGGATATTCATGCACCCACATGGACTGAAGTGGTTCAAGAAGGTGGCTCTCCACCACCTTTCAAGGGAAATTAGGGATAGGCATAAATTCTGGCCTAGCCAGTGATGCCCACATCCCATGAACAAATATGTTTAAAAAAAGTTTGGGCAGGTTGGCTTTCTACCCAATGAAAGGTGATCTTATTGAAGCATATAAGATCCTTGGGGGATTTGCTAGGGTAGATACCAGGAGGTGTTTCCACTCGTGGGAGAGACTAGAACTAGAGACACAATAAGATGTTTTCCATTTATGATGAAGATCTTTCTCTTGAGGGTCATTAGTATGAGGAATTCTCTCCCCAGAAAGCATTGGAGGCTGGGTCATTGAATTTATTCAAGGCAGAGTTTGACTCCCTTGTCTATTTAAAAATATGTCTAAAGTTATGGGGTGCGGGCAGAAAAGTGGAGTTGAGACCACAACTAGACTAGTCATGATCTTATTGAATGGTGGAACAGGCTCAAAGGGCCGAATGGTCTACTCTGCTCCTTTCTTCCTTGGGTGTGGGAGCAGAAGGATGTGCACATAAATTGTTGAAAGAGCAGTTAATAAAGCATATAGCATCCTGGCCTGTATAAATAGGGTGGACCTTTATAAAACACTTGTATAGCCACAACTGTAGTGTATATAATTCTAGGAACCACACTTTAGGAAGGATGTGAAGCCATTGAAAAGGATGCAGAAAATATTTGAGGTAAAAGTCAGGAAGTGGGACGAGATGTGTTACTCCTGCAGAGTCATCATGAACATGATGAGCTGAGTTATCTCCAAGTGTGCTGTAAGCATTCTATGAATATTAATGAATTTTTGGTGGGCAAGAAAAAGAAAACAGAGACATATAATCTAAAAATTAAGGGATGGACAAGCTAAGGATAGCTTCAGAAACATCCATTTGAATTAGGAGATATTGAATGTAGAATGCAAAACACTGAACAAGAAAAGGCCATTTGGCTTATATAACCCTATGTTTTCACAGGCCAGCTACAATCTGACCAATTGTTGACTACAAATAAATCAGTGGACCGGACCTTTGCAAAGTTTTTCCACAAGTCCCCAACACTAACCCTTCATGAATTTTCATGTTATTAATATAGACTTGGTCATTAGCACAGCTAGTTTGCTTCTCTTGGGTGTCAATGTGATTCCAGCAAGACTGAAGTTATTTTTTTCAATGGAGTTTTTAGAGTTTGAGTAAATTTTGATATGTGGTCTTTAATTTCTAACAATTTTTCTAGCTTTTAATAAAGTAACTTGCACTTATTTAGTGTCTTTCAAGTCCTCAGAATAACCCAGAGCACCTCACAGCCAATGAAATACTTTTGAAGTTAAGACCCTTTGATTGGTTGCTGCATTTGTCTAAATAATGTCCACTGAGTAAGAAATGGCAATGAGATAAATTGCCAGGGCTTACTGGTGTTGGGTGAGTGTTTTATATTGGCCAGAACACAGGGAGAAGTCCCCTGCTGTTTTTCAAATAGTGCCACCTAGTATTCTACTCTGACGTAAGGAGACAGATTTAGCATCAATTTAACAATTGAAAAGATGGCTTCCTCAATGTTGCACTGAAGTGTCAGCCTAGGTTGGCTCAAGTCTTGTGGTAGTTGATCCATGGCCTTCTGACATTCTTTGGAACAAGAGCACTATCAATGAGCTAAGGCTTTATAAGAGGAATATTAGCAGTCTGTCACACCCATACACCACCTGATTTGTGTGTATGGGAAGCAGGTGCTCTTCTAACCACTACTTTAACTTGAGGTTTGTTATGTTCTTGCCGAAGGTCAATCTATTTTTCTGCTTTGTTTTCTTTTTCCCTTCTACCAATTCTCTTCCTTGTTAATCTACTGGGTGCCAAGCAACGTGGTGGCCATAATTCATACATCAGCCTAAATGGGTGTGTATTGGCAAGCTATTCATCATGAGAGGTATCAAAGCTGAGCTTATTTTTGTCCTTGCCCAACACCCCAGTGCTCACATCTCCAGTAAGAATCACTGAATAACCATCAGGAGCAGGATCCCATGCCAAGTATTTTTCTTTACTCTATCCCTGAGTTGCTGGAGTCAATTGCAATGCCCTACATCTAGCCAGGCTGATATCAAATTACTCAGGTAGAGCAGGAATCAAAATTTGAGACCTTCCTGGTCTACTTGGTTTACAATGCCCACTGGCTTAAACTAGATGAGCTATGGGTTGTCCACAGTCCATGTTGGATATCTTGTACTTAGTCAAAAATTCAGAAGATAATACGGACATATGAAATTGGAACAGTAGTAGGCCATTTGGCCTCTCGAGTACACGCCACCATTCAATAAGATCATGGTTGATCTGTTTGTGTTTTGAATTCCACATTCCCATCTAGCCCCAATAACCTTTGATTCCCTTGCCTAACAAGAATCTATTTACCTCCACCTTTAAAAATATTCAATGACCCTGCCTCCACCGCCTTCTGAGGCAGAAAGTTCCAAAGCTGCACAACCATCTGAGAGAAAATAATTCTCCTCATCTCTGCCCTAAAAGGGTGACTTCTAACTTTAAAACAGTGCCCCCCTAGTTCTGGACTTGCTCACAAAAGGAAACATCCTTTCCACATCCACCTTGTCAAGACTGTTGAGGATCTTATATGCTTCAATAAAGTCACCCCTCACTCTTCTAAACCCCAGTGGATGCAAGTCCAGTCTGTCCAGCCTTTCCTCATAAGACAACCAGCTCAATCCAGGTATTAATCCAGTAAGCCCTCCCCCTGAATTGCCTCTAACGCATTTACTTCCTTCCTTAAATAAGGAGTCCAAAACTGCACACAGTATTTGAGGTGTGGTCTCACCAATACCCTGTATAAATGAAACATAACATCCTTTTATGTTCAATTTCTCTCGTAATGAAGGCTAGCTTCCATTAGCTTTCTTAGTTACTTGCTGTACCTGTATACTAACTTTTTGTGACTCATGCACTAGAACACCTAGTTCTCTCTGCACTTCAGAATTCTGCTGTCTTCTCGTTTAAGTAATACTCTGCTTTTTTTATTCATCCTGCCAAAGTGAATAACTTCACATTTTCCCACATTATACTCCATCTGCCAGATTTTTTTCCCACTCATTCAACCTATCTATATCCGTCTGTAATCTCTTAAGTCCTCTTCACAACATCCTCTCAGCACCCACCCTGTCAGGTCCAGGATCCTGTATGTTTCGATAAGATTGCGCCTCATTCTTCTGAACTTCATTGGATGCAGGCCCAACCTGTCCTACCTCTCCTCACAAGACAACCCCTTCATTCCAGGAATCAGTCACATTAACCTTGTCTGAACTGCTTCTAATGCAGTTATATCCTTTCTTAAGTGATGAAACCAAAACTGTACACAAGACTCTAGATGCGGTCTCACCAGAGCCCTGTACAACTGTAGCAACATTTCCCTACTTTTATATTCAATTTCTCTTGCAATGAGAAGTATCTGGCCTGTAAAACTCTTCCATGTGCAACAACATCCTGTTCCTAGCACTATCTTCACATTCGTTCACCCTGCCAAATCCAAACAGTGCTTGCCACTGTCTTGCTGGCTAGAATGTAAATATTATTGTAAGTTGCATTTTTAGTTGCACATTATTAATTTTTGGGAAAAAATGGATGAGGCCAACTGGAGGAAAATGACGAACCTTCTTGAGAAAGATTGTAGACGAATTACTGAAAATTCTTTCAAGTGGAATTTCTATTCAATAACGGATGTTTTTTCACAGGTTGCTCCTTCCTAAATGTAATGAAATAAAGTTATTACTGTATTTTTCAAAAGTTGTTTATCAGCAAATGTTCACATAGCAGATGAATTGAGGCCTATCTAATAAATGTGAGCATTCTCCATCCTTGTTTTCTATTCCAACCGTTAGAACCAAGGCACTAAAAAATTCTCTCATTTACTACCCCCAAATCCTCTGACAAGCAATTGATCTCAATAGGGCAGTCCTTGAGGAGAGGACCAAAAGAGCTGATACATTTCCTTGCCCCCAGGAGTGAATCAGTAGTTGAGCCATCCTGATCTTTGAACTGTTCTCCCATTAAGGCAAAGGACTGCATAAAAGGCCAGGTGCTCGCTTGGCAGCCAAGAGGATTAAGGAAGTTTGGGAGGGGAAAAAAGTCATGAAAATCGAGTGGATTTGGTATTGTGTGTAAGGCAGTGAAGAAATTGATATAGACTGGCTGAAAAAACACTGAATGTTCACCGACAGAATGAATGTGTTAGGAAACTCCAGGATCTATAAAGATCTACATTCAGTTCCAGGAATTGGAAATCTGGTTGGAGGAGAGTATATATCTCTGTAGCCTAAAAATTTAGTAGAATTATCACTTAATGGTAATCCTAATATTCTATTCATTTTGATCAATATGAAGATCAAGTATTAAAGGGGAAGTAGTTATTGTTCAATGTGCTCATCCATTTTAAAGACCAAAGTAATGTACTCAACCAGAATTTTGATTGACTTTTTTGTAAAAGAATCAAATTTCTACTTTTCACTTCTTGAGCCTGACAGTTTGGACATCCTTAGGTCTTGAGCATTCTTGAATTCTATTTTAGCCATGACTGAAAAAACTGGAGCAGGAGCAGGTAGCTAATATGTGATATAATCTAGGCTTTTTAACTGCATTACAATTTCAATACTATACTGTTGAAAGTGTTTGCTCATCATTGGCAGAGGTTCTATCTTAAATTGGCACACTTTTAGTTCTGCATGTTAATGCTTCCTGGAGCCTGTCACAATGTGCTTCGGCTACTTTTCTGCATAATTGCCCAGTGTCGTGTACCATTTATCACACCACTATTTTGAAGTTTATTATTTTGTTCTAATCAACACGACCAGGGTGTCCAGTATTACACCAGGTACTTTTCAATGCTGAAATGGAAGATTTTCCACTACTTAATTTTCACTTTACTTTTGTTTTACATTACATTGCTTCATACCTTTTTGATAATTGTTCCACTATAGTTGTCAAGAGAATTTATGTTAAGATGGTGATGTAATGGTAATGTCACTAATTGTCAGTGGACTAATAATCCAGAAGCCCAGGATAATGCTTTGGAGTCATGTGTTCAAATCCCATCACGGCAGCTGGTAGAATTTAAAGTCAGTTTGTTCATCTGGAATTGTAAAGCTAGTCTCTATAATAGTGACCATGGCGACTATCAACGATTGTCATAAAAACGCATCTGGTTCACTAATGTCCTTTTAGGGAAGGAAATCTGTCGTCCTTATCTGGTCTGGCCTACGTGTGACTCCAGACCCTCGGCAATGTGGTTGACTCTAACTGCCCTCTGAAATGGCCTAGCAAGCCACTGAGTTCAAGGCAATTTGGGGTGGGCAGCAAATGCTGACATTGCCAATGACGCCCACATCCCATGAAAGAATAAAGAAAAAAAACTGGTCAAATGCTTTATGACATGGTTAGTATCTTATGGTGTATTGTGTGTCTTATTCTTCCGCAATTAACTTAGAGAAATGCAAGATGCATATACAGTATCAAATGTAGGCTCTAGCATTTAATCTTCGACCGTGTGGTTTCCTTTTTAGTAAAGTCTCTTGTGGTTTGGTAATTAATTGACTGTACACAAAGCTGGCATCTATCATAATCAATTCAATGAGGTCATTTCCAATCTATCATCTCTTTATTTAAGATGATGTTAATACCAGGTGGAGTGTTCACTATGGGAACTGATGACCCTGGAATACCTCAGGATGGAGAGGGCCCGGCCAGAAAAGTGCACGTTGAGCAGTTCTACATGGATACGTATGAAGTCAGCAATGCCGAATTTGAGAGATTTGTCAGAGCTACTAGCTACACCACAGAGGTATGAAACACTTAATGCCTTTTTATTTCTTTTATCATACCATTTCTGGAACAAAAGTGCCCTGTAACATTACAGTATTTCTTATAGTGTCTTAATCCAAACTTCTGGCCTGGACTAGACTATAGTCCATTTGTATTCCTTTATGATTATAACAATAGCTTGTATTTAAAGTTGAAGTAAAATGGTGCTGCACAACCATGTATGGAAAATGGATGCCAAGTCAAAGAAGAGGTTAGGAGGGATGTTTAAGTGATTTTTCTCAAGATGCAGGGTTTCACAGTGTGTCTTTAGAGGAGAGAGATTGCGTTAGGAGGGATTGGAGAAAATGAGAAGGTAGTAGTAGAAGACACGGCTGCTGAAGGTTTGGTGGAGGAGCACAAAGTTGCAGTTAAAGGAATGGTGATTTTTTTGTGAATGAGTGGAGGGGGTTGTTGTAAGGCCATAGGAAGCTACAGAAATAGGATGAGGTGAGGCCCTGGATGGATTTTAACACAGCAAACTAACTGATGATTAATTAACTAAAGTAACCAGTTACATTCAGCCAAAGGTTTCTGTTCCTTGGTTTGCTCTAAGGTAGTGGTGATGCTAGGAGATTCTAAGCTTGTCACAACCTCCAGTCGTGGAACACTGCAGCCTTTCAGAAATTTTCAGAAAGAGCCAATTTCTTGCTCTTCAACTCACTGCAGTCCAAAGTAGTGCAGAATAATGGACCAGGTGAGAATGGTCTGACCTTCTCCATTTCAAAATCCATCATCTGTTCTCCCAAGTAACCTATTTATACTCACATTTGTAAACACATGTGCTTCTAAATTTTGTTGCTGCAGCTTCCAATTGATGTTACAGGCATTGCCGTCTGTGGAGTGAAGCAGCAAAGCCTTCCCTAGGCTTAAGATTTTCTGCAAATCTGGCTTTGGTTAGAGAAACATCTACCTAGTGCAGTAAACAGTAAAAACAGCATAAACAATCACTTTTTTGTGAGGTTGTAATCAGGACAGTGCCACAAGAGTTTGGAACCCCAATCAGTATCTTAAATATCCATTTTCCTCCACAACTGGCATACTGTATCTGCATTTGTCCCATCGACAGGATGCATTGCAGCCACTTGCCAGTATGTTTTCATCAGCACCTCCCAAACCTGCAGTCTCCACTGCCTAGAGGGATAAGGAAGCAGGTGCATGAAAATATCTCCAAGCTCCCCTCTGACTTGGACATATTTCAGCGTCCCTTCCTTGGGTTAAAATCCTAGCAATCGCTACCTAACCACAGCTTAATTCTTTGAAACCAGGTTATTGTCTGTAATTCTGGCTTGTAAGCAGTTCAAATCCAAAACCTGTTCTGAAGCAGAGTTGCTGGCACTTAGAATAGGCTGCAAAAAATCTGTGGCACACCCACTGGTGCACCGCTGCTTTTCTTATTCTGTGCTCCAGAGCCACTAATGTTTAATTTGAGAGACCTGTCCTTGTCAAAATTGTTTCTCGCTCCAGTTTTGCAGCATCTGATGTACAAAACTACTTTTTACAAATGTTGAATTAAATACTTTAATTTTATAAGGGGTCTATTCAGACTGGAGTTAGCACATTTAGTGTTTTGTGATTTTCAGTGCTCTCAAATTTGATGTATTGTGGTTCGGTTTCTTTAGTTTTATTCTGGTATGCATGATTTGCATCCTTTTTGTTTATTTTAGGAAGTTCTGTAGGGGACTGCTTTTCTTCCCAGAGATCTGCCATGCTCTTTCACTCACAGCCGATTGGCCGCCTTCTGTGCTGTAACCATTCCTTGCAAAGCACAGCCGTTGTCCATCAGGCAATTATCCCCATCTTTCCTATCCCCTCTTCCATCATTTGTCAAGCTTCTGCTGTGCCTGATGTGCTCACTTGGTCCTTCTTGCTTCAACTATTTCACTGCACCATGCACTGTACTCTCCCTGTCCATCTGCAGAAATGGCTTCTCCTCCAGCTATTGTGCCATCAGCTTCACAGTTCACCAAGGATTTATCCTGGTCCCACTCCTCTTCCAAATCTGCATGTCGCCCATCAATGACATCACCCACTGGCTTCCACTTGTGTGTTGACACCTAGCCTGATCACCCCCCCACCCCAAGCACTCCTTCCATCTCAATGCTGTCAGGCTACCTACCAGTAATGGACCCAAGAGCTTCAGAGATGAACCCA
Organism: Carcharodon carcharias; assembly: GCF_017639515.1. NCBI lineage: Eukaryota > Metazoa > Chordata > Chondrichthyes > Lamniformes > Lamnidae > Carcharodon > Carcharodon carcharias. The sequence goes on from NC_054473.1 coordinate 72,119,745, forward strand.
ATTTACTCAGATTAAATATTGCAAAGTTCAAAGCCATAGGTCTTGACCCCAACCAAAAACTGCCCAGTCCATCCCTCTCCCTGGTACTTGGTCTGACTGAAACTTCAGAATTCTCTTGGGTGCAAAGAAAAGCTTCAAGTTCCGCACCCTATCCAGTGTCATGACTACATATTTCCATGTCCACTTCATCTCCACTTCTGCCAAAATCTTTACCAATGCCATCATTGTCTCCAGTCCCAAACTTTCTGCAGCTTACCTTTTCAGCTTTCCTTCCTCTCTAGATTCCTAAACTTCCCCAACTGCACTCTGTTTGTCAATCACCAACTTCTTCACTACAGGAATCATTTATTCCCTGTGCTCCACAAATTTAATTGTTTTCATCCTCTTAGAAATTTTCGCCTGTGGGTTCACCCCACCTTAGTGTTGCAACCTGCTCCAGTCTCTCTGGTTGTAGCTTTGATCTGTGATGCATACCCCTCCTGCCACTCCACCTTCAGTGGCACAGCCTTTAGCCACCTCTGCTGTACCCTTTGGAACTTGCCTTCCAAACTATTTTGCTCATTCAAGTGATTATCTAAAGCTTTCATGCCACTGTTTGAAGATGGGAGGGAGAGAAATTTTCCTGGTGTCTTGGCCAACATTCATCCCTCAAAGAGCAAAAATAGGTCATCTGGTCATTTATCATCTTGCTCTTTGTGGGACCTTGCTATGGGCATATATGTTGCTGCATTAACACATTTTGCAGCAGTAGCTGCACCTCAAATGGGATGCCCTGGGAATGTGAAAGGCTCTATATAAATGCATTTTTTTCTTTATTGGCTGGTGGTGCCAAACACCAGGGCCCAGGAGATGGGGAGTGGGCCCGGGCCGGCCTCTGTGTTTCAAACTCTTTTTGTTGCCCCCGCTGAGCAGCCAGAGCTGCAGACCTGAAAGATCAGCTTAAAAAATACTGATCTATCAGGCTGAGAGTTCCAATTTTATTTTTTAAGCCGGCCTGTCAGCATCGGGTCAATTTCAATAGTTGCTGTGGCTGCTACTTCCAGTGTTTGAGCAGCTTCGCGAACCTGCCCAAAGGTGAGAAGCAGCACCAGCAACCGAGTGTTTCTGCTTGATAAATGGTAAGTCAAATGCCTGTAATTTTACAACCATTGGATACTGTATGCTTGTGTGTGGGGTGGGGTGGGGGGGGGGGGGCTACAGATTTCAAATGTCTTTGTAAATAGTGATTTCTTTGTAGCCACTTTGCTAACATTAGTTGATTGCTCTGTGATTAATTACCCTGAGAGAATCCACATTGGGCCTCCAATTTCACCATTGTTATGGTAGTCACTCTGCCTACTGCATGCAGATGTAATGAAAGAAAGATTAAACCTACATTTATATAGCACCTTTCATGATGTCCAAAATCATTTTACAAGCAATTAAGCACTTTTAAGTTGTTACTGGTTAATTTGGACAATGTTATCAAATGGCGGAGCAGGCTCAAGGGAACGAATAGCTGCCTCCTGCTTCTATTATGTATGTTCGTATGCCATTCTGGGATGAATGAGATGTACTGGGCTAGATGGTTTTTGTCATCCATTATTATCTTGCAAACAGAGGGTTGAATCATGGCTGAAGTTTTATTTATTTTGTTGCTAATGAAAGTTTACTATGAGTGGACTTTGTGGAGCACGATTGCCAGGGTGGGAGTGCACGATGGACTCGGTGAATCAGTCACGTGTTTTACACTGCACATGACTCTCAAGAGTCTTTTCCATTTACTTCAATCTTGCCCTTTTGCCTACTTGCCTATTATCCCACTCAATCTTCGTGCTTTTTATGAAATTTTTGAGGTATTGAAATATCATGATAAAGTTGTGTTGCATAGTAGATGTTGAAAATATATTATAGTGAGAAGCAGCAATAAGCAGAGTTTTCAGACTTTCTGATCATGAAACAAATACAATTGTAAACCATTCGGTCTTCATTCTCTAGCCTCTTAAAAGTTCTGTTGCACAGACACACCTGAGGGCCCGGAAACAGGAGAATCTCCAGGGCCCATCATTTCTCTCCTTGATGCTGATGAATAGCTCTTGCCCCTGGAAACCCCACAGGTGTTCCATCCTTCCCAACAAAACAACAAAAAAATTATCAGGGTGGTAATGGGAATAAAATAAATCACAAGGTATTCTGATATAGTATTTTTATATAAAAGCACTAATGTGCTGTGAGTGATCTAAACTTCTGCCAGAGGCATTACAGTAGACTGTTTGAACCATAAGTTGGACTCCTCATCTCTGCATTAGAGGACACTGATCCCCTGAAGTAAAAAATGGCTGCAAAATGTAGAGGGCCTCTGGTTGAGTCGGACAGGCTGAGGTAAACAGAAGAGACTTGAGAGAGTCTGAGGGATGGGACAGAGCAGTACGGGTCAGAGTGGGAAAGAAAGTGATCAAGGTAGAAAATGTAGCTGGTCTTTTAAATAGAAAGTTGAAATCTAGTGAGCCCTTCTGCATGAAACGGAAGGGCACAAGTTGCAAGGTACTGATATTTTTGTTGTTTGCACAAATACTAGTCAGCTTATCTAGGCATTCTTTAAAATAATGAGCAGGTTATGGACCAATTATCAACTCTGACTCATTCTGGTGATCTTGCAACCTCTGCTTCAGGTCAAATATTTAGTTGCTTGCATAACACATCATAGAATCTGTGCTGTATTTCTTTTAGATGCTGTTTATGGCTTTAGTAGAAATAACAAAACCAAGGATCTTTCAAAAGATAAGTTGCAGCAATCATCACAATTCTTAAACCCATTTAATGGATATACAATTGATCAAGTTCTCTGCGATCATATTAGTTGGCAGCTCGGCTATGGCTTTTGATCAAAATGAATATTTGAACTTAGACAAAACACATGTATATTTTCACAAAGTGATATAATCCAGTCATCAATGTAAACCTGAAACAATTGAGTTGAACAGAGTGTCTGAGAAGATTAACTAAAATGAAATCGTGCATCGGTTATTCTGTATTTGGAAGTACAGATATAGTCTCTGCAAACAAGTCACGACTGGGCTGTTTGAAAAGATGGGAAGTATTTTTTTCATCTCTGAAACTCTAGTCTGATCTCCTGTGATAGTGATCTGTGTGATTGTGCAATGTAACATAGTGGGCTGCCCTGTATAATCTACAGACTGAACAATGTTAATACTCTAAAACGTTTGTGGAAAGATTTCCATTCATGTAATTACATATTCATTGTGACTGAAGTTGTCTCCTGCCAATGTTTATGATTAGTAATCACCTTCTAATATACACTATTTATGTTCTTGTGCATACTGATCACAACAGTAGAAAATGCCATGTAGAAAGTATTGGATTGTGGATGCTGAATTAAAATTTGGTACAATTTAATATAGTTTCTGGGGGGAAAAAAAACTGTCCAATTTGCTCAAGTAAATCTGGATCTATGCACATGTGAAATTCTGCGTTGCCTGGCCTAGGGGTTTTATTAGAAACCTGACTGAAGTTGGAAGGAGAGTAAAGGCATCTGAGGCAGGTGGATAGTCATACTCACCAGGCACTTGGCTTCCTCATTTACTTTCCATTATGGTTTTTATTGAAAAAACTTCACACAAACATTCTTTACTCAACACAGTAACAAAGGTTGTGGTGAATACAAGTTTCTAAGTATTTCTCTTTTTTTTTAAAGACAATACTTTCACTTGACCTTCCCAAGGAATATCTATCCTACTTTGTTGTCTCTGCCATACATATTCTGTTCTCACTCCTTTTATAATCTATGGAATTCCTCTCATCACACAGTTGTGTGCAGATCCTTCGTTTCTCTGAAGCAGCATTCTGTTATTCATTGCTTCCCCCACAAACCACAACCACCTCCTGTATTTCCATGTGAACTTCAGCATACTGATACACGATGAATGTGATGTAGGCTCTTGCCTGTCCAGTGCTAAACTCATTGTACAATCAATTCCAGTATGAGCAACATAGAGTAAAATGTTCTAATGTCGATGTAATCATTGCATTCGAAGTGGAAAGTAGAAGTGTTACACTTGTGCACTTGGAAGTCTGAGCGCCAACAAGAACGTAAGAAGTAGGAGTAGGCCATTCAGCCCTTTGAGCCTGCTCCACTATTCAATAAGAACATGGCTGGGCTAACTCTGGCTTTAATGCCACTCTCCTACCTATCTGCCATAATGCTCAACTCCCTTGTAGATCAAAAATCTAATTCGACCTTGAATATATTCAATGACCCAATCTCCACTACTTGCTGGGGAAGAGAATATCAAACATAATCAGCCCTCAGACAAGAAATTCCATCTCATCCCCGTTTTCAGTGAGAGACCTTTATTTTTAAACTGTGCCCCCAGTTCTAGATTTCTCCCACATGGGGAACCATCCTCTTGGCATCCACCCTGTCAAGCTCCCTCAGAACCTTGTGTTTGAATAAGATCATCTCTCATTCTTCTAAATCCCAATGATATAGGGCAAACCTACTCAATCTTTGATAAGATTAATCTCTTCATTCCAGGGATCAGCAAAGTGAACCTTCTCTGAAGCTGACTTTTTGTGATTCATGTACAACGACACTCATTTCCTCTACACTGCATCATTCTGCCATCTCTCTGCAATTGAATAATATTCTATTTTTCTATTCTTCCTGCCAAAGTGGACAACCCCATATTTTCCCACATTATATCCCATTTGCCAAATTTTTGTCCACTCACTTAAACTATCTAGATCTCTTTGCAGACTCTATCCTCCTCACAGCTTGTTTTCTTACCCATTGTTGTATCATCAGCAAATTTGGCTACAGTATAGTCAGTCCCTTCATCCAAGTCATGAGTATAGTTCGTAAATAATTGAAGCCCCAGCACTGATCCCTGTGGCACCGTATTCGTTACAATTTGCCATCCTGAAAAAATTTCACCTTTATCCTGACGCAATGTTTCCTGTTAATTAGCCAGTCCTCTATTCATGCTAATATATCACCCCCAAAGCCATGAGCTCTTATCCTGTGTATTAACCTTCTATGTGGCACCGTTTGGAAATCCAAAGACACTGCATCTACATTTCTTTTATCCTCCCTGCTTATTAACATCCTCAAAGAACTCCCAATAATTTTTTCAAACAAATGCTCTGTAAGTAATACTCCATTTGCATTGCACATCTCCCATTAATGGCATCACTTGATTCAACAGCATTGACTCTCTATAGCTGCCTTTGGAAACATTGAGCACCAAGGAAGTTAATTGCCACTCTATTTCCACCTGCAAGTGGAAGAAGGAAATATAAATGCGTGAACCTCCCATCATGAGCATAAAAACAACTTTGAAGACAGATATGTTAATAGACAAGAGAAAGCAACTGCAAAGAACTTTTGTGGAAATGAAGTAACATTAAGAATATGATATTCAAGATGTGATTGAGATCATTGAAGCAAAGCATGAGAGTTTGAAATGATTGAAGGCAGCAGAGGCCTGTAAATCCAAAGGAAATCAAAAGCCTAATATGCTGCAGTTAACACTCAATTGTTATTTGTTTCCCTGTTAGGCAGAACTATTTGGAGACTCCTTTGTCTTTGAGGGACTACTGAGTGAGAAGGTGAAGAGCACCATTACCCAAGCTGTAAGTACTGCACACCTCGTACACACACTGTTGTGCATGTTACTCAAGTTTGTGATGTTATGCCAGCTGAAAATTGGATATGAACAGGATGGGATCATGGCTTCAGGCCTTGAGATTCATCTTACTGCCGATGAAAATAACTAACCGGGGCACAAGTGGAAAATCAGGCATTTTCAATTTTTAAAAACACCCTTCTGGATGTCTTATTCATTCATATATTTAAATTCTTCATGTCTAGCTTCTTATCATGATTTTTGGTCACATTTTTATGCTAACTTTAAACTGTTCATGAAACTTTTTCTGTGTGTCTCTGTCTCCCCATTTAATGTCCTTAGTTTCCAAGGGTTACAAATCAGGGCTCAATGATGCCAGCAGGTCACAATGGGGCAAATAGAGGCAGGCCACAAGAACTACCTTGGCCAATACAGGAATTGGACCCATTTTGTTGGCATTGTCAAGCAGCATGCTCTAACCAGCTGAACTCACCAGCCCTACCGAAGAAACCTTTACAAGACAAATTCTGTATGTAAACAGTTTCCCATACCAATGGAGCTATGGGACTTGGCCAGTAGGTGGTGCTGTGCAGTGGTCTTCTGAAGTCTTTTTGCAAACTCCCTTACCATGTTGTGAAACATCTTTATGTCCATTCTTTGTCCGTGGATAGCAGCACAGGAAATCTATTGATATTTTAGAATTTTTGCTGACTCTTGACAGATAGGATCTTAATACTACCTGTAAAAGAAATAGTTTATCGTAGCTTTGAATGAAAGAAATAGCTGCATTTATATTAAAATGTAGTTGGCTCTGCAGATCATTTGTTATTGAATTCCACAGTGGTATCTGTTGTCTAAGCTTTCTTTTGGTACTTGGCGTAAGTTGTCAAAGTGTTTGAAATTTGCTTGTAATCAGCGCATTCAGTGACACAGAGAATTTATAGAATTGCAAAGCAGTTTCTATCTTGCTTTACTCTGATGTCTTGCCACCTGCTGCCCAGTAAACCTCATTCCATTTGGGAACCAGCTGGCAGAATGTTAAAATCATCTGATATTAATAAACTCTGTAGAATTGGTCCAGACTTCAAAAGGGCTTCAAATAACAACCGATGGTGTGGAAGAAATGTTCACAAGTTCAGAGTTAAGCACCTCCGAATGCAATTGACTAGAAAAGTGCTCCAGTAAATTTGTGACTTGTGCCAAGTTCTGCTATCTTTGATATAGAAAGCATATGTGGCATGTGAACAAGACAGTCCTTTTAAATATTAGGTTTTGTGTTAATTTTTATCTAATCGGAATTAAAACATGTCAATTTAATTCAGTGAAACTTGCAATCTTTTTGTATTGTTTTTCATTTTCATAGTTTACGTATCTCCATTGCCGACTGAGACACATGCAAGGAGAGGTTGAATTGGAGGGTAGAGAGAGCAGTAGGATGAGGGTATAGTGGGCACTAGTGGCTTCAAGCCTTAGGTTTGGCTGACTAAAGGGACAAGGATCATAGGGATTTGTTTTTTCCTCTCACTATTGCTCTTCCTTGATGGGTCTGAGCTGCGTAAAATTATGCAGTAACTTACAAAGGAGATTCAAGATTTTTGTATAGCCACAATGTCGCTTTGTCAGACTTAACTTCCTTCCCACAGAGGCTTTACCCAAGTGTTTGTGGTAGTGGGTGACTGGGAGTATTGAGTTGCATCAAAACTGGATTTTACATCTTCGCCTCATGGATAATGAGTCGGGGAACAATGGGACTAGTTTCAGCTCTCATCAGCTCTACGGATTTTGGTTGCAAAGCCCTTGAGGGAGGAGAGATGGTAATTGTGGATCATTAGTGCTCTTTTTACATCCGTTGCTCTTCTCAATAGTCAAGGAGTCCCATACCCATGTTTCTCTCACAGGCACAACAAAATAATTTGGGATGCAAATCTCCTTGACTACAGCTGATGTTGCCATGACCACTTGACAATGGGTGTCTTTTTAAAATAGTTTTTAAAGATTTGTGGTATTCATCTCGAGTCCTTGCTTTATTGACATACCTTGCTGTTATGAAATAAAACAAAATACTGGAAACACTCAACAGCATCAGACAGTTAACATTTCAGGTTTCATCAGAAACTGAGGAATTATTATCTCTGGTTCACTCTCCGAAGATCCTGCTTGATGTTGGGTTTTCTGTTTTCACTTCGGATTTCCAGCATCTGCAGTATTTTGTTATTGTCCCTTGATATTATCTCTGAGATAAATCCTCCTCCCCACTAACCTTTCAGATGATGCAGCAAGGAAACCATTACTTCCATTTAAAAAAAAACCCTGCCTCCCAAGCCTTCAGACATTCCCATTTGCTGTACTGAAAGCATTGAAACATGCCAGTCATCAGGCAAATTCCAACCAAGCCCCCATTCTTCACAGGAGCCCAGAGCATGAGTGACAACTAGCTATTCAGTTCTGGGCAGCTGATTCTATCCTCAAACACGGCCATATAAAACACCAGCAGGGATTGCAATAGACAACAGCAAGTCCAGCTAATTCTCTCCCCTTCAATGGTGCCAATAGCTGATGAGTAATTGTAGCACCTGACTGCCACACTGCAATCAACCAACTTGGCACACTTTGGTGATCAAACCTGCAACCTTCTGCCTTCATGCTCATCCAATAGTGGTGCTCTGAATCAAGTAATTTCTGTCATTCGCACTCTTTTTTTGCCTAAAGTGACCTGCTTATCATAAGAGGGTAGACCTTGGTGACATCTTCATTGTGATGTTCATTCTGACACTTGTGATTTCACTGGCACTTGCTACGCTCACAGTCACAGAATTGTTTCAGTGCAGAAGGAGGCCATTCAGCCCACCATTTTTACACCGGCTCTCCAAATGAACAACTCACATGGTGCAATTCTCCCACCTTCTATCCATATGCCTGGACATTCTTCCTCTTCATTCGTATGAATTAACCAGTTTGATTCCTGCTTTGACTTCTATTCATTTTGTTAAAAGGCAGATAGGTGGGTCCAGTAGGTGAGCACGCTGCACTTCTCTCCTGGGATGTGGGATCAAACTTTTCCCTTTCTGGCTGGAACAAGCTCAGGGCGGTCTCAAATCAGCTATTAACCAGAAAACTGCCACACAACTAATATTGGAGTGATTGTCAATATTTTTTTAATAAGTCAGACAAATTCACATTGGTATGGGTGTTATTCTTCTTTGATGAGTATTAAGGTATGTTATAGGGGAAGATTAGAGGGACCAGCAATCTGTACTAGGCTTTATCTGACTTGAGAGCTTAAGGTCGACGCTGGGTGATGAAAGTGGATAAAACAATTTACTGCAAAACTTGAGATCCTACCCCTAGATGAGAAAAATTAAAGCATAGAGAAAAGACAGCTTCTTATAATGGCATTGCTATAAATCAGCAGAATAACTTCTTTTGCCCAAAGTTGCTGATGGTAGAATTTGCATGGAGCTTGCACGAGTTTGGATTACAAAGCTAGAATTTTGTTGAATGTAGAAACCAAGACAGTAGATCTCACAGAAATGGTGAAGTCTTGGATATAACTGAAGACAATGCCTTGCCTCTGTTTAATACTCATTCTGTAGAGATATGCTGAGGAAGCTTATAGCCGCATTATTTCCGATGTAGAAAGCATCAGTCAAAGTGCCCAAAGTGATTAAGGTTGTTTGTAAAATTGGTTGCTTTCCATGAATCATTGTAAAGTGTGAAAAGATTTGAACTTTTAATTTGCTGGCCCCAAAATGAACATAATTCAAAATAATGTCTCATGCCCAACTCTTGATGTGAGACAGATAGTTACCTTAAATTCATCAAATAAAACAGTAAATGTTGGAAATCTGAAATAAAATAACAAATGCTGGAAATGCAAAGTGCACAAAAAGGCAAACAAAGGCTGATGTTTGGAGTGGAATTCCTTTCATCAGAGCTGGCATGTTTGAGCTGCAGAAACTCCTTTTTGTGAGACTTATTAAAATGGGGAGTAGAAATAACTGCAGCTTAGGCCAGGAGTACAAAAAGCTAACCATTTCAAGTGACAGATAATGTGTGTGAAAGGCTGTAAATAGTTTTAAAAGTTAGCAAGTATTTAGTCAGTCTTATAAAGGTGTGGTATTGTCCTGATAACAGTGCTTACCCGAAAATGTTATGCTCGCTTTCTGTTGTAGACACTGTGATATTTTTGTGTTTCTCCTTGTGTTCCCAAAAGAGTAATACACATGGAGGAAAAATATGTAACAGTGAAATTGGGATTTCTTCCAACCCACCACTCCCACCCCCAAGCTAAAACAAAACTCTGGCACCTTTGTTCTATTTAGTTTCCGGTTGTGTTATTCATTCAACATTATTTAGTCTACAACTATCAATTCCACAATGAACGATAGGCTTGTTGAAGCTTGTTTACATCCCTGAGGAGGTTACATACCTTTTGCCTCTTCTAATTTCGTATATTCTGTAGTATCTATTTCAGTATCATTACCACAAAAAGAAAGTGAATAATAATCTTCCCAATTTCTCTCTCTGCCCTAGTTTTATAATCACTACACTATAGATTGTCAAAATCTATTAATAATTTCTGTTTCCCTTTATATAACCTAATTTAAAATTACTACAACTGTTAATAGGCTATTATATCCCATTTTTAAATCACTGGTGTCTTAATGAGTTTTTCTCAATCTGCAGGGTGTTGAAAGGGTGGAATTCAATTTGGTGCTTGGGGAGGCTGTGCACTTTTCTGGAAACTCAACTGTCTTTCAGCTTTGATTTTTTTTTTAACCTCTGCACCTGCCCGAACCTTTTTAAACTCCAGCACAGTAGTTCTACTTAGCTTACCACAGTGTAGCTCATTTAATTTCATATATAAGTAACAATGATTCATAACCTGCAGGTTTGCTTTAGAGTGGCATTGTTTACATCTCGAAGGTATCACTTTCCTTTCATACCCTCCTTATTTTCTCTCATTCCCACACAGTCCTCCAGGCAACACAATTCAAACCATTTTTTTGGTTATTCATTTAATTGTTTTCTGTGGAAAGTTTGTAGTGTGTAAATTAACCGTTGTGTTTCCTACATTTAAAACAGCAGCTTCGAAAGTAGTTCGTTGGTTGTAAAGTGATTTGGGAAACCCTGAGGTGACGAAAGGTGCTATATGAAGGTCATTTTTTATTCTCATTTAAGCCATCTGGATCAGAAATGACTGGGGTCCAATCCTTCGAATGTGCTTTTAGGGAAATGACCTCAGCTGAGACAGCAGTAGAAACACTCGCATTGGCTTCTGTGCCCTTGGGTTACGAAGGAGCAAAGTCAAACTTCGCACTCTTTCATGATTGCTATCCATTGACCTCTACAGCCAGTGTAGCCGTCCCGATATTGACTGAGGACAGGTGGCTCAGCTGTGGTTTTCAGTATAGTTGAAAAGACTGGCAAGATTGGCTTTGTAGCAGAGAGTACTCTGCTCCTGTGAAGATATAGCCCAGAAAATTAATCAACTCCTTCAAATGAGGTGGAAGGGAGAAAATGACAGGGTAAAAACAATGATGACCTCACACGTGCAATGTCTATTTTGGGAATAGCTCAGTGCCCTGTTATCACAATGTACTTTCAATCATATTTTATCTTGGTTATAAAAACTAAGATCAAGGAAAATCAAATATCTCTTACATCATTGTTATCTGTTTACTGTAACCCAGCCATCTGTCCAGTGGGAGATTATTTGCCTGTAAGTTGTCCAGTGTTGAGCTGTGTTCCCAAAGTCCCACTTTGTAATGCTTGCAATTCACCTGGGAAATTTAAACATTTAGAAAGCTAAATTTTCTGTGAATTGTAAAAATCAAATATCAGAACAAGCTTAGCCATTGCAAGATTTGAGTGAATCACAGGTATTGGTAAAACTAACTTGGAACTCAGAGCCACAGAGTAGATGGTAAATGTTGGTTTAATCCCTGTTTCTGTTCATCTCCCTATCTGAGCTCGGAGGGAGGGAAAGATTAGTTGCTCTTGGTTGTCCTTGCACAGGTGAAAGAAACTTCAATGGGAAGGTCATTCATCATAAATTTCATCAGCTAGTTTCCTCAGGATAAAATCCTGAGGGGTTTTGACAGGGTAGCCGTGGAAAGGATGTTTCCACTTGTTGGAGAATCTAGAACTAGGGTCACTATTTAAAAATAAGGGGTCGCCCATTTAAGACAGATGAGGTGATTTTTTTTTTCTCTCTGAAGATCATGAGTCTTTGGAGGTGTCTTCCTCAAAAGGCAGTGGAAGCAGTCTTTGAATAATTTTAAGGCAGAGGTAGGTAGATTTTGCTAAGATTGGGGGCAGGCAGGAAGATGGAGTTGAGGTCAGATCAGCCATGACACTAAATGGTGAGCAAGCTTGAGGAACCTAGTGGCATACTCCTGCTTCTCGTTTATATGTTCATAGTTTTGAAAACCATTATAATGTCTGTTTCTTGACTTGAGAATTAAGCAAATTTATCTTTAAACAGTTTTTTGATTTAGCTGTGGTAGTTTATTCATAAAGCAGACATGTTGATCAATTCTTTTGTCTTCCTGTTATCCATTGCCATTGAGCTGCAGAGAAAACATGCATTTGGCGACAGTAATTTCACCATGAGTTTGGATGTCTCCTGTTATGAGCAAGGTCCTCTCCTGAACGTGGTTATTTCCTTGTGCTTCCTCACTAGGCCTAATGCCAGTTGATGATGTTTTTATCTGAATGTTTTAAGGGAGCGTGTCCCAATTTTTCCTTTTGAAACCAGTCTGGTCTCATGAAAATTAGATTAAAGTGTGCTAAAGAACTACTTGTAGCAGAATGAATGGATAACAACACAAAACTTGAACACACAATCTAGGCTGACCCTCCAGTGCAGTACTGAAGGTGTGATACACTGATACGCTATTGGAGGTATGTTTTGTCATATGTGATGTTAAATGGAGACCTCACCGTAAAACATCGGATGGCACTATTCCAAGGAAGAGCTGGAGAACTTAACCTCTTTTCCTCCATCCTCCCAGAGTCTGGAACAGTGTTTGTCAACTCAATTTATTGAAAATGCAGACTATCCAATCATCACCACATTGCTGATTGTGAGATTTAGCCGTATGGCTATTAGCTGCTGCATTTCCAAGTGACAACCATTCTAAAGTACTTGATTGTCTGTAAAACGTTTTGACCTGTCCTGAGGTGGTGAAAGGCGCTGTATAAATGCAAATATCTTTTTGCATAGGACAGGAAGCTTTGGAACTTCTCTGTAATCGATATTAATCAGTCTTCCATTTTCAGTTGTCGTTGGAATATCCTGTACTAAAAAAGTTCCTGAAGTAAAGGTTTAATTTGTTTGGCTGTCAGATAATGCTCACATTTAGACTAGCAATCGTTAAAGTTGTTCATGCATAACTTGTCCCAGCTGGTGGGACTTTAAACAAAAGACCGTCACCATGGAGACAATATTGTTCTTTCTTTGCTCTGGCTCACAAAGCTGGAGCTTCACGATGGGTTTTGTGAGCTCATTATCATTTTTCTTTTAATGTTTTTGGTTTAAGTATCAGTTATAACTCGTTTGGGATAACACAATATTCGGCTCACACAATATTTTTATAATGGAAATGAGCTCAGGGACCATGGGAACATTGCAAGTTCATTCCTCAACAGCAGCTTATAAAAATGCAGAACCTTTTCAAACAGAAGATGACCTAAATAGATTAGTGAAGAAGAAAAGTCTCGGAAGATTTTATGTTCAATAAAATTCTCCTTTACCTTTTTGTAAAACAAAATGTCACCATGCAGCATGTTTTCTTGGGATTTATTCCCTGTGGAGAAAAACAAGCTATGTAGCATGTTGTTTACGACACGCTAATTAGAATATCAGCTACCTCAGAAGCATGTATTCTGTCATACCGTTTCAGGCTGAAACAATGAGTTTCATCTGTCAATGCCTAGAGATTATAGAAAGAAACAGAGTTAGCTCTTCTAATTTGAAACGTTGGATCTATATTCTTGGAGTCTAGAAGAATGAGAGGTGATCTTATTGAAACATGTAAGATTTTGGGGGGGTGCTCTTGGCAGGGAAGGTGCTGATTGGATGTTTCCCCTCATGGGGAAATCCAGAACTAGAGGGCACAGCTTAAGAATAAGGGGTCTTTGATTTTAAGATCGAGATGAGGAGAAATTTCTTCCCTCAGAAGACTCGTAATCTTTGGAATTGTCTACCCCAGAGAGCAGTGGAGGCCAAGTCACTAAATAGCTACAGATTCTTGAACTGTAGGGAAGTCGAGGCTTATGGGGGACTGGGGATCGTGGAGTTGAGGCCATGGTCATCTTATTGAGTTACAGAGCAGGATTGAAAACCTGTGTGGCCTACTTCTCTTGTTTTATATGCTCATATGCCCTTATGATATGCAGTGCTCACTCTAAGGGTTTTTATACTCCCATGTCATACTATCATTTAACTACTTGCCTGGATTTTTGCTTACTGAGCATAGGTTTTGAAGGCAATTTTTCAACCAATCACCAAGCCAAATCTTTACATTTTCTATCTTTGATACATTTGCACAAGATGGAAAGGGACTGCTCAATGGTTTTGCAAACTTGTAGGGCTTGACGAATTCATTTTTTAAAAAACTCTGCATGTAAGCACATCAAATGAGTCTTATGTTGCATTAAATGTTTTGGACCCAAAGACTAAAAGACTCTGGCTTTGAAAATCAAAGAGCTTATGAGCCTTTAAACTGCTAAGAAAGTTATTTCCTCTTGAAGTAGAGCAGGACTGCCAATTTAAAAATTAAACTTTTGGAAAATAAGGCTGAGTCAGCTCACTTTACTGCAAAGAAATCCCAGGCCCAATTTGAGACAATCAGCAACTTGAACTTGTATGCGCACCTTTATTAGTGAAATGCTCCACTCCAGATAATTGAGTACAAAATCTAGGTTGACACTTCAGCGCAACATTGAGAGAGCAAGGAGGTTCTCCAATATCTTGGCCAAAATGTAGCCTTTGAGCAACATGTAAAAACAGATTTATCTGGTTGTTGCTGTTTGTGGAATCCTGTGCATAAATTGGCTGCTGCTTTTCTTGCATTACAGTAATGATTGTGCTTCAAACAAACCTCATTGGTTGTAAAAATGCTTCAGAACATCCTAAGGTTTTGAAAAGCCTTTTATAAATGCAAGTTTTTGTTTCCAATTTCTTACAGTGGAGCAAGAATGGATACCAAGGATTTGAGTGAAGGATTAATAATCTCTTGGTGTTGGCTTATTCTTTCTATCCTGTTGCATGTGAGCTTAAAAAATCAGCTGTACTGACTAAGTGGCCCACCTTGCAATGGTGTTCAATTGCTCCAGCCTTTATAGAAATTAACACATTTCTGATGAACAAAATTTCTTGAGTGCTAAAGTTCAAACTGCTAACTTGGCTTGATTAGAATGAATTTTCAAATCATTTCAGGCTTTTGGTGAAGGGACCAGCCCTGTCCTCTGAATCTGTAATCTCCACTGCAGTGGGGAATTGCATTTAGTTTGGCCTTTTGGTAAACGATGAGGTATTGAAGGAGTTGTACCATATATAATTGGGATTGCATATACTAATGTCGTGGGTTGTAAGGCTGGATGGTATGGAGTGGGGCTGGCCTTTAAAGCAAATCAAACAATTCAGCAAGTATAACAATCATAAACCTTTGAGTTAAACTTGGCTGAAGACTGAACATGTTGTGCTAAGCCTTGAGCACTTGTGGCTAGGAGCATTTCCTGACTTTACTGTGTGATCAACACCTTCAGCTCCAGTTTGAAGCTCTTTAGAAGTGGGGCCCTTTTACACTCAACTTGAGGTTCCTGTGCTGTTACTCGGTCTGTTTAAAACAGATCACAGTCTTATTTTTGTTCATTATTTTTTATTTTGGTGAGATTTTTATCTCCTGAAAATGAGAACTGCTGGTGTTGGGTGTTGAAAATCTTTCTTTGTCAACTTCAGTCACTCCTATTAAATGTAGCTATATACAGTATAAACACAAACTATGTTAACTCAGATGTAGAATGGATGCTGGTCTTTTCAAAAGTTTAAGGTGGAAGACCAAGGAAAGTTCCTTTATGACAATTCATGAATATTATTTTAACTCAATTTCAGTTTAAAAGAATGACAAGTGATCTCATTGAAACATACAGAATTATTAAGGGACTTGGCCGGGGGCATGCTAGGGTCAAATTCCCCACGGCAGGGAAGGCTAGAACTTGGGGGAACAGTCTCGGAATAAGGAGTTAGCCATTTAGGACTGAAATAAGATTAAATTTCTTCATTCTAGAGTTATGAACATTTGAAAGCCTCTACACAGCAAGATGTGGGTGCTCAGTCATTGAGTCTCTCCAACTAAGATCACATTTTTGGATGCTAAGGGAATTGAAAGACATTGGGATATTGTGGGAAGAAGGAGTTGTGGTAGAAGATCCGCCATGATCTTACTGAATAGCAGAACAGGCTTGAGGTGCCAAATGACCACCTACAGCTCCTATTTCTCATAAGAACTTTCATAGAATCGTACAAGACAGAAGGAGGCCTCTTGGCCTATTGTGCCTGTGCAGGTTTTTTGAAAGAGTTATCCAATTGGTCCCACTGCCCTGCCCTTTTCCCATGGCCCTGCAATTTATTCCCTTTCAAGTATTTATCCAGTTCTCTTTTGTAAGTTACTATTGAACATGCTTCCATCACAGTTTCAAGCTGTGAATTTCAGATCAGCTTTGAGGTAGAATTGTGAAGCCCACAGTTAGATGAGCTTTTTGAACCACTGTTGAAGCCAGGTTCATTAACCTGTATTTAATTATCATCCTTGTCATCTTGATGTAAGGATGGTTTGATATCTTTCTGTTGTGGTTTCATAAGTAATCCAGCGTTCCAAGGCAGTTCCCATCAGCTTCCCACATTGGATTTTTTCAGCATTTTATTTTAAGTAACTGTTATCCTGTATGCTACTAGCATTGTATTTGCATAATATTAGGAGGGTATGTGTTCTTGTCACATGTGAAATAGTTGTTGTCTTCCTGACCTGTCATTTTACACCGAAAGGCAAAGCAAAATTAAAACTGGATGTTTGGGCTATCTGAAAATCATTCTAAAACCGAGCTGAAGAGAAGGAATGACTCGTCACAAGTTTATAATACGTATATGACAGAAGTATGAAAACTGAAAGACATTGCTGAAGCAAAATGGAATAGGAACGGGAATAGGCCAGCCATCCTCTTGGGTCTTTTTCACCATTTAATTAGATTACTACCTCAATCCATTTTACCCACCTCGGGTCCATATCCCCTAGCTAATAAAGATCTTGAGTGTTGCTGAAAAAGAGACTTTTTTTTTGTCGAAGCTTTTTGTCTTTTACTCATCAAGGTAGTTTGCAAGAATACCAAATGTAAAAGGAATAACAATTTATTCTGCATGAGAAGAGCCTGCTGATTGGTTGGCATGTGGACTTGCTAGTATAAGTTATTGTTCCCTTTACATGTGGTATTCCTGTTCATTGTCCTGGTGAACGCTTTGACAAAAAATGTCTACTTTTTTTTCCAGCAAAAATAAAGATCTGATTTCAGGTCTGAAAACTCCAATTGTCCCAGCACCCACAGCCTTTTACTACCCTTTGCGTACAAGATGCTTCCTTATTTCTTTCCTAAATATCTTAGTTAATGTACAGTACGAAAACAGAAAATGATGGAAATACTCAGCAGATTGGGCAGCACCTGTGGTAACATTTCAGGTGAATGACCTTTTCATCAGAACTGGAAGAAGTTAGAGCTTTTAAGTGACTACAGAAGCAGAGGAAGGGGGATGCAAACGATGAATGCCTGTGATCAAGTGAAAGATAGCAACAATTAAATGACAAAGGTATAATAATGCAGGGCAAAAGTAGGTGGTTATGGGGCAAGTAAAGAAACAAAGTTGGGCCTGAGAAGGTACAAATGGTGATAATAGAATCACGACCAACAACTGCTGTTCAGACAACAGGGGGAGTGGTTCTGCTCTGAAATTACGTAGAACACAGAAATAGGCTTTTTTTTCTATTTTTTTATTTCATTCATGGGGTGTGGGCTTTGCTGGCTGGGCCAACGTTTAATGCTCATCCCTAATTGCCCTTGAGAAGGTGGTGGTGAGCTGCCAACAGTCTATGTTAGTGGCTATGCTCCACTTGAACCTCTTCCCATCCTTCCTCAAAGTCTCTTAGCATCAGCCTCTGTTCCCTTATCTAGCTTCCTCTGAAATGTATTTATACTATTCACTTCAACCACTTCCACTGGTAGCAAATTACACATTCTCATCACTCTTTGGATAAAGAAGTTTCTTCTGAATTCTCTATTGGGCTTGTTGCCTATTTTCTACTGAAGTTCTCTGGTTACGCTCTTTCCCATAAGTGGAAACATTTCTTTCGGCACCCACTCTATCAAAGTATCAAAAAAATCCATAATTTTTAGGTCACATACCAGCCTTTTTTAGGAGAGAAGAGACCCAGCTTGTTCCTTTCCTAAGGGATATAACTCCACATATTTGGTATTATTCCTGTAGGTCTTTTAACAACATTCCAGTGCCTCCTTATACGGCGACCATTTTTAAAATTCTCTCATTGGATCTGGGCATCATTTCTTGCCCATCCATAATTTCCCTTGAGAAGGTGAGCTGCTTTCTTAAACCGCTGCACCCTGTGTAGCGTAGGTTGCCACAGTGCTGTTAGGGAGGGCGATCCAGGATTTTGACCCAGCAGCAGTGAAGAAACGGTGATATAATTCCAAGTCAGGATAATGTGTGACTTGGAGGGGAACTTGTAGGTGATGGTGTTCCCATACATCTGCTGCCTTGTCCTTCTAGTGGTAGAGGTCACAGCTTTGGAAAGTGCATGGAAGAAGGTTGTCTAACCAAAGTCAGATACAGGTTTAGCACTCCCCTACTTTTCAATTCTATCCATCTAGAAATAAACGCTAGTGCTTGATTTGATTTTTTTTTAATGGCCTTATCTAGCAACTTGAATACTGCTGGAAAAAAGACATGTTGCTGAAGCTTTTCATCTTGCACTCATCGGGACAAGTGCGAGAATGCCAAATTTCAAACGGTTGCAACAATTTCTACTATTGTGTATACTACGACTAGGTTACTACCACTGTGGTACTAGTGCTTTATTGTAAATTATAATATAAATATCCATAAAAAGAAGAGATCAAGAACAGGTGCAATAATTCATGTATTTGGGAAGCATAATGTCTGCTGATGGAAGATGCAACAAAAAAGAACAAGGATAACAATGGGAAAGGCCATATTTGGTAAGAAGAGATGGTTGCTAACTGGAAAGTTGAGCAAACAACTCAAGAAGCAACTTGTAAAGAGCTCGATTTGGAGTATGGATGTGCGAGTTGGACCTCATGGAAGGAGATGACCACTTGCTCAATAGATTCTAAATGTGGGTGTGGACATCAATGGAAAGGATCAGTTGGACAGAAAAATTAACAAATGATGAAGTGCTGAGGGTGAATTAAGGAACAAAAAGAAATTTGCTGAACATAATTAGGAAAATATTGAGACTGGGTAGGGCACTCCTTAAGAGAAAATAGACAAGTAAGAGATGTTATGGAGGGAAGGTGTCAAGGAAAATATAGGATGGAAGAGAATATCAACACTGGATGGCTTGAAAGTTGAAGAAATTTATTAAAAATGGCACAGGATAGAGACATGGGAAAGACTGAACCTTCAGGCAGAGCACACATGATGATGATGATGAATAGTGCTTCTGCCAGCGCTGTCACAACTTTTTGAAAAGAAATGTTGAAATCAGTGTTGAGCCCTATTGTGATGTGGTAGGTGATATGTGCCATGCGGACCAAACTTACTAGGGAAACTTGGCCACGCTATTGCAACGGTTTTGCAATTTGTATTTATTATGAGAAGATATGTGCACTGGATTCCGAAGTAATAAGTCCACTAGCACCTTTAGTGATTTTAAAAATTAAATTAAGACATTTATTAACAAAGAGAATTTAAACACGTACATAAGATTACAGTTACTTGATATTATAACAAATCCCAAAATTCCTAATTAAACTGATTCCCAACTACACACCCTATTTAAGGCAGCAGTCCAAAATAGATTGTAAATTTAAATAAGCAATCCATCAAGGTTACCACAGCACCCACTCACACAGTGGAATCCCAAAGGCTTCCAACACAATTATTAGTTAGTGGAGCAGCACTTCTTCAGAGTGGCAAGGGTTTATTCCAAGCCTGTGAGTCACGGTGTACCTTTCAAGATTTTACATGGCCACCAACCCATAGCCTTACACCCTTCTTTATATATGTTTTTTCTCTCTTTAATGTGTATAACCCTATTGTTTTACATGTCTTTGGAATTTTACTTTCCCCATAATATAAAAACCTTTCATGTCAATATGGCCCTTTTTTCTTTTGTGGAAAGATAAACATAATAACCTTGAGATAAAAGCAAAAAACTGCGGATGCTGGAAATCCAAAACAAAAACAGAAACAGAAATACCAGGAAAAACTCAGCAGGTCTGGCAGCATCGGTTCTGTTGAAGGGTCATGAGGACTCGACGTCAAATGTGCTCTCCTCCGCCGATGCTGCCAGACCTGCTGAGTTTTTCCAGGTATTTCTGTTTCTGTTTTTGAACATAATAACCTTGCCCTATTTATTTTGTTAGTTGTAAACATCCTATCATCCCGTTGAAAATCAGGCAACTCCCTACTTATCTTAAGGTGTGAATGAAATTAACATTTTATCTACTGACCCTCACTCATTAACATTTCAAATGCCCTTTTTACACCTAACCCTTTTGATAATTTCCACCTTGCAGCCTACCTGACTCGATTTCCATTAAATCAGTCACACACACAACCATTCCACACCCATAAGCATGCAATAAGTTTATGAAAAATTTGATAGCTTCATGATAGTCCAGAAGGCTGTAAAATTCCTAAGTGAACAATGAGGTGGTGTTCCTTGAGCTTCCATTGAGCTTATTTTGAACAATGTGGGAGGCCAAGAGCAGAGAGGTTAAAGTGGGAATGGGATGGAGAATTGAAATGACAAACAACAGGAAACCCAGTATCACACTTGCGGACTGAATAGAGGTTTTATGCAAAGAGATTGCCCAATCTGCATTTGGTCTCCCTAATGTAGAGCAGCGAATAAAAAGGATTACATAGGCATTAATTATATTAAGGTTTATGCATTCAAAATGATAAAGCCTGAGTAGGTTAATGGATCCCTAAGACCATAAGACATAGGAGCAGAAATTAGGCCATTCGGCCCATCGAGTCTGCTCCGCCATTCAATCATGGCTGATAGGTTTCTCAACCCCATTCTCCCGCCTTCTCCCCGTAACCTTTGATCCCCTTACCAATCAAGAACCTATCTATCTTGGTCTTAAACACACTCAATGACCTGGCCTCCACAGCCCTCTGTGGCAATGAATTCCATAGATTCACCACTCTCTGGCTAAAGAAGTTTCTCCTCATCTCTGTTCTAAAATGTCTTCCCTTGACTCTGAGGCTGTGCCCTCGGGTCCTAGTCTCTCCTAATGGAAACGTCATCCCCACATCCACTCTATCCAGGCCTTTCAGTATTCTGTATGTTTCAATCAGATCCCCCCTCATCCTTCTAAGCTCCATCAAGTATAGACCCAGAGTCCTCAAACGTTCCTCATATGTTAAGCCTTTCATTCCTGGGATCGTTCTCGTGAACCTCCTCCTGGACCCTCTCCAGGGCCAACACATCCTTCATGAGATACGGGGCCCAAAATTGCTCACAATATTCTAAATGTGGTCTGACGAGCCTTTTAAAGCCTTAGCAGCACATCCCTGCTTTTATATTCTAGAGTTCTCAAAATAGATGCCAACATTGCATTTGCCTTCCTAACTACCGACTCAACCTGCAAGTTAACCTTAAGAGAATCCTGGACTAGGACTCCCAAGTCCTTTTGCACTTCAGATTTCTGAATTCTCTCCCCATTTAGAAAATAGTCTATGCCTCTATTCTTCCTACCAAAGTGCATGACCTCACACTTCCCCTCGTTGTATTCCATCAGCCACTTCTTTGCCATTCTCCTAATCTGTCCAAATCCTTCTGCAGCCTCCCCGCCTCCTCAATACTACCTGTCCCTCCACCTATCTTTGTGTCATCTTCAAACATAGCCAGGATGCCCTCAGTTCCTTCATCTGGATCATTAATGTATAAAGTGAAAAGTTGTGGTCCCAACACTGACCCCTGCGGAACTCCACTAGCCACCAGCCGCCATCCTGAAAAAGACCCCCTTATCCCCACTCTCTGCCTCCTGCCAGACAGTCAATCTTCTATCCATGCTACTACCTTGCCTCTAACACCATGGGCTCTTATCTTACTGAGCAGCCTCCTGTGTGGCACCTTGTCAAAGGCCTTCTGGAAGTCCAAATAGATAACATCCATTGGCTCTCCTTTGTCTAACCTACTCGTTACCTCCTCAAAGAATTCTAACAGATTTGTCAGGCATGACCTCCCTTGATGAAAACATGCTGACTTTGCCCTATTTTGCCATGCACTTCCAAGTATTCTGAAATCTCATTCTTAATAATGGACTCTAAAATCTTACCAACGACTGAGGTCAGGCTAATCAGCCTGTAGTTTCCTGACTTTTGCCTCACTCCCTTCTTAAACAGGGGAGTTATATTAGCAATTTTCCAGCCCTCTGGGACCCTCCCTGACTCAAGTGATTCTTGAAAGATCACCACTAATGCCTCCACTATCTCTTCAGCTATCTCCTTCAGAACTCTGGGGTGTAATCCATCTGGTCCTGGTGGTTTATCCACCTTCAGACCTTTCAGTTTGCCTAGCACCTTCTCCTTGGTAATAGCCACCATACTCACCTCTGCCCCCGACTCTCTTGAACTTTGGGAATGTTACTCATGTCTTCCACTGTGAAGACTGAAGCAAAGTACCTATTCAGTTCCTTAGCCATTTCTTTGTTCCCCACTACTACTTCTCTGGCGTCATTTTCCACCGGTCCAATGTCCACTTTTGCCTCTCTCTTACCCTTTATATATCTAAAAACACGTTTGCAATCTTCTTTTATATTACTGGCTAGTCTGCCCTCATATTTAATCTTCTCCCTCCTTATTTCTTTTTTAGTTGTCCTCTGATCCATCAGAAGGTACTCTGTGCTGTGTTCACATGATATTGTATTAACCTTAATCTCCTGTTCCTGTCATATTCCTTGTCACTGAAGTATGTGTTTTCATGTTGTAAGGCTACAGCAACTGTTTTGAGTGTGCTGTCTCTGCATCCTATTTAGTGGAAATCTTGCATAATTTCCATTGTGAAATTTGCCACTGCTGAAATTAATTGTTAGTCCTTTGCTATGCTATCTCTTCTAGGGCAAAAATAATGAGTACCTTGTGTCCTAAAACTACGCTCAAGGGAAAATGGTGTTTTATTAGTTGAAAACCCCAAGTTGTAAATTGTGCTTCATTCGCAACCTCAGAAGATCCCAACTGCAGGCATTTCCCCCAATTGCAGGCATTTCCCACATCTGCAGCAATCGTTTGAATTACTTACTTCTTTGTCTTTAATGTTTATAACGCCTTTTTATTTTGACATCAGATTGATTTGTTCATTCAATTACAAATCGACTATCTGAAGCCGGAATTCTGAACCTTTTTGCTTATGTGGACCCCACTCCACAATTATAAAATTTCCACAGACCCCCTGTAAAACAACACAACTGCTTTTTGAGTTGCTTCTGTCACATAGTAAAAGTCAGTTGCAAAAAGTACGTACACAGCAAGATCCCACAACAGAAATAAGATGGATCACCATATACGACATGCATCAAAATTCCAGGCTCATTCATTTTTTTTTAAATACTTTTGTGGTCGCCTGCACCATGTGTGGTTGATGCTCCGGTTCTTGGGACCATAAGCTCCTGGCAACTGTGAGGAATTTGATCAGCCTCCTCAGTTTCCTAAACAGCTGCTGCAGTATCCACATAGAGTGAAAGGTAAAGTTAGCCAAACTTCACTGGCATTCATTGATTATTTATTGATCCATTACCCCTCATCTAAACTCACCCACCTGTTGCTCCACTTTCCCAACTATGGACGGGAGGGTGCATGCTACATGCGTGCTGGGAAATGAACCCACTGGCAACTGTCACTGGTGGGAGGAGAGGGAGCAAGGTCTGTATCCTCCTCTCTCCACCATCAGCGGCTGTGGGACCACATTGACTCAATCTTGCGTTAGTACACTAAACTCCTTTTGAAGGTGAGTTTTTTTTTAAAAAGGCCTATTTTGAGGTCTAATTTTTAATAATAACGTTCTTACTGGCTCTCAGTTTGAGTTCCGCTAAGGCCAGTGAGTTCCTGACCTCATTACAGCCTTGTTCCAAACATGGACAAAAGAGCTGAACTGCAGAGGAGGGTTGAGAGTGACTACCCTTGACATTAAGGCAGCATTTGACCGAGTGTGGCATCATGGAGCCCTAGCAAAACTGCAGTCAGTGGGAATCAGGGGGAAAACTCTCCGCTGGCTGGAGACATACCTAGCACAAAGGAAGATGGTTGTGGCTATTGAAGGTTAATTATCTCAGTTCCAGGATATCACTGCAGGAGTTCCTCAGGGCAGTGTCCTCGGCCCAGCCATCTTCAGCTGTTTCATCAATGACCCTCCTTCCATCATAAGGTTAGAAGTGGGGATGTTTGCTGATGATTGCAGAATGTTCAGCACCGTTCGCAATTCTTCAGATCCTGAAGCAGTCCATGTCCAAATTCAGCAAGACCTGGACAATATCGAGCCTTGGCCTGGCAAGTGGAAGTAACATTCATTTCACACAAGTGCCAAGCAATGACCATCTCCAACAAGAGAGAATCTAACCGTCACCCTTTTACACTCAATGGCATTACCATCACTGAATCCCCCACTATCAGCATTCTGGGGGTTACCATTGACCAGAAACTGAACTAGACTAGTCATATAAATACTGTGGCTACAAGAGCAGGTCAGAGCCTAGGAATTCTGCACCAAGTAGCTCACCTCCTGACTCCCCAAAGCTTGTCCACTATCTACAAGGCACAAGTCAGGAGTGTGATGGAATACACTGCCCTTCCCTGGGTAAATGCAGCTCCAACAACACTCGAAGCTCAACACCATCCAGGTCAAAGCAGCCCACTTGATTGGCACCCCATCCACAAACATTCACTCCCTCTACCACCGACGTACAGTGTTAGCAATGTGTATCATCTACAGGATGCACAGTAGGAACTTCCAAACCAACGACTGCTATCATCCAGAAGGACAACGGTAACAGACAGATGGGAACGCCACCACTTGGAAGTTCCCCTCCAAACCACTCACCAACCTGATTTGGACATATATCTCTGTTCCTTCACTGTCGCTGGGTCAAAATCCTGGAACTCCCTTCCTAACAGCACTGTGTGTGTACCTACACCACATGGACTGCAGCGTTTTAAGATGGCAGCTCACCACCACCATCAAGGGTAATTAAGGATGGGCAATAAATGCTAGCCTAGCCAGCACCACCACACCCCATGAATGAATTTAAAAATCAATGGGGAGCTACTGTCATCGCTCGTGATCAGCCTCACACTTTTTTTGTTGACCCTGATTACAAAATATGGTTTTTAAAAAAATATTTCCTACTTTCCCACTTTCTGGCTCAGTGCCTGTTTCTCCTGCACCTAATTGTGAATTTCCTTATGGGTGGGCTCAGTCTGTTCTCTATTTGTCCACATTCAGCAAGAAAAAATAAAAACCTGCATTTATATAGCAGCTGTTATGACCTTGGGACACCCTAAAGCACTTTACAACCAATTAATTACTCTTGAGATGTTTTAACTGTCATAATACAAGAAACCAGGCAGCCAATTTGTGCATCAGTGTCACAATAATAAAGCCAGAGCACTTCTTCCTTTCCCTGTTTCCTGTCCTGTGGCTGTACAGGCCTGAGCAGCATGGAAGCATTTATGGCAGCTGTTTACTCGCCACTGCGGTGTCTTTAGATAACCATTGCCTGAAAAGATTCCTCCTTGTTTGAGTGGAAGCATTCCCCTCATCGCTGTCAACATCAGAACTGTTATTAGGACCAATGCTGTCATAAAACAGAGCAAGTAGCGTAGGCCAATTTTTTTTTTACAAGATTTACTAAAGTACATTATATTTCAGTGGTCTACAGTGATGTAATTAAAATACCTCAAGCACACAAGTCAACTATCATTTTATCTAAGCCATCAGAAATTTAATCATTGTAGTGGCTAAATCGCTTGCCTTGAATATGGTCATCTGCTTTATGGCAGATAACTCAGGTTACAACTACTGCGTCACTGAAGCCCGCATCACCTTGTGGAGAGACCGGCTTGCCAGTCTCGAACAACCCCCAATGATGGAAATTCTACCAGATGAAAGCCTTCCCCCAGGAGCTAATTGCAACTGGGCAACCTGGAAGTGCCTTAACAGACTTAGGACTGGTTCAAAGGTGTCACTAAGCAAATAGGGATATACAACCAGCCCAACAACTTGTGAATGTGGAACTGAGCCACAGACTATGCAACATCTCCTGCAATGCCTATTGCTAGAGGAACCCTGCACTGTTGCAGATCTTGCCAAATTCAACAACAAGGCGCAAAAATGTGTCCAGTTCTGGCTGGGCCATGTATAGACTGTCCGTGGACACGATAAGAAGACTAGAATTAGACCCTGGAGCTAAAAGTCCAGCATGGTTGGGTAAGCGACATACTATAAGATAGTGGAAATCTGAAATAAAAAAGAAGATTCTGGAAATACTCAGGCCAGGCAGCATCTGTGGGGAGAGAAACAGAGTTAACGTTTCAGGAGAACGACTCCTTTCAAAACTAGGAAAAGTTAGAAATGTAATTGGTTTTAAACAAGGGGATGAGGATGCGAAAGGGACAAAAGGGAAGATTTCTGTTGGAGAGATGAAATGACAAAAAAGGATCAGTAGTGCGAGACCGTCGAGAGTGATAAAGAGACAAGTGGAGAAATAAAATGTGTCTAGAGGAGATGTAAATGGCAGAAGTATGAACAGCTGCAGCCTGAAAGCAGAAAAAAAGAAAAATGAGATTAAAACAAAACCAGCAAAGAAAAAAGAAACAAAATTGAGGAAGAGGTGATGGTCTGAAATGGTTGAATTCAATTTGAGCCTAGAAGGCAGGTGCAGTTCATTGCAACACTGCAGGAGGCCAAGGGCAGAGTGGCAGGAAGGTGGAGAGTTTAATTGATAGGTGACTAGAAGCTCAGGAACCTACTTGTGGACTGAATGATGGTTCTCCGCAAAGCGGTTACCCAAACTTAATTTGGTGTCTCCAGAGCAAGCCTGCATTGTCAGCAGTGAATAAGCTCATTAAAGTAAATGTGAACTGCTGTTTTACTTGGCAAGTCTGATTGGACCTTGGGTGGTAAGAAGATAGGTGGCAAAAGGACAAGGGTTGCGTCTCCTACATATGCATGAAAAGAGGCTGTGGGAAGGGGAAGGATGCTGGGGCGATTGAGAGGTGGATGAGGTGTCATGGAGAGAACTGTCCTTTGAGAGCCAAAAGGAGAAGAGAGGGGGAAGATGTTTGATAGTGCTGTAACACTGGAGTTGGCTGAAATGCCTGAGAATGACCTGTTAGCTATGAAGGCAGATGGAGTGGAAGGTGAGGATAAGAGGAACCCTATCATGTTTCGAGGGTCCACTTACCCCATCCAGTCAAACCTCCTGCAAAATTATTCTAGCTCATAACTAACTATAAATTGAAGTGTTCAAAGAAAATGAGGGAAAAAGAAAACTTTGTTCTAATGGACTTATGATTTTTCTCTCTGGATGTTTACAGCACTATCCAGGAGATTAAACTTTGAATTCTTGGAGGCTATAGGACAATCCTGGAAGGTTAGTGACCCAAGGGTCAACCTTAAGGGAAATGGATTTGACACTCCCAGCACAATCTCTATCTCATCTTAGAGTCCATGTTTGTGACATGGAGAGTTCTTGTTGATGGCTGTTCTGCTTGACCGGTTCTGTAGAGTGCACATAGCACATAACTGCTTCCACGTTACTCAGGACTTTTAAGCCACAAGGGAGAAAGAAAGGAGAGTGTTGCGGCTTTACGTGCATAAGCCTTGTCTATAAAATCCAAAATATTTGAACCACTCTGCATGGGAGACAGAACTTGTAAATAAACAGAAAGGAGGAATGCCAAGTGGCGGGGGTTCCCACATTCCATTCGTCAACTAAAACCTTTAGGTAGTGCAGTGATGAAGCTGCTGCTGAACTGTCAAGTATGTCTGATGTAGATCAAAGACCGAAGACTTTTGCACCCTGCACTCTTTCAGAACTTTGCAGTCTTGATATGTTTAGCATTTTGTTAGCACAAGAATGCTAGACATTTGACTGCATAATGTGTGAGGAGTAGCTGGAACTTCATAGGGTAAAACCAGTGCTCTGCCCTCCTGGTGAGGAGCGGCACTCCAAAAAAGTTGGGCCAGAGAGACTGCTACAACACTGGCTATTCTCCTTTGTAGCCTACATGCCCCAGAACTACTGAATTTGGCTTTTTTTCCCAGTTAGATTCAGAACCGTAGTACACGTGTAGGCTGATGCATTAATGCAGTATTGAAGAGGTACTGCAGAGTTTATTGATTGTGCTGCCTTTCAAATGGGATGTTGAATTATTCACCTGTTTGCATGGGCATGAAATCCAATTCTCCTATTCAAAGTGCAGGGAGTTTGTCCTGATCAATATTCCTCCCTGAAAACTTCTCCCTACTCAAGGTCAAAACAAGATGGCAGCCAATGGGATTTAGTGGTACTAATAGTAATTACGTTTGATGCCAGTGATATTTTTCTTCTAGGTACAGAGTCTCGAGGTGCATGTAGAATTATTTTTATATTATAGCATTGCTTCTGAAGACATGAGTAAAATAGAAGCAATGTGTTAAGTTAGTAGACTAATGGAAATGAAGTCAAATCTGTTGAACGTCTTGTTAAACAGGCAATGTTCCTCACTTTTACTGTTCCTGTATTTTTATGTGTAACCTATGAAATTCTTCAATTATTTTAATTGTTTGGAGACTAAATGCATATAATTTTCGACCATGGCTCTGTGTTAGGCTAGCCACTATATAAATGCAAGCATTTCTTTCTACTTCTCAACAGTATAAGAATACTTGTTTATTGAAGCAATCCGCATGATTAATTTTTTTATGAAGTAACCATTCAAAAACATTCCTCCTATGTTCCTGAATTTATTTATTCCCTTTCCTTGGGACCACGCCCCCGCCACCCCACTTGGTTTCTTTATCATCTAGTCATCTTTCGAAATCCCCCATGTCCCCTGTGGACTACAGTGGATCATGAATTCTTCTTGTCACATTCCAGACAAGCTCAAATCTTCCCAAACCATTGCATCCTAACACTTTTTCAAAATGTATTTTTGATGGGGCTGAAATACTTATAAAGTATTTTTCTTGTTTCTAAGTTGGGGACAAGCTTTTGCTGAAGTATTCCATACTCAATCTACACAGAATGCAGACAGTCGACACCTTCATCCTAATACCCTGGGTTGGATTCAAACTCGGATCAGCAATGTCCAGAGAGTGACCTGTGCTACCCAATCTAGATGAAATTAGACAAGTGTTATAATGCAAGCACCCAGTTAGTTGCAGCAAATTCTACCTTCAGAAACAGTAAAGAAGAAAACTTAAGAAAAAGGAGTCGGTCATCCACCGTTCAATAAGATCATGGCTGATTTGATTGTGGCCTGAACTCCACTTTCCTGCCTGCTTCCCCCTTACCCTTTGACTTCCACATAGCTAAAAAAATCTGTATAACTCAGCCTTGAATATTTTTAATGACCCAGCCTCCAGTGCTCTCAAGGACAGAGAATGTCTAAGATTAACAACCCTCTGAGAAAGTAATGTTTTCCTTATCTCCATCTTAAATGGGAGACCCCTTATTTTGAAAATGTGCCCCCTTGTTCTAGATTTCCCCCATGAGGAGAAACTTCCTCTGAGCAACTAACCTGTCAGGCCTCCCTCAGAATTTTATGTTTCGATAAGATCACCTCTTGTTCTTCTAAACTCCAATGAGGTCTGTGCGCCATTTGCATCTAACTGAAGAGTGTAGCAAATACCTCTTCCTACAGAAAAACAAGAAAATAGAAGTGCGCAAAAACGTCTGGTATTTTCTTGGCATTCTTAAGCAGGCTTTGGTAGCTTTTGAGACTGACCAATGTAACTGTGCTGCAGGATTCTAAACCCAAAGTGGCTTCTTGTCTCATTCTAGGTTGCAGCAGCTCCATGGTGGCTCCCTGTTAAAGGAGCCAGTTGGAAACATCCTGAAGGTCCTGATTCCAACATTACTAAGAGGTAACCATTGAAGCAAAAAGTGTTCCTTTTAATCTGAAATATTGTTTTTTCGTCAGGTATTGAAAATATAGTGTAACTTGGAAAAAGGTGGGAAATGCTTAGAGATTTTTAGGTTGCACTTTTGATTCACCAAGGCCTTTTAACCTTCCCCTTTGGCTCCCAACCCACCCTCTTCTCTGTCCCAGGAAATGATAGTTCCTAGGGTTACCTTTTCTGCTTAGTTCTCAAGTTTGTGAAAATTAGAGCCAAGTCAGTCTGTTAAGTTGGCGGGAAAACAAAGTTCAGTGTCAGTTTCAAACAATGTAGCATTTGTTTTCAATCAAAATATTCTGCCCTGCAAAAAACATTCAGCTGGGCACCTAGTGGCTGTGGAAAAACGATAAAGAAACTGTTCTTTTAAAATCAGGGTGGTATCAGATATACTTAGATAAGAGCACAGCCCACGTTTGACAGGCCTGATGCGTCATTTGCACCATTCACACTTCTGGTGAAGAGGGGAGTGAGCATGAAGTTGAAAATGGTTAAATGATTTAACAAATTGTGGCTTTTGCACCATCCTGAGCTAGGAATTCTGTGTGCTTGTGTTTTATAAAATTTTTGTTTAAAAAACCGCATGGAGTATCACCAGGAGTCCTGCGGTATGCACAAGAATAGGAATGTGCATTAGAAAATAAATTTTTTGGATAGACAATTTGAAACCACAGCAAGGGAATTGTCAAAAATCCAAAAGTTGCAGGGGCCACAAGGGGGTTGAAAATATATTTAAACCCTGCTAAATGCATAAAGAGCTTGCCAGGAGATTGTCCCAGAAACCGTGAATTCGGATAGGCACTTGGCAAATTTGTGTGGGGCATCTCATTTAATCATTGAGTGCTTTTTAAAATGAGTTACTGGAACAATGTATACTTTACAAGACCTGACTTCTGAAGTAATTTTCTGTCTGTCAGAAAAGCTTGGCAGTGAGTCGAATGTATTTGCTCTTTCTGAGCCTTGTAAATCAGTGAGCCTTCTTGCCTGTTTAAATGTCATACTTCAGTTGCAACTTCTTTGCTTTGGGAGACATTATAACATTGGGCTTTGATATCCACCCATTGTCAGCCAGTTGTTCCTTTTTTCCTGATTCTGCTTTGCCTGTGAAAAAATTAGAGGCTTCTCATTAGCTTCAGAACCTTGACCTTTTTTTAAAAAAAATCACAACTAATCCACAGAAACATCACAATCCTTAAAAGGATCTGCAGAAACAGCAAGTATTTGAGAACTACATTTTTTTTGTCTCAGCCGTGTTTATAATAAGCTACAAAAATCTGCAAATGCTTGAGAGAACGCAAGGCATTCGTACAAGTGAAGCCTTCAGCTGCCCTTGGTGTATGGCTGAATTATTGTAAACTGAGTGAAGCTGCACAGATTTCCATTGTTGATTGGAATAGAAAATCTGGACTGTCGCACAATTGTTTTTTCTGTGCTTGTCTTCATTTTTGGCCCCTTCGCTACTGATTTTTTGCTTAACTACAAGAAAATTGCAACAGGCTGACCACCAGCAATAAGTCCAGTTTCTTAATTTGGGTGATGCTACGTATGTAGGATACTACCCTGTGGGTTATTTATATCCTGTACCAAAACCTGCAGCGGCATATTTACACTTGGCTACAGTTGGATTCAGACTTTTTTTCTATTTCTGTCCATTCATCTTCCCACCTGTGGGCAGTAATAATTGTATGAAAATCTGCTGGCACCTTTTTTGCCTAGAGGTATGTTCCAACAATGGATGTACTGAGATCCATATGTATTGATGGCTAGTAAGCTGCAAACGCTGAGTTCTTCAAGATTAGTTTATCACCTGTAAAGAGAAAATGCAGTTCAGTAAAGTCATCCTCATTATTAAATCATTCATTTTCCCTGTTGTTAATAATGGACATGCTACTTTTAATGCAATGGTTTTAGTCCTCTGTGCTCACTCGTAGAAATGTATTGAGTTGCCTTCATTCTTAAAATAAAGAAGGTTCTAGTGAAGTCACAGTTGTTGTGCAAAGCCTCCAATCCACGACATTGTTTTATGACCTAAATAGAAGCTAATGTCGTGCTTTAAAGTGCTTTAATTGTTTTGGTAGGATTTTCTGATAGATTAATCTAAGTGTTCTAAGATTTTGAGCCGTACGAAGCAAGGTGGGCCAACATTTGACCCTGGTCCTGTTTGGTTGACCCAAGCTAGGTGATGTCAGGAAGCCTTGATTGGCCTCTGGTATCTTTGGACTAAGAATGTGAAAGCTCATCCAGTGTTCCTATTTTAGAGCCACCTAATTCACATGTGTGAATGCTGTGTTACAATCCAATCTGATTCTGCTGTCTGAACCTCACCAGTTGAATAACTGCAGACACTGATGGTAATTTTAAGCGCCCCTTCCCTTCCCCCAAAAAAGAAACAAGTGGGTTGGGGTTGACAGAGATGTTTTTAAACAAATGTTTTTAATCTAATCCCAATACCAACCTGCCCACTTTTGGATTTAACAGAGACGGAAGGAGAGAGCTCAGCCAACACTTAGTAAGGAAGATGAGTGTAGCCATTCTGGAAGGGCAAGTGCCTTTCCAGCACGACTTGTAGGCTCAAAAGAGCAGAAGTATTTCCCCCCAAGGCCCACCAAGCTGACCTCGCTTACAATCATACCTACTGACCCCTTGAGCCATTGCACCCTCCCCACCTGGCGTTGGCTGTAGCACTTTGACACAACTAAGTGACTTGCATGAGCCCTTTCAGACGGCATTTAAGAATCAACCGTGTTGCTGTGGAACTAATCACATGTAGGCCAGAGTGAGTAACAGCAACAGATTTCCTTCCGTAAAATACAGCAAGTGAATCAGCTGGGTCTTTACAATATTCTGCTAGCTTCATTGTTTTTACTGAAGTCAGCTTTTTATCTCAATCATCTTTTTAACCAAAGTTTTAAAAATCTCAATGGGATTCAAAAACACATTCTCTGGATTAGTCCAGAAATATAGTACTTGGTCTGCGGACCAACCATTTAGCTCTGGAATGTATGGTAGTAATGGCTCATGGTGATATACAGTAGTTGCAACACATATTTGTTTGGAACACTGCATGAGGTTATCTGCAGTAATGTGTTTTGCTGTGTTTCGCTGTGTTTCAGGATGGATCACCCAGCTGTACATGTCTCTTGGAACAATGCAATGGCATACTGTACTTGGGCAAGGAAACGGCTGCCCACTGAAGCTGAATGGGAATATGCATGTAGAGGAGGACTTGAGAACAGGTAACAATAGAAGACTTTCAAAAACCCATACCAAATACATCGTTGCTAACTTGTTCTAAATTTAGTCTGTAGTACAAAAGAGATTGAATAATGCCAATTTAATTTAAGCTAATTTTGGAAAACTTTATTATACCCAACATGATTCTGGAGATCCAGACAAACAGTTGAATGGAAAAGATGGGCCTTTTTTTTTGTTTTGAGACCTGTTAATTTACACTTGGTCAGCTACCTGAGCTCTCCAAGAGAAGCATTAATCTCAACAAAACCTTTTCAAACCTCTCATCAAGCCAGGTCTGAAGACTTGAAACCATCATCTTTGCATTTCAAAGGTGGTTTCCAGTTTCTTGAGTTTGATGTCAGATAATATTGCTGAGGGAAATTAAGGATGAGTAATAAGTGCTGGCCTTGCCAGTGATTTTTCACATCCCATGAATGAATAATTTAAAACAAAAATGGAAGAAGCATGAAATATGGATGATAATAACTTCTCCCAATAGGGCATATACCAACTACACCATCGTAAGAGGCAAGTAATTTTAAGAACTGAAAGAGGGTTAAACTTTGTGGAGCTTCTCCCTGATTTTGAAAAAAATAAGGTTTTTATTTAGAGTTGTATTCTATACACTATATGTATGATGAGTGGCAATCCACGGATGTCCAATTATTGCAGGGAATAACATGCTTCATGAGTTATTTGACTATCTACATTTATAAATTCCCACAGCCTGCAAACCTGTGCCTAACCAGGTATTTATCCAGTAGTCTTTGAAGGAATGAACAGCCTTCACCACATTGGTCAAAATCTGTTACACATAGCTTCATTCTGTTGAGAGAAAGAATGTCTTCCAGTCTGGGTTTTGTACTTCTAATCCGCAGTCAGCGATCAAATTGAAGTATTCTGCCTTTTTGCTTTTTAGTGTTATTCGGCTATTTTCTACAGTAATATAATTAGGGCATGCATTATTACACAAGAAACTGATACCAAAAGTATTTAATGTTCGCACATTGTCTTTCAAATACAGTTATTATTTGTTGTTTGCTTACATGATGTAATCTTTATTTTGCAGCATGTTTGCACATCTTCAAGGTAGTGTGGGGTAGACAAGCAAGTAGGAAAAAAACTTGAATCCAGAAAGCACCCAGTGCCACTCGATGCAACATTAAAATCTTTCTCCCATGTTAACAAGTCTAATAACAGTATCAATTGACTGGAGAATACCCTCATGTTCAAAATCATGATCAAAGAAATTTACGGGCAAAACTGCCAGAATTCATTGATTATATGAAACCATTCCTGGCAAGGTGCACTAGACAGTTTGCAGCATCCTGTACCTCTAATACAGTACTGGGTAGGGTGTAAGTTTGAAATTCATCGTGATCATTGCAACTATGTTGTAATGAGTTAGTTGATTTTGTCTGAAACACCATTAGGAATGCTATGATTGGCCATAGTGCCCTGGGCTCAGTTGGAGTATGTGTGCATGTACAATTATATGAAGAAGATGACAATGCATCTTGGTCCATCTATCAAGAGAAACCCAGGAACCACTCATTGCCACATCCATTTTATTTCTTCAATTGTCCCAACATTTCTCCCTCCATTCCTACTTGGAAATCCATTGAGAGTGTTTATCAACCTCTTGTGTGAATTTAAAACTCACTGACACCAGTCCTAACTTCGCCTTTTACTAATCTTGCTCTAACCATATTCACAACATGAGGGGTGGATATCATTGGCAGGAGAATTGTATGTGGTTATCAATTGATGTTACTCTTGTGGTACATAGGGTTAATTTATCAAACTGCAGTTGCATATTGACCTTGTGACAAATAAAGCAATGAAAGGTAAATCTGGCATAGGGATTTCGCCTTTGATCAGGGAAAGCAGTACTTGAAAGTCCATGATTTCAGAGCTGCTCGTAGCACATTGTACTAAAAGCCTATGTGGGGAAAGCAAACCAAGATTTTTTTTGATTTATTTACAGCAGAACAGGAGACATATAATATGTATACACAAATAAAAAAGTGACTAACTGAGCTAACTCCAAGTGTGATTTTAATCTGCAGTTTGCTAATGAACTCATTCTCTTTTATGTGCTTAATATGAATTTAATGAATAATGTTAAAAACTTCAAAAGCATCCCTTCTCCCCCTCCCCCATCTCCCTTTGTTTCCTTTGTTATTAAAGATGATAGCTCTTTTTGCATTTTAAGTTATTTTTCTCTCAGCTGATGCTTTATAGCTGGCCTACAGCCAAGAAGAGTGTCTTCTCACAAGCTCCTTTCGCTGGGATAATCTGAAGCTGTAGCTGGGTTTGTGAGGTACTTTCTTGTCTGTCTTACATAACTTCAACGCTCCCTTGCAATAGCTCCTCAATTACCCTTCCACCATGTGGCACTGCCCTCCATTTTTAGTCTAAATTTTTAAACAACTTATATTTGTATAAAATGCTTTAACATAATAAAGCATTCCAAGGCATTTCACAGGAGCTTAAAAGCAAAATTAGACACTGAGCCAAACAATTGCTATGTTAGTACAGATAGCCAAAAGCTGGTCAAAGAGGTGCATTTTCAGGACTGTAATATAAGAAATAGTAACAAGAATAGGCCATTTGGACCCTTAAACCTCCTGTGCCATTCAGTAATGTCATGGCTGATCTGAATATGGTCTTAATTTCACTTTCATGTCTGCTGCCCTCCACCCCCACCCCCCACTCCCATTAACCCTTGACTCATTCTCCACTGACCTCTGTGGAAGAGAATTCCAAAGACTAACAATCCACTAAGAGAAGAAATTCATCCTCATCTCAGTCTTAAATAGAAGACCTCTTATTTTGAAACTGTACCCCCCTAGTTCTAGATTTACCCCACTGGGAGAAAGCATAATCTCAGCAGCTACCCTGTCAAGCACTTTCAAAATCTTCTCATTCTTCTAAACTGCTATGGGTATAGACCCAATCTTCCCTCAAGACAACCGCTTCCTCCCAGGAATCAGCCAAGCCCACCTTCTCAGATCAGTTTCCAATGCAAGTATATCCCTCCTTAAATAAGGTGACCAAAACTGTACACAATACTGTAGGAGATTTTACCAATGTCCTGTACAGATGTAGCAAGACTTCCCTACTTTTATACTCCATCCCTCTTGCAATAAAGGCTAACATGCCATTTGCCTTCCTAATGACTTGCTGTACCTGCATTTTAACTTTTTATGATTCGACACCTAGACCCCTCTTTGCCTCAGCATTCTGCATTCTCTCTCCATTTCCATAATATTTAGCTTTTCTGTTCTGCCTACCAAAGTCCACAACCTGTCCTTTTCCTGCATTATATTCCATCTGCCACATTTTTGCCCACTTGCTTAACCTATCTACCTCCCTTTTGTCATGAAGAGATTAATGTCTATATTGTTATTGGAAATTATTTTTTAAAATAGAGTTTAGTGGTGTCTGTGTCTATGGGGGATGTGTGTGTTGTGTCTCTGTGGGGTGTGTGTGTGTGTGTCTGTCTGTCTTCATTGGATTAAAGCCAGCTTGTCTGGGTGCTCTGATGTATAGAAAGAAGTAGGTTTGAAATGGTAGTTAGTTAAACAGTAAGGAAGTTAAAAAGGTTAAGTGTACATTTGAGTTTATTGAATAAAGCATTCAAGAGTGTGAATAAAATCCTGCGCCTAGCTGGGAGATGCCAAGCAATGTGTTTATATTACTAATAAAATTAGCAGGATGAAAATGTTATTGTTAGAAGAGGTAAAATTAAAAATCTAGTAATACAACGGGAAATTTACATTCAAAGGAAAGGCGAGGTATAAACAGAAAGGAGTTTGTGTGTGTGTAAGGCAGAGGCATTTAAGATCTAACCAGCCTCTACACCTGCAGCTGTGTCTGCATTTTGAATCTGTAAGGTCAAATGCGCTTTGCCTGGGGTCTCTTTAAATTTGAGTTTTCCTGTTGTCTTAACAGGGATGTAACTGAGAGTCAGATTAACTAGGGGATTTTTATAGTTATTATAGTCATTTTGTAGTCATATGTATGTGCTTACAATTTTTCTTGTATTAATAAATGTTTAATTTAGTTTTATAAACAACCTCTTGAGACTCGGTGGTCTCATTACTACTGAATTCATAGCCTGCATTTCGAAATATAGAAATTACAAAAATTGGTATGGCAGTTGTTTCAAGTTTCCCCCTGGGAGTTGACAACTCAGCCCTTACCATTGGCTGTCTCATTATACCTTTGCAGACTCTTTGCATCCTCCTCACAAGTCTCTTTCCTACCTATTTTTGTATTGTCAGTAAATTTTGCTACAGCACAGTTGGTCCTTCATCCAAATTATTAATACAGGTTGTAAATAGTTGAGGAGCCAGCACTGAACCCTGTGGCACTCCGCTCATAGTTTGCCAATCTGAAAATGACCCATTTATCCTAACTTTGTTTCCTGTTGGTTAGCCAATTCTCTTATCCATGCTAATATATTGATGAGCTGCTGTTTCAGAGAACCAGCACAGACATGATGGGTCAAATGACCTCCTGTACTGTAACCATTCTATGATTCTATATCACCCCCAACATTGTGAGCTGTTAAATAAAAAGAGAAAATGCTGGAAAAACTCAGGTCTGGCAACATCTGTGGAGAGATAAACAGAATTAACGTTTCAAGTCCGTATGACTCTTCAGCTCTGAAGAAGAGTCATACGGACTCAAAACGTTAACTCTGTTTCTCTCTCCACAGATGCTGCCAGACCTCCTGAGTTTTTCCAACATTTTCTCTTTTTATTTCAGATTTCCAGCATCTGCAGTATTTTGCTTTTGTTATATCGTGAGCTCTTACCTCGTTTAGTAACCTTTTATTTAGCACGAATGCCTTTTGGAAATCCAAGGAGAGGCAAAGAGGTGGGGAATTTTAGGTATCTCTGTGACAGGAGTAAATTACAAATGGGGAGAGGTGAGGCTGTAGAGGGATTTGAGAACAAGGGTGATCATTTTAAAATGGAGGTATTACTTGATTGGGAGCCAATGTCGATCACTGAGTGCAAGGTGATGGCTGAACAGGACTTGATGAAAGTGAGGAGATGGGCAGTAGCGTGTTGGATGACCTCAAGTGTATGGAGAGTAGAATGTGGGACACCAGCCAGGTGTGGAGTGGAATGTCCAGAGGTAACAAATGCAAGAACGTGGGTCTCAGCAGCTGAGACAAGTTGGGTGATGTTACAGAGGTGGAAATAGGAGGCCTTAATGGTGATGTGAATGGCTCATAACTTCCAATCGCCAGGATGTCATACCTGGGAGGTACCTCAGGAGATGCACGGGGCACTCCTCCCTCTACCCTCCCTCAAACTGGAAGTCCCCACGTAAGGATTGCACAGCAGTTGCCCAGAAAGTTCAATCTTCCGATGGGTTACAGCTCTGCACTGGGAACCATCCAATGCTCCATTTTACTGTCCCGTCTTACCAGAATAGATGCCCAGGAAAAGTTAGAAAAATTAATAGCACTTCTAACTCCTGGGCAACTATAGTACTGACCACCTCCCTCCCAACCCCCCACTGTTCCTCCAGACTGCCCCCACCCCACCTGCTAGCCACTGACCACCGCCTTCCCATCCTACACCCTTACCTTCTCCCTGGCTTCTCAAAGTGATGGGACCTTTAACTTAACTCCTTTACAGCAGCTAGTACTGTTTTTTTTTTAAAAAAGGACATCTCCCCACCAGCCCCCGACTCTATTACACTCGACTGAGAGGATTCGTGAACAAGTACACTGCACTGTTCTCACCCAGCTTGAGTCAGAAGGTCGGGTGAAGAGGGTGCAGCTCCCGAATGATTGGCAATCCTCCACGGAAGCTCTAGCCCTGAGATGGGCGAAGTAGGGTGATATTATGGAGGGAAACTAGGTGATCTTAATGATGATGTGGATGTATAGTTGGAAGGTCATCTCGTGGTCGAATATGACACCAAGGTTGTAAACACTGGCTAAGTGTTGTAATTAGCAAGGAGAGGGATAGAGCCAGTAGCTGGGGAACAGAGTTTGCAGCGTGGACCAATGTTCCCTTCAAAAGTTTAGTTTCTGTGCATAGCCTCATTAAATGTTTTTGCATGACTGCGCGCACAGTTTATTTATCACAGAGCATAGCCTGTGTAGTGCTTTCCAGGCTGCTACACACATGCACAGCTTAGCAGAAACATTGACAGGGATGGGAGTAAATGGCTTCAGTCTTCCCAACATTTAGTTGGATATTTTTGCTCACCCTGTACTGTATGTCAAATAAGCAGTCATAATTTAGCAATCGTGGAGAAGTTGAGGGAGGTGTGGGTGAGGTAGTGCTGGGTTTTGCTGGTGTACTTATGAAAACTAACGCTATGATTGTGCTTTTGCATGATGTCGCCAAGAGGCAACACAGATGAAAAATGGGAGGAGCCTAAGGATTGATCCTACAGGGACATCAGAGTTAGAAATGTAGGAGTAGGAAAGAAGCCATTGCAAGTGATAATCTGGCTAGTTCACATCTAATCCTATATCTCATTTTGCATCATTAAAGCTACTTTAATAAAGCGAGCCATTTGACTTAAACTGAAAACAGAACTAAAGAACACCGGTTCAGAATTATCCAGTCTACAAAGTAGAGATTAGAAACATGATTTCTTCTACAAAGTATTGGTCCTGTGGTTGTTGTTGGTTTACGTCTTCAAAAAGCATGGGTTAATGGGAATGTATGAGGTTATAGGTATAGGCTGAGATGATTCCTCTGTGGCTGGACTTGGGGAGCAGGGGGCTGCAAAAAGAAGTAACTTGTATTTATATTACCCCTTATACAATCTCAGGACATCCCAAACCACTTGATCGCTGATTAAGTACTTTTGAAACGTATATATCGGGAGCCGCAGCTGCTGCAGTATCCACAGCCAAGTCCTGGACAATTGACCAAATGATCTGTTTTAGTGAAGTTGTTTGAGGGATAAATGTTTGGCAGACCACTGGGCAGAACTCCCTCACTCTTCTCTGAAAGAATGCCATGGGATCTTTTAAATCCACCGGAGGAGGCAGATGGAGATCCAGTTTAACATCTCACCTGAAAGACCACCTCACTCCTTAGCATTGCATTGAAGTATCAACCTAGATTTTGTGCTCAAATGCCTTGAGTAAAGCTTGAATCCAAAATGACCACTTGATTTCCCCACAGTGACTGCAAACAGCTTACAACAGTAATTAGGTTTACTTAAATCATTTCTATTGGCTATTCCATCAGCTCTAACTGTGTCACTGTAAACTGGGGTTACTCATTGTACAAATGAAACATTTGTATCTTCAGTCTTTCTTCATTTGATGCAGGACTGCTTACGCATTTTCTCCAAATCTCCATTTTGCTTCTTTTGCCAATTATTTTAAATTAGTGTCCTCTGTTCTTAGCATTTAGAGTTACGCTTCAGCACAGCTAACACCAGGGATCTCCAGTGGCTCAACAAAGGATTTTCATTGTTGCCTTATTATTAAGGCTTTTCTTTGGTTCCAGTGTAGTTTTTTGGCTGATCCCATGGGGGTATTCAAGATCAGAAATACATAGCCATTAGACATCAAGGATAAGTAGTTGTTGCATCTGACCAGTAGTGGAGGGTTCAGTAAAGTGAATGCAATATATATTGGCTCCATTGTTTTTTTAGGATGTAACAGTCATTTGGTTTCTCCCACGACATTTCACACAAGGGGTCGAGACCTACGCCTGAATTTTCACAAAATCGAAGGGCTCCATACCTTAGCCAAAATGAGGCCATAGCCCAGAAACTAGAAGTCGCGCCATGAACCTGGCACCATCATTTTTGCTAAAGGTGGAGAAATCGCAGGCA
Source organism: Carcharodon carcharias (assembly GCF_017639515.1). Taxonomy (NCBI): domain Eukaryota; kingdom Metazoa; phylum Chordata; class Chondrichthyes; order Lamniformes; family Lamnidae; genus Carcharodon; species Carcharodon carcharias. The sequence continues at coordinate 72,160,855 of NC_054473.1, forward strand.
GGACGTTTCTCACATATTTGTAGTTCATGGAGGCAGCAACAGATTTAGAAGTGCAGCTGCCTTCAAACAGACGCAATTTTGGCCGTCCAGGTTTCAGAAATGCGACTTGCTCGAGTTTTACGAAGGCGTCAGGGACCTTTTGGGATTGTTTGGAGTAGACAGGAATGTGTGTAAAAATGGATAAGATCTGTGCAAATGTCAAGATGTCAAGTCATCTTAATCCCTTGCCCTTTAAATTTTGTGAAAAAAATGCAGCCAGCTTGTAGTTGAAAATAATCCATGCTTGTTGACATTAACCTAAGTGCTATCATTATAGTGTTATTTCTCCTTGACTGCTTCTGCAACAATCCTTATCACACCGGAGAGTCAGTATGTTCGCAGTTTGATTGACAGCTCCAAGTGGTCATAAAGAGATTAGCTGTTCTTGTGGGGCTATGAATAAAAATGTTTGTTTATACAAGGGATTAAGTGCTTGAAGGGATTTAAATATATTGAATGGGTTTTTTTGTTTTTTATTATACTGAAGCCTGGAATAGATACTTAGAACTTAATTTCATCCCAGCATGGCTCCGGAGGTCTGCCCATTGTGGATACTGAGTGAGTTGGAATGGATGATGTAAGGAAAAAGGTGGTGGTGGAGGGGGTATGAGTTGGTATGCATGGGACATGAGTGGGTGGGGTGTGAGGCAGTTTGAGGGGTGAGGGCTAGAGAGCTTTTTTTCTTTGTTTTATTGTTTTTAGTACAACTGAGATAGTCCCAGAGTCAACAAGGTGGGACTTTTAAACAGCCTGCTTCTGCACTGAGCAGTCTCTTTTGCTACCTCCGCCTTATTTTTGTGGGCAATGGGCGCAACTCTAATTAGCACCCACCCAGTGACCCCTTCTGCACCCCTCCACCCCCAACCCCCGAACGAAAATCTGAACGTTCAGGGAAGTTACCCGCGAGTCAGATTTGCAGAGTCAGGAGTTTTCCCGAATGCGCATCTAACTCGGGAGAGAAAATTTGGCTCCAAGTGCAGAGTCAGGTGAATTTGGGTTAAAAGGTTGAGGATGGTGAATCTCCCTTGACTTTAGTCACAGCAAGCCCTCTTGGCCTGAATCATGTGCCTTTCTCATTGTGAAATCTGTGCCTCTTTGTTCGAAGAAATGTGTTTCAAGAATTTTTTTTCCTGATGTTTAGATTTTCCCCAATCTCTATCTGTATCATTGTCTGTTTTCTTTGTTTGTGTCTGTAGCTCGATCTTTGAGTGTCCATAGACTTGTATTGGTGTGCCTATTTCTCTTGCCATGTGTTGTGAATATTTATTTATGTCATCTTTTTCTACCTTTGCCTTTATTGCAATGCCATTGTTTCTGTACCCTGCAGCCTTTCCATCTCTTCTTTGATTTTTGTCTGATTGTCAATTTGTTTGTCTTGTTCTAGCTCTCTGTACTTTAGTGTTTTAGATACCTTTTGTTATGATATTTTTTTTCTGATGAATGTGAAGATCTGTCTATTCATCCATATCCCTCTGTCACTTTTTCTGTCACTGGATATTTGTGTGCCTTGCTGTCGATTTGTCCATGCCCTGAATCTGTCTGTCCTTAAGCCCACTTGATTGCTCCTTTCCTCCCTCTCCTCCCTCTTCCCTGTTGCCTTCTTCATCTGACCTATCAATATAAGTCTCTATGCCCTTTTAATGTAGAATGATACTGCATTGTAAAGGAGGCCATTCGGCACATTATGTTTGTTCCTTTCTTCCCTAATCTCTCTCTAATCCCAATATATTTGGCTTTCTGTGTCTCTAATTCTTCTTCGATTCTCACATTGTGATGAGTGTAAATTTTCTAATGACATATGTCTGTTTATCTCAGACTGCTAATTTAGACTTTCTGGGTCAGCCAGCTAAAGGGTTTTGGATACTGAGGTAGGCAGGAAAGTGTGACGTGAGATTTAGAGACATTAAACTAGTTACAAAATTCCTGCAGGATTTATCATAATTGCAGACTTATTAACAGAGAAATTATCAACTGCAGCTTTTTTGCTCTGTGGCCATTTTTATCATTTTAACTGAATTATTTTTACAATACAATTCTTACCATAATTTGTTCCTGACTGGCATCTCATAGTGAAGAAGTGTCACAGTCTGGTTCATAGGTGCAGTTCAGTGTATAATTTGTTTCACTGCTCATGTAACTCATCAAATTGGCCATTTGTAATGTGCCATTCTAAGGTGTTAAATATTGTTAGGGTCTTTGATCATGAGGTCACACCAGAACACCCTTTTCCACATTTCCAATGTCTGTTGACAACAAATGTATTCCTGCGTTTAGTTACTTTCTCCGTGTTTTCATGTTCTTCCTTGTAATTCCCTCACTACCTCCAAATTAGGGAGAAGTTTGGCTTGGGCATAGAATCTTTCTGGAGCACACTTATACTGCCCCGAGATTGACCATATTGCATCCTATTTATGGAAAGTCCTGATTTCCAAGTTGAAATTCATGTCACGGCTAGGCCAGTATTCAGTCATTGGAAATCAAGGCATTTGATTGTCCAGTCCAGAGCCTAGAACTCTTTATGGCTAATATCAGTAAACTGTTTGAGCTACTTATTCATATTGGTTGATATTTAAAGTTTGCAGCATCTGTCATTAGCACTCTCTCTCTTATACTCGAATTTGCCCTGTAATAATAGTCCATATTGCTGTGCAGAAACCAACCCCAAGCAGTTGCTCTCCATGGAATCAGACAACAGTCCATGCTGTGACATACTGAAGTTCACAACCTTTCCTCAAAGTGCTTTCTATCATCAAATAAAATTATATGAACTATTTTAATGTTTTCAATACCATGGAAGTGTTTTTAACTGGAAAGTTATTGACTGCACACTTTGTAATAGCTGGAGAGATTGTGGTGCAGCCACTAAAGTTCCTGAGGTCTGCGTATACCTTGCCTAACTGGATGTGTAAGACATCCCTCAATGTACATACTCTTTAGGTTGTTATATTTTTTCTCCTTGTAGCCTGAGCCTATTTCTCAGCAGAGTGTTTTCATTTAATTAGTAGAGCAATGACACCAGTTGCCATGTTAAATAAACACAAGACTACAGTGCCATGTGATTGTTTTTGATTCCGGAATTTCATAGTTGCTATAGATTAAAGATATTGTTTTATGATTTAAAACAACTTAATATGCCATTCATTCCGACCCTCATTTGGGACATAGGAGGGAACAGAAATAGGACTATTATTGTATAAAAATCCACCCTGCAGTATTGTGCCATTGTGTCTGATTTTCATTGTTCCACTATTGGTGGCTATTCCTTCAGCTGCCAAGGCCCTAAACTCTGAATCCCTTTCCTAAACTTCTCTGCTGCCCTACCTCTTTTTCTTCATTTAAGATGCTCCTTAAAACCTACCACTTTGATCATGGCTTTTAGCTATCTGTTCTAATAACTTCTTATGTGGCTCGGTGTCAGATTTTTTCTAGTAAAACTCCTGTGAAGCAGCTTGGCTCATGTGACTACATTAAAGGTGCCATGTAAAATTGTTTTTGTATGTTGAAAGTACATATTGACGACATATGGTTACATATGTTTCACACTATAGTGTAAAGTGTTCATGCGATGGATGCTGCTTTCCTCATTTAGCCAAGTTTTCTTTATGACATGAGACAATACCTTAAGCACACGTACATGTGAATTAGGAGCAGGAGTAGACCATTTGGCCCCTCGAGCCTATTCCATCATTTGATAAGACCAGGTTGATCAGATTGTGCCTCTACTTTCCTGTCTATCCCCTGTACCCTTTGATTCCCTTGTCAGTCAAGAATCTAAACAACTCAGCCTTAAAAATATTCAATGACCATGCCTCCATTGTTCAAGAGAAAAAAAGAGAAAAAAATTCTCCTCATCTCCGTCTTAAATTGGAGACCCTTATTTTTAAACTGTCCCCTAGTTCTAGTCTCTCCCACAAGGGGAAACATCCTTTCAACATCCAACTGTCAAGTCCAGTCAGGATATTATGTTTCAATAAGATCATCGCTCATTCTTCTAAACTCCAATGGTTACTAGCTCAACCTTTCCTCATAAGACAACCCCTTCATCCCAGGAATTGGTCAATTGAAGTTTCTCTGAACTGCTAATGCATTTATATCCTTCCTTAAATAAGGAGACCAAATCTGTACACAGTATTCTAGATGTGGTCTCACCAGCACCCTATACAATTGTAACTAAACCTCCCTACTTATATATTGCATTCCCCTTGCAATAAATGACATTTCATTTGCCTCCCTAATCACTTGCTGTGCCTGCATACTAACTTTGTGAGTCATGGATGGGCAAACCTAGATCCCTCTGTACTACAGAGTTCTGCAGTACCCTCAATTTAAATAATACATCTTCTATTCTTCCTGCCAAAGTGGATAAGTTCACATTTTCCCATATTATACTACATCTGCTACATTTTTGCCCACTCACTTAACCTAGTTTTACTTTTTTTGCAGACTCCTTTTGTTCTCTTCACAACCTACTCTTCTACCTATCTTTGTGTCATCAGCCAATTTAGCAAGCATATATTCGGTCCCTTCATCCAAATAATTGATTTAGATTATAAGTAGCTGAGGCCCCAGCATTGATTCCTTTGGCACTCCACTTGTCACATTTTGCCAACCTGAAAATGACCCATTTATTCCGACTTTGTTTCCTGTTAACTAACTGATTCTCTATCTGTGCTAATATGCCACCACCTACACCATGAGCTCTTTTTTTCTGTGGTAACCTCTGTGTGGCACCTTGTCAAATGCCATCTGGAAGTCCAAGTACACCACATCTACAGGCTCTCCTTTATCCACATTGCTTGTTACTTCCTTAAAGAGTTCTAATAAATTAGTCAAATGCTATTTTAGTTTCACAAAACCATGCTGATTCTGCTTGATTTGCATTAAGATAACCTCCTTAATAATAGATTGCAGCATTTTCCCTATGACAGATGTTAAGTTAACTAGCCTGTAATTTCCTGCTTTCCTTCTCCCTCCTTTCTTGAATAGAGGGGTTACATTCACCATTTTGCAATCTGATGGGATCTTTCCAGAATTTAGGGAATTTTGGAAAATTAAAGCCAAACACAACTACTGTCTCAGCAGCCACTTATTTTAAGATGCTAGGAAGAAGTTCAGCAGGACCTGGGGACTTGACAGCCTTTAGTTCCAATAATTTTCTCATTACCCTTTCCCTGGCGATTGTAATTGTTTTAAGTTCCTCCTGCCCTTTTGCCTCTTGATTTACAATTATTTCTAGGTTTATGTCTTCTACAGTGAAGGCGGACACAAAATACCTGTTGAATGCATCCATCACCTCCTTATTTCCCATTATTAATTCCCCAGACTCCCTCTCTCTAGAGGATCAAGGTTCACTTTATTTACTCTTTTCCTTTTTAAATGGCTGTCAAAACTTACTATCTGTTTTTTTATTGGTTATTTGCAGGAGAGAGAGGCAAAACTGAACTCCTTTATTCTCTTGCCAACTGTCCATTTTTAAATTAGGCTCTGGGACTTACTCCAAAACCCCTTTGTTTGTGTAGTCAGCCTTTAAAGTGACTCGAAGCAAACTCTCTTAGGATTAAATGGAAGTTTAGTTTATTCACACATTTAAACCTGAGATGGTTGGAATAATCACAATTTTATAACTTTGAATAACTTAGCAACACGAAGAACCACAGAAATGGATATCAGTTTGTGTGATTTCCAGAGTCCAAATCCAAAGGGGGTTCCCTCATGGAAAAGTTCTAGTTCAGGTAGGTTCCTGGCTGAAGGCAGAAGTGCAAAATTCCTTTAAAGATGATGGCGACACAGTAAGACAAGATTGATATTCAAAAACTTTGTCTGCTTGGCAGTCAGTGGCCAGTAGCTTCCACGTAAACGGGCTTGTTGCTGGCTGCTTGGTCAACTTTAAGTCCTGCTGTTGGATGTTTACAGGTTTTAGTTAAATCAGGCTGCCCTGATTCTGAGTTCTCAACTAGAGGTTTTAAAATGGTCACCCGAGTCATGTGATCTCCTTCCTCCACAGTGATTTGATAAAGGGATGTTTCTCTGGTGTCTAGACCTGGCTTTTGTTTTGTAGCTTACAATGTCCCAATGCCTCTGAAATAATCATTATCCATATTGATGACCCTGTTCTGGGTAGCTATTGTCTTGACAAACCCTCGAACTCTGCTAAACGGGTAAGCTTATAAAGATGCAAATGACATCTGTTTCCTTTCAGTGGTTCCTTTTTGAAATGGGCCTTGACAGTCCCAGGTGTGAGATTTCTTGAGCAACATATCATGGCATGTCTCCATTGCAATCCATATAATGATTTAGTCATCACCTTGTAATTCCAGACATCAGGTCATTGGTGGCAGCCATCTTTTGGTTCAGCAAAGTTCACTTTTAAGTAAGCAAAGAAGAATAAAGTTTGATTTTACATCATTTATGATTTCTTTCATGTCTTAGGTACTTGTCAATATTTCTAGCTAGCTTTCTCTCATCCTCTAATTTCTCCATCTTTATTAATCGTTTAGTCATTCTTTGCTGTTCTTTATATTCTGTACAATCTTCTGACCACCTAATCTTCGCTGATTTATACGCTTCTTTCAATTTGATACTGTCTTTAACTTCCTTAGTTAACTGGGGATGGTGCACCCTTCTTCTAGAGTCTTTCTTTCTCATTGAAATGTATCTTTGCTGAGCATTATGAAATATCCCTTAAATGTCTTCCACAGTGCCTCTTCTGGTCTACTCCTTAACCTAATTTCCCAATTCACCTTAGCCAGTCCTGTCTTCATGCCCTCAAAATTGCCCTTATTTAAGTTTAAAACACTAATCTTAGATATGCTCCTCTCTCCCTCAAACTGAATGAGAAATTCAATCATGTTTATGATCACTGCCACCACTAGGGGAACATTTACAATGAGGTCATTAATTAATCCAGTCTCATTATGGATGGCCTAGATCTAGAATAGCCTGCTCTCTAGTTGGCTGTAGAATGTACTGCTCTAAGAAACTGCCCTGAAAACACGCTGAGCTCATCTTCCAGGCTACATTTGCCAATCTAGTTCATCCAATCTTTATGTAGATTTAACATTACCCATGATTGTTGCAGTATCTTTCTCACAAGCCGCCAATATTTCTTCCTGTATACCCTGTCCTACAGTATAGTTACTATTAGGGGACCTACAAACTGCTCCCACAAGTGACATCTTAGCTTTGCTATTTCTTATCTCTACTCAGACTGATTCCCCATCTTGATCTTTAGAATTAACATCATCTCTCATTCTTGTACTAATATCATTCTCAATGAACCGAGCTACCCCACCACCTTTTCCTCGCCCTTCCAAAATGTCATGTACCTTTGAATATTCAGGTCCCAGCCTTTGTCAAGTTGCAGCCATGTCAATAATAGCTATCAGGTCATGCATATTTATTTTTATTTGAGCAGACAATTCATCTGACTTGTTACAAATGCTCCGTGCATTCAGATACAGAGCCTTTTGTTCAGTCATTTCACGATTTTGCAATCTCTAGCCTTATCTGTTGGCACATTCTTAAATTTCTACGTTCTGCCCCTTCTTGCCATGCTCTGATTTTCATTACCCATATTGCAACCTTGCTTTCTTGTCTTGGTCTCTCCCCTTAATTTGTCACATCTTCCCTCACGATCCCATGTTTCCACTATTTAGTTTAAAGCTCTCTCTGTTGCCCTAGTTATAACATTCAGCAGAACACTGGTCCCTGGTGAAGATCATCTCAGCGGCACAGCCCCCACTTTCCTAGTACTGGCCCCAGTGCCCCATGTATCGAAACCCATTTCTCCCACAGTAATTTTTAAGCCACACATCTAACTCTCTAACCTTATTTAACCTATGCCAATTTGCTTGTGATTCAGGTGATAATCTAGAGTCGATTAACTTTGAGGCTCTGCTTTTTAATTTAGCCCTTAGATGCTCATACTCCCTAAATAGAACCTCTTTCCTAATCCTATCTATGCCACTGGTATGTGAGCCATGACATCTGAATCCACTCCCACTGCAAGTTCCTCTCCAACCCAGAGCAGATGTCCTGAACCCTAGCATCGGACAGGCAACACAGCCTCTTGGGCTCCCATTCTCGGCTGCTATGAACGGTGTCTATCCTCCTGAGTATACTGCTTCTTTCTACCACTATATTCCTACTAATTCCCCCCTGCTTGATGACTTCCTGTACCCTGGCACCATGGCCAGTTTGCTCATCTACACTGCAGCCCCCACTTTCGTCCATACAAGCTGCAAGAACCTTGAACCTGTTCGGCAATCGTGAAGGCTGAGGCTCCTCCAATCCTACCTTCTAGATCCCCCATAACCCCCACCCCCAGTCACACTCTCCTGTCCCTGGCCATGGGCCAAATCAAAAGTCAAGCCTGGGAGGTGTGGCCACCTCCTGGAACAAAGTGTCCAGGTAACTTTCCCCCTCTCTGATGCATTGCAGTGTCTAAAGCTCTGATTCCAGCTCATTAACTCTGAAACAAAGTTCCTTGAGCTGCAGACATTTACTGCAGATGTAGTTGCCACGGATCATGCTGGTGTCCACGAGCACCCACATAACGTAGCCACAGCACATCATCTGCCTGCTTTCAATTAATTAATTATTTTACTAATTCAATTTTAATTAATGCCCCTTGTACTATCTATGCTTATATTCTTATTTCACTTAATGTTCTAGTTACTCTGATTAAAATTCCCTAGTTTAGGTAAGAGAAAATGAGAAAATACTCAGCAACCAATCACCTAGCCTAGCCAGTGCTAACCCACATCCCATGAACGAATAAAAAAAACCTACCTGCTTTCCTGTGATGTCACACGTGGAATTTTTTTTCTGGCTGTACAGGCCCTGCCTCAGTCCCAAAGTCTCGCTACTGTGTCTCCCGAACTCTCACTGCTCGGCCGCCCGCCCTCGTGCTACTCAGCAGCCCACTCAAGCACTTGACCCATGACTAAGATTTATGGGAAAATGGTGACGTAGTGGTAATATCACTAGACTAGTAATCCAGAGGCCCAGGCCAATGCCTTGGGGACATGGAATCAAATCCCACAGTGGCAGCTGGTGGAATTTAAATTCACTAAAATAAAGCATGAAATCGAAAGCTGTTTTCAGTAATAGTGATCATGAAACTATCATCAATTGTCGTTAAAAACCAATCTGGTTTACTAACTTTCTTTTGGGAAGGAAATCTGTTGTCCTACGCTGGTCTGGCATATGTGTGATTCCAGACCCACAGCAATGTAGTTGACTCTTAGCTGTCCTCTGAAATGGCCTAGCAAGAAACTAAGTTCAAGGGCAATTAGGGATGAGCAGCAAATGCTGGCCTTGTCAGCGACACCCACTTCCCATCAAAGAATAAAGAGAAGGAAGTTCCTCGCACCTGAGAGTTTTCCGTATGTTGATGGACCTGTTAAACAGCACGTACTTAGCATGCATCACAAAAGCATATGTGGTGTATTACTTCTTTATCAACACACTTGACTGTGCAAAGACCATTTCTTCCAGTGGCACTTTCAATTCCCTTTTATTGTGTGGTTAATACATAAATGGGTGTTTGTATACCTTATCAAAGTGTAATCATAGTGGGCGAATTATCATGACTGTTTATTATGGAAACCATATACAGTGCAATGTTATTACTATTGCTGCACTCCAACTTCAGGACATACAGGATGACTAAAAAGACCAACCTTTCAACTCCTCCTTTTCTCCTTATTAAGCCACTTCATTGTGTTTCTTCCCAATATTTGCATTGTGTCAGCAGTTTGCATAATGCAGAAATATATGTTTTGCCAAACAAAGCTGTCATACACAGTAGGATATGGCAGTTAGTCTAATGTTGCCTTGACACAAATCAAAATAAATTCAACTTTCCATTTGTAACTAAAACAAAATCGTTGCTCTTTATGAATCACAAACTTCAAAAATTGTCAGACCTGCTGACACATTCTACCATCCAACATCATACCATGCAAAGCAAATGAGCTAGACAATTTGTTTTACTGATGGTGACTAAGAACTCCCCTGCTCTAGTGTCACGTGATCTTTTACTTTTCCTGATAGGGTCCGGATTTACCAACTCATTCGAGGGATGGCACCTTCAGCAGTACAACACTCCCTCAGTACTGTACTGAAGTATCAGCCTAGATTTAGTGCTTGAACCTACAATTTTGTGACTCAGAGGCAAAAGTGCTACCCAGTGAGCTGCAGCTGACAATCCTCTCAATTCATTGCATGTACAAGTGTTCACATTATCTCAAACACTGCATGTTTTCAATGATTTGAGTCCGCACGACCCTTCAACAGAACTAAGTAAAAATAGAAGAGAGGTGAAATATAAGCTGATTTAAGGCGGGGGTGTGGGACAAGTAGAGCTGGATTGAGGGCCAATGATAGGTGGAGATAGCCAAAAGATGTCACAGACAAAAGGACAAAGAGGCGTTGAAGGTGGTGATATTATCTAAGGAATGTGCTAATTAGGGGTAGAAAGCAGGACAAGCAAGGTACAGATAGCCCTAGTGGGGGTGGGGTGAAGGAATCAAAAGAAGCTAAAAGGTAGAGATAAAACAATGGATGGAAATACATTTAAAAATAATGGAAATAGGTGAGAAGATAAAAATCTATATAAGTTATTGGAAAAAAAGGGAGGGATCGGAAAGGGGATGGGGATGGAGGAGAGAGTTCATGATCTAAAATTGTTGAACTCAATATTCAGTCCGGAAGGCTGTAAAGTGCCTAGTCAGAAGATGAGGTGCTGTTCCTCCAGTTTGGACTCTCTCCTCCATCCCCACCTCCTTTCCGATTTCCCCCCTTTTTTTTCCAATAATTTATATAGATTTTTCTTTTCCCACCTATTTCCATTATTTTTAAATGTATTTCCATCCATTGTTTCATCTCTACCTTTTAGCCTATTTCAATCCCTTCCCTCCACCCTACCCCACCCCCGCTAGGGCTATCTGTACCTTGCTTGTTCTGCTTTCTACCCTTAATTAGCACATTCCTTAGATAATATCACCACCTTCAACACCTCTTTGTCCTTTTGTCTATGACATCTTTTGGCTATCTCCACCTATCATTGGCCCTCTATCCAGCTCTACTTGTCCCACCCCCCCTTAAACCTGCTTATATTTCACCTCTCTTCTATTTTCATTTAGTTCTGTTGAAGGGTCATGCGTACTCAACGTTAACTGTGTTCCTCTCCGCAGATGCTGCCACACCTGCTGAGTTTTTCCAGGTATTTTTGTTTTTGTTTTGGATTTCCAGCATCCGCAGTTTTTTGCTTTTATCTGCATGTTTTCAATGTCTCTTATCAGCCTGAAGGGCTCACTTTCTGAGGTTTACTGACTGCAAACTTCTATAGAATTGGCCAATTCTACACTCATGGGAGTGTATGAGCAGCCAAATAAGAGTCAAAGTCAATCTGTATTTCATGAAGTTGGATTATAGTAATAGTAATACTCCTGATGAGTTGGTCAATTTTTATACTTTTTAAAAAAATGTTATCTAATAGCTTGCATTGGGTAATGTAAATAACATTACAAGGAGTAAGTTTTGTGCTTGGAAAAATTGAACTTGATTTGTGTTAAGCCACTTCAAATTATGAGAATTCGACTTTAGATTTTCCCAAACCACCTGGTTCAAAATGTGTAGTAGCGGTTTAGAAATTGAGCATGGTGTCTGGACTCTTTATTTGCTCCTTTGCTTTGAATCTTTCAAGACTAGTCTTATTCAGGATTAAATTTAGGAAATGCTTAATTCTGGAATCATCTTTAATAGCTGTTCTCAAATATGTATACCTATAGAAACTTGGCAGATGCTGTTCAATGCTGGGAACTGAGAAAGTGATACACATTGGGAGGACTAATAGAGAAAGACATGAGACTGTAAGCGTACAAAAGCAAAATAGAGCAGATGCCGGAAATCTGAACTAAACAGAAAATGCTGGAAATACTCAGCAGGTCAGACAGCATCTGTAGAGAAAGAAACAGAGTTAATGCTTCAGGTCATGATGACCCTTCATCAGAATTGAGGAAATGTAATAGGTTTAGAGCAAGTGGAAAGAAAGAGGGTGTGGAAGAACGAATGTCTGTGACAGGATGGAGGTCAGGAGCAATTAAATGACGAAAGGTATCATGGCACAAAAGCCAAAGGGAATGATAATGCATATAGTAAAGAAAGAAAAGATATGTCCGGATGAGGTATGAATGGCTACATAGCAGCTGCCCAAATGCAATGTGAAAAAATTAACAAAGGTTCAAGACAAAACCAAAACAGCAAAAAGCACAAAACCAAGTGGAGGCAGAGGTTGTGATTTAAAATTGTTGAACTCAATGTTGAGTCCAGAGGGGTGCAGTGCCAAGACGAAAGATGAGATGCTATTCCTCAAGCTTTGTTGGGCTTCATTAGAACACTGCAACAGGCTAAGGATAGGAAGTTAGAGCGAGAGCAAGGTGCAGAATTAAAATGACAAGTGACAAGAAGCACAGGGTCTTGCTTGCGGACTGAACAGAGGTGATCCACGAAGTGGTCAGTCTGTTTTTGGACTTCCCAGTGGGAGACCCACATTGTGAGCAGTGAATACCGTATACTAAATTGAAAGAAGTACAAGTAAGTCACTGCTTCATTTGGAAGGAGTGTTTGGGCCTTGCATGGTAAGAAGGGAGGAGGTAAAGGGACAGGTGTTGCATCTCCTGCACCTGCATAGAAAAATGCCATAGGAAAGGGAAGGGTTTTTGGTGATTGAAGAATGGACCAGGGTGTTATGGAGGGACTGGTCCCTTTGGGGAGGGCAGGAGAAGATGAGTTTGGTGGTGGCATCATTCTGGAGGTGGCAGAAATAATGGAGGATGATCCATTGAATCAGGAGGCTAATGTGGTGGAAGTTGAGGACAAGAAGAACCCTGGCAAAGTTCTGGGATGGAGGGGAAGGTGTGACAGCAGAAGTGTGAAATAGATAAGACACAGTGAAGGGCCCTATCAACCACCCTGCGGCGGGGGGGGAATCCTCAATTGAGGAAAAAGGGAAACATATTGGAAGTGCTCTTATGGAAGGTTGCATCCTCTGAACAGGTGCGAAGGAGAGACTAGAATAGAGTCCTTACAGGAAATGAGGTGTGGTCAAAGTAGCTATGGGAATCTGTGGACTTGTAGTGAATATTAGTTGTTAGCCTATCCCCAGAAATGGAGACAGAAAATTCCAAGAGGAGGAGAGTCAGAGAATGGACCAGGTGAAGGTGAGAGAAGGCTGGAAATTGGAAACAAAGTCAATGAAATTTTCCAGTTTATTGTGAGAGCAGGAAGTGGCACCAACACTAGCATCAATGTACCAGAAAAAGAGCTGAGGCAGTGGGCCTGAGAAAGACTGGAATAAGAAATATTCCACCTAGATCCCACAAAAAGGCAGACATAGCTAGGAGCCCTGAAGGTTTCCAGAGCAACACCTTTTATTTTGAGAAAGTGAGTGAAGTTGAAGGAGAAGTTGTTCGATGTGAGAACAAACTCAGACTTGCAGAGGAGGGTGGTGGTGGAGGGAGACTGGTTAGCCCTCTGTTCATGAAAGAAGCAGAGAGCCCTGAGACCATCTTGGTCAGGGATGGAGGTGTAGATATCCATGTGAAGAGATAATTAGGGCCTGGAAACTGTTGGTGATGTAGGGCTTCAGAATAGCCAGAATGCAGGTAGGAAGAGACTGGACAAGGGGAGAAAAAGATAAAATTAAGACTGAAAGAAAAAAGTTCAGTGAGGCAGGAACTATACTACAAATGCTGATGGGCTAAGAGACCTTAATGTCCATTTTAAATCCTTAAAAATGGCAGGGCAAGCTGAGGTCATTAAAAAGCATATGGGTTACTTAGGTTTATAGAAACACAGGACTTAGGAGCAGGAATAGGCCATTCAGCCTTTGAGCCTGCTCCGCCATTCAATAAGATCATGGGCAGAATTTTACGACAGCGGGATTTTACATTCCCGCTGTCATCAATGGCATTTATAATGGCCCTTCGCATTTTACGGCCCCGTCTCCGCCGAAACGGGGCCGTAAAATTCTGCCCATGGCTGACCTTGTGGTTTCAACTCCACTTTGCCATTACTCCCCATAACCCTTGTCTACAAAAATAAATATATAAATTTATAAATAGCGGAATAGAATATAAAAATGAAAAGATCATGCTAGAACTTCATAAATCACCAGTTAAACCTCAACTGGAGTATAATGGGCAACTTTGGACACCACACTTCAGGAGAGCAGATTCACTATGATGTTGCTAAGGACGAAGGATCTCAGTTATAAGAAAGCTTGGAGAAGTTAGGACTGTTCTCCTTGGAACAGAGAAGGTTAAGGAGTTTAATATTTTTGTAAATGGATATATCCCAGGCCCAGACGAAATATTTCCTTGCCTGTTATGGGAAGCAAGAGGAAAAGTAGTGAAGGCTCTGCCCATCTTTTTCCAATCCTGTACAGTTATGGTACCGAAGGACAGTGAACGTTGTACTGTGGTTTAAACGGGGATAGACCAAGTAATTACAGGCCAATTAGCCTAATATCGGTGGTAGGAAAATTATTGGAAAAAATTCCGTGGGACAGGATGAATCTTCATTTGGAAAGACATGGATTAATCAAAGACACTCAACATGGATTTGTTAAGGGAAGTTATTGTCTGACTAATGTGATTGAATTTTTTGAGGAGGTAACAAAGAAGGTCAGTGAGGGTTGTGCATTTGACAGAGCCTTATGTGGATTTTAGTAAGGTCCCACATGGCAGGCTAGCCACGAAAGTAAAAACCTATGGAATCCAGGGCAAAATGCCAAGTTGGTTCCAAAATTAGCTCAAAGGCAGGAAGCAAATAGTCATTAGTTGTTTTTGTGACCAGGTGTCTGTTTCCATTGGGGTTCTGCGGGGCTCAATACTGGGTCCTACTTGAAAGGAGGGGGTATGATTAAGAAGTTTGCAGATGATAGAAAAATTGTCCATGTGATTGGCAATGAAAAGGAAAGCTGTAAACTGGTGGAAGATATCAATGGATCCATCAAGTGGATGGAATAGTGGCAGATCAAGTTCAGTCCGGAGAAGTGTGAAATAATGCATTTGGGGAAGGCAAACACGGCAAGGGAATAAAGAATAAATGGTAGAATACTGAGAAGTGTAGAGGAACTAAATGTCCCAAAGGTATCTGAAGGTGGCTGGACAGGTAGATAAAGTGGTCAAGGAGACAGAAGTATTTACCTTTATTAGCAAAAGCTAGAGCTGAGAGGCTATGTTAGACATGCATGAAGCACTGGTTAGGTCACAGTTGGATTACTGTGTGCAGCTCTGATCACTGCATTTTAGGAAAGATGTGATGCACCAGACAGGGTACAGAGGGGATTTATGAGGACATTGTCTGGACTATGAAATTTTAGTTATGAGGAAAGATTGGATAAACCACAGTTGTTTTCTTGGAATCAAGGAGGCTGAGGGAGACCTAATTAAAATGCATAAATTGAGAAGCCTTGATAGGGTGGATGGGAAAGCCCTATTCCTGTTGATTGAGGGCCCCATAACTGGGGGCATAGTTTTAAGGTAGGATGTTTAGAGGGAATTCAAGGGGAATTTTATTCACCCAGAGGGTGGTGGGGATCTGGAACTTACTGCCTGAAAGAGAAGTAGAGGCAGAAACACTCATAACAAAAGTACTTGGGATGCAATTGACGTGCTATAATTTCTAAGGCTATGGACCAATAGCTGGAAAGTGGATTTAGGCTGAATGGCTACTTGTCAACAGGCACAGTGGACCAAATGGCCACGTTCATGCTTACGAACATACAAATTCAGAGCAGGAGTAAGCCATTTGGACCCTTGAGCTTGTTCCACCATTTAGTATGATCATGGCTGATTTCATTGTGACCTCAACTCCACTTTCCTGTTGACCCCCTATACTCTTTGACTCTTGTCAATCAATAATCTGTCTGTAAATTTCTATGATTCTATGACCAAATAGATCAAAATATATCAAGATGAGAGGTTTAGATAGTGGAAATGGAGAAAAACGGTTCCCCCTGGCAAGTAGTTAATAACTAGAAGTCAAGGATCCAAAATCATTGACAAAACATTTATAGAGGATATAGGGATAGATTTATTCACTCCGAATTGTCGGGATCTGGAAAGCACAACTTTAAAAGGTGGTGAAAGCTGATTCCATAAATCATTTTAAAAGGGAGTTGGACAGGTACTTCAGGATGAGGAATTTGGCGAATTATGGACAGAAGAAATGGAGTATGGAACTAAGCATGACTGCTCTGTGAACAACAGCACAGGCACAATGGGCCAAATAGCTTTTCAATTTTTAAAAGGCCTCTTTCTATGGTTCTCTTTGTATATGTTAATATATAAACATATACATTTTTCTATCGGCACCTGCTGATTACAACCACTACCATTAACTCAGTTTAGCTTTTTTACTCCATGCTTTTTTGAAGTACTTAACAAATGTTGTGCATGGTGTTTTAAATGCAGTAGAAGTATATATACACATATACTGAGGGAAGCAAAGAGCTGGCACAGGCATGGGCTGAAACCTCCTTCTGTGCTGTATGATTTGGTGCTCTCAAATGGAAAACATTTCTTTGCTGTTTCTCTTGGGCATCTACCTGTTTCAGGGTTCAAATCCAATAGGATGAAGATATAAAATTCCCTATCACGTGTTTTCCCCCTCATTCTCCCCCCCGCCCTCCGCCCCGACAAACACCAGCTGCAGCTTTTTATTGGAATGCGTGGTCTGCTCAGTAAATATGGAAGTGGTGTCTTTCTGCTGCACATTAATAATCTTGGCACTGTGCGACAGATAAAGAACGCCTAAAACTAATGTTTTAATAAAAATACTTAATACACAATCAGAAATTCCATCTGACATTCTCCAACAGATAAGTTGCAGCTCCATATTACTTACTTTGATGAATTTTTACCTCCTTTCATCTTTCCTAAAAAAAATCTGATGCCCAAGAGTGAATTGTTATCACTGTAGCTTGTAATGTAAAGCCATGTTTGGGGAAAAACCACGCCCCTGGCTGGTTTGTGGATGACACTCTGAAGGAAAGTGCCTCATCTTTGTTTATGTGCATTACATAAGTGTGGGAGGTGATAGAAGTTGTAAGTAGCGATCACCAGGATGTTAATTATATGTACTCCATCTGTGGCTCATCAAGAGTTTAGGCAAGCAATCCCTGTTATAAAAATGGAAAATGCGGGAAATACTCAGCAGGTCTGGCAGCATCTGTGGAGAGAGAGAAGCAAGATTAACATTTCAGGTTTGTGACCTTTCATCAGAACTCTCTTAGTTGTATGCTGAAGGAATGTGAATTGCTCATGTTATGATCCCTGGAGAGACCGATAACATTTAAAAGCAAGGAATCCTCAGAAAGCCGACGGAAAGAAAACCAATGGACAAGATTTCACTTTTTAAAACTTGTAATGTAACAAACCAACTAAAATCATCACAATTGAAACATTATTTAACAGACAAAGGATATTTCAAACGGAGATAAATTTCACTTTAAGGTCGATATACCAAAGATGCAACTCACATAGTTACAAGCACTCACATTACTTCCCGCACAAATGTGGGACCAGATGCAATATCATAATCTTTCCAGCTTGCCTCTGCTATGTAGCATCTCTCCTTCCCACTCAATTATCTTAGTCCTTGAGTCACATTTACCAGTAGCCGCATCCCATTCAAAGTCCATGCATACGGTTGCCATCGATAAGGCGCACATCTCCAAACCCCCTCTCAATCGGGTCACAACAGTCCTAATGGTACAGAATCCCCAGAGGCATTCTTCTCCAGCCCCTTTAAATTGTCTGGTGGGCTCTGACAACACAAACAGTGTTAGTGGGGCTTGTCCAATCCGTGATCCATTGCCCTTCCTGTCTTTAGCTCTCTGCTCTTTCCAACTGTATAACACACAACAGAGACTATGTTACTGTATATTCTCAGAGATCTGATTCAACACCAGAATCTGTTTGAAGACTGTCAAATAGAAAGCTGTTCCATTTGGAGAGAACCTCACTTGTTTCCTCTTGACATGAATTCTCAGTGTGTTCTGAACTGCCAAACAGAAAATACAGGCTGACCCAACCCCACTGCAATTAGCTTTCTATTTATCCTTTGCTTCTTAGCTGGTAATCCCCTTGGCAACCCCAGGTCACATGAGCATTTCTTAGAACATAATGATGTCATCGTCAGGAAATTAATGAACCCTCCATCAGAATATTTCCCAGCCCACATTGGTCTTAAAAGAGACGTTGCACAAAAAGAAAATATATATTTAAAAGTACATGGTCATCACACTCTTTGAGTTTCTGGGGACTACCCTGATACCTTTCAAACCCTGGTTTCAGTGAGAATTTTTGCAATTGCAATTGGTAGCATTTTTGCCTCTTGAGTCAAAAGGATGTGTGTTTAAGTCTCGCTTCAAAGACTTGAGCACAAAATCTAGCTGACACTTTCAATACATTACTGTACTCTGTATCTTACAGCCAATGAAGTCCTTTTTTTGACATGTAATCACTGTTGTAATGTAGGAAATATGGCAGTCAATTTGCACACAGCAAACTCTCACAAACAGCAATGTGAATAATGGCCAGAAAATGCTTTTGTGATGTCAATTCAGGGATTAATGTTGGCCAGGTCACATGGGTTAACTCACCTGCCCTCTTTGAAATAATGTCATGGGATCTTTTACAGCCATGTGAGAGTGCAGACTGGCCCTCAGTTTAACTTTTTTTTGAAAAACAGCACTTGCACCTGCTCAGTACTACACTGGAGTGTTAGCTTTGATTTTTGTGTAGGCACTTAAATGCAAGTCTTTCTTTATGCCTCATCGGTAATCATAAGACTATTAGAAGTATTTGGATGTGCACTTGCGATGCCATGGCATACAAGCATATGGGCCTAGTGCTGGAAAATGGGATTAGAATAGTTAGGTGCTTGTTTGACTCAGACTCAACGGGCCGAAGGGTCTTTTTCTATGTTGTAGACCTCCACGACTATATGGCTCTAAGACATAGGAGCAGAAGTAGGCAATTCGGGCCATTGTGTCTGCTCCGCCATGCAATTAGACTATGGCTGATCTAATTATCCTCAACTCCACTTTCCTACCTTTTCCCCATAACCTTTGGTTCTCATACTAATTAAAAATCTATGTCAGCCTTGAATGTACTTAACGACCCAGCTTTGACAGCCCTCTGCAGTGAAGAATTCCACAGATTCACTACCCTCTGAGAGAAGAAATTCCTCCTCATCTCTGTTTTAAATAGGCGCCCCCTTACTCAGATTATGCTCTCTGGTCCTAGATTCTCCCACAAGGGGAACAACCTCTCAGCACCTATCCTGTCAAGCCCCCTAAGAATCTTATATGTTTCAATAAGGTCGCCTCTCATCTTTTAAGCTCCAGTGAGCACAGGTCCAACCTACTTAACCTCTCCTCATAGGAAAATCCCTCCATACCTGGAGTCAACATAGTGAACCTTCTTTGGACGGCCTCTAATGCCAGTATATCTTTCCCTAGATAAGGGGACCAAAACTGTTCACAGTATTCTAGGTGTGGTCTACCTAGTGCATTGTATAGTTTTATCAAGACTTCCCTATTTTTACACTCCATTCTCTTTGAAATAAAGGCCAACGTTCCATTTGCCTTCCCTATTACCTGTTGAACTTATATGTTAGCTTTTTGGGATTCATGCACAAGGACTTCCAAATCCCTCTGTGCTGCGGCCTTCTGCAGTCTTTCTCCATTTAAATAATATTCAGCTCATCTGTTTTTCCTGCCAAAATGCACTACCTCACATTTCCCCACATTATATTCCATCTGCCAAGTTTTTGCCTGCTCACTTAACCTGTCTATATCCCTTTGTAGACTCTTTCTGTCATCCTCATCACCTGTCTTCCCATCTATTTTTGTATCATTGCAAACTTGGCAATAGTACATTCACTTCCCTCATTTAAGCCATTAATATATATATTATAAATAATTGAGGCCCCAGCATTGATCCCTGTGGCACTCCACTAGTTACAAGTTGCCATCCTGAAAATGCCCCCCTTATCCCAACTCTGTCTTCTATTAGTTAGCCAATCCTCTATCTTGCTAATATATTATCCCCAACACCATGGGCCCTTATCTTATTAAGTAGCCTTATGTGCGGTTCCTTATTGAATGCCTTTTGGAAATCCAAATATATTACATCTGTTGGTTCCCTTTATCTATCCTGTTTGTCACCCCCTCAAAGAATTCTAGTAAATTTGTCAGGCATGATTTCCCCTCATGCTGACTCTGCTTAATTAGATTATGTATTTCTAAGTGCTATGCTTTTCCATCCTTTACAATCAACTTCAACATTTTCCTAATGACAAATGTTAAGCTAACTGGCCTTTGGTACCTGTTTTTTGTCTCCCTTCCTTTTTGAATAAGGGTGTTACATTGGCCATTCTCCAATCCTCTGGGACTTTTCCAGAATCTAAGGATTCTTGCAAGATTACTACTAGTGCACCCACTATCTCTGTCGCTACTTCCTTTAATATCCTAGGGTGCAACCCATCAGGTCCAGGGGATTTATTAGGTAAAAACAGAAAAACTGCAGATGCTGGAAATCCAAAACAAAAACAGAATTACCTGGAAAAACTCAGCAGGTCTGGCAGCATCAGCGGCGAAGAAAAGAGTTGACGTTTCGAGTCCTCATGACCCTTCGACAGAACTTGAGTTCGAGTCCAAGAAAGAGTTGAAATAATTTTTCTTGGACTCGAACTCAAGTTCTGTCAAAGGGTCATGAGGACTCGAAACGTCAACTCTTTTCTTCTCTGCCGATGCTGCCAGACCTGCTGAGTTTTTCCAGGTAATTCTGTCTTTGTGTTGCCAGGGGATTTATTGGCCTTTAGCCCCATTAGTTTCCCTAATACTTTTTCTCTAGTGATAGCTATTGTATTTATTTCCTCCCACCGTTTTTCCTCTTCATTATTTAGTATTTTTGGAATGCTATTGGTGTCTTCTAGCATTAAGACTGATACAAAGTATTTATTCAACTCCTCTGCCCTTTCCTGGTTCCCAATTATTATTTCTCCAGCCTCATTCTCTAAGGGGCCTATGTTCACTTTGGCCTCTCTCTTCCTTTTTATATATTTAAGGAAGCTCTTACAGTCCGTTTTTATATTACTTGCTAGTTTATCCCCAAAATATATTTTCTCCCTCTTTATTTTTTTTGGTCATCTTTTAAAACTTTCCCAATCTTCTGGCTTACCACTAACCTTTGCCACATTGTATGTTTTTTCTTTCAATTTGATACTGTCTTTAACTTTTTTGATTAACCATGGTTGGTTTATCCCTTTCCTTGAATTCTTCTTCCTCACTGGGATATATCTTTGTTGAGATGTAACAATCTCTAGAACAGACAGATTTCTCTATGCAAAAAGTCAGGGGACCAGAGTTTCCCTATGGAACTTTGCACTGGTCCTGAGAAAACACCTGTGTTACCAATAAATTGAAACCAAGTCATTTGATGATGTCTCATGTGTGTAAAATCCCTGTACTTTGACTATTAATGTAACCAGCTGATATCAGCATTTCAGAAATCAGAATACAGTCTTGGATTTTGACAAATACCCACTCGGCTTGAGGAAGGGTAAAAACTTTGAATGTCCAGGAGTTAAGTTGGAGCCATTGAATTCGTACAGTGCAATTACAATAACACGCTATTGCAACATGTGGTTGGTATAGGTCAAAGTGGCCTTGGATGCACTAAATTAGTGGATAACACAACCTGTGTTAGTGGGAAACTTAAGTGGGGCTGAGGAGGTGATTAGATTTAATAGCCTGATTCTGAGACAGAGTACTAAAGAGAAATTTCTATTTGCATTCTTTGTGTCTGCAATACAACTGAAATAATCTCAAATACACACACAAACAACAGGCCAACATCTGGTGTTCATCAATCCATTTGTCCAACACTCACAGCGCTAACCTCAGTTATGTTCTTCCATCATCGATTTGGAAATGCGTGATAGAGACCCGATGTACTTGCCTCGGATAAAGAGCAGTGCATTCAAACTTATTCCAATGCATTTACATTTTGTATCGTTTTGAGAAAACAAAGCAAATGGCTAAGGCTCTCAATGCAGATAGTCCCATTGTCAAAGAGGCAGAGAGCAAATGTGATAAATTAGAAAGAAAGCATGGGTTTCAAAATATGAAGATTGTAGGAGGAAAGAAGACTGAAGAGAGGTAAAAGCATTTCCCTGTTCAGAGGTCCTGGGAAAGAATGAGTGAGAGTAGGAAACTGTATTATGCTTTTTAACATAATGTGGATGGAGGAGGTAGAGGAAGGAAGCATAGGACAGATGTTTGCAGCTCAAGTTATTAATATTCACTGTCTGCATAAAAGGATCAAGGAAGCTTTTTATCATGAAGACAAAGCCCTAAGTCAAAGCGCCTTTATTTTGTGCAAGCGTGTTCTAGTGCCACTGGCTCAAAGCATCAGTCTCACACTGCTGGTGGAAATCTCTCATCTAACAATCCTCCTAGTAACTGTCCTTGGTGAATCTAGTGAATTTTCTTTCAGGTCGCCACTGGCTATGCACCATGGTCTGCTTGCTTTAGAGTGGTGTTTAACCCAGTGTAATATAAGTTAAACAAATTATGGTGACAGAGAGAGTAAAATTATTAATGCTTACTGAGGGGTGCAACTTAATCTGATTGCTAAACTTGAGCTCAGAAAATACTGACCATGGCATCAACTCTCACAGACTCTTTCCATGGGGGAACAAGTTACAACCTAAGGGCCAGCACTACATGAACATCTGGCAGGGAGACTTCCCATACCACAACACAGCAGATGATGGATACGCCAACACTGCCCCTGTAAGTGCCTGTTCCCCGAGCCATTCAATCTCAATGTTAGTTGCATATTAATTAGTCTTCTGTGGCATTGCTCCAAGTGAGTGAAAGGATGTGCTGAAGTGTAAAAGGAAGTGCATGCTGTATCAAAACTGTTGATGGATTGCCAACCATGGTGTTGCATTTTTTTAAATCTACTTCAGATTTCTTTGTGATGCTGTTTCTCTCCGCTTCTGCCTTGCTTCTTCAGCTTCTGTGCCTCTTTCTTTCTTTAATCTTCCACTAACTCTTTGTTCCTCGCTCTCCCATCATTTGCTTCTTGACCTGCCTTTCTTCAGGTGTGAGGTGGTGGGTGGCATGGCATGGTGTGAAAAACAGGCTCCAGCAGCTGCTGGCTGTGTTTTGGATAGTGATTGTGGGGATAATGAGGCCTTCAGCAGCTGCCTTTGCATTCACCTTTCCCAAACACACATTCTCACCTCCTGATCATTCCCATTGTGTCCCCCTATCCCTTCACCTTCCTACTGCCCTTTACTCCCATTACATCTTTCCCTTCAAACAATCTCCACAGCCCTTGTATCCTTACCTCCCCCCTTGCTCTCCAACCACTCTCCCCTCCGTTCTTAACACCCCCACCAAAGGTAGGCAGTAAGTGGCAAGAGAGTCCCTTACCCTCAGCCTACTTTCCTCCTCCCGTGACTCCCTCATTGTTTCTTCCAAACTGTTTCTATCAAAGAGGCTTTGTTTGCTTTAAACATTCAACCTGTTTTTGTTTTTAATTAGGATGTGGAAAGTGCCCTTCACGTGCTCTCTTTCTTCTGCTTAATGAACTTTTTTAAAAGGTCTGCAGAATACATAACCAAAACTATAGCAGGCTTGCAATCAGAATGGTGCCATTTTCTTTCTCATGTAAATTTTAACTCTATAAAACTTTAGAAATGTTTTCTTTTCAAAATTATTTGAAATAAATCTACTCAAAAAAGCTGCTGATGTTGACATCTGTCTGAGTGGTAGTGATTTATGTTGGGAAATATAAATTAAAACGTTAAAAGACACAGAAAAGAATTGAATGGATAAATTTAATCACATTATCTATGAAATGTGTATTTTTTTCCATTTTGTTTAGATTCTGATTTTGGATGTTACAAATTTCAAGTATTGAGGGAAAAATTGTACAACAAAAAGTTTCAGAAAGTATTGAGTGACACGATTTCAGAATTACAGCTTTGGCGCCTCTTATGATCAATTGCCTGCTAATTCTATGATGAAAGCTAATTCTAAATGTCCATACTCTTACATGATGACTAAATACTTGGGCACATATTTTTCTCCTTTTGTGTTTGTTTGTAAATGTGCAATCCATCTAAATAAATGTCTTCTGGGAAGTTAATAGACCCATAACAGGTCCTACACAGTTTTTCATTCATATAAATTGCTGGACAGAAGATCAGGAAAGTTTGGTTTGCAGGCATGTGATTCCTCCTGCCTACTTTTCCTTGATGCTTTCTGCTGAGGTGACTGTTTACATCCAAATGCAAAAGAGAAAAATGTGCTTTCCAAAAAACCATAACCTGGTGTGAGTCAGTGCCTTCAGAGATGGGAGGGCAAGGATTTGAGAGGGCTGGAGGAGGGAGACTTTCCAAACAGTAATTTTTCAAAAAACCATTATTGGGGAAACCAATGTATTGGTGCTCCAAAGCATATATATCACACGGCAATTCCCCACATAGCAGGTTTCCAGTCCTTCCTTTCTGTTAGAAAGAAAGTGCAGAGTGGACAATTCCTTACAGAGAAGGATAATCACCCAGTTCAGAAACACATTTTGTTTACAGAAGCGGTCTATTGAAGGGAAGGGGAGGGTAGGTTGAGTTATTCAGGGTTTTATTATATGTTTTCCTATTAAAGTTTATACACTTTTCACAGTTACAATACTTGGATAGTAATATTTAGTGGTTTCGCTAATTGAAGAATTGAGGCATTTTTGACAATGAAAGGAACAAATGTGAAGTGTTGGATCCGTAATGTTGCTTCTGATCTGTATATGTTGAGATATAGTGTTTATATATGCTTATTTTTAGTTCAACAGTGATAATTTATTCAAATAAATATTTGTTTAAGGCTTTGAGATCTGTTGTGTTGCAATGAATTAATGTTGGCATGAAGAGAACATGACATATTGTGGCCAAAAGACCCTAACTACAGTTACCATTTGTTCCTCCCCCCATCTCACAGGTCACCACCTTTCCTCCCAATGGTTATGGTCTCTTCAACATGGTTGGGAATGCCTGGGAATGGACGTCTGATTGGTGGTCTGTACACCACACCACTGATGAGTTAGAGAATCCTGTAAGTAGCTTAGTTGCTCAGCTGTGGCTATAATAGGACGGCCCATGTCTTGTGAACATTGCACAGTTGGTTTTCTGAACCTGCACTGCTGATACGGGGGCATTTGTTGTGAAATCGAGGCCGTGTCTCCCATGGTTTCCTGACCATTGGCATTGGGACAGAAACTGGCAGGCAGCGCAGACCTGCAACTTTCCTATCTGTGTGACGACTGGTTGGCATTCCCTACCAGCAGTGTAGACTGTAGGGGAATTGGTTCCTTGATGTGATCACATATAATGCTTGTAGGAATGTTCAACTTTTGATGGGACTGGACTCTTTGTAAATTTGTATCTGATGTTGCTAGTAAGGAGGATTTATCTGTGACCCATGAACTATTTTTACTTCTCTTAGTTTATAAAGTAATTTACTTTCCATTAGTTTACTGAGACTATACAAAATGGTAGATGTGGAGAGAATGTTTCCTCTTGTGGGAGAATCTAGAACTAGAGGTCACCATATAAAAATAAGGGGTCCCCATTTAAAACAGAGGAGAATTTTTTTCACTTAGACGGTCGTGAGTCTTTAGAACTCTCTTCCTGAAAAGATGGTAGAAGCAGAGTCTATGAATATTTTTATGGCAAGCAAGGGGGTGATTGGTTATCGAGAGTAGGCAAGATGCAGACATCAGGTCACTGTCAGATCAGCCATGATCTTATTTAATGGCGGAGGAGGCCCGAGGGGCCAAATGATCTACTCCTGCTCCTTGCTCATATGATAGATCAGGTACAGAACCTGCTTTCTGCTAATCCATACCCAAAACTATACACTTAG
Organism: Carcharodon carcharias; assembly: GCF_017639515.1. Lineage (NCBI taxonomy): Eukaryota > Metazoa > Chordata > Chondrichthyes > Lamniformes > Lamnidae > Carcharodon > Carcharodon carcharias. The sequence continues at coordinate 72,186,902 of NC_054473.1, forward strand.
GAGATGACAATACCTCAGTGTCACTGGACCTTTGATCTTGCTGTGCTTTTCTACAAATGATTCCTTAACTGTAAGCCTAGGAACACAAATCAGTCCTTTGCTATGCTTTGGAGGAGCCAAGGACTTGTTGCTTTTGTGGCTGAATGATGTGACCTGCCTGTGTATGATTCCTTTACTGATTAAAAATCTGTCTACCTCAGCCTTGAATATACTTAACAACCCAGCCTCTACAGCCCTCTGCGATAAAGAATTCCACAGATTCACTACCCTCTGAGAGACGGAATTCCTCCTCATCTCTATTTTAAATGGGCGACCCTTTACTCTGAGATTATGCCCTCTGGCCCTAGAGGAAACAACCTCTCAGCACCTACCCTGTCAAGCCCCCTAAGAATCTTTTATGTTTCAATAAGGTTGCCTTTCATTCTTCTAAACTCCAATGAGTACAGGCCCAACCTACTCAACCTCTCCTCATAAGAAAATCCCTCCATACCTGGGATCAACTAAGTGTACCTTCTCTGGACTGCCTTCAATGCCAGTATATCTTTCCATAGATAAGGGGACCAAAACTGTTCACTGTATTCTAGGTGTGGTCTAACTAGTACCTTATATAGTTTTGGCAAGACTTCCCTATTTTTATACTCCATCCCCTTTGAAATAAAGGCCAACATTCCATTTGCCTTCCCTATTACCTGCTGAATTGGTGGTTCTGCTAGCATTTTGTGATTCACACACGAGGACCCCCAAATCCCTCTGTGTTGCAGCTTTCTTTAGTCTTTCTCCATTTAAGTAATATTCAGCTCCTCTATTCTTCCTGTCAAAGTGCATAACCTCATATTTTCTCACATTATATTCCATCTGCCAAGTTTTTGCCCACTCACTGGACCTGTCTATATCCCTTTGTAGACTCTTTGTGTCATCCTCACCACTTGCCTTCCACCTATTTTTGTGTCATCTGCAAATTTGGCAATAGTACATTCACTTCCCTCATCAAAGCCATTAATAGATATTGTAAATAATTGTGGCCCCAGTACTGATCCCTGCGGCACTCCACTAGTTACAGGTTGCCATCCTGAAAATGCTCCCTTTATTCCAACTCCCTGTCTTCTGTTAGTTAGCCAATTCTCTACCCAAGCTAATATACTATCCCTAACACCATGGGCTCTTATCTTATTAAGTCCAGTACCTTGTTGAACGCCTTTCAGAAATCCAAATGTATTACATCTACTACTTCCCCTTTATCAATCCTACTTGTTACCTCCTCAAAGAATTCTAATCAATTCATCAGGCATGATTTCCCCTTCATGAAGCCATGTTGACTCAGCTTGATTATATTATGTATTTCTAAATGCTCTGCTATTACATCCTTTATAATAAACTCTTAACATTTTACCAATGATAGACGTTAAGCTAACTGGCCTTTAGTTACCTGTTTTTTCCTCCCTTCCTTTTTGAATAAGGGTGTTACGTTGGCAGTTTTCTAGTCCTCTAGGACTTTTTCAGAAGCTAAGGATTCTTGGAAGATTACTATCAGCACATCCACTATCTCTAGCTACTTCCTTTAATATCCTAGGATGTAACCCATCAGGTCCAGGGGACTTAACAGCCTTTAGCCCCATTAGTTTCCCTAGTACTTTTTCTCTAGTGATAGTTATTGCACTTATTCCTCTCTCTCCACCCCCCCCCCCCACCACCGACATCCATCCACCCACCCACCCACGCACGCTTTTCTACCTTGATGACTTAGTATTTTTGGAATGCTAATATTATCTTCTACCATGAAGACTGTTGCAAAATATTTATTCAACTTCTCTGCCATTTCCTGGTTCCACATTATTATTCCCCAGCCTCATTCTCTAACGGGCCTATGTTCACTTTGGCTTTTCTTTTCCTTTTTTATATATTTTGAGAACTCTTCCTGTCCATTTTTATATTACTTGCTGGTTTACCCTCAAAGTTTATTTTCTCCCTCCAGCCCCACCACCCTTTCCTTCCTGCCTCTCATTTCGAAAAGTCCTTGAGTATTTAGTTACAAGCTTTGGTCTCCTTGTAACCATGTATCCGCAGTGGCTATAAGATCATACCCATTAACTTGTGTTTGTGCCACTAATTCATTTTTTTTGTTCCAAATACAACATGCATTTAAGTAAAGAGCCATTAATTTTGCCTTTTTATCCTTTTTCTCTCTTTAACCGTATTTGCAGTTTTTTTTGTTTGTACACAAAGCCTACGTTTCCTCTCTCCAGAAACCTCTCTCCCCCCCCCTCCCTCCACGCCCCTATTTAGTTCGAAGCCCTCTCTACAGTCCTAGTTATTTAATTCGCCAGGACACTGGTCCCAGCATGGTTCAAGTGAAGCCTGTCCCACCGGAACAGCTCCCTTCTATCCCAGTACTGGTGCCAGTGACTCATGAACTGAAACCTATTCCTCATCAATCTCTGAGCCACGCATTTAACTCCTTGATTTTATTTGCCCTATGCCAATTTGCCCATGGCTCAGGTAGCAATTCTGAGATTATTACCTTGGAGGTCCTGCTTTTTAATTTAGCTCCTAACTGTTCAAATTCTTTCAGCTGAACCTCCTTTCTAGTCCTATCAATGTCGTTGGCACCAACTTGGACGACAATAACTGGATCCCTCCCCTCTCACTCCAAGTTCCTCTCCAGCCCTGAGGAAGTCTTTAATCCTGGCACCGGGCAGGCAACACAGCCTCCAGGACTCACGCTCACGGCTGCAGAGAACAGTATCTACCCCCCTAATTGTACTGTCCCCTACCACTACTACGTTCCTATTTCCTCCCCCCACTTGAATGGCTACCTGTACCACAGTGACCAAGGGCCAGAAGTACATGTGTTGTGTATAAAGGGGAACGGGTGGATGTACTGTACTTAAATTTCCAGTAGGCATTTGATAAAGTGCCACATCAAAGCTAATTATGGAAAATAAAAGCTCATGTTGTAGGGGGTAACATATTGGCATGGATAGAAGATTGGCTGGCTAACAGGAAACAGTTGGCATAAATGGGTCATTTTCTGGTTTACAGGATGTAATGAGTGATGTGCCACAGGGATCAGTGCTGGGGCCTCAACTTTTTTCAATTTATATAAATGACTTGGATCAAGGAACCAAAGGTATGGTTGCTAAATTTGCTGACAACATAAAGATAGGTAGGAAAGTAAGTTGTGAAGAGGACGTAAGGAGACTACAAAGAGACAAGGGTTAAGTGAGTGGCAAAAATCTGGCAAATGGAGTATCATATGGGCCAGTGTGAAATTGTCCATTTTGGCAGGAAGAATAAAAAGAAGCATATTATCTAAATGGAGCGAGATTGTAGTGCTCTGAGATTCAGAGGGATCTGGGTGTCTTAGTGCATGAATCACAAAAGGCTAATATTCAGGTACAATAAGTAATTAGGAAAGTTATTGTTTATTGTGAGGGGAATTGATTACAAAAGTAGGGAGATTATGCTTCAGCTGTACAGTGCACTGGTGAGACTGCATCTGGAGTACTGTTTACAATACTGGTCTTCTTATTTAAGGAAAGTTGTAAAAGCGTCAGAAGCAATTCAGAGAAGGTTTACTAGTCTAATACCAGGAATGGATGGGTTGTCTTACGCGGAAAGATTGGACAGGTTAGGCTTGTGTCGACTGGAGTTTATAAGAGTAAGAGGAGTTTATAAGAGTAAGAGGTAACTTGATTGAAACCTTTAAGATCCTGAGGGCTCTTGACAGGATGGATGTGGGGAGGATGTTTGCTCTTGTGGGAGAATCTAGAACTAGGGGTCACTGTTTAAAAATAAGTAGTTGCTCATTTAAGACAGAGGTGAGGGAATTTTTTTCTCTCAGGGCCTTGAGTCTTTGGAATTCTCCTCCTCAAAAGGCAGTGGAAGCAGAGTCTTTGAATATTTTTAAGGTGGAACTAGATAGATTCTCAATTAACAAGGGGGTGAAAGGTTCTCAGGGTTAGGCAGGAATGTGGGGTTGTGGTTACAATCAGATCATATCAATTCATGATCTTCATGAATGGCAGAACAGGCTTGAAGGGCTAAGTGGCCTACTCCCTAATGAAAATATTTGTAACCCAGGGCACTAAGACCAAACATTGTGCCCCTATTGTTACTCTGAATTGGATCAGCAACTCAACACGGATTGTGGGAACATTCTGCTTTGCTTAGCTTGATTCCACACTGCATATATCACTAAGCCATTAGGAGACAGATGATTTGGTTTTTTCACATTGCTTCAAAGCACTGAAGTATACACTCAATAGATACGACATGTTTAGACAAGCAAAACATGGCAGTGATTTTACTGCACCCAGACTTGACACATTTTATCTAATCGATAAGAAAACCTACAGGAACAATCCTGAGATAACCTGGGTAGTATACAGGCACAGTTTAATGCATTCCGAGAGCACAGATTTGAAGAAGGTGTTCAGAATAAGCAACGTTAGTTTAACAAGTCACTACTTTGATCCAGTGGCAGCTTAATTTACAAGTGAATGAGAATAACGCAGTGTTACTTAATTGAAAGGTTTTTGCAGGAACATTCAGACTGTGGCAGTTCAGGTTGAATAATCCTTCCATGAACACAAAGCCACAAACAACTCCTTTGCAAATCTTTGCAAGATGTTCCATTTGCATATCAAAGTGTGATGGAATCATCTCCCTGGCTGTTGTCAGCTGGGGCCATGTGCGTGTTGCTCATGCATTTTATGTGCCTCAGCATTGAAAAAATCTTGGGACTGGGAGGCACAGGGAATTCAACAGTATGAATAATAGTAGACTGGGTACACTTTCTCACCATCCTATACTGTACAATTTGCAAAAGAGAAGTCCTGATCACCCAGGTAAGATGACTATACAGGGTCGAGGCAGAGACTGAAAGGGACAGGCAGAGTCCGAAACTATTGGTAAACTTTGTGTTATTGTAAGTGCATATTTTAAGCTTATCCTTCTCAGTGAACAGCCTGTATAACAGTTGTTTATGAAAAAAGAAAAATAACTCCCTTTTATGTTACATTTACGAGAATCCTTAGGATGCACTTTATTACCAGAGAATTAATGTTTTTGCAATGTAGTCATGCAATGTTATAAAGGCAAAAGTGGGACATTTCTGTGCAAATTCTCAAATAATGAATTAGTGAATGAATGATCAGATGATTTATTTTAGTTTGATTAGGAAACAGGATCAGTGTGTATATTGGGGTGAGCAAACTCTGGGTAGTGACCGCTATCTGAGAATGTGGCAGGGACAGATACAGTCAGGCCTTTCAGGCACCCGAAGAGAAAAAAGTACAGGGCTACAGGGAAAGGGTGGGGGGAATGGGACTAACTGAGTTCTTGCAGAAAGCTGGTACAGTCACACAGGCCTGTTCATTTCTTCCTAGCATCTCAGGGTTAGGCAGGAATGTTAGGCAGCCTCCTGTGCTGTAATTATTCTGATTTTATGGATTCTAGCAATCTGGCTCAAAAAACCCAGGCAACACATTTTCTTTCTGGGCTTATATTTCATACTGGCTAAATTTCATAGGTTTGGAGGTTTGAAAATTTCTGTTCCTCAGGTTTTTGCCCAATGATGAATGAAATGTATTGGGTTTGATTCAGAGGAACCAGAGAACCCAAAAATGTCAGTATGTGTAAGGTGGGTGCAAGCAAGGCAAATGTTTTAACCTCTCCTGTTTTGATTGTGCGCTGCAACTAAAGATCCATTTGGTTGCTGGGCCCCAATTTGGTGTTGAGTTAATGCAGTTCTCAAGGTAGAGAAAAATAGGTACCTGACAATCTAATGAAGTCGATTGTGGTTAAGAGTGACTGCAATTTTGTACAAACCACTGTCGAAGCAGTTGTTGTGGGCAACTTCATTCCATAAATCAATTATTCATCTGTGTAAATGAAGCATGTAAATGCAATTTGAATTGTTAATTTTAGTGTCCAGAGTTACATGTAACATTTGAAATAAAAAGATTAATGAGAGCTTTTCCACTGTCCTGGATTGATCCTTAGTCCAGCACAGACGCTGAAATAAATCCTTTAGATGCACTGTTAGCAAGTGACCTATGTATACCGAGGACTGCCTTATGCATTGAAAGGAGGCCAGAAATTATTCTGTGGATCTTAAAGACCTAAGTTTTACTAGGAGTGTAGGAAGATGATGATTGCTGCTGTTGAAAAATAAACAAGGTTAGAAACAGTCATGTACAATAACACAACGATATTTAATGTTTTGACATTGAGGAAAACATCCTAAAGTGCTTTATCGAGATGCTAGGAAGAAATGAACACTGATCCAAAGAAGGAAATCATAGTAGAGAAATATCACCATCCACTAATGCAAGCATCGTTTGGAGTTGCGCACCCCAGCTTTTTTTATATAGTGCACGGCCAATCCATTTAAGCCCAGGAACTCCTCAATTTTTTTTATGTGGCCACTCATGCATGGTAACTTAAAGGGGCAGACTAATGTGTAGTCAATGTGGAGACTCCCAGGTTTCTGTGCAACTCTACTGCTTAGAGGGAATGTTGGTTTGTAAAATGGTGTCTTTTTTTCTTCCCCCTCTTGTTTGGAGATTCACTTCACTCCTGAACAGTGCTGTTGATGATCCCCAGTGTCTTTATTCTCTACAACATGTGCTGGTACAACAATGGACTAAGTTGCTCTTTAGTTTGCATTGTGGTTTCTAGTTGTAGGCTGATAAACTTGTTCATCTGCTGTAAAAGAGAAGTTTGCTAGATTTCATCCAGTATCCCAACACTGGTATACATAGACGGCATGTAGAGGGGGAAAGATCTGATTTGCTGGCTCCTGAAATAAATTGCCCTCTTTCCATGGTGCATAGTTTCTCATGTATATCAGAAATTTCTGGTTGGACCTGAAAATGGACAATTAAAGCCCCTTAAATTGTTTGCGCCAAACTTATGTCAATTTAAATGAGGCACACATACAAGTGGAAGATTTCATTTCTGTACTGATCTGAATGGATGCAGGTAAGAACTGATTGGAAGCTTAATAAAAGCTCTCTCATGCCAATTGAATCTCTAAATTACAGAATTGGTTTATTAAAAATAACATCAGCAATGGACAATACAGCAGGTTGCAAGTGGTGTACACCACCTCAGTGAAAGAATTAACAAACGTTTCACTGAGTAATGTTTGACCTGCATCAACATCTTTAACATAATGTACATGTTGGGTGTCGTTGCATTCAATGAATCTTCAGCCCTATCTCAATAGCCTCAGGAAAGTCACACAGATCAAGACCGTTTAAGATAGGCATCCTCTGAGTTTCAACCAGGAGCAAGGAAATCAAATATTTGTCTCAAAAATTGACCAAGCTGTCAAAAAAAATGCCTGAAATTTTAAGTTAAAATCTATGATATTATATTACAGTTATTACCCAGCACTTTATTCTAGTTTAAATCATAAGTAAAGTAATGCAAATGCTGAAAATATTAAAACAAAAAAAAACAGAACAAGCTAGAAATAAACAGCAGGTCGGGCAGCAGCTGTGGAGAAAGAAGTTAAATGGCCGAAATGTCACCTTCCACAGAACTACAAGAAATTACAGATATCTTGAAAATCAATCAAATTACCTTAATTTGATAGAATTCTGGACAAAGTCATCAGTCTTGGGTACGCAATCCTGCTTGGTTTGCAATCAACAATGGAAGTGACCTTCTGCATACCAGACCACGACATGTCCCCTGCAAGCTGGAGAGAGCTGGCTAGCAGTAACCAAAATTAAAGTGACAAGGCACATCACAGAAATACATTGTGATAACATAAACTTTCTCATGATCTGAATTGTTTGAGAACAAGACTTTCCTTGGACTGTAGAAAATTATCTGGATTAAACTAGGAAATAAAGGAAACAAAAGTGCAGTGCGGATAAGGAACCACAGAAGCTGTTGGCTTGTAGCTCTGTTTGTTGATGCTCCACAGGGAGCTTTAGTCCACTATAAGATGTTGTTGATGTGGAGTGTTTTTACTCTCCCTCCTCCTGTGTGGAACACATTGAGATGTATTTATACATTCTAATACTTATTAATCATAGTAGATGAGCTGCCACAACTAAAAGTCATGAACATTGTTCGCCTGTAAGTTTACCAATTCATCTCCATTATTTTAAGGAGGCTTTGCACTTGCATAATTCCCACATATTTATTCGTTTTCAAATTTGGCACCACAGTGCAATATTACACAGAAACATAGATGAAAAACGACCAAGGTCAAATTAAGTTGCATTCTACCACAACACCTTGACAATGGAGATCTTGATCAGTCATAGTAATCAATCCCTATCAATTAATTTACAGCAAATCCAGGAATGACACAAAGGAAACCAACATGGTTGACATATTGTAAAAGGTACACAATTGTATAGTTGTGTTTGTGTAAGACGGTAGTTCACACACTTTGTTGGGTTTTAACATTGATATCTAATTTTTCTCTCAGTGAAATGTCAGCCGTTTAACTACTTCTTCCACAGCTGCTGCCTGACTTGCTGAATATTTCTAGCTTTTTTTTTGTTTTTGTAATTTCAGCTTTAACAGTACTTTGCTTTTGATTCAAATTAGAATAAAGTGCTGCGTAACAGCTGCAATATTCAAGGGCTGTCTCACATCTAAAGAAAGTGTCACGCAGCTGGTAACCTGCATTTTCTTGCATCGTAGATTTTACATTTTAAAAAGTTCAGGTATCTTTGTCAGCTTGAGGCAATTTTTGAGACAAATATTTGATTTCTTTGTTCCTGGTTGAACTCCAGAGGAGAAGAGCATTCTATCTTGGATAGTCTTGATCTGTGAGATATTTCTGAGGCTATTGTGATAGGGCTGGACATTCAGTGGGTGCAGTGAAACCCCACTTGTACATTCTTAAGGAGAGACTGTGGTGTGATTGTAATGTTGCTGGACTAGTAATCCAGAGGGACATGCTTTGGGGGCATGGGTTCAAATCCCACCATGACAGCTGGTGGAATTTGAATTCTGTTAATAAATCTGAAATATAAAGCTAGTCTCAGTAATGGTGACCATAGCAACTATCATCAATTGTTGTAAAAATCCATCTGGTTCACTAATGCCCTTTAGGGAAGGGAATATGCCATCCTTACCTGGTCTGGCCTACAGCAATGTTGTTGACGCTTAACAACTTTCTGAAATCGCCTAAGAAGCCACTAAGTTTAAGGGCAGTTAGGGAAGGGCAATAAATGCTGGCCTTGCCAGCAAAGCCCGCATCCCATGAAAGAATAAAGAAAAATAATCAATGCAGGTCAAGCACTACTGGCTAAATAATAAATTTTACATTAAGGAGGTGTACACCACTGCAACCTGCTGCATTTTCTAATGCCAATAATTTTTTTAAATAATCGATTCTGTAGTTTATAGCCTGAGCCACTGTCCAGCTGTGAGTGCAACATCCCTATTAACCACTTCTCCCCTTTCCCAGCCCACGAGTGCAGATTGGCAATGCTTTTTGGGGTACAGATCTCAGGCATTAACTTTCCCATGTGTATTTCCTTTAAATGGTCATACTATCTTTGTATCTATAGGCTATGTGACCATTTGGCGCATCACATTCACTTGAGCCCATTGACCCATCTGTACATGTACATTTTGCAGCAGTCATCATTGACAAGTGATGAGTGGGAGCCAGAGCTGTTTTCTTTTCAGTTCTAGCCCAGTGTCATTGAAGACAGTTGCAATCCCTCCCCTACTCCCCTGGCTTCGATCACAGAGCAAGGATCAAACCCGGAACCTTCTGGTGTACTATTAGTTATTTCATTGAACAGTGGAGAGTCAGTGTTCAGTTTTTAAGGTTATAAAGACACTGCAGCTTTTTCTGAAAGATAAAATACCAATGGATTTAACTCCTGCGATAGTATTTGACCTAGTTTCAGGATTACCTATTTGGAGCATGGAGAGATAAATCCAGGTCTCAATGCCTCAGCAACTGATGGGCTCTTTGCAAAATTTGACAGTGTCCAGGATTAGGTTGCTCTAAATTTGGCATTTGGCCTAAAATTTTAGATGACTTTCTGTCACAATCAAAGGATCTCAACCTTATACATGTCAACTGAATAGAATTTTAAGTAATGGAATTATGACCTGCTCTTATGGAGAAATTCAAAGCTGAAGGTAAAATCTGGCTGTGTTTATCGGAAGGCAGAATCTACTTTACGAAATACAGGCATTTTAATCAGAATTTGTGTTCCCTTATCTTGCTAACACTGGAAGTTCACTATTTAAATCTATAGATTATACAGCAAATGCACAGCACTGAATTTATTTATGTAAAATGGTGCTCTATAAGTTGTAAAACGTTAAAGGAACATGAACCATCCCAATTAATACAATTCCTTACTTAGTTTCAAGAGATTCTAATGTCTTACCTATTTTAAGCAAGGCAGAGGACTTGCATTTGTGTAGTGCCTTTCATAACGTAGGACATCCCAAAATATTTTACAGTCAATTAGGTTCTTTTGAAATCTAGATACTACTATAATGTAGACAGCGCAGCAGCCACTTTGTGCACAACAATGTCCCACAAACAGCACAAGCAATAAATGACCACATGTTGGCTGAGGGATAGATATTGGACAGAACACAGGAAGATCTCCCCAGCTCTTTAAGTAGTGTCATGTGACCTTTTGGGTTAGATTATGTGCTCAAGTCTCGAGTAAGATTTGAACTTACAATATTCTGCCACTGAGGCGGGAGTGCTGTCACTGAGCTACTACTAATACCAGAAGCAGTGCTGTAATTTTAGGTAAGGTACATTTCTTGGAGGCAAAGCACCTTTGGATAAGCTAAATTGTCCTTGCCACTCTTGCATCCCATGTTATTTTGGCTGCCATATTTCTGGCCTAAACAGACCTTTGCCAGCTCTGGAGAATAGTTCATGGTCATATTGATAAACCGCAAACATTTGAATTGTTTTGGACAATTTCCAAATCCACCCAAGATATATGCAAACCTGGTGCACCAGATCATGTTCCAGAAGCACTTCCCCTAGGAAGGATATCAAGGCCTTGGAGAAGGTGCAAAGGAGATCTACCAGAGTGATGCTGGGAGGGGGAACTTCAGCTTTGTGGAGGGACAAAAGAAGCTAAGATTGTTCTCTTTCAAGTGGAGAAAGTTAAGGGGAGATTTAATAGCTGCATGATGAAGATAAGTTTTTTTACTCACTGAGTTGGCATGATCTGGAATGCACTGCATGAAAGGGTGGTGGAAGAAGATTCAATAGCAACTTTCAAAAGGGAATTGGATAAATACTTGCAATGGAAAAATTTGTAGGGCTTTATGGAAAAGTGAGGGGGTGGGACTAATGGCTTAGCCCCTTCAAATGGTCAACATGGCAAGAAGGAACAGATGGCCAGCTCCTGTGCTGTAGGATTTTATGAGCAATCCTGCAATGTATGGATAAAAGCATAATATTTTCACATTCCCTAAATAAACACAGCTTGTTTAAAGAAGAGTCAGACCTCATCAACTCTATTGTTCAGATTTCTAAGATCATCAGAGAGCTGGAGCAGGCAAGGTCTATCCCATTACATGTGTTTGCATGCGTGTCCTGGGAATATTTTCATTTTCATCCTCCCTGCTGACAAGCTGCTTTCCATTTACTCCCGATTCAGTCAGGATTCCTGATCCTTCATTTCAACTGAAGTACAGTACAATAGAGTATGTAGTCCAGCAACATAATAAACAATTGATGTATGTTCAGTCTTAACAGCAGAAGGCTCCAAGCACTTGAGGAAAAGAATAAAAGGGTGCAGGGAAAGAGCGGTCAATCAAAATTGCAGTTGTCAGCTCTAATATGAGCGCAGACATCATGAGCTGAATTACATCCTTTTTGTAAATCCAAAACTTATGTGAAGGGACCCACTGTAAAAGGTATCCTGAGGTGGGTCCTTGACTCTTTGCTATTGGTGAGAAAAGGATGAAATGGGAGAAAGGAATAAATGCCTCTTAAGAGATAAAACCAGAAAAGTTGAATTCGTTCAACATCTTGAATCAGTGCACTAGTATTTTTGACAAGTGAAACTTCCGTTTCCACCAGGAGTGGGTGTCACATATCTTTTGTTGTGTGCTTTGTGTTAAGAGTGCGCAAATTTTATACCCAAATCCTCTCTGCAGCCTATGAGTGACAGAGCACTAATATCAATGGAAAGTTTCTGATTCACTGTAATTAATGTCACTGTGAGACGGAGATTCCGGTGATGGCTGCAATTACAGTTGTTCTCTTTTCCAAGCTGTGAGGAGAACTAACTTATTCCAGCTGGTCTTGTGTTGTTCCAGTAGATGTGTCTTTGACTGCAACTAATGATCTCTTTCAAAATTGTTTTTTCGGTGCTGTATTTGACAGGTCAATGTTTTGTACCCTAGATGCTAACCACAGTTCTCAGCACAATGACATTCAACACCTGTTTTTTGGTTAAGTGAAGGTTGGCGCCAGTGTAATAAGTCAGAGAGTAGTTCCAGTCCATAAGATCATTCGGCCCATCATGTCTGTGCCAGCTCTCTGTGAGAGCATCTCTGCTCAACCATTCACCCACCTTTTCCCCTTGGCTCTACAAATCTTTGCTGTTCAGATATTTATTTATCTAATCTTCTTTTGAAAGCCGTGATTGAATCTACGTCTATCACACTTTCGGGCATTCATTTCCAGATCCTAACTACTTGTTGTGTGATAAAGCCTTTCCTCATGTAACCTCTGGTTCTTCTGCCAGTTTCTTCAAATCAATGTGCTCTGGTTCTCAACCCTTCTGCCGATGGGCAAAGTTTCTCCACTCTATCAAGATTCTTCCTGAATTTTAACAACACTATCAAATCTCCTCTCAGCCTTCTACTCTCTTAAGGAGATTAGTTGCAGCTTTGCCAATCCATCCACATAATTGAAGTCACTCGTTCCAGGAGCTATTCTTCATAAATCTTTTTTGCATCTTCTCCAATGCATTCAGTCCTTCCTAATGTGTGGTGCCCTGAATTGGCCACAATACTCCAGTTGAGGCCAAACCAGTGCTTTATAAGTGTTCACTGCACCATAATATTGTTGCTTTTTTACTCCATGCCTCTATTTCTAAAGCCCAGGATACTATATGCCTAACAAACTAATTTCTCAACCTGCCTTGCCACCTTCAATGATTTGTCCACAAATACTCCCAGGTCCTTTTATTTCTGCACCCACTTTGGAATTGTATTATTTAGTTTATATTGTCTTTCCTCCTCCTTCCTACCAGAAAGTATCACTTCACATTTCTTTGCATCTTGTGTCATCTGAAAATTTTGAAATTGTGCCGTACACATCCAATTCTAGGTCATTAATCTCTTTTGGCTTCTCCTGTTTTACTTGGGGTCACCACAGTGCTGGTTGACCACTCTTCTCCATCTCTTTTTGTCAGTCACCTGTTCCTTTACTGATCCTGCTGCTTTTAAGTCTCTCACTCCCTCATCTTTCAACTGGTTTTAGGCCTTCCTCTTTACCTCCTTCCTGGCAGTCCTATTTCCATCATTCTCCTCACCACAAGTCCCCTCTCTGCAACAGATTTCCATACCATTTCAATCTCTTCTCAGTTACTTTCTTCAACAATCTTCATTGACCCCTGATGTGCTGGTTTCTGATTTTGTCCTTTCTCATTACACCTCACATCCCTCTCAGCATCTGTATCTCATTAATACTCCATAATTGATCCTCTCTTCTCAATGTTGTCCAAGTCTCTGCACCAAATAAGGCTGTTTCACAACCACCTTATAGATTATTCCTTTCAGTTTCATCAATGCTTTTCTATCATAACACTCCACTGCATTTCTTCCAGTCACTCCAACTAGAGCTGATATGTTGCTTAATTTCCATTTCCATGCTTCCATCTTTTTCCACCAGGTACTTGAGCTCTTCACCTTCTCCAAGCCTTCACTCATAACCTTTAAACCTACACTCTAATCCTCTTCCCTAGATTCAAACTGACAGTCCACATATTGGGTCCTTGGTCTACTGATCTTCATACCCTGACTTCCAGTGCTTTCCTTCAGTTCTCCAGATGTTCAGTCATGTTCTCATCATCCCCACCACATATCTCAGTGTCACCTACTAACATCATTGACCATGACCAAATTCCAGGTTACTAATGCATTGAAACAAGAAGTGGTCCTAATACTGACCCCTGGGGAACCCCACTGTATACCTTCCTCCGGTCTGAAAAACAACCATTTACTACTGCTCCCTGTTGCCTGTCACTCGGCTAACTTTGTAGCAATGCTGCCCTTTTATTCCATGTTTTCAAGTTTCCAGCATTACTACTTCTGCAAAACAGCATTGCAACTGTTGGCATTTCCTGTACCTTTAGGTCAACAATCTGATTCTTTTTCACCCTCTTGTGCCACTACTGTGCTGATCCTGATAATAGATTGGAAGGCAGAAATATTGTACTGTTGATTTGTTGATTTTGTTCCCAGAGTCTTGTCTAGCAGTCATTGTATAAACTACTTTGCTGCAAATGAGGATTAAAATAAAAGCAGGATTGCATTCCAATTAATTACAATGCAACAACATTTAACCAAAGCTCTATTTTAATAACCTTGAGAACCTCACTCATTATTCACTAAATAATGCAATTCTCAATGAACAGTGTCATTCTCTAGAAATAAAAACTATTATTAGTAATGGTGGCCATGAAACAACAGGATTGTCATTACAACCCATCTGGTTCACTAAAGTTCTTTAGGAAGGAAATCTGCCATTCCTCCCCAGCCTGGCCTATACTATATATGATGCTGGCACCGCCCCCTGAAATAATCTTAACAAGCCACTTAGTTGTATTCAAGAAGCTGGCTCTTCACACTAGGGATGGGCAATAAATGTTAACCTTGTCAATAATGCCCACATCTCATTAATGAATTAAAAGAAGATTAATTCAGGCCAAACCAGCAGTGGACTAGAATGTATTTACCCCAAATTCACATATATACAAGGTGCATATTTACTTTATGTGCACAGTGGGCCCAAAGTCATATATTTTTGGTGTTAACCTCAGAGCCTGCTTGAATTTAAGCCAAAACAAGTGATTTTGTTCATTATTACCATCTGGGGAAAGCACAGAGAATTCTTTATATCCAACTCTGTTACCCTGGTATTATAGCTTTGTTAATATATATTGTTAAAAATAATAATTCATATCAATGAATATTTTTAAGGCAGAGATGGATAGATTCTTGCCTAACAAGGGGGGGCAAAGGTTATCAGATGTGGACAGAATGTGGAGTTGAGGCCACAATCAGATCAGCCATGGTCATATTGAATGGTGGAGTAGGCTTGAGGAGCCGAATGGCCTACTCCTGTTTCCAAGTCATATGTTCGTATCAATTATGAGAGCATTTTAACCTTCGTCAGGCGAAAAACAGCTGATTTGCTGCCCAATTTACAACCTATCTGATTTTCTTTACCATTATTGTAAGGGAGAGAAAATTGGGTGAGGTGTAAAACAGGAGATAGACTGAGAATCACCTGATTTTGTCTGGTGAAAAAAATTAAAATTCCTCCTCCTCCCAATGACTGCTAACTGACAAAATAATTTCTTCTGGCAATTTTATGAATATATTCATATTCTCTATGGGCCTGGACTGGAATGAGGGGATTGCCTTTTGAGGAGAGATAAAGTGAACTTGTATCTGGAAAACTGAGAAGCATTGAAACGTATAAAATTCCTAAGAGATTTGACAGGGTAGATGATGGAAAGATGTTTCCTCCAGGTTGGGGAGTCTAGAACTAGGAGTCACAGTCACAGAATGAGGGGTTAGTCAATTCGGACTGAGATGAGGAGAAATCTCTTCATTCAAAGGAGTTTGTATCTTAGAAATTCTCTACCTCATAAACCACAATATTAGAGTTGGAGTCCAAAATCCAGTTGCTTCCCCTTGAATTTCAATGGCATTATCATCACTGAATCTCCTGCCATCAACTTTCTGGGGTTCATCATTGACTAGAGACTTAATTGGGCCAGCCATTTAAATACTGTGGCTACAAGAGCAGCTCAAAGGATTGGTATTCTGTAGCGAATAACTCACGTGCTGACTCCCCAAAGCCTTTCCACCATCTATAAGGAGTGTGATAAGATATTCTCTGCTTGCTTAGATGGGGGTAGCTCCAACACAAGAATATCAACACCATCCACGACAAAGCAGCCCATTTGATTGGCAACCCATCCACAACCTTAAACATTCACTTCCTCCACCACCAGTGCATCGTGGCTGCAGCATGTACCATCCACAAGACTGCAGCAACTTGCCAAGGCTTCTTCCAAATTCAGGATACCTACCATCTTGAAGGACAAAGGTATCAGACAGCATGGGAAGACTCCCAGTGGGAGTACCTTCACCACACAGACTACAGCAATTCAAGAAGGTAGTTCCCCATCACCTCAAGGGCAGTTAGGGATGGGCAATAAATGCAGGCTTTGCCTGCAACACCCACATCCATTGAATTCAAAATGTGTTTAACTCATCTATCCTTCTAGCTTTAGTGAAAGCGCCCTCACCCTCAGGTTTAGCAAGAAGTGACTGTTTCTCAAGGCACAAGGACAGGAAATTATAGCATATTAGCCAGCCACATTGCCACCATCACTCCCACTTTTAAATACAATTATACCCTTTCACATTACTGAACTCCATGCTGTAAATACTAATTTGTTTGATAGGTGGATGTTAGCCTGCTTTGTTTTCTGTTGTTGGTTTTGGGAGCAAACCAATGTCTGAAATGCTGAGAGAAAGTAGAATCCATGAAACCCGCTCAGAACAACTCATCTTTCAAGACATTTATAAAGGGGTGGTGGGATACATATTACAGATCCAAGTTTGATCACCATGTCAGAACTAATGCTAACTGAATAGTTATGTGGAGAGGTTAAAGAAGCTGGGTATATTGTTCTTTAGAGCAGAGAAGTTTAATGGGAAATTTACTAGAGGTGTCCAAAACTCTCAGAGATTTTGATAGACAGGAAGAAACTGTTACCACTGTCAGGGGTGGGGGGGGATGGAGGGGGGGGGTGGTGGTGGTGGTGGTGGTGGTGGTGGTGGTGGTGGTGGTGGTTAGTCAAGGACCCTAACTTAAGTTAATTGCCAAAAGAACCAGAGGGGCAATTAAGTTTTTTTTAAGGCAATGAGTTATTATCTGGTATGCAGTGCCTGAAAGGATGGTGGAAGCAGATTCACCAGTAACTTTCAAATTAAAATTTGATATGTAATTGAAAAAGAAAAACTCGCAGTGAATAATTTGGTTATCCAGCACCCAGCCTTGGATGAGTCGTAATATTCACCAGTTAAGCATTGGGAAGACCGCAATCATAATCTTCAGCCCCCACCATAATATCTGCATCTTCATCACCAGTCATATCCTTCTCTGTGCCACTGAATCAAATTGAAATCAACTGTTTGCAAACTTGACATCCTATTTGGCCCTGAGCTGTGTTTCCCACTGCATGGGGAAAGAGCAGGGGAATGGGGCTAATTAGATAGCTCTTTCAAAGAGCTGCCACAAGCATGATGGCTCAATGGGCTCTGGTGCTGTAATTTTCTATGGTAATATTTTGGAGTGAGACAATTTGTCAATACAGGTGGTCTTTCAGGGGTTTTCACCAAGCTGTAATTTGACAAACATCAATGGCAAGAAAATGGTTCATCTGGCTGAAATTTAAACATGCCTCCATGCAGGTTATCTTTACCTGATGATGATAAAGGACAGTTTTCACTAACACAATAAAAATTTAAACACAATAATTCATAAGTTAGATCCTATCAGATTGTTGGCTTTGCAGTCAAATGGTAATGGAATCCTAAAAGGGTTAATTTTGCTTCTGTTTACTTCTATATTTCTGGCCACAATCCATTTCCATGATTATGAAGGGGAGTGGGACATGCATACAGATATTTATACAATTATTGGATTTTTTGATTCTGTTTTTGTGGAAGGTCCTCCACGCAGGGCTCTCCTGCTATACAGCCCAGATAATAGGTAAACCATTCTTTCTCCATTTCATACAGATACCACTCCTTCCATGCCCCACACCTCAAATAAGAGAGAAGCATATCTATGCTACATGGAGTTTGGAACTTCTCCACTGAATGAAAGCAGCAGCTGGCCTATAGCATATTGGTTTAATTCTTCTCCAAAATGACTTTGTTAAATAAGTGACAAGTAATGATTCTGATCCAATTTACATGCATAAATCCATCTACATTGGAAAACATGGGGTATTTCAATTTATATAATCAATAAATCATCTTAAGGTTTGTAAATATCTGGTTGGACACATCAAACACTTATCTGGCCACATCAAACACTTAACTGGCTGCACACTTTTCTGCTGAACCTACTCATTACTCCAGGATTATCATGGCACACAAAGATATGCCCAGTTTATTTTCTCCATTACCAACTGCCTTGAACCTCTTTCACCTGCTCCCTCCATCCTCGCATCCAATAACAACAGACTCATGGATTTCTTTATCACTAAGATTGAGACTATCTGTTCAACTGTCTCTGCTGCATCTGCTTTCCCTTCCCCACCAATCCAAACTTCCTTCCTCCATGGCTTCCTCAAGTATCTCTTCCTATCTCTTCCTGCTCTCATTGAGCTCATCTCATCTGAGACCCATCTAATGTTCCCTTGATCCCATTCCCACCAAACTGCCTCCCTTCCTGGCCCCATGCCAGCTGCCACATTCATCTTCTTAAGTACTGCCCCTCACACTTTTAAAACCATTATCATCAACCACCTCCATCAAAAAAACTCATTCTCAACTCTTCTGCTCTTGTGAAATACCACCCCATCTCCAGCCTTGCTTCCTTGTCTGAACTCTTTAAATACTGTACATCTTTTCAATGCATGTTTGAATTCTCCAATCAGGATCCTGTCACAACAATGAAATGGTTTTAACACAAGTGATATCTTCTGTGACTGTACATAATCCCTCCTCATCCCAATAGCTTACATCATCCTCCTCCAATATCTCTCTTCTTTTGTCCAGCTGAGATGAATTGCTGTTGTTTGATTTTCTTACCTATCTAAACAACCAGTGTCTTTCCAATAATGGCTTCTCTTCCCACCTTAGTACATCAGCTTTGGATTCCACCCCAAGGATGTATCCAAGGCTCCCCCCACTGCCACCCACCTGCCTCTTCCACACCTAGTCTCAGCAACATCGCCTGAAGAAATGCCATCAGCTTCTATACTGGTGAATGTATGCTGATGATGCCGAGCTCTGACTCTACACCACCTCCAATGACCCATCCTCTGCTTTTACATATTCAGCCTGCTTATGAGACATCCAGTCTTGGATGAGCCACAATATGTCCCAGTTAAGCATTGGGAAGACCAAAATCATAATCTTCAGCCCCCAACAGAATACCCACATCCTCAACACCAATTATATCCTTCTCCGTGCCATTGAATCAAATTGAAGCCAACTATTTGCAAGCCCAACATCCGGTCTGACCCTGAGCTGTGTTTCCTACCCCATATCCTTGCAGTCGCAAAGAACATCTATTTCCACCTGCATAACATCGTTCACCTCTTCCCTTGCCTCAGCTTATCTCCTGCTGAAGTTTGTCAATGCCTTTGACACTTTCAGACTCAACTACCCAATGCTTTCCTGGCTGGCCTCGCATCTTGGACCCTCCAGAAACTTTGGCTTATCTGAACATTGCTGCCTGTATCCTAACTCTCAGCAAATCCCATTCGCTCATCACCACTGCACTTATTGACCTACAGTGTCTTCCAGCCCACCAACAACTCCAATTTAAAATTCTCATCCTGATGTTCAAATCCCTTTGTGACCTTGCCATTTCTTTCACTAATCTCCCATAAACGTGGCCTTTTGTATACCTCCCATTCCCTTTGCTCCACCATTGGTGGAGATCCTAGGGCTGGATTTTTAGCCGCTGCCAGGGTGCAGAACAGAGGCAGTCAGTCATGCCGCCAGCCTGCTTGTCAGTTCACAGTCTCCATCCTGTTCCTGGACCATTTTCATGCAAACACCAGGTAGCCAATTGAAGTAATTAATGGCCTATAGAGGCCTATTGTTGGAGGCTGACTGGGCTTTTCCACAGGTGACAGGGGACAGTTTAACTGTCTGGAGGTGGCCTCTTGACAGCAGACCATGGGACAAGCACTCTGGGCAGGCTTAGAGGCCCTCCCTGTGTGCCTGAATTCATATGAGCTGCAGGTTGCCCTGTGAAGGAGTAGTCCCTCTAAATCCACACACTACATTGGCAAGGCTGATGAATCTGTTTTCTAATTTAAAGTGGTTAGAGAGAGGGCACATTTATTTTGGGGCGCCCCCTCTCGCACTTAGCTGCCATGACATCCTGTGGCTGCTTCCAAGCTGGAGGGTCTCCTGTTGGCCCTTTAGCTTTGAGGGCCAACAAGGATGACAAGCCCACCCTCTGGCCACTAAACGGCCAGTTCAGAGAAAATCACACAAGTGAATTTTCCAACTCAGTGCGGGCTTCTAACATCCATTTGAGCTTATCATAATGCCCTGAAGTCCATGAGGAAAATCATGCTGCTAAACTCTGAAATTTCTTCCCTAAACATTTCTGCCTCCCCACCTCTTTCTCCTCCTTTAAGACCGTCCTTAAAACCTACCTCTTTGACTAAGCTTTTAGTCACCCCTCCAAATCTCTCCTTTGATACAGTGTCAACTTTTGTATGGATGTGCCTCCATGAAGCACATTGGGACATTTTTCTATATTAAAGTTGCTTTATAATTGCAGGGTGTTGTTATTGCTGAGGCAAGATTTGAGTATTTTAAAGTTGTCCACGAGACCGTGGAAAACTTTGTCACATCTTTCCCTTTCTCCTATTTTCACAGGCCAATGATATCATTGAATTGGATTCCTTTTCAAATTGGCAGTCTATTTGGCAGCTTTCCATTGATTGCCTACATTTATTTTCATATGTCCTTTTGTTACCAAAATTGCCAAACCTGTCAATCATTGTTTCCTGGATTTCTCTGCGTCCTAGGTTAACTACAGGGACCAAAAATAGAACTGAGCTTCAATATTTACAATTCAATAAATTTCTATTTTTTTTACAATCAGTTCCATTGTTGGCTTTTTTTAAAAATACCTTTTCTTTGCCAGTTGTCCTCATTTGATCACTGAGGAATTGAAACTCAATCCTGGCCCGTTGCACAAGATTATAGTTGTTAGAAGCTGGCTTCTGACAAGAGCTACTAGATAATACTGAATGTTCCTGTAGTTGGGGGAGGTGGTGGGGGAAGAGCAGGTGGAGTGGGGAGCAGGGCGGTCAGTAATTTACAGCAGTTGTACTGCCCCTGAGGAAAAATTGAAATCTCCAGATATATTTTGTGTAGTAGACTCCTGTCTTTATTTGGCGGCACTTATTTAGCAGCATGATTTATTTTCAGGAGCATGCAGAGAATAAGATCATATCCCTGCACTCTATCATGGTGAAGCTATGAAAAGAATGCACTTGGAGATCTGACTGTTAAAACAGAACCCTCTTAAAGTCTTTTGATAATAAACAGGTTTATTTGGTAGCAACCATGTATTGATTCAACAATACAAGGAATCTTTGGGTTTGCCAATTCAAGTGAACTAATCCACCTTTGCTATGTTGTATCCATTCAACCAATCTATCGAGGAACTTTTAAACCAAGTGGCTGGAACAGAATCTTTTTTAAAAAGCTTGGTGAATTTATTTTTTCCCTGTCCTCTTTTTCTTGAAAGTGTTGACTCCAAAGCTGCGGTGTGACTAAGGATGCAGTTATCCTCTGCTACCTTGCCTGTGTTCCATTCATCACATGTGAACCTTGATGGTGACTTCAGTGGAGAGTAAATTTGGGCATGGTGTAAAACCAGCGTTGCACCCAATCTTGTCAGTTTCCTGATGGACTTGTCAGTTTAAAATTGACACCTGACTGTGAGATGGCCTCTTCTTCCTATTTTTTTCTCCCCAGAAAGTATCAACTTCTGGCAAGAATACAATTCCACTGAGTTTTATCTGGCACCTAGTTCCTTGCCTAAATTGATTGTTATTCAAGTGTGATCCTTAACAACCAGCATTAATAGACCCAAGCCTATTTGATCCAGTCTTTACCGCGCTGTTTACACATACCTAATTCCAGCAGGGGTTGCTGGATAGCAGTCAACATTGGATACATTAACTGATATGCCCCCGTGTAGCCTAGAATGTCCCAGGTCAATTGTAGAATAACCAGTGCCACCCAGCTGAAGCCATAGTTCAGCCACTCACTGGCTAAACTCCTGAACCATTGATCAGAGAGAGAGATTATAGCATCACAAGAGCACAAAATGGTTCAGATGAAGAAGGCCATCGTTACAGTTCTGGCTACTGCATGCACTTCTATCTTCTTTCCAGCAGTCAGCAAGTATACATTTTCTCTGAACCATAAACTTGACCTTACGTGTTTATTTGGGATGTTGTGCAATCAGGTGAACAATGAACCCTTGTGCTTATATACTGCAGACACCTCTTCAAACTGCTGTGTTAAAAAAAAACTAAAGCATTAGGTATCTAAAGCTAAAACCTAATAAAGTTTACTGCGAGAAAGTAAGATTATACAGATGCAAAATAAGTCAGCCGATGAGAGTAGTGTCACTGACTTTTAAGACTGCCTTTTGATATGAAAGTAACAGCGATCCTTTGATGAGTTTTTTATGTAAACACACCAATGGGTTGACAGAGTTCTGCAGACCACAGTGGCACATGCGATAGATGTGTGTACACCAGACTAAGCAAAAGTTTGTCAAATTACATAGGCTCAGACAGTTCCTGCCTACAAGTTGTCAGTGAAGATAGATTTCGAAGATATTAGAGCAACCTCATGGATACCAGACAAAAGCAATTTATACAACTGGAAGACAAAGCAAAACTGTCAGATTCATGCTGGCAGGATCCTATGGTAGGGCAGCCATTGAGACAATGAGTTGCTCATTTCCAAACAGCAGTTGTGATTTCAACTTGCTGACATGTCTGCATTTAACCTTTTCAGGGGTGTGGAATGAGAGCAAATACAATTGATTGTAAGTATAGGCAGCTGGCATCCTGGTTGTCCATATTAACAATTTCTACCACTTTGGTGGGATTTGCACATGTAATACTTGTTAGGCAATAGAAATAGTTCAGCCCTAAATGTCCGAATGTATTTAATGGGAATCTGCAAATTAGTCCATGGCCAGAATTTTATGTCCTGCGGACAGGCCCGTCCAGCAGCGAAACAGTCCAAGTTAACGTCGGGCAAGCGTCCCAAAGTCATCATGTGATATCTTGCTCGGCGGTTGCACTTCTGATTGCCACATGCGCTCACCAACAATTAAGCAGGCAATTAAGCACATTAAGGAGGCGATTGAAAGTGATTTTCGTGGCCCGTCCACTTTTGCGGTTGGCGGACGGGTCAATCGGTCAAGCGGCCTTTATATTTTTGCTCCAACTTCAATCCAAGATGGGGTGAAATCTCTGTGGAGAAATAAAATAAAACGAGATATCTGGAGACCGGTTTTTTATGAGGTATGCTTTCAGGTGCTTGATTGAGCTGCATGGACATATTTTGTAGCATTTTTGTTGTTTTGTTTATTCTGTGGAGGTCTCAACTCCTTGAGGCAGCTGTCTGCATTTCAGGGAGCTCAGTGGAAGTGCTCACCAGCACCCCTGGTGACATCGGCACCTGCCCTCTTCCTGCCTCCACCAGCAGTACTGAGCCTTTCTCAGCATGCGTTTCATGCTGGTTGGCTGTTAATTGGCCAGCCAGCGTGAAATCACAGTCGGGGGCCCGTTTCCCATCCACTCCCGGGCCTGCCAATCACATGCACCCTACAAGGGAAAATTTAAGGCCTATGCCTTGATATCATAACTTCATTAGCAGAATTCGACAATTACTGCACCAAATTCCTGATTCAGTTTAAAATGCTAACACCTTCAGATAGCAGTTTGTGTTTATATACATACAGCAAACTCCTTTGAGCCAACAGTTTACACAAACCAGTTTCAATTTGTCCATTTTGGCTCAGTACAGTTTGTTGGGAAAGATCTATATTCACATCTGAACCAAAGTGGCGCTTATTCAGTTACTTGCTGCCATGTTCTTCTGGATCACCAGCCCACTTGAGCCCAGTGTTTACTTATATCACAAAATACATCATTTTCCTGTTCTTTCTACCAGTTAACCATTCCAAGAAAGAATAGAGTCCTAGTCACATGTGATTCCATATTAAATAGTGGTACGAATTCATGTTTGAAAATAATCAGGAATCTGATGAGCTGTTAGTGCAATAGTAACTTCTGTAAGAGAAAAATAAAATACTGCGGATGCTAGAAATCTGAAACAAAAACAAAAATAGCTGGAAAAACTCAGCAGGGCTGACAGCATCTGCAGAGAGGAAGACAGTTAACATATCAAGACCATATGACTCTTCATCAGAACTAAAGAAAAATAGAAATGAGGTGAAATATAAGCTATTTGAGGGGGGTAGGACAGGTCTGTCCACAAGCATGACCCAGACCTTCCTGTCACTTGCCATTTCAACACCCCATCCTGCTCTCATGCCCACATGTCCGTCCTTGGCCTGCTGCAATGTTGCAGTGAAGCTCAACACAAACTGGAGGAACAGCACCTCATCTTCCGATTAGGCACTTTACAGCCTTCCGGACTTAACATTGAGTTCAATAACTTCAGATCATGAACTCTCTCCTCCATCCCCAACCCCTTTCCAATCCCCCTTTTTTCTAATAATTTATATACTTTTTAAATATATTTTTCTTTTCCCACCTATTTTTATCATTATTTTTAAATCTATTTCCATCCATTGTCTTATCTCCACCTTTTAGCCTATTTCGATCCCTTCCCCCTACCCCACCCCCACTAGGGACATCTGTTACTTGCTCGATCTGCTTTCTACCCTTCATGTCACCGTTAGCACGTCCTTTAGCTAATATCACCAGCGGCAACACCCCTTTGTCCTTTTGTCTATGACATCTTTGGTAATCACTTCTTTGCCTCCACCTATCACTGGCCCTCTATCCAGCTGTATATGTCCCACCCCCCTCAAACAGCTTATATTTCACCTCCTTTCTATTTTTCTTTAGTTCTGATGAGTCATACGGACTTGATACGTTAACTGTCTTCCTCTCCGCAGATGCTGTCAGACCTCCTGAGTTTTTCCAGTAATTCCTGTTAGCTAGCTGTACCTCAGTGTCAGCTCTCTTGCCTCTGAGTCAGAATGTTGTGTGTTTGAGCCTCCTTCTCAAGACTTAGGCACAATACGTAATCTGACACTTCAGTATAATACTGAAGAGCTGGCACAGGCAAAATGGGCTGAATGACCTTCTTGTGCTGTGACATTCTGTTATTCTGTAACTTCACATGAGACAGTTGCCCCACTACCATATCCCACCAGAAATCCAGCATTACCCAAGACAGCTTCCTCTTGTCAGAAATGATTAGGAAAAATTGGATCCTGGAGATTTGATGATTGTTATGAGTCAAGTAAACTGTGAAATGTGCCAAAAAACTGAAAAATCACATTTCCTTCTCTTCCTCTCAGTCTGAAAAAACGTTATCACACTCTTATGAAGTAAATCGCAAATGGCTATAATACTAAAAGCTGACAGCCATTTTTACACTGCTGTGTTTCTGTGAAATGTTTAAATGATGCTTTTAAATAAACTATTAAAGGAAAGTTTTATTGAGGATAGCCTACGCTGAATGTCATATTTAATTTTGAATCGTTTTGCAATCTTTCTGAGTTATATTATTAAAAAGAGATCGATTCTCCCGCCAGTTCTAATTACACCTTGAATACTTCACTAAATGTAACTTTCTTTTGCTTGTTGCTTTTTGCTGAAGATAACATATTGACATTCACACCACACAAGTGCCAGGTGATGACCATCTCCAACAAGAGAGAATTTAACCATCTCCCCTTGACATTCAGTGGCATTACCATCACTGAAACCTTCTGTATCAACATCCAGGGAGCTACCATTGACCAAAAACTGAACTGGACTAATTATATTATTATGACATGACAGGTGATGTGTGCCAGAAGGACCCAAATCCACGAGGGAAGCTTGGTTCTGTAGTCACAACAGTTTTGCAATTTGTATTTATTATGAGAAGACTAAGCATAGAAATCAAAAGTAATGAGTCCACTAAGACCTTTAGAGTTTTAAAGTTTTAAATTAAAATATTTATTAACAAAAAAGATGTCAAACACACGCATAAGATTCCAATTACTTAATACTATAGTAAATACTAAAATTCATACCTAACCTGACACCCAAATACACCTCCTTGTAAGGCAACAGTCCAAATTAGATTTTAAAGTTAGAAAAGCAGGCCAGCACAGTTATCACCTTTAAGGGCTGGATGCAGCAGACTCATGCAGACATGGTTGGAGGCTTTTCTGAGGACATTTCATAAGCTTCTGCTAGATGTATGCAGGGCCTCTCTCAACATAGTCTCTCACTCTCCCTTATATACATTTTCGCTCATTTTATACTGTAAATTCCATTGTCCCATATGCCTTTGAAAATGAACTTTCTCATAATATAAACTTTTCATGGTGCTAATATTGTCAGTAACCTTTGGGAAAAATAAACACACTGTTTGGCTGAGCTTACCTGGCTAAGTGTAAACATCCTACGATCTTTTTGAAATTCAAACTGCCCCAATTTGTCTAAAAATGCAAATTCTTCTCACACCTTACATTCTTTGACTTCAGCCATGTTTAGCATTTTAAACCCCTCTCTACCTAACTACTTCTGATATTTCCAAACCTCCAGACCAGCTGTCCCCAATTCAATTAAATCCCCCACACACATAAAATAACCAAACTCCGCTATTAACTACTTTTATAATAAATTACAATAATATTATGAAAATTATTATACTTTCATAACAATATAAATACTGTGGCTGCAAGAACAGATCAGAGGCTAGGAATCCTGCAGCGTGTAACTCACCTGACTCCCCACTTGTCCACCATCTACAATACAAGTCAGGAGTGTGATGGAATATTCTTCACTTGTCTGGATGAGTGCAGCTTCAACAACAATCAAGAAGATCAAAACCAGCACAAAGCAGCCCACTTGATTCGCACCACCTTAAACATTCAGTCTCTCCACCACCAACGCACAGTGGCAGCAGTGTGTACCATCTACACGATGTATTGCAGCAATGCACCAAGGCTCCTTCAACAGTACTTTCCAAACCTGTGACCTCTATTACATCGAAGGACAAGGGTAGCAGATGCATGGGAATGCCACCACCTGCAAGTTCCCCTCCAAGCCACACACCATTTTGACTTGGAAATATATCACCGTTCCTTCACTGTTGCTAGGTCAAAATCCTGGAACTCTCCCTAACAGCACTGCGGGTGTACGTACACCATGTGGCCTGCAGCAGTTCAAGAAAGCGACACACCACCACCTTCTCGAGGGTAATTGGGAATGAGCAACAAACACTGGCCCGGCCAGCAACTCTTCCACCACACAAAAAAATAAAACAAAATGCAGCTGGAATTATAGGAAGCCCCATAACCCATCGTACATAATTTATAGTATAATATCAGGAATTACAGCCATTCTGGAGAAGTACTCTGATGCTTGTAGACACAGGTACCCACATCAGTAAAAAGAAAGTATTTTAATTTCTGTTGCACCTTTCAGAGCCACATATAAAATATGAGCAGGAGTAGGTCATTTGGTCCTTCAAACCTGCTCCACCATTCAATATGATCATGGCTGATCCTCTATCTTGACGCCATACTCCCCCACTCTCTCCATACCCCTTACTGCCTTTAGAGTCTAGAAATCTATCTATTTCCTTCTTAAATATATTCAGTGACTTGGCCTCCACAGCCATCTATAGTAGAGAATTCCACAGGTTCATCACCCTCTGAGTGAAGAAGTTTCTCCTCATCTCAGCCCTAAATGGCCTACCCCGTATCCTGAGATTGTGACCCCTTATTCTAGACCCCCCCCCCCCCCAGGGAGAGCAAACATCATCCCTCCATCCAGTCTGTCCATCCCTGTCAGAATTTTGTACGTTTCAGTGAGATCCCCTCTCATTCTTCTAAAATCCAGTGATTATAGGCCTAGTCAGCCCAGTCTCTCCTCATATGACAATCCTGCCGTCCCAGGAATCAATCTGGTGAACCTTCACTGCACTCCGATAGCAAGTATATCCTTTCTTTGGTAAGGAGACCAAAACTGCACGCAATACTCCAGGTGTGGTCTCACCAAAGTCCTGTACAGCTGCAGTAAGGCATCCTTGCTCTTGTATTGAAGACCTCTCGCAATGATGGCCAACATACCATTTGCCTTTTTAGGCTTGCACCTGCAAGCTTGTTTTCAGTGACTGGTGCACAAGAACACCCAGGTCCCTTTGTACATCAACATTTCGCAATCTATCACATTTAAATAATACTTTGACATTCTGTTTATCCTACCAAAGTGGATAACTTCACCCTTATCCATGTTATACTGCATCTGTCATGTATTTGCCCACTCACTCAATCTGTCTAAATTGCCTAAAGGCTCTTAACACCCTACTTATCACTCAAATTCCCACCAAGTTTTGTGTCATCAGCAGGATGTCTCAAAGTGCTTTGTTGGCAATTGCATACTTTTAAGGTGTAATCAGCTATTATGTAGGAAACGCAGCAGCCAATTTACACACAGCAAACTCCCACTAAGATTCACAAGGATGGTACCAGAAATAATATACTCATCAGGAAAGGCTGAAAAAGATGGGAGAGGAGAACATAGGAACAGGACTAGGCAATTCGGCCCTTTGAGCCTTCTCCGCCATTCAATTAGATCATGGCTGATCTACCTCAACGCCATCTTCCTGCACTATCCCCATATCCCTAGATGTCATTGGTATCTATAAATTGTCATGTAAATATAATAATGTTCATATTATTATTGTAATTTATTGTAAAGATAGTTTAATAGTGGGTTCGGATTAGTTTTTCTGGACATAGGTGTGTGTGTGGGTTTTAATTGAATTACACACAACTGGTCTGCATGCTTTGATGTATCAGAAGGGAAACTAGGTTTGAAATGCTAAATACAAAAACATGGTTGAAGTTTTGGAATGTGAGGTGTGAAGATCATTTGCATTTTTAGATAAACCAGAGTAGTGAATTTCAAAGAGATGGTAAGGTGCTATACCTAGCCAACAGAGGCTAAGCCAAACAGTGTGTTTATTTTCTGCAATGATTACTGATAATATGAGTGCTGTGAAAGATTTATATTATGGAAAAAGTAAAGTCGCAAACACATATTGAGACAATGGGATTTACATTAAAAAGGGAGAAATCTGTATAAAGGAGATGAGGTAATGTGTAAGAAGAAGGCATACTAAGATCTAACAAGTGTGAAAAGCCTCCAGCCTCTCTGTACCAAGCTGCTGTCTCTAGGAACCGAAGCTAAAAGAATTCATTTTAAATATCACTGTCCAGGGTATTGTGTGTTTTGCCTGGGTCTGTTGAAATCTTTGTTGTTTTACTGTTGCCTTAACGGAGGTTTAACTGGGAATCAGATTAATTAGGGGAGCTAGGAGTTATCATAGTAGTAATTTGTAGACCTATGTATGTGCTTAAAATCTTTTCTCCTATTAATAAATGTTTAATTTAGTTTTGTAAAAATAAAAAACCTGTATGACTTGTTGGCTTTATTACTACTGAATTCAAGGGCATGCATCTCAAAATAAAAATACAAATTGCAAAAACAATAGTGGCAGTTGTTTCAGGTTTCCTTTGGGGATTTGAACAGCTCAGTATTTACCACCTGCTGTGCCAAAACAAAACCTATCAACCTCTGCTTTGAACATACTCATGACTGAGCCTCCACAGCCCTCTGGGTAGAGAATTCCAAAGATTCACCTCCCTCTGAATGAAGAAATTCTCATCTTGGTCCTAAGTGGCCTACCTCTTATCCTGAGACTGTGTTCCCTGGTTGTAGATCACCAATAAGGGGAAACATCCTTCTTGCATCTACCCTGTCGAGCCCTGTAAGAATTTTGTGCACTTCAATGAGGTCATCTTTCATTCTTCTAAATTCTAGAGCAGGCTTGTCTAACCTCTTCCTTGGAGTGGAGGGGGGCACATTTCCTTTTTTTTTCCACCAGGGAGCCAATGAGCAAATTTCAGAAATATACATGAATTTCAAAGAAAAGTTGAGTATGAAGAAAAGAAACAACTTGCTGAGCAAAAATAAAGCAATCTTAAAGCATTAAATTGATAATTAAAAGACAAGTAATTAATAAAGATGTCCACTAGATCTGTGAGAGGGTCAGAGTTGCATATCCGGCTCACCCCCAGTCTCAGAGTGCTCATTCGCTCACCTTCACCCACTGTGTGAGTGGTAGTGAATATCTGTTGGTGTTTGGGAATAAGAATGAGTGAGAATCCTGAAATTGCGAGTGAGCCAGATACACACGCACTCTCACTCTTGAACACTCTCTCTCACACACACACACACACACACACACACACAGTCTCACCCTCGCACACGCTCATACACATACACTCTTACATGCTCTCTCATAAACACACACACATCCACACACACACACACTGTCACATTCTCTCACTCTCTCACACATTCTCTCTCACTCTCTCTCTTTCTGTCTGTCTCTCTCTCATGCGCACACACACACACAATCTCACCCTTGCACACACTCATACACAAACGCTCACGCACACATACACTCTCACATACTCACACACACACACATCCACACACACTCACTCACACATACTCTCACACACTCACTCTCTCTCATTCTCACACGTTCTCTCTCACTCTCTCTCTTTCTCACTCTCTCTGTCTCTCATACACATATATACACACACACACACACACACACACAAGCCAGCCTTTTTCCTCATCCCCAACCCCGGGCTCTCCCACAGCAATCTTCCGCTGGGCCTTGCACCCAGCATCTCAGCGCGGCCCCCCTCAGTCTCTTATTCCCTCATGGGCCCTGCAGTCTCTCCTTTCCCCATGGGCCCCCACAGCGTCTCCTTCCCCCATAGCCCAGCAGGCTCATTAGTGAGCCTATCAGTAGCAAACGTAATAGAGGAGCAGCACTTGCAGAATCTACAACTTCACTTACCTGTCTTACTGGCATTTTTAACAGTAGCTCCGGGAGCCACATTAAATGGCGTTGGGGACCACAATCCGGACCGCTGGCAGTGGGTTGGGCAAGTCTGCTCTACAGAATACATGCCCAGTCTCCCCAATTCCTCCTCACAGGACAATCCCACCATCCCAGGGATTAGTTTGGTGAACCTTCCTTGTTCTCCCTCCATGGCTTGTAAAAGGGGAGGATGAGAAGAGGGAGGAGCAGGTTGAGTAGAGAGAATGTAGAGAAGAAGTTGGAGGTTTTCCTACATTACAGAAATGTGATATCACCAGGTAATGTACTATATTAATGTTGGCTGAGGAATAAATATTGGCCATAGCACCGGGCAGGACTCCCCTGCTCTTCTTTGAAGTATTGCCATGGGAGCCGTCATATCTACCTGAAAGTGTAGATGGGGGCACAGTTTAATACCTCATCTGAAAGGAGCATTTCTGCTAGGGCAAGACTTCCTTAGTACTGCAATGAAGTGTCGACCTAGATTTTTATGCTCAAGTCTCCAGAATGTGCCTTGAACCCAAAATCTTCTGACTCGGAGGTGAGAGTGCTGCCCAAGCCATGGTAAGAAAAGGATCACACTGGTTGGCTCAGTGTAGAGATATCCAGTCTTTTGGAGCTAGAAGCCAGGTAGACATGTGAAAACCACTATTGGGATGCGCATAAGATAATGCAGCAATGTGAGCTCCCACATATAAAAGCAACAGAGACCTCCACAATCCATGAAAAATCAAAGCTCCTATATATACAAAAATATGAAGTCTCCAACTTTCTTTATCCCTTTTGTCCACTCAACCTGGTCTTCCTCTCATCACTGTTCTATCCTTTGTCCATTTGCAGTCTTTCTTGATATGTATATTTTTTCAGTTCTGGCATCCTCCTCCAGTGCTTCTATATCCTTTCTATAATACGGAGACCAGAATTGTTCACAGTACTCCAACTGTGATCTAACCGAGGCCAGGATTCTTAGGATGGCCAGGTTTCCCTTTCCGCCATCCGAAGATCGGTGGGGAACCCATCCCCACTGACACTGCCTGCCCTGCAGCGATTTCGGGCCCCAATGAGTGTTAATTGGATGGAAGCGGGACTTCTGCCCTTCACTCAGGAGGACGTCCCGCCTCAGAGAGCCACCGGCCAATCTGATTGGCCGGCAGCTCTCTAATCCCTGTAGTGCCTGAAGTTGTAGTGGGACTGTATACAGAGCCTCAGTACCAGGATCCCAGGAAGAGGTAAGTTCTGGGGATCTCAGGGTGGGGATGGAGAGTGGGGGACTGGGGTGTCAACGGAGAGGCTGTTGGGGGGGAGGGCGGTTCTGCAGTTAGTGGACCTTAAGGGGGGCGCCCGATGCTAAAAGGGGGCTGCTGATGGAGGCACCCCCCTCCTTCCCGCCCGAGGCCAGAACCTGATTATTTTCGGGATCCCCCCAGAGCTGCTCCTGCTTTCAGGCGGAAAGTGCGATGCCTCTATCTGTAGCCTCCTATTAACATCGGGCACCCTCCCCCCCCCCCCCACCCCCTTAAGGTCCAGTAACCACAGGACCTCCCTTCTCACCCCCTGCCTTTCTGCTGACACCCGAATCCCCCCACTGTCCACCTTCCCAGGCATACCCCACCCTCCCTTGCCCTGAGGCTGGGCGGGAAGCGGCCCTTATGCAGTCAATAATTGGCCACTTAAGGGCCTCAATTGGGGCAAGGGCAAGCAAGCCGTCTGAGGCCTTGCCCTCCCCAGCTTAAAATTGTTGAGAGGCGGAACAGAGTAGGAACCCAGCGGGAAGACCATCCAAGGAATTTTACACTCACCCACCGGCAAGGGAGCACAAAACCCTGCCCTGAGGTTTGATACAAATTGAAAATAATTTCTTTGCTTTTCAATTTTATCCCTCTAGAAATGAACGCTAATGCCTGATTTGTTTTTAATTTGTAGCCTTATTAACCTTTTTTGTTCCTTTTAGTGATTTGTGTATCTGTAAGAGAATTCATCAGTCTCCTTGTATGAATAAATGAGCCTTTGGTAAACAGTTAATTTTGCAAAGCTCACCAATGGGGTCTTGCACCCAACCAGCACAGATCCAGTAATCACTGGATCATTGGCTGTAGTTTCTCATCTCTTCATTTCTGCGATTATCTGATCAGCACCAGCTGACTGTTAGCATGGGACCTGACTACTAACACCCTAGTAACTCTTTCGAGTGCAAACCCGTTTTCCATCTGTTTCTGATGAAGTTACATTGTTTCATAGTTTGCCATTGTGAGATTTGAACTCTTGATAATCTTTTAAATGAAAACCAAATCAACAAAATTGGGATAAATCAGGCACAGCCCCTAATTCAGGTCAGCTGTAAAACCAAGAACAAAGTTTAAAGGAAACTTACAAACTTTAAATCAAAATGTGATTAAAGGGGTCAACAAAACACCCCAGTCCCCGCGGTGCCCACCGAGCACGGAAGGCCTCGAGAGTGCCAGCAGACACCGCGTGCTCCTTCTCCAGGGACATCCGGCAGCGAACGTAGCCACGGAAGAGGGACAAACAATCGGGCGGGACTCCCCCGTCGATCGCCCACTGCCTGGACCTGTTAATGGCCAACTTGGCCAGGCCCAGGAGCAGGTTCACGAGGAGGTCCTCCTCCTTCCCGACCCCCTTCCGAAAAGAACCACCTCTTTCCCTTCCTCCAATTAAATCCTTGAAATGCTCAACTCCGGCACTCTATTGTTAGACGTGCTAAATTGGCTACTTATAACTCTTTCGAGTACAAACACATTTCCATCTGTTCCTATTCAGATGAAGTTACATTGTTTCATAGTTTGCCATTGTGAGATTTGAACTCTTGATCTTGGGGTTACAAGCCCAGTACCATAACCACTTGGCTATTTAGGCCAAGCACTAACACCCTAGTATGCGGTCTTGAAGTGTTTCTGTTAAGATTGGATGTTTTACCTAAGATACATAGGGCAGGATTCTCCCCCCCCCCCCCCCCCCCCCCCCGGGGGGGGGAGGCGGGGGGGAGTTGAAGTGTGGGGTGCGCAAGAGGCGTGCCTCTGATTGGTGCCCCTGATTAGGGGCGTGCTGCCATTTTACATTGGTGGGCCAATTAAGGCCCGGCCATCGTGACGTCTGCCAGGAAGTGTTATGGGGGAGGGGGGGGGATTCCCTAAACCTGAGAGTGCGCTCTTTTACGCATGCGCACAAAAGAGCGCACTCATCTCCTTGAGGCTAAGTGCTGCCTCGGGGAAATCGTCTCTACTGTGAAAAATATTAAAAATAGAAAAAAAAAATTCCTGACGTCCCCTCATGTGACACTGTCACATGAGTTGGGACATGTCCATAACTTTTTTAAAAACTTTAATTAAATTTTTAAAACCTACATGAAACCTCATCCCGCCTGTGGATGAGGTTTCATGCTTTTTCTTAAGCCCGCCAGGACTCCTGGCCTGCCCGCCAACCTTAAGGTTGGACGGGCAGGTCCATTAATTAGTTCAATGACTCTGTCAATGGCCTCAATTGGCCATTGACAGATCGGCAGGCACACAGCTTATTTTGCTGCACCCCCACCTACCTGAAAATTTAAATAGGACGCCATCACACATCATTTTACTCTTCGGGGGGCGGGGCCCGCTTGCCAGTGGGAAAATCCTGCCCATAAGCTTTCAACTGTACACAGAGCTTAATGCATCAACTCCAGAACTATACCCTGCACTAAGAAATATATCCTTCTGGCATCCATTGACGATTTATTTGAAGATGTCAAGCAAAATAAATGTTTAAGTTTTTGTGGGGTTAAAATTCAGCTACACAGCTGCAAGGTGGGGAGGAAGTGTTGACACAGCATGAGTGGTGCACACATTGATGCAGCAGTTCGTCTTTACCAATCCACCTCTGTAATATTTTCATGTGGCAGGCAGCAGTGCGATTTTCCTTTTCAGTAATTATACTGCCCTGAGCAAAGGGAAAAATTTATTTGCTAAGTAGTAGGATCAGCAGGCCAAATGGTTCTCACAGATGGAATGTTTCCAGTCTACCATTTTGTATTATTGAAGGAGCAGCCATCATTTTAAGCCCTAGCTACTTAACCTATACTAAAACAAAGACAGAAATTCAGGCAACCCTGGTGCATACCCTTAATTGTACATGCAAGGAATAAAAAAATCTGCCCTCTTTTATTACTGGACTCTTCTACCCATTTGGAATCTGTAAGACTCTTAGAAACATAGGAAAATGAGGAACAGGAGGCCTCTCATCCCCTTGAGGCTACTTGGCCATTCAATTAGATCATGATTGACCTCAATGACATTTCCCCACCTTTATTCTATATCCCTTGATAACTTTACCCAGCAAAGAACTATTGATCTCAGGCTTGAAAACTCAATTTGTTTGAGTATTCATAACCTATTAGGGTGTGGAGTTCCAGATTTCCCTTACTCTTTGCGTGCACAAAGTGCTTCTTGATTTGTGCCACCAAATGGCCAAGTTCTAATTTTAAGATTATATCCCCTCATTCTTGATTTTCCAAACAGAGGAAATAGTATCTCTGTATCTGCCATATCAACTCCTTTCAATAAATACATCAATCAGATCACCAGCAATCTCGTTTTCTGAAGGGAATATCTCATTATCTAACAGTTTTCCAGATAGTATATGTATCGCTACAAGTAATGGGAAAAGTGGCACTTTAGTTTTACCATTTAAATCTTTGTATTGTTCTTGCATCACTGTTTTGGGAAGCTCTGATTCTATGTGAGTATTCAACATCCTTCTATTAATGCTGGAGATTGGCAACATTATGCTTCATAAACCAGTGGTAATCTCCAGAACTGACATGTGTTTGTTGGACGAAATATCACCTGCCTGCTGTTTTCGCTTGCTTTAGGTAAAGCTTTGGAACTTCTGCCAATATGTGTGGAGAGGAGTGCATGCTGCCAGTTTCATAACAAGCTGTCAGTGATTATCTGAAGATGTGTCGATTGAGTTCTAAATATTGAGCTGGTTAATGAAGAATCTTTAAATATAATGTACCTCTTCCTCCAATTTAGATATAAAAATAACTCATTGCTCAGAGATCATTTCTTTTTCTTTTTCTCATCCCTGCAAACATTTGTCTTTTTGGTTTATAGGAACAGGAATGAGCGTTCAGTACTTCAAGGCTGTTCCACCATTCAATTAGATCTGCATCTTGACTCCATCTATCAGTTTTGATTTTGTAACCATAAATACCATACCGAACAAAATTCTGTCTGGCTGTCTGCTTCCAGATGGGACCCTGCCAGGCCTACATGAAAGACCAGGCGTTGAGTGAGCAGTTCTGATGGAAAACCTGTCACTTGGCAACCTGTCCCTACTGCCAAACAGGCAGCACCTGAGCTGGCACCATTCAAAAGCAGGTTGGCTAGAGTGGTGCACTGATGTGATGCTGCAATTTGCTAATTCAGCTGCCTCCTGATCAGCAGCCAGGAAAGGCCCAGAGGCCATTCACTAACTTCCAGTTGTTTTACTCACTTATAAATCTTGCAGCTCACATCAGAGGAATACCTCTGGCTCAAAGGGTGAAAGGGGAAAGGTTTAGGGGGAACATTAGGAGGAACTTCTTCACTCAGAGAGTGGTGAGAGTGTGGAACGAGCTACCATCTGATATGGTAAATGCGGGCTCACTCTTAAGTTTTAAGAATAAATTAGATACATGGATGGGAGAGGTCTGGAGTGTTATGGACTAGGTGCAGGTCAATGGGACTAGCGGAATAATATTTCGGCCCAGACTAGAAGGGCCGAATGA
The DNA here is from genome assembly GCF_017639515.1 of Carcharodon carcharias. NCBI lineage: Eukaryota > Metazoa > Chordata > Chondrichthyes > Lamniformes > Lamnidae > Carcharodon > Carcharodon carcharias. The sequence continues at coordinate 72,223,845 of NC_054473.1, forward strand.
CCTGTTTTCTGTGCTGTAGTGTTCTATGGTTCTATGGTTCAAAGGAGAGATCTGAAGTGATAAATCACCACAAGAGACAAAAATTGATAGATTAAAACAAACAAAAAAAAACCCTTTATAGGGAGACTCTCCTTAATCATTTTTATAACAATGCTCAGATTGAGGTACTTTACCTTAAGTCCCTTCCTGCAGTCACGTATCTTTTAAACTAAAGCTTTATCCAGAGAATTTAAACCATCCACAATTAATTAGGTTCCAAATCAAAGCGAGCTTTAATAATTGGTCATAAGCTCATAAATTTGCATAAACAGCATATAATTTATACAAATCAAATAAACAAGGGGAGGATAGTGAATAAAATTTCAAAGAATAACTAACACAGTAGCTGTTTGGGTAACCACCTGTATTCTGTATTACAATATATTGATGTTAAAATTGATTCATAGGTCCTTGGAATAATCAGTCCCTGCCTGTCTGATAGAGCTTGAAATTATAGGCTCTTCCTTTTGTTTACACATTTTCTTCAGGTGGAAGGGTAAATACGGAACAGCTTAAGGTTACTGGATCTCCATGGCTCTCTTCCGTATGCTGCCGCATCACCAACTATGGAGCATTATGATGCGAGGAGTGAGGGGGGCAACATTTACTATATACGTACAAACCTTTCACTCCTTCAGTATAAAGTATGTGCATCAGTTGTGTAGGGAAACCATATAAACTTAAATTAGGTCAACCGTGCCATCTTGCTGGTGCCTGTACAGCACAGTCGATGCAGAGTATTTTGGGAACATGTTCCTTCCACAGTTATGACTGACCATGCAACATTGTATATTTAGTTAAATAAATTCTTCATCGGCGAGAAAATGTCTAGAGGCATATTGATGATTTGATACTATTCTGAATGTTTTCAATGCTGAAAACAGAGGCAACACCAGAACACTGTTACATAGCTTCAGAACCTCTTGAAATGTTTTGGGCATCATTAGTTTATGCTGCACATTTGGAACCTGACTCAAGTCTTTTGGAGTAGTTGCAGTTAATAACACTAGGCTGTTGTGTGCAGTCTATGCTAGCAATGAGGTGACAGTAATGATGTTGCAGGAAAACCTCCAGGGACTAATCATTCTAATATTGTACAGTATTAAATACAGCTCCTGATTGGCAGTATCCAGTTTTCCTCATTATTGTTGCAAGCACACATCTTCACTACCCTGTTTTGACAAGAGTAGTATCCTTTGTAGTTGATATATAATCTCCGTAACAGCAAGTACACTATGGAACATACTGACTGACTATGTTTAGGTTGCTTCTAGGGACCTCAACAGGCTAATTAGTGTCTGGAGCACTGAATACCTACGCTCAGCAAATGAAGTTTTAAATATGGCTAAAATAAATTGTAAAATAAATTGTAACACAACTTCCATTGCAAGTGTTTGATATGGATTAAAGCAAGGGACATCAAACACTGTGGGAGTCAGGAAAAAGCATCAAAAGTAACAACGAGTAATCTCTCTGGGGAGCCATCTTGTTCCATATCTGTTCCCCCAGTCATTAGGTTATATTCCAAGGAGCTCGTCACACATTGCCAGGTGTCTCCAAACATACAGCTGCAAACAAAAACCGTTGAAGAAACAGTAGTGAGTTGAGTTTAGATTTTTTTCCTCTTTTCAGATAGCCATACTGCCAATCTAGATGCTACTGCTGTTCCACTTATAGGTATACTGACCATGCAATTCAATTTTCTCTCTGCAGATGGGACCTCCCTCGGGACCAGACAAGGTGAAGAAGGGTGGATCCTACATGTGCCACAAGGTAAATTTTAAGTATTTTAACTAGCAAACTACCAGAACCTGCAAAACACTATCAAGTATGAAAGAAAGGCCAGAACCAAATCTGATACAAAAGAAAATAAAATTCTAATAATGCACAGCATTATCAGTCAGCATCCAGAAGTGAAAGCTAGATTAAATCTGTTTTCATTCTTTCATGGGATGTGAGCCTCATTGGCTAAGCCAGAATTTATTGCCCATCCCTTATTGCCAGTGAAAAGGTGGTGGTGCAGTCCATGTGGTATGGGGAGTGCTGTTGGGGAGAGAGTTCCTGGATTTTGACCCAGCAACAGTGAAGGAACAGAGATGTAGTTCCATGTCAGAATGGTGTGTGTCTTCGAGGGGAACATGCAGGCGGTGGTTTTCTCATGCGCCTGCTGCAATTGCCCTTCTAGGTGGCAGAGGACTTGGGTTTGGAAGGTGTTGTTTAAGAGGCATGGTGAGTTGCCGCAATGCATCTTGTAAATGATACAAACTGCTGCCACTAGGTGTCAGTGATGGCAAGAGTGAATATTTAAAGTGGCGGGTGGAGTGCTGAACAAGTGAGCTGCTTTGACCTGGATGTTGAGCTTCTTGAGCTTTGTTGGAACAGCACTCATCCAGGCAAATGGGAAGCATATTCCATCACACTCTCCTGATTTGTGCCATGAAGATGGTGGGCAAGCTTTAGAGAGTCAGGAGGTGACTAATGTGCCACTGAATTCCCAGCATCTGACTTGCTCTTGCAGCCACAGTATTTATATGACTGGTCCAGTGAAGTTTCTAGTCAATTGTGACTCCCAGGAGATCAATGATGGGGAATTCAGCGATGGTAATGCCATTGAACATCAAGGAGAGATGGTCAGATTCTCTCTAGTTGGAGATGGTCATTGCCTGGCACGTGTGTTGTTGGGATGTTACTTGCCACTTACCAGTCAAGTCTGAATATTGTCCAGGTCTTGCTGTATTTGGGCACGGACTACTATAGTATCTGGGAAGTTGCTGATGGAACGAAGGTCATTGCTGAAGCAGTTGAAGATGGATGGGCCTAGGGCATTATCCTGAGGAACTCTTGCAGCAATATTCTGAGCTTAAGATGATTGGCCTTCAACAACCACAACCATCTTCCTTTGTCCTAGATATGACTCCAACCAGTGGAGAGTTTTCTTCTTGGTTCCTCCAGTTGACTGCAGTTTTGCTAGGGCTCCTCGATGCAACACTCAGTCAAATGTGGCTTTGATGTCAAGGACTGTCACTCTCACCTCACCTCCGGAGTTCAGCTCTTTCCTTCTATGTTTGGACCAAGGCTGTAAAGAGGTCTGGAGCCACATGGTCCTTGCAGAACCCAAACTGAACAATGGTGAGCAGGTTATTGCTAAGTGAGTGCTTCTTGGCTTTTTGATTAAGAATAGACTGTTGGATCAGTAATTGGCTGGATTAGATTGTCCTGTTTTTTGTGAACAGGCAAGACCTGGCCAATTTTCCACGTTGTGATGAAGACTCATATTGGAGTCGAAACATTAATTCTTTCTCTCTTCAAAGATGCTTCCAGACATGCTGAGTTTTTCCAGCATTTTCTTTTTTCATTTCAAATTTCCAGCATTTGCAGTATTTTGTTTTTCTTTCAGAAGTGAACTTAGGAAACACTTCTACACACTAATGGCAATTGATGTTAGATCAGTTATAAATTTTAAATCTCAGATCAAAAGATTTTTGTTAGCCAAAAGTATTAAGAGATATGGGAAAAAAAGGTGGCCACGTGAAGTTAATTTGCAGATCAGCCATGATTTCATTGAATGGTGGCAGAACAGGCTAACTGGCCTTTTCCTGTTCCTCTATTCCTTCCTGTAACAGTGAGAAGGCTTGCCAAAGCTATGGAAGAAAAGCTTGCATCAAATTGTTATCCAGAATGCAACCATCGTATGTCAAAGGAAAATCAATGTGGTTTGTACTCAGTCCTTGAAAATATGGAGTGGTGAGAAGGACATTTCCGGTTCCATCATCCATTGATGAAAGTGGTCTCTGTGTAGCCAGAATTTACTAGAACAGAGTCCTCTCTATCTCTGCCTTGTTTTCATAGACATGTGGGACTAGAACTGATCGCAGAGGGAAAGAGAGAAGGAGATATGGGTTGCTTTTCTTGGATGATTGAACTGGTAAATTATCACCTTTCATTTGTGAACGAGCAGACATAAAACCATTTCACTGGAGTGTCTGATTCAGCTACAGCTCCCAACTGTGCAGCTATTCAGTTCTTCTAAAAATAGAGTTCATTAAAACTGGTTCATTGTGGTAGAAGTGCTATCTTTCACACTTTTATTTGTGATCATCCACAACTCGCAATTAGTTCAGTTGCAGTTTCTAGCTGATAAACAATACACTTTTCTGCCTCAGTTTAGAGATATTTCCCTTCCCTTGTTAACTGTAGCTGTCCTCTACTCACCATTTCCATCCTCAGCCACTGGACAGATGACCTACTTCTTAGCATCTGTTAATGCTACTCATAACCTGGTCAATCAGGGGTGAAAAAGAGTAGAAATAAAAGCAAAAAACTGCGGATGCTGGAAATCCAAATCAAAAACAGAAATACCTAGAAAAACTCAGCAGGTCTGGCAGCATCGGCGGTAGAGAGCACAGTTGACATTTCGAGTCCTCATGACCCTTCAACAGAACTAAGTAAAAATAGGAAAGGGGTGAAATATATGCTGGGGGGGGGTTCCGGGTAGCTCATCATGGACATTTCATTCCCTTTTATGCAGACAAGGGTCTGGTCTTCATTTTGTGCCTCAGTCTCTGCCAACACACTTCAATTTTTCAGCCTCCAGACGCTGACCAGTTAACTGACTCTTCTATCCTCAGATAGTAATGAGTTAACTGACTCTTCAAAATCAGATACTGACCAGTTCACAGAATCTTCAACCCTCAGACATTGACCAGTTCACTGACTCTTCAATTCTTTGACACTGACCAATTCACTAACTCTTCAGTACTGAGATATTGACCAGTTCACTCAATCTTCAATCTTCAAGACACTGACCAGTTCACTGACTCTTCCATCCTCAGGCATTGACCAGTTCACTGAATCTTCAGTTACTGAACAGTTAATTTTTCACCCACATGCTTTACTCCACAAATGTTGAAAATTTGAAGAAATCTCTCATGACTGCAGTAACATTTAGATTTTGACAGAATAAAATGCACCGTGTGCCATTGCATAAATGACAATTGTTTCAGTTATATCAATTGCTGCATATTTTGTTTTCCAACCATATCTCTATTATCTCATGCAATAAAATGTTATACTCATTAAATTAAATACACAATTATAATAGTAAGGCTTTGGGCTAGGCAAAGGAGATTTAGCAGTGTGCGTGACTGCCCCTTGAGGTCCAATTAAATACAAATATTTATGTAAAGATATCAAAGAGTTGACTACTTTGATCCAGCAATAACCTTGGATTGTAACTGAAGCCACAGAACGTACCAATCTTATTTGGATATCTCAACAGATGATAAAGTTAATTACATTGGCTTGGGAGAAGGGAGGGATCAAAACAGAGAGGAAATAAGTTATTTTGTGCAGTCTGTATATCTGTGCTCTAAAAAGGCATGAATGCAGTGCAAGTTAAACTACTCTTTTCACAAAACGGACACTTTTAACAAAACTACATATGGGAGAAATATATTCACAATATGTGCTTCATTGTGGGACAGACTTTTAAATTCCTATCAGTCCAATTTTAGATTGTGTGGATCTGGCAGTGCACTCATCAGTGCCTACAGCAAAGCTGCAAAATCAGCTATACTGTCAAGGGGAGAAGTGTGGCAGGCCCTCACAGGGATGGAGATGGAAATGAATTCAAATCTGAGTCACTTCAGACCACCTTCTTGTCCTTGAGTAATCTGCGGCATTGACAGGGATAACCTGCCCACCATAGCACCAGGCACTGCGTATTGTTGGCATAAAGCCTTTTGGAGACTGGGCCCAGGAGCTCCTGCACACCTGGAAAATGGCAGTGACAGGGCAGCTGAGAAAGGAATATCGGGCACAGGTCACCACCACACTGGCCCTCAACAAGGAGTGAGGCGGTGTAAGAGGAGAGCAGAAAAAATGGTTAAGTCATAAATCTCCACAGATATGAGTAAAGACAAAGTGGACACTGGACACCAGAGAGCAAGCAGAGAGTGAGCAATCTTTAAATGCAGAAAAGTCAAAAGGAAATTAATTATCAGTTGGCTAGCAGTGTAAGATCATAAGATGTAGGAAGAGAAGTAGGCCATTCAGCCCTTCTAGTCTTCTCTGCCATTCAGTGAGATCATGGCTGATCTGATAATCCTCAGCTCTACTTTCCTGCCTTTTCCCATAACCCTTGATTCCCTTACTGATTAAAAATCTGTCTATCTCAGCCTTGAATGTACTTAATGACCCAGCCTCTACACCCTCTGCCGTAGAGAATTCCACTCCTCTGAGAGAAGAAATTCCTCCTCATCTCTGTCTTAAAAGGACGCCCTCTTACTCAGATTATGCCTTCCGGTCCTAGACTCTCCCACAAGGAGAAACACCCTCACGGCATCAACACTGTCAAGCCCCTAAGAATCTTATATGTTTCAATAAGGTCGCCTCTCATTCTTCTAAACTCCAATGAGTACAGGCCCAACCTAAGCCTCTCCTTATAAGAAAATTACTCCATACCCGGGATCAACCAGTGAACCTTCTCTGGACAGCATCCAGTGCCAGTATATCTTTCCTTAGCTATGGGGACCAAAACTGTTCATGTATTCTCGGTGCGGTCTAACTAGTGCTTGGTATAGCTTTAGAAAGACTTCTCTAATTTTATACTCCATTCCCTTTGAAATAAAGGCCCACATTCCATTTGCCTTCCCTATTACCTGCTAAACTTGTATGAATCACAAAAAGCTAGCATACATGTGGACCACTAAATCCCTCTGTGTTGCAGTTGTCTGCAGTCTTTCTCCATGTAAATAATACTAAACTCCTCTATTCTTCCTGCCAAAGTGCATATCCTCATATTTTCCCACATTATTATTCCATCTGCCAAGTTTTTGTGCCCCCTCGTTTAACCTGTCTATACCCCTCTGCAGACTCTTTGTGTCATCATCACCGCTTGCCTTCCCACCTATTTTTGTGTCATCCACAAACTTGGCGATAGTACAACCACTTCCCTCATCCAAGTCATTAACATATATTGTAAATAATTGTGGCCCCAGCACTGATCCCTGTGGTATTCCACTAGTTACAGGTTGCCATCCTGAAAATGCCCCCCTTATCCCAACTCTCTGTCTTCTATTAGTTAGCCAATTCTCTATCCATGCTAGTAGACTACCCCCAACACCATGGGCTCTTATCTTATTAAGTAGCCTTATGTGTGGTACCTTATCAAATGCCTTTTGGAAATCCAAGTATATTACATCTACTAGTTCCTCTTTATCTATCCTGCTTGTTACCTCCTCAAAGAATTCTAATATATTTGTCAGGCATGATTTCCCCTTCATGAAGCCATGCTGACTTAGCTTGATTATATTATGTATTTCTAAATGCTCTACTATTATGTCCTTTGTGACAGACTCCAACATTTTCCCAATGACAGACGTTAAGCCAACTGGCCTATAGTTATCTGTTTTTTGTCTCTCTCCCTTTTTGAATAAGGGTGTTACATTGGCCGTTCTCCAATCCTCTGGGATTTATCCAGAATCTAAAGATTCTTGGAAGATTACTACCAGTGCATCCACTATCTCCGTAGCTACTTCCTTTAATATCCTAGGATGCAACCCATCAGGTCCAGGGGACTTATCGGCCTTTAGCCTGAATTGCCTCCCTAGTACTTTTTCTCTAGTGATATTTATTGTATTTACTTCCCCCCCCCACCCCCCGCCCCCCACCCCGGCCTTTTGTCCCTTGATGACTTAGTATTTTTGGAATGCTATTAGTGTCTTCTACTGTGAAGACTGATGCAAAGTCTGCCATTTCCTGGTTCCCCATTATTATTTCCCCAGCCTCATTCTCTAAGGGGCCAATGTTCACTTTGGCCTCTCTCTTCCTTTTTATATATTTAAAGAAGCTCTTACTGTCCGTTTTAATATTGATTGCTAGTTTACCTTCAAAATTTATTTTCCCCCTCTATATTAGTTTTTTGATCATCTTTTGTTGGTTTTTAAAACTTTCCAAATCCTCTGGTTTACCACTAATCTTTGGCACATTGTATGTTTTTTTCTTTCAATTTGATACTATCCTGAATTTCCTTGGTTAACCATGGTTGGTTTATCCCCTTTCTAGAATCCTTCTTTCTCACTGGGATACACCTTAGTTGTGAGTCATGAATTATTTTGTTAAACGCTTGCCATTGTTCATCAACCGTCTTTTCTGCTAAGCTCCTTTCCCAGTCCACTCCAGCCAACTCTGCCCTCATTCCTTTGTAATTAACCTCATTTAAGTTTAGCACAGATGTTTCCAACCCAAGTTTGTCACTCTCAGACTGAATGCTAAATTGTACTACATTACGGTCATTATTTCCCAGGGGATCCTTTATTCTGAGATCATTTATTAAACCTGCCTCATTACACATTATCAGATCCAAAGCAGCCTGATCCCTGGTTGGATCCACAACATATTGTTCTAGGAAACTGTCCCGAATACACTGTATGAATTCATCTCCATGGCTACATCTGCCAATTTGATTTTCCCAATCTACATGAAGATTAAAGTCACCCATGATTAATGTACTGCCTTTTTTTGCATGCCCTCATTATCTCTTGATTTATTCTCTGTCCTACAGTATAGCTACTGCTAGGGAGCCTAAAAACTACTCCCCCAGTGTTTCTTCCCCTTGCTATTTCCTACCCCCATCCATATGGATTCTACATCTTCCAATCCAAAATCATTTCTTGCTGTCGTACTTATTCCACCTCGTACTAACAAAGCTACCCTTACACCCTTTCTTTCCTGCCTGTCCTTACAAAGTCACATACCCCTGAATATTTATTCCCAGTTTTGATCTGCTTGTAACCATGTCTCCGTAATGGCTATAAGACCATATCAATTAACTTCTATTTGTGCTGTTAATTCATTTATTTTGTTCTGAATTCTACATGCATTTAAGTAAAGAGCCATTAATTTTGCCTTTATACCATTTTTCCCCCTTTGACCCTATTTGCTGCTGTTTTTTTATGTTTGTACACTCTGTCCCTTCCTGTCACACTCTGGGTATCATTACCTAAGTAGTTGCCCTGCAATGCTGTCATATCCTTTTGCTTTGTAAGCCTACATAACCCCTTTCCAGAACCCTTCCCCCCTCTATTTAGTTTAAATCCCTCTCTACAGTCCTAGTTATTTGATTCGCCAGGTCCCAGAATGGTTCAGGTGAAGCCCGTCCCACCACAACAGCTCTCTTCTACCCTAGTACTGGTGCCTGTACCCCATGAACTGAAAAACATTCCTCCCACACCAATCTTTGAGCCACACATTTAACTCCTTGACTTTGTTTACCCTATGCCAGTTTGTCCGTGGCTCAGGTAGTAATCCCGAGATTATTACCTTGGAGGTTCTGTTTTTTAATTTAGCTCCTAACTGTTCAAATTCTTTCAGCTGAACTTCCCTTCTAGTCCTATCAATGTCGTTAGATGACAACAACTGGATCCCTCTCCTGCCACTCCAATTTCCTCTCCAGCTCTGAGGAGATGTCCTTGATACTGGCATGGGGCAGACAACACAGCCTTCGGGACTCACGCTCATGGCTGCAGAGAACAGTATCTATCCCCCTAATTATACTGTCCCCTACCATTACTACATTCCTATTTCCTCCCCCCACTTGAATGGCTTCCTGTACCACAGTGCCGTGATCAGTTCACTCATCCTCATTGCAGTCCCCGCTCTCGCCCACACAGCTTGCAAGAACCTCATAACTGTTGGACAATTGCAGGGGCAGAGGCTCCTCGAACGCTACCGCTGGGTCCCCATTCTGTCCTAAACTGAGCATTGTGATCGCCTCCTGGAGCAAACTGTCCAGGCAACTTTCCCCCTCCCTGATGTAGCACAATGTCTGCAGCTCGGCCTCCAGCTCCTCAACTAGGATCCAAAGTTCCTTGAGCTGCAAACACTTGTGTTCGCTCAGGATCACCTTGATGTACAGCAGTTTCCACATGCTGCAGTAGCAACACATCACCCATCCTACCATCACTATCGTATTTAATTAATTAATTACTCTAGTATCCCTCTCTTTACACTTGAAGGAATCCCCTGCTCTTCACACTTTATTGTAATTAATTTTTACAACAGTATCAATCTTATACTTAACAAGCTATTTTTAAGAAAAAGAGAGAAAAAAGGACTAGAGACCTAAACACAAACTAAAGACCTTATTTATACTTTTACTTTAAAGACCAGAAATATTCATCAATCCTACTCACCCAGCAGCTGCTATCCCTGCACTCACATCACATCATGGTTCATGACGTCTCTCCGCTGCTGGTCTCGGTGCAGGTAGGCCTCTCAATCCACACCTCTTATCCTCTCCCGCTCACTTCTTGAATAGAATAAACCTTAATCATTTACTAGATACTCACCAATTAACCAGCTTCTTCGCTTGTAGCAGAGCAAGAATCAATTCCTGGAGGCTGAAAAAGTTTAGGCAAAATCAACTAAACATCTCTTTCCCTCCCTCCACTTAACTCCTTGATGTGCTCAGCTCTGGCACTCTATTGTAAGTCGTACTCAAGTGTAGTTAATGCACGTTTCATTTCTTGATGAAAGTAATAGTCAGCCACATGATCAAACATACATTTAACAAATGATAGTTTTTTTCTTGTGTCCCCCATTACCTCATACAATGAAATGTTATTCTCATTAAATGAGGTGCATACCTGAAGCTGTAATCTATTAGAGTAAGGTAATGGAATTTTGGTTGTGTGTGCTCCCCATCTCTGTGCTGAACCAGAGCAGGCTGCCTCTTAAGGTCCAATTGAGTCCAGCTCGTTAAGTTTATATATCAATTATTTTTAAACTTTGATCCAACAATACAATTTTGATTGTAATGGAAATTAAGCAAACACATCAGACTTATTTGCATAATTCAGGGGAAAAGGGATAAATAAAACAACAAGATAATCACAGATAAGCAATTCTACAGCCAGCGGAGTGGATATAAGCTCTGCAGTCTACTACAAGCTTGGCCCTTCGCAGCATTTCACATATATTATGCTTACAGACTGCCTCCTCGATGCTCCACATTGTTCCCTCGGCGCCACATGCTGCCCCCTCAGTGCTCCGCATTGTTCCCACATTGCTCCACGCTGCTCCTTTGATGCTTTGTGCACTGCTCCCTCAATGCTCTGCATGCTGTTCCCTCGACGCCCCGCGCTGCTCCCTCGACGCCCCGCGCTGTTCCCTCGACGCCCCGCGCTGCTCCCTCGACGCCCCGCGCTGTTCCCTCGACGCCCTGCGCTGCTCCCTCAATGCCCCGCGCTGTTCCCTTGACGCCCCGCGCTGCTCCCTCGACGCCCCGCGCTGCTCCCTCGATGCCCCGCACTGCTCCCTCGATGCCCCGCGCTGCTCCCTCGATGCCCCGCACTGCTCCCTCGATGCCCGCGCTGCTCCCTCGACGCCCCGCGCTGTTCCCTCGACACCCTGCGCTGCTCCCTTGACACCATGCGCTGTTCCCTTGATGCTCTGCATGCTGTTCCCTCGATGCTCTGTGTGCTCATTTAGGAATGGGCAATAAATGCTGACCTACCCAGCATTTGTCTACCAGTGATGTCTACGTCCCTTGAAAGAATTAAAAAAAGGTGATTGGCATAGAACCAGAAGTGCATGAGGAAAAATGTTTTCACTCAGTGAGCAGTTAGGATCTGGAATGCACTGCCTGAGAGTGTGATAGAGGTAGATTCAATCCTGGTTTTCAAAAGGGAATTGGATATTTATATGAAGAGAAAAATTTGCAAGACTATGAGGATTTACAAGAATGTTGCAAGGGCTTGAACATTGCAGCAATGAGAAAAGATTGGATAGGCTGGGGTTATTTTTCTTGGAACTAAGGAGGCTGAGGAGTGGACCTGGTTGAGGTGTACAAGATTATGAGGAGCCTGGATAGAGTAGAAAGGGCTGCCCTGTTTCCCCTAGTGGAGAAGGCAGTTATCAGGAAGTACAGATTTCAGGTGATTGGTAGAAGGATTAGAGGAGACATGAAGAAAACCTTCTTCACCCGGAGGGTGGTGAGTGCCTGGAATTTACTGCCTGGTTTGGTGATGGAGGCAGAAACCCTCAACTCATTTAAGAGGTACCTGGATCTTCATCTAAAGTGCAGTAACCTGAAAGGCTACAGACCAGGAGCTAGAAGGTGGGATTAGAACGGACAGTTAGTTTTTAAAAATTTTTTTTGGCCAGTGCATACACATTGGGTTGAATGGCCTCTTTCTGTGCCTTAACTTTTCAATGGTTCGAGGAAAGAGCTTGGAGGGGGGTAGGGATCTAGCTGAGCCAGCACAGACATGATGAACTGAATGGTCTCCTTCTGTGGTGTAACCATACTATGGGGACATTACAATAAAGTGGGGAGTTCAGAGATCTACTCTCAGCAATCAGGAAAACTGCTTTAGCTTTTTTTGAAAAAAATAGTTTCTTGACAGGTTGCTGCGCTTTTGGTGATTAGAATGAAACCAGCCAGTGAGTACAGCATTTGGTGCAAGGAGGATGCAGAAGACACTGGTCTCGCCTCATTAGAATCAGCTGGTTTTCCAGTTTATTTAAACTCCTTCCATCCTGAACTAGATGTGGTTTACAAAAACTCAGATTAAAGGTCAGAACTGATTAAAACTCAGAAAGGTGCACACAGTCTTGCAGTACAAATGCCCTGCCACCTAGCTTCAAGCAAAGTCTTCCTCCATTATACTTGACCCAAAATCCCTCCACCTCTCTCCACCTTCAAAACCTACCTCTTTGACCAAGCTTTTGGTCATTTGTTCTAACATCTCATTATTTGTCAGTGTCAAATATTGCTTGGTAAAGCTCCTATGAAGTGCCTTCCAATCTTTTAATATCTTAAAGGTGCTATATAAATGCAAGTTGATTTTGTCTTCTGGCTTTGAAATTGTCAATAGCACAATTTTAGTAATAGTTACCCAGATGAGAACTGATGGCTTAAACTGTCTTTGTTCATGAACGTTCAGGGTTGTGTTCCTGTGAGGCACATCCTCACTAGAGTTTGCTCCTATTCTTGACTTAATGCTGTGATGCTTGTACAGAAATGACTCAAGTTCAAATATCAGGCAATAATAACACATTGCAGAGCTACACATTCAGTGGTATTTTTAACTGTAAGATGCAAAAAGGATGGTCTAGTCTGGAGGGGACAAATGGACTACTCCTGCTCCAATTTGTTACGTTCTTATGTGAACAGCACTATCAGGTACCAGCTTGGAGAAGTGAAGTCTTGAGGTCCAAATAGTCACATCTCTAGTACACATTAGAAACTTCAAATAGAGTGAAAGGGCAAAGTAAACAACTCCAAGTCCTCTACTAAATACAACTCACACTGAAAGGACAATGTGCACTTGTTGAATGTTGTATGCATTCAACAATGCATAATATATTCACACACAATGGGCAGAATTTAATGCCCTCCCCCGTATTGAGTTTGTTGGGGATGGGGATCCCCTACCCCAATTAAGTCCATTAAGTTCCGTAGAAGTCTTTTAATTTGCTTTAAGTGTGTCTTTATTTTCAAAATAGACCATTGCCGAACTCGAAGGGAAACCTCAAAATTCTTCTAATTCTCAGTATTAGTCTAGATAGAATGCCACAAGTGTTTATTTAATTCAGTTCCCTCAAACTGTTGGTCTCAGGCACTCCTTTTATTTCTTTTCATGGGTCAGCAGCAATCACAAAAAGTGACAATCAAAAAGAAGCTATGCTCCAGATTGTTCTTTGTAATTATTAAAATGATTAGTGATGGTGACATTTTTATTTTGGCTTTCATATGAATCTTTAGGAGCAAGAAATGTCAGCAGAACAGAAGAAAGAACTTGTATTTATATAGTGCCTTCATGATCTCAGGATGTCCCAAAGCACTTTACAGCCAATGAGGTATCTTTGAAGTGTAGTTACTGTTGTAATACAGGAAATTCAGCAACCCATTTGCACAAAGCAATGAGAGAATGACCAGATAATCAGTTTATATTGATGCTGTTTGAGGGATAATTATTGGCCAGGACACAGAGGTAAGCTCCCTGCTTTTCTTCTGTGGAATCTTTTACATTCACATGAGAGGGCATATGGTGCCTTAGTTTAAATTGTCAGCCAATGGAAGACATGACTGACAGTGCAGCTTCACTGAATGTCAGCCTAGATTTTGAGCTGAAATCTCTGGATTGGACTTGATCCTACAACTTTCTTATTCAGAAGGGAGAGTGCTACCACTGAGCCACATCACATCTGATTCTAAACAGTCACTTATCAATTCAGTTAATTAAATAAATCTGGAAAATTGTTTTTACTGATTCTTTCATGGGATGTAGGCGTTGCTGGAAAGGCCAGCATTTGTTGCCCATCCCTAAATGGCCTTCAATTGAATGGCTTACTAGGCCATTTCAGAGAGCAGTTAAGAGTCAGCCACATTGCTGTGGGTCTGGAGTCACATTTAAGCCAGACCAGGTAAGGGTGGCAGATTTCCTTCCCTGAAGGACATTAGTAAATCAGATGGGCTGGAATTTTACATCCCGCAGGCGGGCACGTGCCCGACCTGAATATATGATCACGTGAGATGACATCGGGCGAGCATCCTGACGTCATCACACACTAGCGTGATACTTTGCTCGGCAGATACACGCAAAAGTTGGAAGAGCGCCCGCCAACAATTAAGTGGGCAATTAAGCACATTAACACCCCAATTGATAGTGATTTTTTGTGGCCCATCCAACCTTATGGTTGGCAGTCGGCCAGGCGAACCTAACATTTTTGATGAAACTTCATCCAAATGCGGGATGAAATCTCCGTTAAGACTTAAAATAAAAAGAAACATCTGGGTACTGTTTTTTTCATGAGGCATGTTTTCAGGCGCTTGATTGTGCTGCATGGACATTTTTTTGCAGCATTTTTGTGTTTTCTTTTATTATTTGGAGGTCTGCAGCTCCTTGAGGCATCTGTCTGCCTTCAGGAAGCTTAGTGGAAGTGCTCACCAGCACCCGCAGTGACGGCAACACCTTCCTTCTTACCACCCCCAACCGGCAACGCTGAGCCTTTCTCTTCGCGCTTTTCACACTGGCTGTTAATTGGCCAGCCAGTGTAAGATCACATTCACAGCGCCATCTCGGCCAGAAGCGGGTTTTACATCCGCTTCCAGCCACGCCAACTTCGGGCGCACCTTGATGGTAATGTTCAGGCCATGGGTTTTTATGACTATTGATGATAGTTTCATGTCACCATTACTAATACTAGCTTTAATTCTGGATTTTATTAATTGAATTTAAATTCCACCAGCTACCATGATGGGATTCTGAAGCCATGCCCCCCAGAGGATTAGCCTGGACCTCTGGATTACTCGTTCAGTGACAAAAAAACTGTGCCACTGTTTCCCCGTGACCCCCCAAATAAAAAGCTAGTAACAGTAATGGTGACTACTGGATTGTTATAAAAACTCAGCTCATTCACTAAATTATTTTAGTGGAGGAAATCTGCTAACCTTGCCTGGTCTGGCCTACATGTAACTCCAAACCAGAAGTAGTCAGGTTTGACGATTAACTGCCCGCCGAACTGGCCTTCAGTTGTCAAGTAGGCAGCTCACCAGCACCTTCCCAATGGCAATTAGGGATGGGCAATAATTGCTGGCATTGCCAGTGATGCCCACACTCCATAAATGAATTAAAAAATGGCCCAGTCCAAGGACTTGATCGCATTATTTAAATGTTAACTCAAGGTCTCAAGTTTTTGAATTCCCTCCCTAAATCTCTCCTCCTCTCTTTCTTTGTTTAAAATGCTTCTTAAAACTTACCTCTGACCAAACTTTTGGCCATCTGCTGTAATATTGCCTGTGGTGTCACATTTTGCTTCAAAACAATCTTGTGAAGGTTTGCACCTTTTGTTACATTAAAGATTCCTTGTAAGTAGAGTGGACATGAAAGATCCCAAGGCACTATTTTGAAGAGCAGGGGAGATTTCCTGTGTTTTGGCCAATATTTATCCCTCAAACTGCATGACTGAAACAGATTATCTGGTTATTATCTCATTGCTGTTTGACGGAGCTAGCTGTGTGCAAAATTGGCTGCTCTATTTCCTTCATTACAACAATGGCCAAACTTCAAAAGTACTCATTGGCCGTGAAGTGATTTGGGACGTCCTTTTTAAATGCAAGTTCCTCCTTCATTCACCTTGTGCACTAAAACAGATACCAGTACCATTGCCAAACCAGCTCCTGTCTATAGTGTATCTGAAGATTTTAACTATTCTACTCTGAGGTCACTCAAAACATAGAAAGCAGGCCAGATTTAAACAATTGAATATTTAAATCTAAGTGGATTATTTCTTTTTCAATCTAAGAATCTAACACTATTGCTTGGAAAAGTTAATCAGTGCGAAATTTCTGGGGAATTGGATGTCTTATTAGCACAGTAGGATATAGCTTAATTAATGATGCTCTCATTTTCCAGCAATCACCTTGATGCTGTTAAGGGTACAATGAAGTATGTTGCTATTGACTTTGTACTTTGACCAAAAAACCAATAAAGTTTGCTTTTATTCTAAATGTACCACAGCAGTCCAGCTTTAGATAGAGGAAGTATATTTCTGGCCTTAATGTGATAAGGGCTTGAGTAGGAAAAACTGACAGGAAACCAAGTGTCAGCTGTGAAAAAGAGACATCGTTGCTAGGTAATGTTTCTACGCTCGACTTTTTAAATGAGATTTAAAACAGTTGGTCATTTGACTTCTTTCCATTACTTATCTGTCTTCTGACATTAGTTAGCAAGCCCTTGGCCTGCCTACAGCTGGTCAGCTGTGGATAACAGTAATTTCCTTCGGCCACAATTGATAAAAGTAAGGAAATACTGTCGCTCTCATTTATGTAGGTCAGTTCAAGATTGGAAAGTAAAACTTTTTTTAATAACATGTTAGCTATAAATAGAGTAAGTGTTTAAAAAACAAGCGCAAATATCTTGTTCCAAAAGCAGCTGTGGGTTTGCGTTTTTTTTGGAGGCAAGAACAGGATTTAACCCTTTAAGGACCACAATAATGGAGAATCAGAAATCTCAATGTTCTCCAAGTTGAAGTATGCACTCAGAGGAAGGTCTGAGATGAGCCACATTTTAGGTTCATGGAGCTTCTGGGGGCTGGAATTTGACTAATTTGAAACAGCCACTGAAGTAATTATCATTCTTTTTTTGTAAATGTTAGGATAGATTGTACATTTCTCATTCCCCCAAATTTTTTTTTTACCTTTTCAGTTGCCACTTCGATAATTGTCAAAATAAAACTAACAGCCTGTTGGGGGCCATCTGTTGATTATGCCAACTGTAAGACATTCCCCATTATACATCTGGTTGCAGGCACACACAAGGAGGAGAGGGATAAAGTGGTTTTGCACCAAAGGTCTTTGTGAATAAAATGAGCACAACTGAAGAATGGGTAATTTGTTGAAAATGTGCTACCTCGATTAAATTATGTTGAGTTTTTATGTATAGAATTAAAGTTGTCAGATGATATTTTGTGTGTATTTTAATTGAATTTAGAGTCTGTTGTGCTCTGAACATTGATAACATTAATCTGTTTTTTGAAATAATAATTATTAATGAGAGGTTTGCTATTTGGACAGAGCTGTGCTATTAGCTAAGAGTTTACAACACACCCAACTTAAGCATCCTTAATGCTCTCCTGACTGTACTGGGAACATAGGAGTAGGAGAATTCCATTCTGCCAGGGACCAAGCGTAAGAACAGTACCACAATAGGCAGTGGACTATGATGTGTGGTGTCCAGTGCATTGTGAAATTACTGTTCCATTTTACCCAAGTGTTTGCAACACAGCTGGAGTATAGGAATAGGCTTCTCCATTCAGCTCCTCGAACCTGTTCCATTGCTAAGTTAGATCATGTCTGATCTGTGTCTTAACTTCACTTTCCTGCCTTGATTCTATATCCCATAAAACCCCTGCTTAACAAAAAAACATCCATCTTGGTTTCCAAATTTTCAGTTTGATTCCTAGCCACAACAGTTTTATTGGGGAGGGAGTTCCGGATTTCCACTACCCTGTGACTCTAATCAGACAAAAAAAATTACATAAAGCCAGTGGGCTTTCCAGCAGTTATTGGACTACAAGTGAGAATGAGTTTAATTTTCCTGTACTAATCCCTCACTACCTCTTATTTGGAGGCTTATGAAAACAGGCTTCATAAACCAATCAGTGAGGGGGTGATCTGATCGAGGTATTTAAAACGTTGGAAGAGTTTGACAGATTAGATATGGAAAAAACTCATTTTTCTAATGAGGGAATGCAGAACGAAGGAACATAATCTTAAAATTAAAACTAGGCCATTTAGGATGGAAATCGGGATGCACTTTCTGACACAATCCATAGCAGAAATCTGGAATTCTCTGCCCCCAGAAGGCTATGGATGCTGGGTCATTTGGAGCATTCAAGACTCAGATCTGTTGATTTTTATTAGGTAAATGTATTTGCTGCACTCCCTATATGGTAAGTGTATCCTTTCTTGGGTAAGGAGACCAAAACTGCACACACTACTCCAGCTGTGGTCTCACCAAGGCCCTGTACAGCTGCAGTAAGACATCCTTGCTCCTGTGTCAAGTCTTCTCGCAATGAAGGCCAACATACCATTTGCCTTCTCAACTGCTTGCTGGACCTGCATGCTTGCTTTCAGTGATTAGTGTACAAGGACACCCAGGTCCCTTTGTACATCAACATTTCCCAATCTATCACCATTTAAATAATACTCTGCCATTCTGTTTTTCCTTCAAGGTGGATAACTTCACACTTATTCATGTTATACTGCATCTGACATGTATTTGCCCACTCACTCAACCTGTCTAAATGGCCTTGAAGCCTCTTAACATCCTCCTCATTACTCACATTCCCACCAAGTTGTGTGTCATCAGCAAACTTGGAAATGTTACGTTTGGTTCCTTCATCCAAATCATTGATATATATTGTGAATAGCTGGGGCCCAAGCACTGATACCTGCAGTACCCCACTAGTCATCACCTGCCACCCCAAAAAAGACCCATTTATTCCTACTCTGTTTCCTGTCTGCTAACCAATTCTCCATCAATGTCAATATATTACCCCCAATCCTTTGTGCTTTAATTTTACATACTATGTGGGACTTTAGCAAAAGCTTTCTGAGAATCCAAATACACCACATCCACTGGTTCTCCCTTATCTATCCTGTTAGTTATGTCCCCAAAGAACTCACCTCCTGACTCCCCAAAGCCTGTCCACCATCTGAGAGGCACAAGTCAGGAATGTGTTGGAATACTCTCCACTTGCTTGGCTCAGTGCAGCTCCCACAACACTCAAAAAGCTTGACACCAACCCGCTTGATTGGCAACCCATCCACAAACATTCACTCCCTCCATCACCGACGGCCAGTGGCAGCAGTGTGTACCATCTACAAGATGCATTGAAGCAACTCACCAAGCCTTCTTCGACAGCACCATCCAAACCCATGACTACTACCATCTAGAAGGACAAGGGCAGCAGACACATGGCAACACCACCACCTGGAAGTTCCCCTCCAAGCCACTCATCATCCTGACTTGGAAATATATCATCATTCCTTCACTGCAGCTGAGTCAAAACCCTGGAACTCTCTCCCTAACAGCACTGTAGGTGTACCTACACCACATGGACTTCTGCAGCCAGCAGCTCAGCACCATCTTCTCAAGGGCTATTATGGATGGGCAATAAATGCTGGCCTAGTCAGTGACACTCACATCCCCTGAATGAATTTTTAAAAATGGAAAATGTGAGAATGTCTGTCTGATTGCACAGAGACGTTCTACTAAAATTATATCCTCATAAGTCGCACATTTCACCGCAGCAGTCACAATTTTCCAGCTTCTGCATTCATAAATGGCACAGTTTTAAGGATGATACAGGGACAGGAACAGAAAGACCTGCACTTTCACGTACAAAAGTCTTCAAAGATGGCAGGACAAGTTGATAAAGCTGTTTAAAAAAAAATCTATATGGGATCCTTTGCTTTTTAAATAAAGACATGAGGCAGCATTTTAACTACTAAGGGGACACAGGCTCACATGTTGGCAGGGGGTTAAAACCCCAAACACTAGCACCAAGTTAGGCACCTGACATGATTCTGCCCATTTCTGTGTTTAAACTCGATGACTGGGAAATTCCCGTGGAACTTTTGGAGAAGTAATTTTGAAGAAAGAAATCTCCAACTAACAGAAGATTTAACCCAGTTTTCTGGCTTTAGGAATCGGTGCAAACGTTTCCTGAACTGTGTGGAACTTGCCAGGGTCACCCAAGCAAGGGCACTTCTTCAGTGAAACTGACAGGCTGGGATGCCTTGAAAGAGTGAAACTGAATAGCTGTAGCCCTGCCTAGGTGAGAGGCTGGTTCTCACAGCACCTCTTCTAACAGTGTGCTTTCACTGCTTGACAGGTTATTTCCAGCTTCTTGGAATTACAGTCACTTTGATCTGTACTTCCCTGCTGCCAGCCTTCACCATGACATTGGAATAAACAAGGGGAAACTATTTCTGGTGGCTGGATGATCAGTCACCAGAGGACACAGATTTAAGCTAACTGGCAAAAGAACCAGAGGGGAAAATGAGGATTTATTTTATGCAGCACATTGTTATGATGTGGATTGCATTACCTAAAAGGGCGCTGGAAGCAGATTCAGTAATAACTTGCATAAGAGGATTGGCTAAAGACTTAAATGAAAATATTTCAGGGCTCTGGGGAGAGTGGTGTGTGGACCAAAGAGTAGTTTTATATCTAGAATGTGTGATGGGCCAAGAGAGGATCTGAGGGTGCAGAGTGAATCAATTGTTATGCTTGTCCATCTCTAACATTCAGATGTATTTTTAGTCCTATTGCTACAGATATCGTTGTGCTGCTCGCAGTCAGAACACACCAGACAGCTCTGCCTCCAACCTTGGTTTCCGCTGTGCTGCTGATGTTCTGCCAGATTACCTGAGGTGAGACTGAGCAAGCTGCTTCCTGGAGAGAGCCAACAAGAACCCAAGCATCAAAGTATTAGCCTTCCTAAGACTGGAAAGAAGCTGAATACATGTCAAGAGTGAACTTGCCCTTACAGCAATCAGCAACCAGAGCTTCCTAGACTTCACCAATAAGTTGATGAATATCCCAGCCACTGATTTCTGGGACCTTTGTATTCAGATGGTATGAATTTAAAGGCACAGACAGCACAGAGGCCTTGAAATGTTTGTCCTTTTCACCAGTTTCAGCTGATACTTTGAGACTCACTGAAGCAGGATTCTGTCTTTGTTAATGCTAAAATAAAATCAATCCTCTTGCTTAAAAACATCACCACACACACTGCAACATGAAGTAACACAGTAAGGCTGAGCTGAACGCATTGTTAGACCAAACTTTCAAGTCGATGGCTATATAAGATCAAAGTCTGCTCTTCATCCAATGATGATGTCAAATGGCTTAATGGAGGTTTGTTTTTTTTCAACAGTTTTAAAATTTCTATAGGTACACTTTACATGGCATAAGGTCAGTCTCAAGTACTGGATTAAGAAGGGGCTGAATTGTATGGCAGAGCGCATCTTTATATAAATTATAATATTGACAGCATATATAAAAGAAATAGCTTTTGTCTCTGTCGCACTTATAACTTCCTTAGCATTTCGCAAAGGACTTCACAGTCAATGAGTTACTTTTTGAAGTGTAGCCATTGTTGTAATGTAGGGAAATACAGCAGCCAATTTTCATGCAGCCAAGTCCCATAAACAGCAAGTAAATGAATTACCACATAATCTGTTTTATCTGTGTTGGTTCAGGGATATATTAGGGCAACTCCCCTGACACTCTTCGAATAATGCTGTGGGATCTTTTACATTCAGCTGAGAAGGGAGAATGGAGCGTCAGTTTAATGTTTCACTTGAAAGCACCTCCAACTTCCACAGTAATATACTAGAGTGTCAGCCCATATTATGTGCTGAAGTCTCTGGACTAGGCATTAAACTCTCAAGCTTCTAATTCAGAGGTGAAAGTGAGCTGCTGGTCACTGCTGCTGGCTAATGCTTGTCAAGGTGCTAGAGAACTACAGGTACTTATCTCCAGTACAACTCCCTACCACAGGAGAGGAAAGGGAAAAACTGGGAAGTAAAATGTGTTTGGGCTTGGTTGGGTGGGTTGGGCTTCATTTAAAAGGCAGGAATGAAGTTGCAACCATCAAGTTGGTTACTGACATTACAAATAGAAATGATAAAGGAGTACTCTAATGAACCTGTCATGTGGTCTCTCTTGGGACAGAATGATTTGATGAACAGAAGCTGGTGTTGTTCCAATCCACTGTCACTAGATCTCAGTTCGTATTCTTCACAATAGTTTTGCATTGATATTTGTATTTACATTGTAAAATAGGAGCATTAGGGGTTGTGGCACAAGTACTGTTAATGCTACAATAGAGAATCCCTCGTGTGGTCACATACTGATGACTATCAGTATTTCAGTTTCGGTTTAATCTGTTGTGTTAAATACATGTGCTTTGGAATTATCGGCAGCTCAAGCCAAGCTGATCCATTTGACTACAACATTGGCATCCACTTAACAAAGTGGAAAACTTCCCAGGTACATCCTGTTCATGAAAAACAGAACAAATCCAATCCAGCGAATTACTGCCCCATCAGTCCACTTTCAATCATCAGCAAAGTGATAGAAGGTGTTGTTGACAATGCTATCACTTACTCACCAATAACTGGCTCTTTTGGTTCTGCCAGGACTGTTAACGCTCCAGACCCCATTATAGCCTTGCTTCAAACATGGAAAAAGAGCTGAATTCCAGAGATGAGGCAAGAGTGGCTGCTTTTGACATCAAGAGACTATTTGACCGAGTGTGGCACCAAGGAGCCATAGCAAAATTGAAGTCAATGAGAGTAAGGGGGAATACTCTCCATGAGCTGGAGTCATACCTAGCACAAAGGAAGATGGTTGTGATTGTTGGAGGCCAGTGATCTCAGCCCAGGAACGTTGCTGCCGTGGTTCCTCAGGGTATGTCCTAGGCCCAACCATCTTCAGCTGCCTCATCCTTCCCTCCATCAAAATGTCTAAATTTGCTGATTATTGTGCACTATTCAATTCTATTTGCAACCCCTCAGATAATAAAGCAATCAATGCCCGCATGTAACCTTGCCACAAGTGCCAGGCAATGACTATCTCCAACAAGAGAATATCTAACCACCTCCCTTTGATATTCCACAGCATTACCATTATCATTCTGGGGGTTATCATTGACTAGAAACTTAACTGGGCCAGTTACATAATGTGACTAAAAGGGCAGGTCAGAGGCTGGGAAATCTGTGGTGAGTAACTCACCCACTGACTCCCCAAAACCTGTCCACCATCAAAAAGGCACAAGCCTGGAGAGTGATGGAGTACTCTCCACTTGTGTGGGTGACAGCAGCTCCAACAACACCAAAGAAGCTCAACAAAATCCAATACTTGATTTGCACCTCATCCACCACCTTAAACATTCACTCCCTCTACCACCAATGGTTGCAGTGTGTACCATCTACAAGACCATCCAAAGCAACTGGCAAAGACTTCTTCCACAACATCTAAACCCATGACCTCTACCACCTAGAGGAACAAGAGAAGCACATGCATGGGAACACCACCACCAAGTTCCCAG
The DNA here is from genome assembly GCF_017639515.1 of Carcharodon carcharias. Taxonomy (NCBI): domain Eukaryota; kingdom Metazoa; phylum Chordata; class Chondrichthyes; order Lamniformes; family Lamnidae; genus Carcharodon; species Carcharodon carcharias. Next base: position 72,247,515 of record NC_054473.1, read on the forward strand.
CCTAGTCACACGCCATCCTGACTTGGAAATTCATTGCTATTTCTTCAGCATCGCTGGATCAAAATCTTGGAACTTCCTACCTAACAGCACTTTTTAAGCACCTTCACCAATTGGACTCAGTTCAAGGTGGCACTTCACCACCACCTTCTAAAGGGCAATTAGGGATGGGCAACAAATGCTGGCCTAGCCATATTCCATGAATGATTTTTAAAAACGATGTGTTTGTTTGTGCATATGCAATTGGATTTGACAACATTCAAGATAAATCACCATTTTTACAAAAGCACTGTGTCTACCTTTTAATTCTACCTTTGCTATGCCTAAACTTATTGATTCTCAAACTCTCAACCAGGAGAATTACTTCCAAGATTAGCTGTCCTCTCCTGTATGTATATTTTATATATATATAAAAAAAATATATATGTATGTATGCAATCACATGATACACTAAACATATCATATCTGTATGCACATCCTGTCAATGGTTTCCATTATAAATTCTTACGTTGACATTTATAATGAAGACTACATTTATAATGTCATCTTGAAATTGCACTTCCCAGTGCTGTAGTTTTGTGTCTCACCTTGGCAGCCTTGAAGCTAGAGAAACTCCTATGTTTCAACCAACTCTTCTCTGCTTTCTGAAGTTGCTGTGTTTTATCATTTAAATGTGAATCACTTATAAAGTGCGCTTAAAGTGGCAAAACATCCTAAAGCGCTTCAGAGGAACATAGACAAAAACATGACATTGAGTCAAAGGAGCAAAGATTAGGATAGGTGACCAAAAGCTTGGTAAAAGAGGTCGGTTTTAAGGATCGTTTTAAAGAAGAGGGGTATAGAGTTTTGGGGAGGGAATTCCAGACCTTAATAAATAATAAACAATAATAAAAAAAGTATTGTATAATAAAGGCAGAGTGTATGACCTTAAAATGATGGCAGAAAGGCATCTGAACACCATGGTCCAATTATCTCCTCTCCTCTAACCCCATTTCCCCTAAAGACTGCACTCTGTTTTGCCTCCCCATGTGTAATGTCACAGGGAGATCAACTGGTCTGCAGCAATTCTGTTTTGCTTGATCTGAATGACTTTTAATTCGAGCACTGAGTGCTGGTGACCTGGTGGGGGTGGGATGACTCACAACAGCAGCAACCGAATCATTAAAAGCAGCTCCCAGTGTGTTTTGTTAATTCAGTACCTTCACACAGTTGGGGCTCAACAACTCCTTCAAGCTACAGGACTAGCAGTTTAAACAACAGTACTACAGAATAAATAAAGGGATGTTAAAGTTGATAATTGTTCAGAGTTTGATTTATGGTATAAAACAGTCACTAAAGATGACAGTAGCTCATTAACATCAGCTATCTTCATGGCAGGTAAGTATTACTCTGAAGAGCTCCCTCGTGTTTGTAGCTCTGGCTGATTATATACACATGTTTGCTCTTCAGTGCCCTTTTCTCATTTATGGGGATACTGTTTTGTAAAGGAATGCCATTCCATGCCTGAACTTACCCAACAGAGTTTTCACAGAAATACTGTTGTGCTTTGCTGCTGCAATGTTGTGTCCCAAAGTTTATATTATGTGTCCCCAAAAGGACGAAATACATGCATTTATATTGCCCTTCACAACCTCAGTTTGACCCAAAGCACTTTATAACCAATTAAGAATTTCTGTAGCATTGTCGCTGCTGTAATTAGGAAATGCGGCAGCCAAATGTGTACACAGCAAGATCTCACAAAGAGCATGAGTCTAAACAATCAGTTTTAGGTGTTAGTTTAGGGATAAACGTTGGGCAAGACACAGGTGTAACTCCCCGCTTTTCTTCGAATAGCGCCAAGGTATCTTTTACGTCCACCTGAGAGGGTAGATGGGGCCTCGTGCAATAAAATTGCCCCAGTGCTACTCTGAAATCTGCTCAAGAACCTCAACTGCCACAAGCTGCCTGGAAGTACTCTGGAGTGTTTTAGGAAGTGTGAGATTTGCCAGAAAATGATGCTGCATCCTTATGAGAAGGGCACAGCAGTCAGTGCTCTGTCCACACAAAGGCTGCAATAGGTGGAGGGGTAGCAGTGGTAGTACCTCTGGCTCTGCAGCATGACAGGAAGATTGCATGGGAGTTGAATCCATGGCCTACTAACTTAGAGATAAGAGTGCTACCACTGAGCCCAGCAGGCACATAGCTGGCTTTTGGGACCAATATCACCCTAGGGAGTTCCCATCCTGCAGTTCAAACAAGTATCTGAAAATATTTCACTCTGCTAGTGAGCAAAAGCTAAGCAAGGAGCAGCCTGAGATTCAGAACACATCCCACTGTAATTCATTGTAGAATGGTTGTGCTCACTTAATGTCCATTGCAGACAAAAATTCAAAATCAGTGAACACAAAATTCATTGCGCATGGAGACCTAGGGCTGCTTTGCTGGGGAGCAATGTGCCAACATACATTTCCTCTGTGACCTGCATGGCATCTGTCAGGCAAAGGGCGCACACGGGGATGTCCCCAGCAGTTGCACCAAAAGGCTAAGAATGCATACTAACCAGACATTACACAACCCAACCAGCTGATGTGACACCAGAAATACCTCATTTGGATCATGGAAGGCCAGGCAACAAATTTATCAATCATTCAGCAAACAAGTGTGAAGCTGCAAGATGGGCCCTGCACCAGCGTTCCTCAAAGGCCCCAGTATCCAATTTTCAGGTCAGGTAATTTTATTTAAGAACCTCAACTATCACAAGCTGCCTGCAAGTACTCTGGAGTGTTTTAGGAAGTGTTGTGAGATTTTGGATTTGCCAGAAAATGATGCTGCATCCTCATGGGGAGGGCACAGGAGTCAGTGCTTTGTCCACACAAAGGCTGCAGTAGGTGTGGGGGCAGCAGTGGTAGTACCTCTGGCTCTGCAGCATGACAGGAAGATGAACCAGAGGCTCAGCAAAGGGGAGGTTTTTCCAAATTGCAGCCGGACTCCTCCATGCTCCTTGATGGTGACAGGACAGCTGGCAGGCCAATCAATGCGCTAAACATCTCAGTGTGCATCCTCATCAGCATTCTCCTGCATGCCACCCCATCGAGGTCCTCATATGAGCCTTCTGCAGCAGAACTCATCTGAGACCTCACCACCTGGTGAATTGGCAAGCAAACTCCTTTCCCTTAGCCTGGCTGCAGCCCACTCAGGCCTGCATGACTCCCCACCACATGTTGATCCCAACTCTAAACCAGCCTTTAAGGTACGAACAGTGCCAGTGTCTGAGCTGATGGCTGAGAGATTTCGATCAAGTGATGGGACCTCTTTATCATTGCTGTGCTGTGGCACTCTCTCTGTACTCCTCCTTGGGCAGCTCTGGCTGGGCAGTTGGAAGTACTTGGGAGTCTAAATGCAAGAAATCAGGGAAAGTTGGGGTCAGGGAAGTTGGAGGGGTAGGGGTTGGTCCATGGTCACCCCATTTGCAGCTTGCTCATTATGCCAGATAGCAGAGTGAGAGTGAACTGGAAAGCTGTAAAAAGGCATAAGGCAGGGAAATACCACCATCCTCAATGTTTTCAGCAATGCCAGATGACACGGAATCTGTCGCTGCCGACTCCATGATGCTGATAACCATCTCCTGTGTAAAGCTGAGGAGATGCAGGCTTTCTTGTCCCTGTCAACTCTCTTCTGGTCCCTTCTATTGTGTGCCACCTTGTCCTGTGTAGCAGGAAGAGCTTCAGTAATTATCAAGCACTGTGGTTGGGTGATCTTTCAGCCATAGCTGAATAGTTGGAGATTTATGGAGGCACCAAGAGGTAGTTGTGGGTCTGGCATCACTGGTAGGTGTGTGAAGTTGAAGTGGATATCTGGGCATTAGGTGTGAGTTCTGAGTGTCAGGGTGTACTGCTGGATGAGTGATGTGCTGTGGTGGTTGAGAGATGTAATGTGAAAATCCATTTACTGGCCTTTACCACCCACATGAGGTCATCTAGATATCTTGTAGCACTGCTGCCAGGTCCTCAGTCCGGACTCAGAGTTGACCTCCCTGGCCCCTGACTCCCAATCCCTTCGAAAGTGCTCCTTAAGTGCCTCGTTGCACCCTGTGGAACCACAGCCTCTCATCTCCAGTCCAGCTCCATTACTAATGCCTCCAATGCCATATCCATCACCCTGGAACCTTCTCTCTGCCCTGGTGTCCATTATTTAAATTCCACCAATATCATTCAGCTCCTTTCCAAACCATTTCCCTTTAATATGGGGGGTGGGTGGGGTGGTGGGTGGACTGCCTTTAACAACAGCAAGCTGGCAGCACCATTTGGTATTGGTACAAGATTGTTAGGCGCCTTTGCTGAGTGCAGAGGAAGCCGGACGTGTGAAAAGAAGGAAGCAGCATGCATCCTGCTCAGCCACACACTACAATCGTACAGGTGAGGTGGGCCAGCATGCTGCCCACCTCATTCAGAACTGCTGGGGGTGCAGGTCGAGAATCATGACCCCTGCGCCCAAAAGCCAGGACATGAATTTCTAACCCAGCAATCCTAATATGTATGAAAGCTGGAAACTAAAGATTTGTCCTCTATATGTTTTGTTCACTTTTGGGTTACGGGCATCGTTTGAAAGGCCAGCATTTATTGTTTGTTTCTAGTTGCCTTTGAGAAGGTGAGGGCGAGTGTGCCTGGACTATTGCCATCCAATGATGAATGTGTTATTAATTGCAAAAAATCCAACTCTAAACGGTGCATTAAGCAGCATCTTTCTTTAAAAATGAATCCTGTTCAAGTGGCTCAGTGAGTGTATCAGCTGAAGTGTATGGCAGGCCTGGATCTGATCCCTGATTATTGCCGTAGTGGCTGATCCAGGTAGAACACAGCACGGCTGGTGCTACATTTGACTTTGGCACCCTGAACTAAAGAGGTTAGTAATGGGGTAGGGCACCCAACTCCACTTATTATCCAGCAACCCCCGCTGGAGATCTTGGGAATAGAAAGAAAAGAGGAGGTTTGGTTACCCTCTCCCAGTTCAATAGTTCACCAAACTTTTTAAACTGGGCTTATGCTCGAAGAATGACTGGGTAAAGTACTGGAAGGCTGCCGGCAAAAAGGAAGAAGAGGATTAAAAGAAGCCCTGTATTGGGAGAGTGAGAAGGGAACAGAATACAGACATTGCATTCTCTCTGCTATCTGTAGGAGTTATCATCTTATTAAACTGTGAATAAGGGGAGGTTGGTGAAGCTGGCAGTTCTATAAATACTGGAATTGCTTCGAGATCTACCAACAATCTAATCGGGGATGATTACTGGACTATTTTCACAAGTGAGAAAGCACATTAGTAACCCTTTGAATGACGCATTGTTCCACTTACTCCATGGGTTTTTAAACTTTTGCTTTAAATTTTCTTGTTTCCTCTCTGCTCTTTAGGCTCCCCCCGCCCCTGCTTGCATCCACCTCCCCCCGTCTCCCTCCCCCAGCTGACAGCATTGAATGCCTTCTCTCCATTCTGGCCCTAGTAATGCTGCTCCGCAAACGCTGGTTAATAGTTGCAGCTCTCTGTTGAGAAATGACAAATTATGCTGTGCATCACAATTACCAAGCCGCCCACACCACATAATGGTGTGAGTGTCATAGCACTCATGTGCGGTCAACTAGAAGCCTCAAATGACTGAGGCCATCCCAACATTATATCCAGTTTCTTTCTGGAATAATAAATCCCTTCCATTGTCTAAAACTGGTATTGATAATTCTCATGGCTGCATCATATTCGGGTGAGGTCATGGAAATCCCCAGCCTCCCTTTGATCCAGCAGATCTAGGCCATTTTTTCTTTTATGGGTCTGATCAGAAAAGTATGTTAAGCCTTTGGGAATGGACCCTTAAGTGTCTTGAATCTGACTTTAGATGAAAACCATCCTATAATTTAAAGCAAAAATCTTGAAATGTGATGCTCATTTTAGTGGGCCGCAAGGAAGTTTCATGTGTATTGGAGCGCTTAAAGGGCAGAAGCTTTATATTAAATTGTTTGTCTGAATATTTGATTGGGTTTTTAGGATCATTTTTAACAATTCCTGAATTTTACACACTGTATTTTGAACATTTGTTCTGTAATAATGTTCATTCTGTCATAATGGAACATCACCACCTGCAAGCACTCCTCCAAGCCAGTCACCATCTTGACTTGGAACTACATTGCTATTCTTTCACTGTTGCTAGGTCAAGATCCTGAAACTCTTTCTCTAACAGCCCTGTGGTTATACCTATACCATTTGGACTTCAGTGGTTCAACAAGGTGGCTTGCCATTCACATTCTCAAGGGCAATTAGAGATGGGCAATAAATGCTGACCTAGCCAGAGATGCTGACATCCCGTGAAAGAATAAATATTTTTATAAAGTAGGTAGTTCATTAAATGTGCAGAAAACCCTATTAATTTGCTTACCCAAAAACCAGAAAGCAGACTATAAGTGAAGCAATTGAAAGGCTTCCGTAGAATGGGAATAGATGAGGGGGAGAAAGGGCACATGAAAAGGCATTCTTCCATAACCAATTTTTGCACAAACTTGAAACTAGAGGCTTGTGACCATTGTAGAGTCAAGTTAAAATTTAATGACCGAGGTTGATTTTCATGTCCCCCAAATGCTGTATTTTATAGTTGATATGGCATGAGATTAAAAAAGAGTGATCAACAATGGGTGTTGCACCCACTAAGATGCCACCAGCAATTTCTGCAGGGCCTGAAATACCAGATGCTACCATGCAGCCTGGGGCCAGCATAGGCCGTACAGTAGAAATGAACTGGAGGCTGAAACTTGGCTGATGTGGCAGTGCTGACTGATGGGGATGGCATAGTGGAGTGACTCAAAGAACAAATTCTCCTCACCAACACCTCATGCAGTACTACCTTGACACAACAGCTCTCAAACAGAAGCTCAGGCACTAGGTTGATCCATCATTAATCTGGGAATCCATGCCATCTGATATCATTCTCCTTTTACCTTTCATGTTTTCCTACCACTTCTTAATCCCTTACCCCTTCCTGTTGGGAAATGTCTTTTACATCTTCCCAAAAGCACGCTGAATTGTTGTTCCCTTGTTTCCCACCTTTGTGGCACCTTGTTTTAATTGTCCCCACCCTTTTAAAACTTTCTTCCTAAATCTGCCTGAATTTGTATCCAAAGTTGTGACTAATTATTCAAATGACCTTAGACAGGAGGAGGAAAAATAGAAGTTACACAGTGCCTTTCATGACTGCAGGATGCCCCAAAGTGCTTTACAGTAAATTCAATACAGTGTAGTCACTGTTGTAATGTAGGAAACGAGCTAGCCAATTTTCCCTCAGCAAAATCTCAGTCATATGATAATGACCAGATGACTTGTTTTTAGTGATGTTAATTGAGGGATACATATTGGACAGGATACCAGGGGTAACTCCCCAAACTTCTTCAAAATAGTGTCATGGGACCCTTTATATCCACTTGAGAAGGAAGACAAGGCCTCAGTTTAAAATCTCAACTGAAAGAGAGCACCTCTGATAATGCAGTGTCTGCACCATAGGTGACACGTCTCAGCGTAAATTATGTGTTCAAGTCTCTGGAGTAGGACTGCGAACTCACACTGAGCCACAGCAAGATTAAGTAGCAAAAGGTTTCTCACTTAGGGTGTCTAGTTTTGTACTGAACATTCTGGTTTTTAGCCAGTCTGGTCACTGCCCAGTACTGGATGGCTTTATGTCTGGTATTCTGTGCCTTTTTACAGTTAATTCAATGAAGCACCAACAGAGGTCTTTGCTTGTTCCTTTCCCCACTCTGCAGCAGTCTCAAAGCCACTTGGACACAGAAAACAGGGTGACTTTCATATTTCCATACCCCACCCCCGCCCACACCCAGTTATCTCTTGAACCGCAATGAATCTTTGTCCATGATGATGTCATTGCCATAGTGTCTGGTATTTGTGGCCTCCAGCAGTGGCCGTCCTATTCCCATTGTTTCGGATTGTACTGTCCACTTTATGCTGACAGCTTGTTTCTGGTCAGTTTGCTGTTCTTTAAGTTGCCTAATTTTGACCCGGTTCCTCTCATTGTGCACCACATGTGTGAGCAGTCATATCCATGAAGATTGCACAGCCTCTCAAAAAGAGGTTCATGCAGCAAACCTTGAATGGGATCTTGGGATTACGGCTGTACTGAGTGAACTACATTGCAAATATATAATAGGCAGATCTATAAATGGCCTATTTCAGTCCCCTCTCTTGGGGAGCTTAAAGTGATGCTCACTGTTATTAGTAAAATGTGGGACAGTGTATAATGTGTTCTGTTAATTGAACAGCCCAGTGCCCCACATCTCTTAGACACAATTAGCAATAAATTTCAGCCACTCAGTTATATCAAAAAGAGACAGTTACATTTGTATAGTACCATCATCACAGCTCTCAAAATCATGCTTTACATACAATGAATGGCTTTGAGTTCACAATGACTACAAATCCCAGAATTACAGTACTAAACATTACACGACGTATCAGAGACTTAAAAATGAATGCTGTCTAAATAAAAACCTACCCTTCCTGACCCAAGCTTGAGTGGATGACATAGATTTCAGAAATGGATTGCATGGGAATACGTTACTGTCTACAACAACTTCAGTGGGTAGGGCCTGCATTTGAAAGGGGATAAATTCAAAATGAATCTGCAGAAGCAATATTTCAATGAGCGGTTAATCAATGAAACAGGGGAGACAGAAGCAGTTATTATTGATTCATTCAAATGTAAATTAGATTTTTTTTTCAAAAAATAACTTGGGATGTAATTTGAGAGATGACGTGGGTGTAGCATGCCTGCTGACGTTGGACCTGTAGAGTGCATAATTCCAATCCATAACACCCTGGAGCTGATGCAACAGAAATTGATCAGCCTCCTGGGATGGCATGCTACTCCACCAGCTACTTCTGGTGCGGCACACCATCTTGAGCAGGGCACACCCTGGGCATACCTTGCAAGTGCCAGCTGCAAATGATTTGGCAATATCTTGACGTCACACAACCCTACTGACTGTTATGATGCCCATTTTCCAAATCTGGACCATGGAGCTTCATTGAACAAATTCACACATCACCCAGCAAAAACCAAGTGTTCAGCTGTAAGCAGGATCCAGCACTGGTGTTATTATGCAAATCATAGATACAAGAACACAAGAAATAGGAGCAGGGGTAGATCACTTGGCCCATTGAGCCTGCTCCCTCATTCAACACGATCATGGCTGATCTTGGGCTTCAACTCCACTTTCCTGCCCGCTCCCCATATCCCATGATTCCCTGAGAGACCAAAAATCCATCTATCCCAGCCTTAAATGTATTCAACAGTGGAGCATCCACAATCCTCTGGGGTAGAGAATTCCAAAGATTCACGGCCCTTCGTTTGAAGTAATTTCTCCTCATCGCAGTCCTGAATAAGGTAAGGTAATTTTGAAGAACTTCTGCTGTTGCAAAGTATCCAGAAGTAATTTGCAGTGTTTTTGGAAGGTGTTGCTGCATCCTCAGAGGAAGGTAGCAGAGCCTTACTGCTTTCCCTTTCATTCTCGCTTACATAACAATAATTGGTGAGATGAGTCACCATGAAAAGCATTGCATAATGGGCTGTTGGGTGACAGGGGTCATCACAAGTGGATCAGTTGGTTCTGCCACACATTTATTTGAATATTCATTCATGAGTGCAAATGAATTAAACATTCTCTCTGATCGAAGGATCTATGTTATCCTAAAAGCTTAAGCAAAATGGAAATGGTCATTGAAATATCTTGTTGAAGTGTTTTTATTGTAAACAAATGTCTACATAGAAGTTGTGATCAGTTATAAGTGAACCAATTAATATTATCACAGGTGTATACTACAGAGGGGTGCAAATTGCAAACACTCGTGGCAACAGCATACATAAACCACAAATCTATTAAACAATGACTGATAGGCTGCAACAGTCAAAACTAGATCACATTCCACTTGTCCTTCAGGTTATAGAGTGAGCTGTCAAATGGCAGAAAGTCAGTGCATGATTGTGCACCACAGTAACATGATTTCAGGGCACTAGGCTCTCCACTGCACCTTTCTTTAGTTATACCTTCCTTCTGAAGATTATTGAACTTTCCAGAGTAGTCATACGACAGTTCCTCGTCAGCTGCAATATCACGAGCTGCAAAAAGGGCTAACCTCGGAACCAAGGAGTTGATACGGACTGGAACCATGTACAGATTGGGTTCACAAGAATGGTTGAGGAATCGGCCAACATTGCCAACGTGGGTAGGGTCGACATATGTCTCTAGTACTTCTCCGTTGCTCAGATGTTCTCTCACAGCTATGATATAGTTCATGTCAGCAGAATTTTGGGACTGGATTCGTCTGCTGGCTTCTGGCAAACTGATGACTTCACCCCCATACTCGCACACAAACCTCCCACTCCTAACTGGTTCCAGTGTGCGAAGGCCCCATCCTTTCTTTGAGGTCTTGAACACCTGCAGTTTAAAGGTGAGGCCTCTTTGGACAAGCCTGTTCTTGCAGGCCTCACTGCACTTGCACATAATGTTACATTCGAACACTGGCCTAGAATAGCTCGTCTCCTTAAAGTCCACAAGACACAGATTTTCATCATAAGCTCCTAGGCTGTGTTGAAGACAAGTGCATGTATCCTGCTCACATGAAGAGGTTAAGCACTCACATCCTGGAAGGGTTATTTCAGTGGGGTCAAGATCTTCTCCTGGTCCAGCCACGTTTTCTGGTGTGTACTGCAAGACAAACACAAAACAGTCTTAAAATAAATTTAAAAGCAAAAAACTGCAGATGCTGTAAATCTAAATAACAAACAGAAAACGCTGGAAAAACTCGGCAGGTCTGACAGCATCTGTGGAGAGAGAAACAGAGTTAACGTTTCAAGTCCATATGACTTCTTCAAAGAAATTTATTTCATACAGTGCTGTGTTGCCTGACTCTTTCAGAAGAACTGTACCTACTGTAGACTCTTCGCAGTTCATGCTTAGCTAGTAAAGAGGAAAAACCAATTTATTTAACACATTCCTGCCTCATTACAAAGATATTGTTGATAAAAATACTCCAGAAGTAGGCACAGTGCCAAAGATAACTTTTTTGTCCAAACTTTTGTATGTTTAAATGCTGCTTAAATGCATCCAGCCCTGTGCCAATACTTTGCAGAGACACTAGAGTTTGTGAATTCAGCATCCAGATACTAAGGCAAAAGGCAGATGGCATATGCTCGTAATGGAGTCATTTTATTACTCCTATTGGAATTAACCCTTCAGCAAAATGTATTTTGTGTATTACAAAGAGGCGACGTAACAATGTATAAAAACGAGGATTCCAATTATCGTCAAACAGAATAAGCTGAGCAACAAAAACCCCAAGTACCTAACCGCACATCTCATTTCAAAACCTCCTGACCTATAAAGCCAAATTTACTCCCTCACTTAAATGTAATTTATAGCAGCGTGACCAAGGGAGTATTAGATTCCAACTAACTGAAACTTCATTACCCATTTCAAAATCTGGATCTCAGCGTCTCTCAGCAAGAACTTAATAATCTTGCCCTTAATTAACTTATGTAAATATGACTTTCAGATAAATGCCCATGGCCTGTCACGGTTGGTCCCTGGGCTCCATACGAAGTGCTATATCTATTAAATGAAGCGTGAAAAGCAGGCCAGGAGCATTAACCCCAGAGACAGTGTCATTTTCTTGGAAAAGGGAGAAACTGGAGAAAGGAGAAAATTATGAGCAGGATATAATCCAAGTTTCCAAGCGCACATTTACAGTTCATGAAAGGAGGTTGTGCAATATAGAAATTGCAATCCGTTCAGTACACTGGGGAGGAAGGGTTATGTTCAAAAAAGAACTACATCTAAGCGGAATCAGTTTTAATAAATATTTAAGCATTCACTTGTCTGTCACACTGCTGTTGAACCAAGAGGTTGTAGCAGGACTGTGGCGAGCTTCTCCAGGTGGTGGTCATGCATTATAAAATTCATTTTGATTGTGGGTATCATTGGCAAGGGCGGTATTTGTTGCCCATCCTAATAACTGAATGGGTTGCCAGGCAATTTCAGAGGGCAGTTAAGAGTCAACCACATTGGTGTGAGCCTGGACTTACATGTCAGTCAGACTGTGTAAGGACGGCAGGTTTCTGTCCTTGAAGGACATCAGCGAGGCAGTTGGGTTTTTAATGTCAGCTTCATGGTCACTTATTACTGACACCACTCTTTGTTCCAATTTCTGACATTGCCATGATGGAATTTGTACTCGAGTTCACGGGATTATTAGTCAACTAACATAGCAACCGCACAGTTCCAGCTTCATTTCCAAAACCAGTGCTGTTAGCAGTAGCAGGGTAAATCTGGGATCTACACCTGTCACCAGGAGAATACATGAGCCACAAAAAGTTGAACATTTATAAAAACCACAGCATTCATTGCAGGAAACATGAGCCAAGGTGAGTTGTATTCATCAGCACAATTATAAATGGTGTGAAAGGAAATAAGATTTGGAATTCCCTGTACCAGGAACTGTGACCACTTGAACAAAATTCCAAGATTCAAATCAATTCTGGGATTTTGAAAATTGTATGATAGCCACAGTAAACCCAAACATTAGAATTTTATCAGCTTCACAAAGGAAAATTAATCGTTAACTAATACATAAGTAACGCTGTAATGTGGGGAAGGTTTAGATTATTTTATATGAATTGTACCTACAGTGTTGTGATATGTAATTATCCTTTTTTTAAAAAGCATAGCCATGTCCTTTGCTTCACCATTAGTTTTATTTGAGTGGCATTTTTCTTATCCGGTCATTATGATACACTCCTCAGTAGCTGGGCGGAGTTGCCACTGTGATGCAAAGTGACTGGACTTGTAAAATGTGCAGTTTCTGACTAATCCAGGACTTGTCAAAGAGCAGTGGTCAGTGTTCCTCCTCCTATGTCCCATCTTCAATCAGTTCACAGCTTAGAGGAGAAATGGAAAAATTTGCTCATGCAGCTTGCATTCACCATTCAATTCCGTTGGATCAGCCGTACAGCCAGTCGTAACAATAGCAGATCACAATCCCAATACCTATTTGAGGTCCCAAGATTTTGTGAGATTTTAAAACAAAATCACAGGATCCCAAGAGATATCTGGCATAGCAAGTGCTGAGAAAAGCCCATTTCAACATTGGATCATCAACCTTCAAGACTGTTGGTTTGCTGACAGCCTGACAGTCTCTTTTTGTACTGGGTTAACGTTTGTGTCCAATGTAAATAAGGTTCGCATGGTGGAGTGCAGCCTCCACTTTTGGCCCCAGGTCAAATCATTGCAGATCAGATTAACTAACAGAATGAAGCTTTCAGTGCTGCCACAATGCAGCATTAGCTCAACCTCAAAGAGTTCCTCCTTTTACACTCATATGTTCCTATTTGCCACACTATCAATCCTATTGGTACCTAGCAGGCTGCCACATTACTAAAACAGATTATCTGGTCATTTATCTTGTTGTTGTTTCTGGGGCTTCTCTGTGAACAGATGTTTTGCCACATTTCCCATATTATATCAGGAAACTACACATCAAAAGTATTTAATTGGCTGTAAAGCACATTGACACCATTTTTTTTGAAAAATATACTCTATTCAAAAAATATCTGGAAGAACATTCCAAAATATTTCAAAATCACCATCACAAAAGTACAATCAGATTCAACTTTTACACATGTATCACAAGGTGCATCAATACAATCAATGAATATTACAATCATTTCAATATGGTCAATGCAGACAGACAATGGTATTGGAGTTATCAACATACATCATGTTGCACTCTGAGGTGCTTCAATACAATTATAATACAATTAGTATTCACTGCATGCATTCATTTTGAGCTGTACAGCCCGAGGGGCTCTCAACAGTTCCCAGCCCCTTGGTGCACTGTGGCAGAAAGGTCTTAGACAGCGACCTTTCCCCATTGCGCCTTTGCGGCGGCTGTCCCAAGCTTTAGTGCGCCCATCAGCACGTAGTCCTGGACTTTGGAATGTGCCAGTCTGCAACACTCGGTTGGGGACAACTCTTTGTGCTGGAAGACCAACAAGTTTCGGGCAGACCAAAGAGTGTCTTTCACCGAGGTGATGATCCTCCAGCTGCAGTTGACGTTTGTTTCAGTGTGTGTCCCTGGGAACAGCCTGTAGAGCACAGAGTCGTGTGTCACAGAACTGCTCGGGATGAACCTCGACAGAAATCACTGCATCTCTCTCCAGACCCTCTTTGCAAAGGCACAATCCACAAGGAGGTGAACGACGGTCTCGTCTCCACCATAGCCACCTCGAGGGCAACGTGCAGAGGGGGTGAGACTCCTGGAGTGTAGGAAGGATCTGATGGGGAGGGCCTTTCTCATCACCAGCCAAACTACGTCTTGGTGCTTGTTGGAAAGTTCTGACGATGAGGCATTCTGCCAAACGACTTTGACAGTCTGCTCAGGGAACTATCCCACAGGATCCAACACATCATGAGGTTGTGAAAGGTGCTATGTATTCTTTTAGTGCTCAGTTATGCAACATTCTGTGCTACCTGGTGGTGTTAACACATTTTATTTATTACAATTACAGCTAGTGGAGGCAGTTTTTTTAAAATCAGTGCTCCATCCCTAGTCTCAGAGGTGAAAGGGTTAACCTGTTGCACCACAAAATCTCATAATATGATAAATCTTCAATTGTAAGCTCACAGATGTTCTGTATTCAAATTAGGCTAGATATCCACTAGGATCTCATGAAAAAATACAGGTCGGGAAGGTCACAGCAAATTACTGCCGATGCTGGAAATCGGAAAACAGAAAATGCTGCAAAAACTCAGCAGGTCAGGCAGTATCAGCGGAGGGAGAAACAGAGTTAACATTTTGAGTCTGTGTCACTCTTCTTCAGAACTGAAGGTTCTTCAGGAAGGTTTTTCAGACCATTCTAGTTCATTTAGAAAGATGCTAAAATCTCCATCATGACTGTTTCTGAATGAATCTGTGGAGTTTACCTCCACCACTATCTGGGAATCCATTCTATGTGCAGATCTCTCTCTCTGTGAAGGGGGAAATCAGTCGAGAATTTGCCATTCACCTGTTTGAGCCTGCAAACTCTTGTCTTACTGTCAAGGTTTAACATGAAGTACTATGCATTTTATTCTAGCAAATTAATCATGGGTGTTTTATACATGGAGTGATAAAAGTTCAGACATGGAATCATAAATTCTTTCGGAAGAGGAGGGCATTTAGCCCATCATCTCTGTGCCAGCTCTTCAAAAGAGCCGTCCAATTAATCCTATACCCCACTCTTTGCCAATGGCCTTCTAAGATGTTTCTGTAGCAAGTCTATATTCAATTTGCTTTTGTAAGTCACTACTGAATCCATTTAGACCGACAGCAGAACAATCCTAATGTGTATCCAAAAGTGCTGGATTCTGCTTAGCTCTCAGAACAACATTAAATGTGCCTGAAGATAGCAAAAGTTGATTCAGTACCTGCACACTGGTGAGTTTGATTTTGTGTCTAGTGAAATGATCAATCCCCATTTTAAACACTCAGATGGGAAACTAGATTTCTCACAGGAGATTGGCAAAATGTCAAATAGTCTGCCTAATTTTGTCCAATTGATTTCCATTTAATAATCAAGAATCTGATTGGTGGCACAAAAATATAATGGTTAAATTGATTATTGTACAAAGGGGCATCCAGAGAATGCAAGTATGGCATGTTTGTCATGCAGAAACAAGAATACTTTGTTCACATAGCCAGTGTACCTGTGGTGTGGTCAATGTGAGTTTCAATGAAGAGTGCAGGAGGGCATGCCAGGAGCAGCACCAGGCACACCTAAAAATGAGGTGTCAACCCGGTGAAGCTACAACAAAGGACTACTTGTGTGCCAAACATCATAAGCAGCAAGCAACAGAAAGAGCTAAGCAATCCCACAACCAACGGATCAGATCTAAGGTCTGCAGTCCTGTCACATCCAGTCATGGTGGTGGACAATTAAACAATTCACTGGAGGAGGAGGCTCCACAAATATCACAATTCTCAATGACGGAGGAGCCCAGCACATTATTGCAAAAGATAAGGCTGAGGTATTTGCCACAATTTTCAGCCAGAAGTGATGAGTGGATGATCCATCTCTGCCTCCTCTGGAAGTCCCCAGCACCACAGGTGCCAGTCTGCAGCCAATTCGGTTCGCTCCACATGATATCAAGAAATGGCTGAAGGCACTGGATACTGCAAAGGCTATGGGTCCTGACAATATTCCAGCAATAGTACAGAAGACTTGTGCTCCAGAACTTGCCGTGCCCTTAGCCAAGCTGTTCCAGTACAGCTACAACACTGGCATCTACCCGGCTATGTGGAAAATTGCCCAGGTATGCCCGCTACACAAAAAGCAGGACAAATTCAACCTGACCAATTACCACCCTATCAGTCTGCTCTTAATCATCAGTAAAGTAATGGAAGGGGTCACCAACAGTGCTATCAAACGGCACTTGCTTAACAATAACCTGCTCACTGATGCCTAGTTTGGATTCCACCAGGGCCACTCAGCTCCTGACCTCATTACAGCCTTGGTTCAAATGTGGACAAAAAAGTTTAACTCCAGAGGTGTGACGAGAGTGACTGCCCTTGACATCAAAGCAGCATTTGACCGAGTGTGGCATCAAGGAGCCCTAGCAAAACTGGAGTCAATGGGAATCGGGGGAAAACTTTCCACTGGCTGGAATCATACTTAACACAAAGGAAGATGGTTGTGGTTGTTGGGGGTATGCCATCTCAGCTCCAGAACATCACTGCAGGAGTTCCTCAGGGTAGTGTCCTCAATCCAACCATCTTCAGCTGCTTCATCAATGACCTTTCTTCCATCACAAGGTCAGAAGTGGAGATGTTCGCTGATGATTGCACAAAGTTCAACGCCATTCACAACTCCTCAGATATTGAAGCAGTCCATGTCCAAATGCAGAAAGACCTGGGCAATATCCAGGCTTGGGCTGACAAGCGACAAGTAGCATTTGTGCCACGCAAGTGTCAGGCAATGACCATCTCCAATAAGAGAGAAACTAACCATCGCCATCTTGACTTTCAATGGCATTACCATCTCTGAATCTCCCACTATCAACATGATGGAGGTTACCATCGACCAGAACTGGACTAGTCATATAAATACTGTGGTTACAAGAACAGGTCAGAGACTAGGAATCGTGGGGCGAGTAACTCACATCCTGACTCCGCAAAGCCTGTTCACCATCTACAAGGCATAAGTCAGGAGTATGATGGAATACAACCCTGGATGAGTGCTGCTGCCATAACACTCAAGAAGCTTGACACCATCCAGGACAAAGCAGCCTGCTTGATTGGCACCACATCCACAAACACTCACTCCCTTCACCATTGACGCACAGTAGCAGCAGTGTGTACCACCTACAAGATGCACTGCAGGAATTCACCAAGGCTCCTTCAACAGCACCTTCCAAATCCACAACCACTACCATCTTGAAGGTCAAGGGCAGCAGATAGATGGGAACACCACCACCTGGAAGTTCTCCTCCAAGTCACTGACCATCCTGACTTGGAAATATATCGCTGTTCCTTCAATATCGCTGCGTCAAAATCCTGCAACTCCATCCCTAACAGCACTGTGGGTGTACCCATACCACATGGACTGTAGTGATTCAAGAAGACAGCTCACAACCACCTCTCAAGAGCAACTAGGGATGGGCAATAAATGCTGGCCCAGCCAATGAAGCCCACATCCCATAAATGAATAAAAGAAAACCCCCACAGGGCTGTTAGGTAGAGAGTTCCAAGATTTTGGCATAGCGCTTAAGAAATGCCCTGACCAGTGTCTGTCCCTCAGCCAATATCACTAACTCACATGATCTGATCACTATCACATTGCTGTTTGCAGAATCTCGTTGTGTACAAACTAGCTGTTGTATCTCCTACATTACAAAAATGTACTTCAATGGATATAAAGCATTTTGAGATGTCCTGACTTTGCAAAAAACGCTCTATAAATACAAATCTTTCTCTCTTGCATGTCTGAGCTTATCAGTTGCTGTGAGGTGCTTAGCGATAGTCAGCCAAGAGAGCCAAAGAGCAAAAATCTTCATACTGGTGCTCACATGGAACACGAACAAATTTTCAACTGTGTTATTGCATTTCTTGGAAGAAATGTGTGATTCAGGGTCGATGGGCTGGAGCCTGCACCGGTTTATTTACTCCTTCTTCTCGCAATTCAATCCTCACTTAATTTCCTCATTTAGTTTTTTGTCTTCTACATTTCTTTCATTATTAGCATATATCATCAATGTTTACCACCTCTGCTCACATTATTTTGTTGTGTCATTTCATTTCATTTTAGGAATTAAAGCCTCTTGTGATATTCTGTCCTCAGGCAGCTAGCTTCCATTGCCCTGTGGTCACACAGTGTACGTCACTAATGCTGCTGCCTCACTCCAACAGGATGCTGCAAGTGGTTGATTGACAGTTTAGATACTGTACGCAAAACTCAAAGCTGTTGCCAGTGTAAGTGTGGTTTGTGACTTCAGATATGATCACTGACAGCAAGTTGCTTCAAGGGCCAGTCAATTAGCACCAAAATCCCATGAGTCCGCCAGCAGTAATTTGATGGTCAGGATACAGAGTGTAAAGCTCTTCAGACCATGTCAGAATCTTACAGCACAGGAGATGGCCATTCAGTCCATTGTCCCTGTGCTGGCTCTTTGAAAGAGCAATCTGATTAGTCCCATACCCCTGCAAATAACAACTTTTCAAATATATAAAAAGTTACAATTGAATCTGCTTCTACTAGCCTTTCAGACCACAACTCACGCAGCAGAACCCAGCCACAGTCCTACAGGAATTCCTGTGTGGTTATCTCTACTCTCACATGTGACACCACCAGATGATATTCTGTCAGCATCTTTCTCTCCTTCCCTCACTGTACCTGCAATACGCTATTAATCTCCTTCACCTCTTTACCCATTTATCAGCCTCTCTGTCTGATTCAAGTGTCAGCTGTGGCTCAGTAGGTAACACCCGGATCACAGTCAAGAGCTTGTGGGTTCTTGTACCACTCCAGAAATCTGAGCACATAATCCAGGCTGACATTTCATTGCAGTACTGAGGGAGTGCTGCACTGTCAGAATGCTGTTTTTCCAGATAAGACATCAAATTGAGGCCTTGTCTACTCTCACACATGGAAACAAAATATCCCATGATACTATTCGAATAAAAGCAAGGGAGTTCTCCCAGTGTCCTGCCAAATAATAATAATCCCTTAGCCAACATTCCTAGATTATTAGAACAGATTATCTAGTCATTTATCACATTGCTGTTTGTGGGAGTTTGCTCTGCACTTCTGCGTTTCCTAGATTAAATAGTAACTACAATTCAAAAGATCTCCACTGTCTGCAAAGTGCTTTGGAACATCCTGAGTTCATAAGAGACGCTATAGAAATGTAACATTTTCAGGAGTGTAAGGAAGGAGATTCTGGGAGAGGGTAGGAAAATACAAATGGCAACTGCAGAAATATGTGAGCTCCTGGAAAAATTTGAGCAGGGTTGTTATCTTTCAAATAACACAAAATTCAAAGGGATGAGCGGAATGATAACATCAAGGTCCAATATCAGTTGGGTAACACTCAGTTGCAGTCTTGGTGAGAATGTGGAACTTGCTACCGCATGGAGTAGTTGAGGTGACTGGCATATTATGGGGAAGCTAGATAAGGAATAAGAGGAGGGAAAGTGAGGTAGGAGGAGCATAAAGACTGGCATGGTCTTTTTCTTTCTTTCTAACTTCTTTCTAACACAAAGAAGTAACTTCATTTTCACAAAGACTAGCAAATAGAGTGCTACGTGACACAGCTGGATGAAGGAGATGATGAAACAGAATAAATTTGTGTGGAATGACTGCATTAAGTTTCCATTTCTCGGCCCCAACAAAGTGCCTTGATCACTAACCTTGGAAGAGAGCCTCCTACTGTATTGGTGCAGTGGTGCAGCACTTCCACCCACCATAGCAGCCACCCTTCGGGTCTCTGAATCAGATTGCCAATTTACTGCCAAAAAATTGACAGGTTGGTGCTGGTGGGCTCACGCTCACCAAAGGAAAGATCAAACTCATTTCCGGTAGGACCTGGAATGGTGGTAGATAGAAGATGGTCATTCCACTCCTTTGGGCAAGATCGCAAAACAAACAGGGAGCAACAAAACTGGAAGAGATAGACAGTTGCAAAAGAAAGTGGGACAGATAAATAAGTGGAATGCTAATCCTCTGTGTCACTCGTTCCTCAGTTTGGGTGGATTGAAACTAATCTGGGATCAATTTTTATGATTTTCCATAAAATAACACGGAGGTTCAAGGGAAGCACAAATAAAAATACAAAGTACCATTGCTGACACTTTCATAGTCACATAATGGACCTGAGAAGAATGTGCCATCGGAGACATGCAACCGCCATCCTCTTCCCCTTCTCACTGCCATGTATTTTACCCTGCTGCACTGCCCCCCCCCCCCACCCCAAACACCTTGCTTCCTCCCACTCCCCACAATGGTCAATTTCCATAAACAAAAAGGGAGAAACTTGGATAAATTAGACACGTGGTGAGTTTTTTTTTATTCGTTAATGGGATGTGGGCGTCACTGGCCAGACCAGCATTTATTGCCCCTCCCTAATTGCCCTTGAGAAGATGGTGGTGAGCTGCCTTCTTGAACTGCTATACTCCATGTGGTGTAGGTACCCCCACAGTGCTGTTAGGAAAGGAGTTCCAGGATTTTGACCCAGCGACAGTGAAGGAAACAGCGATATATTTCCAAGTCAGGATGGCGAGTAACTTGGAGGGGAACTTCCAGATGATGGTATTCCCATGTATCTGCTGTCCTCATCCTTCTAAACAGTGGTGGTGGTGGGTTTGGAAGGCACTGTCGAAGGAGCTTTGATGAGTTTCTGCAGTGCATTTTGTAGATGGTACACACTGCTCCTACTGTGCATCAGTAGTGGAGGGAATGAATATCTGTGGATTGGGTGGCAATCAAGTGGGCTGCTTTGTTCTGGACCGTGTCAAGTTTCTTGAGTGTTATTGAAGCTGAACTCATCCAGGCAAGTGGAGAGTATTCCATCACACTCCTGACTTGTGCCTTGTAAATGGTGGACAGGCTTTAGGGACCTTATGATGGAAGGAAGGCCATTGATGAAGCAGCTGAAGACATTTGGGCCTAGGACATTACCCTGAGGAGCTCCTGCAGTGATGTGCTGGAACTTGGATGATTGACCTCCAACAACCTCCAAGTTCCACAACCATCTTCCTTTGCGCTAGGTATGACTCCAACCAGTGGAGAGTTTTCCCCTTGATTCCTATTGACTCCAGTTTTGCTAGGGCTCCTTGATGCCACACTCAATTAAATGCTGCCTTGATGTCAAGGGCAGTCACTCTCACCTCTGTAATACAATTCGATGAATGGATGACTTTGGACTTTAATGTCCAAAGCTCTCCACCACTAGAGTTTTCCTTGCCTCTTGTCTGCATCTGTTTCAGGGATGAGAATTTTCTGCCGTTTGGTGGATTTCAGATATTTGCGTTTTGGAATTCCACCATTCTAACTGAGTCTCCGACCTCCATCTCCTCTGTAGTCCAAATGGGGCTGAATAACTGAAAGCGCGTGCATCAGTTGGTGCTCCTCCCATCACAGATTTTGTCTCTCTCTCACTGGCTGCTCCAATTCCTCCAATTGGGGAGGCAATGGCATAGTGGTATTGTTGCTGGACTAGTGATCCAGAGACCCAGGGCAATGCTCTGTGGTCCCGGGTTCAAATCCCACCAAACCCACCAAGGCAGATGGTGGAATTTGAATTCATTAAAAATCTGGAAGTAAAAGTCTAATGATGACCATGAAGCCATTGTCGACTGTTGTAAAAACCCATCTGGTTCACTAATGTCCCTTTAGGGAAGGGAATCTGTTACCTGGTCTGGCCTACACATGACTCCAGACCCACAGCAATGTGGTTGACTCTGAAATGGCCTAGCAAGCTGCTACAAAGTCACAAAAAAGTAATGAAACAGGACGGACCACCTGGCAACCAAGGCACTGGAAACGACAACAGCATTCGCAGCCCTGTCGACCCTGCAAAGTCCTCCTTACTAATATCTAGGGGCTAGTGCCAAAATTGGGAGAGCTGACTCACAGACTAGTCAAGCAACTGCCTGACATAGACATCCCCACAGAATCATACCTTACAGATAATGTCCCAGACTCCACCATCACCATCCTTGGATATGTCCTGTCCCACCGGCAGGACAGGCCCAGCATAGGTGGTGGCACAGTGATATACAGTCGGGAGGGAGTTGCCCTGGGAGTCCTTCAACATCGACTCTGGACCCCATGAAGTCTCATGGCAAACATGGGCAAGGAAAACATGCTGATTACCACGTACTGCCCTCACTCAGCTGATGAATCAGTGCTCCTCGATCTTGAACATCACTTGGAGGAAGCATGGGGGATGGCAAGGATGCAGAATATACTCTGGATGGAGGACTTCAATGTCCACCACAAAGAGTGGCTCAGTATGATCACTATGGACTGAGCTGACTGAGTCCTAAAGGACATAGCTGATAGCCTGGTTCTGCGGCAGGTGGTGATGGAACCAACAAGAGGGAAAAACATACTTGACCTTAGCCTCACCAACCTGCCTGCCGCAGATGCATTTGTCCATGACAGTATCGGGAGGAGTGACCACCGCACAATAATTGTGGAGATGAAATCCCGGCTTCACATTAAGGATACCCTCCATCATGTTGTGTGGCACTACCACCATGCTAAATGAGATAGATTTCGAACAGATCTAGCAACTCAAGACTGGGCATCCACAAAGCGCTGTGGGCCATCAGCAGCAGCAGAAATGCTCAATCTGTAACCTCATAGCCTGGCATATCCCCCATTCTACCATTACCATCAAGCCAGTGGATCAACCCTGGTTCTATGAAGAGTGCAGGAGGCATGCCAGGAGCAGCACCAAGCATACCTAAAAATGAGGTGTCAGCCTGGTGAAACTATGACACAGGACCACTTGCATGCCAAACAGCATAAGCAGCAAGTAATAGACAGGGTGAAGCAATCCCACAACCAACGGATCAGATCTAAACTCTGCAGTCCTGCCACATCTGGTCGAGAATGGTGGTGAATTAAACAACTCACTAGAGGAGGAGGCTCCACAAATATCCCCATCCTCAATGATGGAGGAGCCCAGCATATCAGTGCAAAAAGGCTGAAGCATTTGCTACAATCTTCAGCCATAAGTGCTGAGTGGATGATCCATCTTGACCTCCTCTGTAGGTCCCCAGTATCACAGATGCCAGTCTTCAGCCAATTCAATTCACTTCACGTGATATCAAGAAATGGCTGAAGGCACTGGATACTGCAAAGGCTATGGGTCCTGACAATATTCCGGCAATAGTACTGAAGACTTGTGCTCCAGAACTTGCCGCGCCCCTAACCAAGCTGTTCTAGTGCAGCTACACCACTGGCATCTACCTGGCTATGTGGGAAATTGCCCAGGTATGTCCTGTACTCAAAAAGCAGGACAAATCCAACCCGGCCAATTACCGCCCCATCAGTCGACTCTCGATCAGTAATGGAAGGGGTCATCAACAGTGCTATCAAACCTGCTTAGCAATAACCTGCTCACTAATGCCTACTTTCTGTTCCGCCAGGGCCACTCTGCTCCCTCATTACAACCTTGATTCAAATATGGACAAAAATACTGAACTCCCAAGGTGAGGTGAAGGTGACTGCCCTTGACATCAAGGCAGCATTTGACTGAGTGTGGCATCAAGAAGCCCTAGCAAAACAGAAGTAAATGGGAATCAGGTGGGAAACTCTCCGCTGTTTGGAGTCATACCTAGCACAAAGGAAGATGGTTGTGGTTGTTGGAGGTCAGTCATCTCAGCTCCAGAACATCACGGCAGGAGTTCCTCAGGATAGTGTCCTCGGCCCAACCATCTTCAGCTGCTTCATCAATGGCCTTCCTTCCATCATAAGGTCAGAAGTGGGGATGTTTGCTGATGATTGCACATTGTTCAACACCATTCATAACTCCTCAGATACTGAAGCAGTCCATGTCCAAATGCAGAAAGACCTGGACAATATTCAGGCTTGAGCTGACAAGTGGCAAGTAACATTCGCACCATACAAGTGTCAGGCAATGACCATCTCCAACAAGAGAGAATCCAACTATCGCCCCTTGATGTTCAATAACATTACCATCACTGAATACCCCACTATCAATATCCTGGGGGTTACCATTGACCAGAAACTGAACTGGACTAGCCATATAAGTACGGTAGCTACATGAGCACGTCAGAGGCTAGGAATAGTGCGATGAGTACCCCACCTTCTGACTCCCCAAAGCTTGTCCACCATCTACAAGGCACAAGTCAGGAGTGTGATGGAATACTCTCCACTTGCCTGGATGAATGCAGCTCCCACAACACTCAAGAAGCTTGACACCATCCAGGACAAAGCAGCCCACCTGATTGGCACCACATCCACAAACATTCACTCCTTCCACCACTGACGCACAGTAGCAGCAGTGTATACCATCTACATGATGCACTGCAGGAATTCACCAAGGTTCCTTCAACAGTACCTTCCAAACCCACGACCACTACCGTCTAGAAGGACAAGGGCATCAGATAAATGGGAACACCACCACCTAGAAGTTCCCCTCCAAGTCACTCACCATCCTGACTTGGAAATATATCACCGTTCCTTCACTGTCGCTGGGTCAAAATCCTGGAACTCCCTCCCTAACAGCACTGTGGGTGTACCCTCACTACATGGACTGCAGCTGTTCAAGAAGGCAGCTCACCACCACCTTCTCAAGGGCAACTAGGGATGGGCAATATATGCTGGCCCAGCCAGTGAAGCCCACATCCTATGAATGAATTTAAAAAAATCACTGGCTTGCTAGCCCTCTCTTGCTCCTTCTCCACACATAGATTCTATTTCTGGAGAAGATTCTGTTAGAGTAGCAGCTAGGGTGGGAAGGAGGGAACCTATGATTGGAGGTTGAGGAGCTGTTATTCTGGCTAGTCCCACTGCCGCCATGCAGGAAACCTTCGGCTGCAGTGTCACCAATCGCTTTGACCATATGTTCGAGGATCAGTTCCACATCCTGCAAACGTCAAAGACAAGGAGCTGAATAAGAAAAAAAAAGGAGGCAAGAGGCAGCTCAAAACCCAGAGTGGGGGTCGGGGTTGAGGTGCGGGTCAGGTTCTCTCTCTCCCTCCCCTACTTCATGTTTCCATCTCCAGTTTATTTCTCTTCCCTCTAGTTGCTCTCCCCAGGTGATTTCTGTTGGACCCAGTGCCACCATCCTCACGAACAGCAATGAAGCAGTGCATTCAGGATATTGGCAGGGACATGGACAACACAATTTGCTTACAAGGTGCAACAGGCAGGATACTGCGTATACCCTGAACATATAGGGACCATTTCTTCCCCTCTACACTGGGGAGACCAAACATACGCTGGGTGACCATTTTGTGAAACACCTCCATTCAGTATGACCCTGAGCCTTCTGTTGCTTGTCTTTTTAATTCTCCCTGACATCCCACATCCCTTGCTCCCACTCTAACCTTTCTGTCCTTGGCCTGCTACAGTGTTCCAATGAAGCCCAACACAAGCTTGAGGATCAACATCTCATCTTTTATCTTGGCACTGTACAGCCTTTCTGAACTCAATATTGAGTTCAACAACTTTAGATCATAACCCCTGCCTCCATCTTGTTCTGTGTTTTTGGGAGGGTTTTTTTTTGCTGGCTTGTTTCTTTATCCCTTCATGTTGCGTTCAGATGGCTGTTAGATCTTTGTCTCATAACTATAGACATTACTACTGGCTGTTGCATCATGAAACCTTTTGTCATTTAATCTCTCCTGTCCTCCACCCTATCACAGATCTTCCCCTTTATTCCTCCCACCCTCCACCCCCATTCTTCTGGCATAAAAACTCTTACATTTCTATCTTTCTTCAATTCTGATGAAAAGCCATTGACCAAGTTAACTCTGCTTCTCTCTGCAGATGCTACCTGACCGGCTGAGTATTTCCAGCATTTTTTGTTTTTATTTCAGATTTCCAGCATCCTCAGTATTTTGGCTTTTGGACCATTTCTTCTGAATCGCCAGAGTCCAGTAGTGCTTGGGAGATCAATCGCCATTTCCAGGAGACGCCGGCCCAAAATAGGAGGGTTAGGAACCCTGTGTCCGATGGAATATTAAACCAGTAGCCCCGTCTGTTTATTCAGCTGATATAAAAGGTCCCATTTTGACGCAGCAGTTCAGAAGAATGCCCTGCTCCAACATTCCCCTCTCAACCAACATCACCAAAAACGGACTAACTAGTCATTTATCTCATTGCTGTCTGTGCTGTGAGCCAAATGAATGTCACACTTGTTTACATAACAGTGACTGTACTTCAAAGTAATTTATCGTATTGAATTCTTGTGGGATGTTCTGGGAGATGTGATAAGGCACTTAAGAAATGTGAGTGCTTTCTGTTCTGGAAAGCAGTTTTCCAAGTATACAGCACCATCTGCTGTGTTCTTTCATTATATGCAATCCTCCTGCTACAATGAGCCTAAAAATGCTTAAGGCCTTTGACATATATATTAGTGCAGGGTCACTAGATATTACATCCCCATCACAATCCAGATGTGTTCCATACAATGCAAAGTTTTGATCGCTACCCTCCTCCTTCAGGTACCATGCCCTAAGAGGGAGTTGGCAGTCATGGACTTCCATTGGATTGGTCCATGATTAAGTTTGGCAAAATATTGCAGTGGTTTGTCGTTGCCTTCTGCAGTATGGCTGATCAGAAAACTCTCCCGCTCTCACCGCTTGCCATCAGGCGTACTGGAAGGATTTACAGGCTGAGAAGCAAGGTGCTTGGCCTCATTATGAACACATATTCTGCAGCCAACAAGTCCTGGAGTAGGACTTGAACCTGGAGCTTCTGGCCCTGAGGTTGGGATGCACCACAAGACCGCCTTGATCAATATGAATTTGTCTTTGCAAAAGCTCTTTTCTCCCTTTGCCAAATGAAGCTCAACGTGCAGTTTTAAGACTCCCCCAGGTAAAAGCTACCATAGTCTTCCACTTTCTCTCAACCTCTCGTCTCCTGTCTGCTAATATGTATCCGTAAGTCCCCAGCAGTAGCCAAACAGAGCTGAATGTTTCCTTCTCAGACAGTTGCCGACTGCCAACCAGGACAAGGATGATCTGTCCCAGAGTACCACTCATGGACAACACTATAGTTATGTCAGCTGAGTATCCACTGCTGTATGGAGAGTTTGTATATAAAGACACATGTTAAATTGGCAAAAGGTCAAAAATTCTGGTCAATCGACGTCACTATTAGCTTGGTATTGAAACTATGGTGCATGAAGTTTGACATCACCCTGTGGCTGAAATCTGTATTACACTACCATTGTTCAACCCACCTTTGTTAATTGTCCTTCACAAAACAGGACCACAAAATTTTCCAGAACATTTATTGCATTAATAGTGAAAAATACCAAATTATATTAGACAATGTGGAGCTAAGTTCAACAAATTAAAAAAAATATATTTGCTGACATTCATTTGCTATATAAATGCAATCCTTAATAGAGTGCTTGGAGTTTAAGAATTTATGTGGACATTTGCCAAAATTCTCAATTATTTCCTTTTAACTGATACAGTTTCAAAATTGCTGCAATCTTTAAAATGCCTTCCTTTTGATTTCTCCATCTATTGCTTGGTCTCCCACCTGCCATTTCACTCCAAGGTTTTGGAGCATTTCATCACCTACACCGCCACCCCCCCCACCACCCCCCTCCACCCCGCCCCCCCCCCCCAACCCCCTCAATGTTCAAGTCCTTTCAGCCTGCTTTCCACAGCACTCAGCCCTCCCTGGTCAAAGTCTCTGATGACATACTGCATGGCTGTGACTACAGCTCATTATCGTTCCTCTACTCGCCTAAGGACTGGCCACACCATCCTCCAGGAACTCAAAGTGTATCCTTCAATTATGTCCCTTTTCTGACTATCTACTGAAACTCAGGCTGAGTGTGCACCTTCACTATACTGCTTGATACTCCCAATCTCTCATCCAGGACAATCATTGAAACCTATCTTGCTAACTCAACTCCCACTTTTTTTTAAAATTCATTCATGGGATTTGGGTGTCACTGGCTAGGCCAGCAATATATTGCCCATCCCTAAGCCCTTAGAAGGTGGTGGTGAGCTGCCTTCTTGAACCACTGCAGTCCATGTGGTGTAGGTACATCCACAGTGATGTTAGGGAGTTCCAGGATTTTCACCCAGCAACAGTGAAGGAACGGCGATATATTTCCAAGTCAGGATGGTGAGTGGCTTGGAGGGGAGCTTCCAGGTGATGGTGTTCCCAACTCAAACTCCAACTCATCCAAAACTCATCCAAAACTCCATAACTCATACCCTGTCCCATACAAAATCCTGCTAACCTACCACCTCAATCAACATCAGCCTTCCCTGGCTCCTTGTACTCCATTGGATCACCTTCAGAATCTTTATCCTCAAATAGCAGGCCCACCATGGCCTCCCTGCTCCAGCACTGTGTCCCTGCTTACACCCACTGCGCTTTTAACTGCTTCATCACTTCCAGACCTGTTTGTATGTCTTCCCTCATCAATTCAGTCCCAATCATTGTATGCTTAAATTTTCATGTTTTGACCAATCTGCATTCATTATTTTATTGTTAAATTTCATTTGCCATTTGTATATGCAATTTAGACAAGCTAACAGTAGCAGGAGCAGACCATATGGCCTGTCAAGCCTGCTTCGCCATTCCTTAGCCAGATCTCCTTTCTCTTAACTTTAATATAATCAACAAGCTCAGATTTGTTTTGATATCAAGGTCATTAAACGTAAATTACAAACAACAGGTTTTTAATGACTCATCTATTTAAAAAATTATAAAAATGCTACCAACTTCTCTCTCGTTCCCAATTAATAAATGCAAGTTAGCTTATTTGGTTAAACACGATTTATGGGATGAAAGAACTATTCAGCTGTGGTAAGATATGTACCTTATTCCATCCTCAATAAAACAAGATGGTGTCAAGGCAGATTAAGGAATTTCATCAAGTCTATTTAGACAATTTGATTTTTAATCAAATCATACAATTATTTGAGTTTGTAAAAGTTCTGTTCAATAATATTGAATGCAGACTTACAAGAATATGATTATTTACAACATTTACATACTGAAATCCTGATAAGAAGTCCTAATAATAACACTAAAGAAGGCACTCCCTCTCCAGTTGGACATTATGTTCCTCACCAATAGTCACTGATTCCTCTTTTTAGCGAAGTTCTTATCTGGTCCCAATGTTCCAGTTGGAATTCCTATGGCTTTTGAATTGGTGCCGAATTTTTCATGTGCAACTTTGCCAAAAGCTTAGTGCAAGACCAGGCACATTAGATCCTAGGATCCTACTTCATCTCAAACATCAAATGAGATCTTTCAGGTAGAATCTTTCTACTAAATCCGCATTGCTTGTTTCTTATGAACTTTGTTATTCCTTCTTTCCTGATCCCTTAGAATATTATTTTTGTATCTGTTATTGATGTCACCTTAATAAGCCTCAGTTGCCTGTCCTTTTCTCACATATCTTTGCCAGGACAGTGTGCAGCAATAAACAAGAATGCCATGACCTTGGAAAGGTTTCATAGGTGATTTATTCAAATGATACCTAAGAAGTCTACCTTAAAATGGAGCTCCAGTTCGGACCAGTGCCAATTATCCCCAATTTTTACTGTTTTTTTCCTCTCATGTTGGACATAACACACAAATTACAACCTCACAAAGCACTTTTGTACATGTGGGCTTCACCAGTTTCAGTTGGTTCATTATTCTGTGAGACACTGTAGCTATTAAAGTTGTTACTGTAGATGTGTGAAAGGCCTCGGGTTCTGTAAATAATGTTGCTGTACCTGCCAAGGAGGCAAACAGTCATCATCCACTTCATTCAAAACTGGCACAGGCAGGTTCTCCAGGCCGCAGCACAGATCAGAAGCCATGACAGGGTTTAACCCCCAGAACCCGGGGATTACTGGCAGCGGTCACTGCACTCAGTGGTACAGACTGGGCACAGGGGGTAAAGCTGGGCTCCAGCTCCTGCTCTTCACTCACGTCCTCAGAAACTCTTCGCAACTCCCGGCCTCCGTGTTTCCATCTTCCGCACACACTCTGGTTACAATGTTACCCCGCGTCAAATCCCACCCTCCCACCCCGCTGCAAGCCCATTGGTGACGGATGGTGTCACTCATTCCATCTTCCTATTGCGTGCTCGATTCTCCTGTCCGTCAGGCAAAGGAGCGGGATCTTCCTTTAAAGGGACAGCGCCAGGCTGAACTTGCAACATAAGAGAGAGAGACACATATTTATATAGCGCCTTTCCAGACCACAGGTGACTTTCTGCGTCTTACAGTAAATAAAGTAATTTTTGAAGTCTAGCCACTATTGTAACGTGGGGAACATAACAGCAAATTTGTACACAGCAAGCTCCTAAAAACGTGATCATTCGTTCGGTGATGTTGGTCAGAGGGATGAATATTGGCCAGGACAGGGGGAGAATTCCCTTGTTTCTCTTCTAATTAATGCATGGGATCCATCACATCCATCTCAGAGAGCAGGAAGGCGCTGGTTTAATGTCTTTTAATTCCAAAAGCCAGCATCTCCAACAGTGCAGCACTCCCTCAGTGCTGCCCAGGGGTGCCTGCCACGATGGTTGTACGTGAGGAGTTGAACCCACAACTTTCAGGCTCAAAGGTGAAAGTGCTACTCAGTAAACCACAGCTGATTTCTTTGAGTGCTTTGTATGTGGCATCAGTCACAATGAAGCAAGTTAAGAGGGAAATCTTTGTGCCATACACACTTTGCTTATCTAATTGGTATGAAGAAATGCTGAGTATCCTTCCCCAGGAAGACAGTCAGAGGCAGCAAAACCATTTTCCTTATCTACTGCCAGGTCATCTGGGAATTGAACACTCTGTTACAAGACTGTGCCCCGTTATTTTTGAGAATAAGATTTTTTTTCAACTTTCTGGAACTTTTGCAATTTGAACTGAGACAGAACAAATTGCTTAAAAATGCAAGGCCACATTCCAAGGTGAAAGTGACAAGCCAGCAAATCAACCCCAGGAGAGTGTGAAGAGAGAGACAGTTCCCATAACCAAACACCCATTGAAACTGTCTAAGGAAGAGACATTAAAAATGCAAAGCCTGGGCATTGAAACAATGGCTGCCACAGACAGACCCAACCAAAACCTCTTGGAACTACACAATGGGTGAAGTATTTCAAGGCAAGGCTGCCAGCCACTACAGAGAGATTGCAAGTGACACAGGCAGCATCCAGAAAATCTTCAACAGAGGAAACACACTGAGGGCTTTCTCTCCCTTTCTTTTGGAATAAGCATACTGACCAGTCTGAGAAGCCACCTCTACCAAAACATACCAGCAAACCAAGATCTTGTAATAATTGCAACACCTACATCTGGCCTCCTCCAAGAAACCAGCTAAACTAAATTGGCCACAACATTTCAAATCTATACCTCAAGGACAATCAAAGGACACTTAATTGTATATTCTTTTACCTTTATTAATTGGACTCTAACTCCCCTTATTTCTGAAACCTGTGTGTAAGTGTCAGCCCTG
Source organism: Carcharodon carcharias (assembly GCF_017639515.1). Classification (NCBI taxonomy): domain Eukaryota; kingdom Metazoa; phylum Chordata; class Chondrichthyes; order Lamniformes; family Lamnidae; genus Carcharodon; species Carcharodon carcharias. The sequence goes on from NC_054473.1 coordinate 72,279,241, forward strand.
ATGACTGCATGAGGGCTGGATGCTTGACGTTGCGTTTTTATTATTTTTCTCAGGTTTAGGAGTTAATTAAATTGCTCTCTGACAAGAAAACTTTGTTTGATTGGCTCCTTATTGCTCACAACTTAAATAGTTAAATACATTTTGATTTGGAAAAGGTGTATCCTCATCTAAAAGAAACTTAAACATTAAACCAGCTGAAGAGGTTGAATAGAGGGGGGCCAGCTCAGCCCTTCTTATCTGGTTGCAACACACACTGTTAGTTATGAGATAACTCCCACCCATATTTTCCAGACAGTTGCATAGCGTGGAGGTTGCCAAACAGATCCAACCTTTTATGTTACCCATGCAAGAGTCCTTTCAGAGGCTCACAGAGGCCCACAGATCAATGTTTGAGCATATTCAAATACTGTTGTCTCATTAAATATATTAAACATTAAATATAAGCAGTTGGGGAAGTAACAGAGTGTGACTAGTGCCCATGAAACTGTAGTCTAGTATTGGGTCAATGCCCTTTGCAAAGCATGGGTCTAATTGGCCAAAATACACAAGGTGGAAAAGCCAATATAATATCAACATTTTTTCATTGTTATATTAATTTCTGTAAGAACATTTACCAAACAGCTTGATGCATTACAAATTCATCACAAGCATGTCTTTTAGCACAGTATGATTGTATTAATAAAAATAATAAATGTAATGCATGCACTAGCTTTTTTTTGATTCAAATACTCCATTCACTCAAGGAACCCAGCCAAACTCCTAACTCCTTCGCCTCGATGTTCTTTCTCAGACTTCCCAACAGCAAATATTACAAACAGCAAAATGATCTTTTCAATCAGTTTAAAATTCATGTAGATTAAGATAGACACTCTGTTGCACATAACAAAAGCAGAATTACTTGGAAAAACTCAGCAGGTCTGGCAGCATCGGCGGAGAAGATAAGAGTTGACATTTCAAGTCCTCATGACCCTTCGACAGAACTAGGCGAATCCCAGGAAAGGGTGAAATATAAGCTGGTTTAAGGTGGTGGGGGGGTGGGGTTGGGTGGGGGGAGAGAAGTGGAGGGGGGTGGTGTGGTTGTAGGCAAAAGCAGTGATAGAAGCAGATCATCAAAAGATGTCACAGACAGCAGAACAAAAGAACACATAGGTGTCGAAGTTGGTGATATTATCTAAACGAATGTGCTAATTAAGAATGGATGGTAGGGCACTCAAGGTATAGCTCTAGTGGGGGTGGGAGGAGCATAAAAGATTTAAAAATACTTTAAAATAATGGAAATAGGTGGGAAAAAGAAAAATCTATATAATTTATTGGAAAAAAACAAAAGGAAGGGGGAAGAAACAGAAAGGGGGGTGGGGATGGAGGGGGGAGGTCAAGACCTAAAGTTGTTGAATTCAATATACAGTCCGGAAGGCTGTAAAGTGCCTAGTCGGAAGATGAGGTGTTGTTCCTCCAGTTTGCGTTGGGCTTCACTGGAACAATGTAGCAAGCCAAGGACAGACATGTGGGCAAGAGAGCAGGGTGGAGTGTTGAAATGGCAAGCGACAGGGAGGTTTGGGTCATCCTTGCGGATAGACCACAGGTGTTCTGCAAAGCGGTCGCCCAGTTTACGTTTGGTCTCTCCAATGTAGAGGAGACCGCATTGGGAGCAACGAATGCAGTAGACTAAGTTGGGGGAAATGCAAATGAAATGTTGCTTCACTTGAAAGGAGTGTTTGGGCCCTTGGAGGGTGAGGAGAGAGGAAGTGAAGGGGCAGGTTTTACATCTTTTGCGTGGGCATGGGGTGGTGCCATAGGTGGGGGTTGGGAGTAGGGGGCGATGGAGGAGTGGACCAGGGTGTCCCGGAGGGAACGATCCTTACGGAATGCCGATAAGGGGGGTGAAGGGAAGATGTGTTTGGTAGTGGCATCATGCTGGAGTTGGCGGAAATGGCGGAGGATGATCCTTTGAATGCGGAGGCTGGTGGGGTGATAAGTGAGGACAAGGGGGATCCTATCATGTTTCTGGGAGGGAGGAGAAGGCGTGAGGGCGGATGCGTGGGAGATGGGCCGGACATGGTTGAGGGCCCTGTCAACAACCGTGGGTGGAAAACCTCAGTTAAGGAAGAAGGAGGACATGTCAGAGGAACTGTTTTTGAAGGTAGCATCATCGGAACAGATGCGACGGAGGCGAAGGAACTGAGAGAATGGGATGGAGTCCTTACAGGAAGCGGAGTGTGAGGAGCTGTAGTCAAGGTAGCTGTGGGAGTCGGTAGGCTTATAATGGATATTGGTGGACAGTCTATCATCAGAGATTGAGACAGCGAGGTCAAGGAAGGGAAGGGAAGTGTCAGAGATGGACCACGTGAAAATGATAGAGGGGTGGAGATTGGAAGCAAAATTAATACATTTTTCCAAGTCCTGACGAGAGCACGAAGCAGCACCGAAGTAATCATCGAAGTACCGGAGAAAGAGTTGTGGAAAGGGGCCGGAGTAGGACTGGAACAAGGAATGTTCCACATACCCCATAAAGAGACAGGCATAGCTGGGGCCCATGCGGGTACCCATAGCCACACCTTTTATTTGGATGAAGTGAGAGGAGTTGAAGGAGAAATTGTTCAGTGTGAGAACAAGTTCAGCCAGACGGAGGAGAGTAGTGGTGGATGGGGATTGTTTGGGCCTCTGTTCGAGGAAGAAGCTAAGGGCCCTCAGACCATCCTGGTGGGGGATGGAGGTGAAGAGGGATTGGACGTCCATGGTGAAGAGGAAGCGGTTGAGGCCAGGGAACTGGAAATTGTTCATGTGACGTAAGGTGTCAGAGGAATCACGGATGTAGGTGGGGAGGGACTGGACAAGGGGAGAGAGAAGGGAGTCAAGATAACGATAAATGAGTTCTGTGGGGCAGGATCAAGCTGACACGATCGGTCTACCGGGACAGTTCTGTTTGTGGATTTTGGGTAGGAGGTAGAAGCGGGCCGTCCGAGGTTGGGCGACTATCAGGTTGGAAGCTGTGGGAGGAAGATCCCCAGAGGAGATGAGGTCAGTGACAGTCCTGGAAACAATGACTTGATGTTCAGTGGTGGGGTCAAGGTCCAGGGAGAGGTAGGAGGAAGTGTCTGTGAGTTGACGCTCAGCCTCCGCGAGGTAGAGATCAGTGCGCCAGACAACAACAGCACCACCCTTGTCAGCGGGTTTGATGACGATGTCAGGGTTGGACCTGAGAGAATGGAGTGCAGTAAGTTCAGCGAGAGAGAGATTAGAATGGGTGAGAGGAGCAGAGAAATTGAGACAATTAATGTCGCGCCGACAGTTCTCAATGAAAAGATCAAGAGAAAGTAAGAATCCAGAGGGAGGGGTCCAGGTAGAGGGAGAATATTGGAGGTGGGTGAAAGGATCTGTTGAACGGGGAGAGGACTCCTGCCCAAAGAAGTAAGCCTGGAGACGAAGACGGCGGAGGAAGAGTTCAGCATCGTGCCGAGCCCGAAATTCATTAAGGTGAGGATGTAGGGGTATGAAACTAAGTCCTTTGCATTCTTAATTAGCACATTCGTTTAGATAATATCACCAACTTCGACACCTATGTGTTCTTTTGTTCTGCTGTCTGTGACATCTTTTGATGATCTGCTTCCATCACTGCTTTTGCCTACAACCACACCACCCCCCTCCACTTCTCTCCCCCCACCCAACCCCACCCCCCCCACCACCTTAAACCAGCTTATATTTCACCTTTTCCTGGGATTCGCCTAGTTCTGTCGAAGGGTCATGAGGACTCGAAATGTTAACTCTTTTCTTCTCCGCCGATGCTGCCAGACCTGCTGAGTTTTTCCAGGTAATTCTGTTTTTGTTTTGTATTTCCAGAATCCGCAGTTTTTTGTTTTTTGTTTTTAACTCTGTTGCACATGGCTGTACTATTTTATTCCACAGTCTGATGCTCTTATTAATATTTTCCAGAAGGCATCACATTACTTTAAAGCTTGCTTTTCACCTTTGGCTATTAACTTCCCGTCTGTATGGATGCTAATGTAAAAATTGCAGTTTCTTCATAAATGCGATCTGATCAACTGCATCTGTTTCAGGTCACTAACTTGCCCCTCTCTCTAAAATTTTGCCCATTCAATATTCAGGCAAATTTCTGCAATAATTGTTGTCTAGAGACAATGTAGAAAAATAGTCTTCCTTTAACTGGGGTGTATTTTTTTATATATCACAGATGTGTTACATTCAGATTCTATGACCAGCAAGTATCACTAGGCTGGAAAAAATCCTTTTTGGCCAATTGCAGATTTCACAAAAGTGTAACAGGAAAAATGGTGATAAGGATTTTATATTTTAAAGAACATTTTCATGCTATTTTTAAGCTTTTACTACCTGTGAAATGCTAGTGACCTTTAAAAGAAAATGTTTCCATGCTAAATGTGCTTAATATTTTAAAACTCCATGTAGTTTGGATAAAGGAAAATAAACTTAAAATCTACCACTCATACTCATGGAAAAGTTGAATTTGTGAGACCATTTTTTTAGGCAAAAAGTTATGGGGTCAACTTTGACATGGGTAATGTTTTTGAGGGGCTTCCTTTTAATTAAACTCACCTGGCACAACTAACGCTCTCAAAATAATTCAAAAGCTAATGGAGAAAGTAATTCCCACAATGGCCATTTATTGTTTCTCTCACTCTCTGTTTTTATTTGTGAGCCACCCCACCACCGTCACACCCGGAAGAGGAAGTGGCAGCATCAGCTGGGCTTACGGTTTCAATGCTGCTCTCAGGGGACAGAAATTTGCCTGAACATTGAATGTGCAAGGTTTTAGAGATAGAGGAGCAAGGGAAGAAGCCAAGGAAAGGGAAGAGCCACACATTGGAAAATGTCACGCTCACGGCTCCCAGCCTTCGACCTAGGCCTTGGTGTAGCGGGACTGCACTGAGTCAACAATCACAAGGGCCCGCCCGGGAGGAAAACAAACAGTAAAAACTGGGAAATAAGAATACTGGTCCAAACTGTTTTTTTCCTCCTAGGTGATTGGCAAGCCTTTAGGAAGGCTGAAGGCGATGATTGAGCGTACAAAGCCCGGTTCACATATTTAATGTTTGCTGTGGAAATTGGCCCCTGCACTCTGTTTCCTTGTGTACTGTTTATTTCTCTCCTTCAAGCTCTCAGTTTCTCCCCCCACAAAATCAAATTTGATCAACACTCTTCCTGCTTTAATTGACAAATAGAAGTGAGAGAAAATGCGGTAGGATTAACTTATTTTTAATGAATTGAGGTTTTTGATGATTGTAGAAATTGTACTTTGGTTCTGAAATCTTGGGGCTTTGATCCTGGAAAAACTTGTTTGCCTTTTACATGAGGTTTGCGAAAAACTATGGGCGGAATCATCCCAGATTTGCGGGCATGAAAAAAAGTTTCACCTGCAGGCCACAATGGCGGGTTTTCACACTGTATCATCCCCTTCTTAACACGTCCCGCCTCATTAATAATGCATTCACGGGAAACATGCCGGATTGTGGGTGGGTGGGTGGGCTCGGATTTGTCTGCCACACCATGACTTCAGTGCTTCCTCGCTCCAGGCACCATATTTAAAGTGCACCAGATCACAGCCTACTTCACATTTACAGACCAAGACTGCTCCAGGTGACAAATAGTCCCGAAAGCAAAGAAGACGGCAACCCCCAAATTTAGTGACACCTCTCTGGGGAGCCTATTGGATGCAGTGGAAGGCCACGGCGATGTCCTCTACCACAGCTCTGGCCGCAGGAGGTCCACCAGAGTCGCCAATCCAGCCTGGGAGGTCGTGGCAGCGATGGTCAGCGCCAACACAGCACAGAGGAGCTCAGCCATCATGAGCAGGAAGAGGATGAATGATCTCATCCATTCTGCCAGGGTAAGTCAACCACATCATCCCTCTCAACTTACACTCTCAAACCCATCACACATCCACAGGGATCTCACATCTCAAAGGACAACACCACTAACTCTCACACACACCCTCACATCTCCATCAGGCTTATATACTCTTGAGTTCACATATTCATCCCATCCAAGCCTCTGCTCACCACATAAACATTCCACACAGCGCCATTCATCCTGCTCACACTCTCTCCATCTGTTTTCATGCAGGAGAAGCTGTCTCACATCAGCAGGGAGAGGTCCCAGACTGGGAAGGGAGTGATCCTCATTGGGTTGCTTAGAAACTTTGAGGGGTGTGCCATCGCGCTGACTGGTGAGGATGTGGAATGTTGGTGGTGATGGTGAGGTCAGCAGCACATACCCATGTGAGGAACCTGCACCACGTCATCCCTCAAATGAACTGGGAGTGCTCTCTCTCCTGCTTTTGACTCTGCTGCCGTGCAGTAATTATCTCTACTTTGGTTCACAGGGAGCTCTGCCTATCGACTGACGCCCTCATCCAACCAGTCCCTCAGCTCCATTTGCATCCTCACCTCTACCCAAGCCTCCATTGAAGAGCTGGAAATAAGCAGCCTGGAAGACCCAACACAGCGCTTACCCACACCCTCCACCAGCACAGAGACACACACCTTGGTGGGATCTAGATCTAGAGCAAGCTCAGGTTCACAATCTGGTGGTCACTGCACAGACACGTATATGCAGCAGGAGGAGGCAGGTTCAGCCGAGCTCCCCAGCTCTCAGAGGACCGTTGAGGAAGAGGCATCTGTGATGTCCGGGTCAGATGATGAATCTCTGGACTCGGCCTTCCAACTCATTGTGGAGAATCAGCATAAGGAAGGGGAACATAACGCAGAGCTGTTGGAAGCCCTCAACAGAGTGGTACTCGAGTTGGAGGAGTGCATCTGCCTGCCCTCTGATCAAGTGCTGCCCACACGTGCGTGCATTGAGGTCTCCATGGGAAGGATGGCAGATGCCGTGGAGACCCTGGTCAAGCAGAACATGGAGATGTGCGCAGACCTTCACTCCATCGTGATAGCCATGGGCGAGTTCCTACAGTGGCAACATGAGAGGGAAATGGGGCACCTTGATGTCCCTCCAGGTGCTCTTTACCCTCAAGGAGTCAGACTGGGGCCCTTGGACACCCAAAGGGTGGAGGATTGGCAGCTGGACACCTCTGGCTTATCCACTCTGGAATCTCAGACTGTCCACTCCCTCCAAGTTCCCTTTGCCTGTGAACCTTTCAACCTCGTCCTCTGTCACCACAGAGGGAGCATCCAGGCCACAGGAGGACAGGCAAAGCAAGCCGGGGCCCTCAAGGCCTTGGGTCTCCAGAGGCCAAAGTCATAAGAAGCAACAGGGCCAACTATTGCACAGGCTGTGTCTACCCCTGTTGGGGATGTCACGGCAGCATCTAGAAGAAATGGTAACATAAGAACATAAGAAATAGGAGCAGGAGTAGGCCATTCAGCCCCTCAAGCCTGCCCCACCATTCAATAAGATCATGGCAAAGTTAAGAAATTCTGATTACAAATTGTTGTATGGGTGAATACATTTTGTCACTTTACAATCTGAAAATATATTCACTTTCACCGAGTAATGTGTAATGGTATCTTTCAGCTTCATTTACAGGCTTCACAAGCCCTCACCCTGCCTACCCCCCTCATTGGCAGTTCAGCTGCACACAGCCGGCCCACGATTGATTCTGGAGGGAGTTGTGTGTGTGTGGCAGGGCCTTTTGGGGCCTCATGCAAGCACTCTCCCATGTACATAGAGTCTCCATCCATCACACTAGTCTCAATGTCCTGAGCATTTTCAATGCTGCCTGTTGGAGTTCGCTTTCAGTTGTCCATCTGAGCTGACCTGCATCTCCCCACAACCCACTGATCACACTCCCATGCAGCTCTTGTGCCCGTCTAGCACAAGGCTCCACTCTTTTTTGATTTTGACAGCAATGGTGGTGATCAAGTATATTGTCAGCTCCCCCATGCTTTCCCCTCCCCCAGTCACCCATATCCTTTCCCCCATCACTGCCAAACCCCCTGGCATCACCTTGCACCTCCCCACCCTCACCAACCAACCAGAAAACTTGTTGATTCAGAGTGTCCAGGTGAATGTGCACATTCCCTTCCTTTCTGAGAATCGCATCCCCATCCATATTGACCTCCCCCACCTCCTCCTTCCCACCCCCAGGGTCCATGTCTGCCTCTGAGCCCCCACAACCACCCTTGCCGTCCCTTCTACCAGTGCTGATGCCCCTCTCCTCCCACCCTACCAGCTCCCTCTGCACCTTCACACACTCACCATTCCCTCCTACCACGTCCACCCTTAGTTCACTCCCCAGGAGGCAGTCATTGACTCCACAGACTCCTCCCTTGCACGTTGACCTGGACATCCCCCCGTCCTTACTCCCTCTTCCACCTTACTGCCTCCCCCCGGACACTTGCCCCACTCCAAACTCCCTCCTCCCCCAGGACACCTTGTCGCCTCCAACTCCCTCCTCCCGCCAGACACCTTGCCCCCTCCAAATTCCCTCCCTTACATCTTCCTCCTCCCTTACACCTACTTCTCCACTTGCTGTACTCTTCCCCATTAGACCTTCCTCCACCCACCACCGCCAACCTCACCCGCGCTCCGACACCTTCATCTTTTAATACCTGCAGACATATTTTCATCAGTCTATTTTTAGGTCAAAATGACAATTCTCACTTATTAAATACTATTTCAGGTTAAATTTAAAAAACAAACAAATACTAAAATGTGGCAATCTTTAATGTACGGTGTCTCAGCAATAGCAGACATTGTGGATACCATCTTGCCAAACTGGGTATTACAGATGGATTAAATAATTCGACCTCTGTCACAATTTCTCTGTTTCAGTTTAACAAAGCAGCAGGCAAGAATTTATAAAAATGGAAGGCGTTGTATTCCACTCAAAATGTTAACTCTGTTTCCTCTCTCCACAGATGCTGCTAGATCTGCTGAGTCTTGCCAGCAATTTCTGCTTTTATTTCAGATTTCCTACATCTGCGTGTTTTGCTTTTCTTCCAGTACATAAGAGTGTTTGACTGCTTTGTATCATCACATTCACTTTTTCCCCACTCTGGGGAACAAACAGATGGATTAGCAGCCTGACTATCATTGTGTTTGAACAATATCATGAACCTTTTACCTTGGGCCGACAAGCCCTGCAGTGGGACTTGAATGCAGATTTCCAACTGTTACCTGCTGAGCCACAAGAATGTTGTTTAGTCTTCTTTCACAGGATGATACTTAGACATTCCAAGTTTTACCAATAACTATCTGGAGGAGTTTTAATAAGTTTTTGTCTTCCAAGTGAGAAAAAGTTTTAGAGGATTAACAGTTTATTTCCATCCTGTCTGTACAGCAGCGCTTTGCAAACTATTTTACAATGTCACTCCATTTTAATATTTGAAAATTAATGTGACCCCAGGCATCAGCAAAAACAAAACAGCAATTGAGCAGCACAGTAACATTCAGTATATAATTATTAAAGTTTGCATATTATGGATCAACATATAATAAAATACCATGTAAATATGAAAATCTGTTTTTAAAGTACTTTGTAATAATGTTATTATCTTATGTGCTTATGTGTAGGTTTTAACCAAGCTCTCCATATTCCCCAATGGTGAAAAACTCAGTAAGGCCCCTCTACCCCATCTCCTACGCACACAGTAATCAAACCCTCTCCCCCCGACACACACACAGTAATCAGCGCCTCTCCCCACCAACACACACAGTAATCAACCCCTCTCCTCTGACACACACAGTAATCAGCCCCTCTCTCCACCAACACACACAGAGTAATCAGCCCCTCTCCCTCCACCCAAACACACAGTAATCAACACCTCTCTTCCCCGACACACACACAGTAATCAGCCCCTCTCTTCCCTGACACACACAGTAATCAGACCCTTTCCTCCTGACACACGCACAATAATCAGACCCTCTCCCCCCCCCCCACACACAGTAATCAACCCCGGTCCCCTGTCCCCACTACACACACATTAATGAGCCCTCTCCCCTTCACTGCACACAGTAAGCAGACCCTCTCCCTCTGCTCTCAGTAAGCAGACCCTCTCCCTCTGCTCTCAGTAAGCAGACCCTCTCCCCCCACACACAGTAAGCAGACCCTCTCCCACCGCACACAGTAAGCAGACCTTCTCCCCCCGCGCACAATAAGCCGACCCTCTCCCCCCACGCACAACAAGCAGACCCTCTCACTGCCCCACCCCATACACAGTAAGCAGACCCTCTCCCCCCGGCACACATACAATAATCAGACCCTCTTCCCCCCCACACACAGTAATCAACCTCTGTCCCCTCTCCCCACTACACACACATTAATGAACCCTCTCCCCTTCACTGCACACAGTAAGCAGAGCCCCATCCTCCGCACACAGTAAGCAGACCCTCTCCCTCTGCTCTCAGTAAGCAGACCCTCTCCCCCCACACACAGTAAGCAGACCCTCTCCCCCCATACACAGTAAGCAGACCCTCTCCCCCCGCACACAGCAAGCCGACCCTCTCCCCCCATGCACAGTAAGCAGACCCTCTCCCTCAATCTACAGTAAGCAGACCCTCTCCCACCGCACACAGTAAGCAGACCCTCTCCTCTGCATGCAGTAAGCAGACCCTCTTCCTCCACACACAGTAAGCAGACCCTCTTCCTCCACACACAGTAAGCAGACCCTCTCCCACCGCACGCATAAGCAGACCCTCTCCCCTGCACGCAGTAAGCAGACCCTCTTCCTCCACACACAGTAAGCAGACCCTCTTCCTCCACACACAGTAAGCAGACCCTCTCCCCCAATCTACAGTAAGCAGACCCTCTCAACCCACACACAGTAAGCAGACCTTCTCCCCCTGTACACAGTAAGCAGACCCTCTCCCCACCCCACCCCATACACAGTAAGCAGACCCTCTCCCCCCGCACACAGCAAGCCGACCCTCTCCCCCCGTGCATAGTAAGCAGACCCTCTCCCCCTGGCACACACACAATAATCAGGCCCTCTACCCCCCCACACACAGTAACCAACCCCTGTCCCCTCTCCCCTCTACACACACATTAATGAACCCTCTCCCCTTCACTGCACACAGTAAGCAGAGCCCCACCCTCCGCACACAGTAAGCAGACCCTCTCACCCTACACACAGGAAGCAGACCCTCTCCCCCCACACACAGTAAACAGACCCTCTCCCACCGCACACAGTAAGCAGACCCTCTCCCCCAATCCACAGTAAGCAGACCCTCTCCACCCACACATAGGAAGCAGACCCTCTTCCCTGCACACTGTAAGCAGACCCTCTCCCCCCACACACAGTAAACAGACCCTCTCCCACCGCACACAGTAAGCAGACCATCTCCCACCGCACACAGTAAGCAGACCCTCTCCCACCGCACACAGTAAGCAGACCCTCTCCCCTGCACACAGTAAGCAGACCTTCTCCCCCCATACACAGTAAGCAGACCCTCTTCCTCCACACACAGTAAGCAGACCCTCTCCCACGATATACAGTAAGCAGACCCTCTCCCCCGCACACAGCAAGTCGACCCTCTCCCCCCACACATAGTAAGCAGACCCTCTCCCGCCCCACCTTATACACAGTAAGCAGACCCTCTCCCCTGGCACACAGCAAGCCAACCCTCTCCCCCCATGCACAGTAATCAACCCCTGTCCCCTCTCCCCACTACACACATGTTAATGAGCCCTCTTCCCTTCACTGCACACAGTAAACAGACTCTCTCCCCCCCACACACAGTAAGCAGACCCTCTCCCCCCATGCACAGTAAGCAGACCCTCTCCCCTCTCCCCTCCACACACACACACTAATGAGCCCTTCTCCCCTTCCCCACACATGCTATAATCAGCCACTCTCTTCTCCCCTCTCTCTACCATAACACACAATAATCAGCCCCTCTTCCACCACCACCACCCTCCTTCCCCCGCCACCAAACCCCCACCCCTCCTTATCTGCACTTTTAGTCTGGTTGTTGATGTCTGCGAAGCAGAGTTGCCAGTCTGGAGTAAGGAACCGGTACAACAGGAGCAGAAACACATTAAAGTTTGAAGTCACCACTCACCTTCCTGGCTCAGCCACATGACCTTGTGGTTTTTCCCACACTCAGTCACTGGGTTACATTTGCTTGCCTCTACCTGCGCCAAATGGACACATAAACACCCCAGACCCTCTTGGCACTTTCTGATAAAAGCATTTTCTGAAGTTAAACGGGTGTTTTGGGCTCACCATCTGCCCCTTGCTGTTTGGTGACAAGCAGTCTGTGAGTCCAGGGCTGTTGATCCCGCCGGATTCTCCTCTCCACTGATGCCATTGCTGCCTTAGAGGAGGGGGGAGCTCGCGGCCCCAAACGTGACCTCTGCAACATCGTCAGGGGTCACGACCCGCAGTTTTGGAGTCCCTTTGTTAAAGGGGTATGATTGTGCAAAAATCTCCCATTGCCCTACAGCTCAGACTGACATTTTCAAGTTAGCTATTTTATAATCACAATTTATTCCCTAACACTGGTTTCAGTAGTCCGGAGCACAAGACTGTTTTAATAATGGAACATTATCTGAGTAAAATGCAGGATGTATTTCAAATTAGTTACAAAGATATTAATGATTATAACAAAACTATATAAATAATTGATGTATAAATAATTACATTTAACCATATATTGAGTGGGTTTGAGAAAGTATCAGTGTCGTAGCAATGGTCACATGTATAGTACGATGCAGAATAGAGAGAACTACAGAACTAAACAATGATTTAACTTATTCAATTTACCAAAAAATGGTTCCCCTGCAATTTGAATAATTTAAATGAAATTTGAAACGAGAAATTTAATTGCTAGGTTATTAAATTCCACCTTTAACAAATTTCAGATCCTCAGCTCTGCTTAACTAACACCTTCCAACTAAGGTCATTATGTTTGTTGCCATAGTAACAGTAGAGCTCTTGATGCATATTATGATTATGAATACCCAGCACTTATTGCGCAGACATTTATCACAATTTTTTAAAAAAATTCAGATTTTAACAATCCACTGATGTTTTTGTCTTGAAGCTTTGGAAATCTTAAATGGCCTTCACAGTGTTGTGCAACTGACTGTGAATTAAAACTATGCGAAACCCTTCAAAATGTACACACGAGGGCAAGAAACAAGACGCCCCAGTCTTCACGGATTTTGCCTCAAGGGTTTCTTGTTTTAGCAAATGTTGCTATACAGCGATAAAACTCATAACCAAAACCATCAAACAAAATGGGGGAGTAGTTCCAAATGAATACTAATTGCGGAGTATCTCAACCCTGCCAATTTTCTTTGTGAACCATTTTCCAGCTGTAGAAATCAATTCATGGAAATTTTCCGACATCTATATACTCAGGGTCATTTTATATTAAGATAAGGTTCAAATATTTGCTCTGTTAAAAAAAAAACAGGTTTATGGATTATCTTGCTTCTGAGCGATGGGCCTGAATATATCTAGTTCAATAAGATGAGAGCATATTGTTCGATGTGTTAGCCTGCATATTCAGACTGGAGTGGACTTCTGGCAGAGCAGGGCTTCTGTCCATCATAGAGATGCAACTTTGATCCCTGCCAAATTGCCAGCCAGGGGGCTATTAAATAGTATCCACAGCCTCTGCCTGGAGTCTGTGGCAACAAGAGGAGGCAGGGGACCTCCTAGATGACTGAAAATTGTTTGATAATTTTTAAAGTGTTGTGCCCTCCTCCTGGGCCTGTGCAAGGCCATGATCTGTGAACAATTGCAATGGCCTCTTTCTTGACAATCCTCTTAGGCCCCTGCCTTCCACTGACCTTTGAACTCAGGACACCCAAAAGAGAAATTGGCAGAAACTGTGATTGAGGCCCCAGTTACGACATTTAAGTATTCTCGTTATGGGTTTGTCCACTAATGGAAGGACATATTTTACACCATAGACCTGCCCTCTGGGAAACTGGGGATAGGAAGTGATGGAGTTGTGGTTGAGTGCACCTTTAAGCACTTTTATGTCACTGTAAGTCCCAAGTTTTTCCAAAAAATGGTGGCAGGAGGCCAGAAGGTCATGGCTGTTCTGCTTATAATGTGCACGATAATAACAATGACATAATATATTTTATATATATGTATTATAATATATGTAGAATCTTTAACATTGTAAAGCATAATCATCTCAAGGTGCTTCACAGGAGCGTTATTAAGCAAATTTGACACTGAGCCACATGAGGAGGCACTAGGATAAGTGGCCAAAAGCTTGGTCAAAGAGCTGGTTTTAAGGGGAGTCTTGATGAAGGTGAGAAAGGTGGAGAGCTTTAAGATGTGAATTCCAGAACTTAGGGCCTAGCTCCATCTGGACTTGCCTGATAATTGTTTTAACTTTTTCTGGCATGTGATAATGAGTTGCATTTTCTCCAACATCTGGTTACAGCACAGAAAGAACTATAACCATCTTAACAGTTGTGCCATGGTAAGATTCCCCTCACATTTCTCATTCTTTCCTTACAGGACCCTCTGCACTATCAATCATTCCCTCCCCCACCTCCCTTCGTTGACCATAGATCAGCAGAAGACACTGTGTTGCAGATCTCCTTTCTTCTTCCCTCAAAAGATATTATTGCCCTCACAAATATATGTCCCTTTTAGCCATACATGTTTCTTCCAGTCACCATGCACATTATGGCCAGATGGCTCACTTATTGTGAGAGTTGAAATGAAAGAACTTATAAGAAGGAAGAGCAGGATAGGCTACATAGCCCTTTGACCTGCCCCACCATTCATCAAGATTCTGCCTGGTCTTCTACTTTAACTTCACTTCCCTGACCTATCTTTTGATTCACTTAGTGGCCAAAATCTATTGATCTCGTTCTTTAATATACTGAATGACTAAGTGCCCACAGCTCTCTGGGGTAGAGAATTCCAAAGATTCTCAACCCTTTGAGTGAAGAAATATCTCCCCATCTCAGTCCTAAATGGATGAACCTCTTATCCTGAGGCTATGACCCCGAATTCAAGTCCCTCCATCCAAGGGAAACAGCCTCTCAGTATTTATACTGTCAAACCTTCTAAGAATTTTGTACATTTGAATAAAATAATTTCTCATTCTTCTAAACTCCAGAGAATATAGGACAATTCTACTCAAACTTTCATCCTAGGATGCCTGAGAATCAGCCTTGAAAATGCAGAAGGTCCTGCAAGGCTTGTGAATGAACGGATGAACCTTCGTTGCACCCTGTCTAAGGGAAGTATAATCCTTACTTAATTAAGGAGACCAAAACTGTACACAGTGCTCCAGGTGTAGTCTTACCAAAGTGCTGTATAATTAGAGCAAGTTATTGTTGCTCTTATATTCCAGCCCCACACAATGAAGGCGAACATACCATTTACCTTCCTATTGCTGTACTGTACCTCCATGTTAACTTTCTGTAATTTGTGTACAAGAACACCAAATCCCTTTGATTACCAATATTTACTAGTCTCTCATATTTTAAAGATATTCTGTTTTTTAAATTTTCTTTGCCAAAATTTCCCCAGCAGGTGGGGAGGTGATGAGGAAGGACAAGGAAAGATCTAACTGGAGGGCCAGCACACATCAAAGGCCCAGCATTTAAAAAAAGATGAGTTATGTGTACCAGCAATTGCTGAATGTATTAGGCTCCTTGCCAGGGAGCACATGTTGAACAGAATGGTAAAGTCCACTACCCTCTTGTACTGGGTTCTTATGCATGGTGTCAACACTTTGCAATCAACCATGGACCATGTAGTTACCATGAGGGTCGCTACAGCTGATTTCTCTCCCCTTTGTGAGACTATGTCAGCAGTCTTAATATTGCAGGAATGGAATCATGCGGGCTCTGGGTTCCACCATCTTCTCTGCCTTGGACAAATGGATAGGAGATAAAACTTGGATCACAGATCTCCTCCTGGCAGAGCCTTAAGAATATTAAACTTCAGTCCAGTTGCTGGGGCAGCTGTGTAATGAGAATGGGAAGTGGTCATCTCTCATGAAGACCACACTAGGTATCCTTTCAGCCTCCAGGCTGGTGCTAGAGGATCGGCTGGACCACACTGCTATGACAGATGCTGAGATCCTGGAACTCACTGTCCACAAGCATCTTATGAACGTTTGAATGACCTGCAGCAACCTCCCATCTGCCAGACGAAGTGCTCCTGTCAAGCTGCTATTGAAAAGCTCCGGCTGAAGACAACAATGGGGCCTTGCCCTACTCCTTTACCATCTTCCATATCTTGTCTCCTCATCTTCATCATGTTGAAGGCCCTCCTCCAGTGGTGGCTCCATGTGTTGTCTTCATTGCAGTGCTAAGCTATGCAGCCCATAAGCACCACAATCATACTGGACCCTCTCTTTGGGCTACTCTTTAAGAAACCATCAGATGTGTCCAGGCACCTGAAATGTTGTTTGCAGGCTCCAATGATCTCAGTGAAGGTTCCAATTAACCCCTGGATCCAAATGTAACAGAGTAATGCTGCTGAGTATGGCTTCCTAAGAGTTGTCACAGGGAATAGTCCTGGGGGAGGAAACCTATTTGCAAAGCATCACTTCTGGCAATTTCCTGTGACAGAAAATGCTGTGACTGCTACCTGTGCAGCCCGAGACATGTTTGTTATCTATCAGGGGACAGCTGGGGTAGAATGGATGGCTGGTAGACATTAATAACATCATGGCAGCTGCTAAGAAGGTGGGTACAAACTTGCATGATGTAAGGTTGGTCACATTCGGTGCACATTAACAGGGATGAACTTGTTGCAATTCAAGCAGGCAGCTTTGTGTGTCAGAGCCTGTATAGTGATGTGGTTGTAATCAATGATGCCCTGGACTATGCTGTGGCTTCTAATTGGCCATGACAAAAACATTGAACAGTTTCGCTAGCAATCAAGACATCAGCCACTCATTTAGTACAAATATGGATTGCAGATTTGACTGATGTTGCTGATGGCCCCTGTGATAGCCTGGAAGGAATTGGTGACAAAGAAGGTTAGGGCTTAAGTGGCCTTGACTGCAGAACACAGTGCTGTGTTAATGGTCTTCTTGCAGGATATGACAGCTTTGTCAGTGCTTCCCTGGAGATTCAATTCTATATTGTGCCATTGTGCAATGTATTTGTCTTTCTGTATATTTTCAATTACTTCTTCACTCGTCAACCTAATACAAAATTGTTTGTATTTTTCATAATTCATTAAAATCAATCATTAAAAAATATTCAATAATTGTCAGGATTCTGCAAAAGTAAATCTGTAAGTAAAATTTGAACAGATTCAACATCAAGTGAGATGAATTTAATAGTATCAACAAAACCCAAAAGCTTGGCCAAAGAGGTAGATCTTAAGGAGTGTTGTAAAAGAAGAAAAAGAGTACTGGTCATTACAGTCATTGAATATGTTCAGGACTGAGATTGATAGATTTCTACATAGTAAAAACATCAAGGGATACAGGGATAGAGCAGGAAAATGGCGTTGAAATAGAAGATCAGTCATGATCTCATTGAATGGCAGAGCGGGCTCGAAGGGCTAACAGTAGCTATGCTGTTAGACAGAGAATAAATCAAGAAATAATGAGGGCATGTAAAAAAGCAGTATATTAATCATGGGTGACTTTAATCTCCATGTAGATTGGGAAAATCAAATTAGCAGAGGTAGCCACGAGCAAGAATTCATAGAGTGTATTCAGGACAGTTTCTTAGAACAATATGTTGTGGATCCAACCAAGGACGAGGCTATTTTGGATCTGGTAATGTGGAATGAGGCAGGTTTAATAAGTGATTTCAGAGTAAAAGATTTGTAACATGGTGGAATTTAGCATTCAGTTTGAGAGTGAGAAACTTGGGTCAGAAACAACTGTGCTAAACTTAAATAAGGGTAATTATAAAGGAATGAGGGCAGAGTTAGCTGGAGTGGACTGGGAAAGGAGCTTAGTAGAAAAGATGCTTGATGAACAATGGCAGACGTCCTAGAAAATATTTCATGACTCTCAACAAAGATATATCCCAGTGAGGAAGAAGGATTGTAGGAAGGGGATAAACCAACAATGGTTAACCTAGGTAGTTAAGGATAGTATCAAAGTGAAAGAAAAACATACAATGTGCCAAAGATTAGTGGTAAGCCAGAGGATTGGGAAAGTTTTAAAAACCAACAGAAGATGACCAAATAAAAAATGAAGAGGGAGAAAATAAACTTTGAGGGTAAACCAGCAAGTAATATAAAAATGGACAGTAAAAGCTTCTTTAAATATATAAAAAGGAAGAGAGAGGCCAAAGTCAATATAGACTCTTAGACAATGAGGCTGGGGAGATAATAATGGGGAACCAGGGAATGGCAGAGGAGTTGAATAAATACTTTGCATCAGTCTTCATGGTAGAAGATACTAAAACCATTCCAAAAATACTAAATAATCATGGGGCAAAAGATGGGGAGAAAATAAATACAATAACTATCACTAGAGAAAAAGTACTAGGGAAAGTAATGGGGCTAAAGGCAAATAAGTTACCTAAACCTGATGGTTGCACCCTAGGATATTAAAGGAAGTAGCTACAGAGATAGTGGGTGCACTGGTAGTAATCTTCCAAGAAACCTTAGATTCTGGAAAAGTCCCAGAGGATTAGAAAACTGCCAACATAACACCCTCATTCAAAAAGGGAGGGAGACGAGACACAGATAACTATAGGCCAGTTAGTTTAACATCTGTCAAGGGAAAATGTTGGAGTCTATTATAAAGGATGTAATAGTAAAGCATTTAGAAATGCATAATATAATCAAGCAGAGTCAGCATGGCTTCATGAAGGGGACATCATGCCTGACAAATTTATTAGAATTCTTTGAGGAGGTAACAAGTAGGATAGATAAAGGGGAACTAGTAGATGTAATATATTTGGATTTACAAAAGGCATTTGATAAGATACCACACATAAGGCTACTTAATAGGATAAGAGCCCATGGCATTGGGAATAGTATATTAGCATGGATAGAGGATTGGCTAACTAATAGAAGACAGAGAGTTGGGATATGAGGAGCATTTTCAGAATGACAACCTGTAACTAGTGGAGTGCCACAGGGATCAGTGCTGGGGCCACAATTATTTAAAATATATATTAATGGCTTGGATGAGGGAACTGAATGTATTATCGCCAAGTTTGTGGTTGACACAAAAATAGGTGGGAAGGCAAGTGGTGAGGATGACACAAAGAGTCTACAGAGGGATATAGACAGCTTAAGTGATCAGGCATAAACGTGGCAGGTGGAGTATCAGGTGGGAAAGTGTGAGGTTATGCACTTTGGCAGGAAGGATAGAGGAGCTTAATGTTATTTAAATGGAGAAAGACTGAAGAAAGCTGCAGCACAGAGGGATTTGAAGGTCCTCGTGCATGAATCCCAAAAAGCTAGTATACAAGTTCACCAGGTTAATAGGTAAGGCAAATGGAATATTGGCCTTTATTTCAAAGGGAATGGAGTATAAAAATAGGGAAGTCTGGCTAAAACTATACAAGGCACTAGTTAGACCACACCTAGAATACTGTGAACAGTTTTGGTCCCCTTATCTAAGGAAAGATATACTGACATTGGAGATAGTCCAGAGAAGGTTCACTAGGTTGATCCTGGGGATGGAGGGATTTTTTTACGAGGAGTGGTTGAGTACGTAGGGCCTGTACTCGTTAGAGTTTAGAATAATGAGAAGTGACTTTATTGAAACATATAAGATTCTTAGGAGGCTTGACAGGGTAGAAGCTGAGAGGTTGTTTCTCCTTGTGGGAGAGTCTAGGACCAGAGGGCATAATCTCAGAGTAAGGGGGAACCCATTTAAAACAGGTGAGGAGGAATTTCTTCTCTCAGAGGGTAGTGAATCTGTGGAATTCTTTACCACAGAGGGCTGTATAGGTTGGGTTGTTAAGTATATTCAAGACTGAAGTAGACAGATTTTTAATCAGAAAGGGAATCAAGGGTTATGGGGAAAAGGCAGGAAAATGGAGTTGAAGATTATCAGATCAGCAATGATCTCATTGAATAGCACGAGCAGACTCAATGGGCCGAACAGCCTACTTCTGCTCCTACGCCTTATGGTCTTAAGGACCAATGGCTCAATGGCCGACTCCTGCTCCTATTTCTTATGTTCTTATGTTGGAATTATAAAGATTACTGATGAAGTCTAGAACTATTTATACTTCAGCTTCACTCAATGTATAAACCTTTCCAAAGTTATTGCTGCATAAATTTTATCTGACACACTGCTTTCTCTCGACCAACCCAATCTTAAACAGAATTCAGGTCCTGAATTTCTACAGGCATAGGCAGGGGATCATCAGAACCTTTGAGGAAAAGGCAGAAACGGTTAATTCTTCCAACAATATTGCTGACGTCCTATCAAAGTTAAGGCAGGAGGTCAGGACAACATGGATGGAAACCCAGGGCCACAGTCACTAGATTGAAATGCAGGCCTTTTTGGCAGGAGCTTGATAGCTTCTGTAAAGGTAAAGAGAAAAGCAGAGGTGAGAATTTGTTGTCAAGTATCATCTTCCACGTCCTTTTCCCCTCCCTCCACATCCAACAATGCAGACTAGTTGTAATGTATCCATCATCGTAATATTCCTAAGATTCCAAACAGCTTAGTGGCTTCCTTCAGATAGGGCACATGGAGATTTTATAGGAGTGTGCTACACAAAGTTGAAGAGACCATCAAGCTTCAGATTTATTACAGCACATTGAAATACGTGTGTGTTCCCTTGTTCCCCAAGCAGTGAATCTTGGCAACATTCTTGGGAATATTAGCATGAAAGAATGAACAATGCATTCTTGAGGTATCACCCCAAAGATTTTTTTAAAATAAGTATCATCAAAACCAGTGCCATAAAGTACAACTGTGTCCAGAGACTTGTGACTCCAATATTCCTTTGGTTGAATAACGTTATTATTTTAAAATGCCCGTTTCCAGTCAGTGCCAACTGACTGTGAAAGATGTTTTCTTTGAAAAGCTTGAAAGTTCTGATGAAAATTCTTGCTTGCCTTGTTAAACAAGGCACATTATATCGGACAAGGGAGATTCCACAGACTGTGTGAGTTTAGAAGATTACTGCTGTTTCAGTAAGGCTGCCAAGATCTTGCATTGAACACCCTTCAACGCACTTATATACCTAATGCACTAATCAACTGATATGGTGATAATTGGGAATAATTTCTGCCCATCAGTGTGAACCATCTGTCACTCCGTTCCTGCTGCTATTGGAAAGTGTTTGCTGTCCTGAAGCTGGTCTGATTTTAACGCTGTGTTCGTGAATGGGTTTTGATTGACTTAAGATTTCACCCTCTATATTTGATACACTCAGTAGCTATTATGAGGCACTGGGTTTGCTGTATCCTCTTCGCATCAACCTTAAATGGGAATGCTGTACAGCAATATCTGAACAACACACAGACTTTGAGGTCACCTCTTTTTTTAAAACAAGGAATTCTTCAGTCTTTAAGAAATCCTGGAAGTCAGGGCTTCCCAAACTTTTTCCCACTGTCACCCCATTTCAGGGCTTGAAAATTGCTGGGACCCCACAGAGGGAGATGTGGGAGCGAAGGTGGAATGTTTAATCTTCAGTGATTTTCAAAAAACTACCTGTTCGCTGGCCTTTTTGGAGCAGGAATCAAACCGCATAGATTGGTCAGTTAGGCCATGCAAACCCCGTTTAAAAAAACGCAAGGATTTAAATAAAATTTTATTGTTGTCTCAGAGGTCACAACCCCAGAATCTCTTCTCGTGACCCCGCTGGGGGGGGGTGGCGACCCACAGTTTGGGAAGCCCTGCCGAAAGTGGAGAAATTATATGCATATGGCCAACAGTTTTGTGGTTTCAAATTGTACGTATTAAAGTCTGGCCATTGCGCAGATAGTCATCTCTTATAGCTGTGAAGGACAGTCAGTACATAACTTAAAGAGGGATACAGCTGGAAGCTGGACCATAAAGCACTGTTGCTGTTTCAAACTCGGTTCCCATAGCTACATTTCTAAATAGGATGTAAAGAGAGGAGGGGATGCCAGCCAAGAAGCAAAGAATCAGGTGAGCCTGGGCCTATAATTTGGGGCACAAAAAAAGGCCTTTTTAATCAAAAGAGTTATTTGCTGATGGTTATTATTTAGTGCTCAGGAATAGGAGATGGCAGACGAGCAAACACAAGGAGCTGTCTCATTGACTGACATTCTAGTTTCAAAATGTCACTGGAAATAGGATCGAGCAGGACTCTATCCATGTGCTCCTATGGGAGTAGGGGACAGTGGGTGAGACGGTGATGAGAGATAATGGGGAGAATTTTCTCCCTGTCGTGCAGGCGGGGAAGGAGCGGGTACGGGTGGGCATGCAACCCATCACCACCTGCAATCGACTGTGCGCCGCCATTTTACGTGGGCGGGCCAATTAAGGCGTGACACGCACCCAGAAGCACTGACCACTCCCTGTGTGGCCGGGGAGGGAGGAGGGAGAGTTGGGGCCTGCAATCTTTCGTGCACGTGTGTGAAAGAGCGCAGAAATCATGCCTCAGGGAGTTTAATGTCACTGTGAGAATCTGGAAAAATGATTTTTAAAAATTATTCGGACATGTGTGAACTGTGCCCTCTGGTTCTCGATATGTTTATGAGCGGGAACAGTTTCTCCCTATCTACTCTGACCAGGCCCCTCATGATTTTGAAAACTTCTATCAAGTCTCCTCTTAGCTTTCTCCTCTCCAAAGGAAACAATCCCAACTTCTCCAATCTTTCCTCATAAAAAATTCTCATCCCTGGAACCATTCTCGTAAACCTCTTCTGCACTCTCCTATGCGTTCACATCCCTCGTATAGTCTGGCATCTAGAACGGTACACGGTACACCAGCTGACCAGTGTCTTATATAAGTTCATCATAACCTCCCTGCTCTTGAACTCCATGCCCCTATTAATGAAGCCTAGAATACTGTATGCTTTATATACAGCTGTCTCCACCTGTCCTGCCACCTTTAATGACTTATGTACATATACACCCAGGTCACTGCTCCTGCACACCCTTTGAAATAGTATCCTTTATTTTATACTGTCTCTCCATGTTCTTTGTACCAAAGTGTATCACCTCACATTTCTCCGCATTGAACTTCATCTGCCACCTACCTGGCCATTCCACCAACTTGTCTATGTCCTTTTGAAGTTCTACATTGCCCTCCTCACAGTTTACAATTCTCCAAAGTCTTGTGTCATCTGCAAATTTTGAAATTATCCCCTGCACACCAAGATCTAGATCATTTATATTTATCAGGAAAAGCAAGGGCCCCAAAACCAAACTGGGAAACTCTATTACAAACCTTCTCCCAGCCCAAAAAATACCCATGAACCATTATTCTCTGTTTCCCATCCCTTAGTCAATTTTGTATCCATGTTGCTACTGTCCCTTTTATTCCATAACCTATAACCTACCTCACAAATCTGTACTGAATGCCTTTTGGAAGTCCATATACACTACATCAACAGCCTTGCCCTCAACAACCATCTCTGTCACCTCTTCAAAAAACTCCAGAAAGTGAGGTAAACACAATTTTCCTTTAACAAATCCATCCTCTCCTGAATCAATCCATATTTTTCGATGTGACTATTAATTCTATCTTGAATAATTGTTTCTAGAGGTTTCCCCACCACTGAAGTTAAACTGACTGGTCCGTAATTGCAGGGCAGATCTTTACAATCTTTTTTGAAGAAGGGCATGATGTTTGCAATTGTTCAGTCCTTCAGCACCTCCCCCGAATCCAGAGAACATTGAAAGATTATTGCCAGTGCCCCTGCAATTTCCACTCTCACTTCCTTCAATATTCTTTGATGTACCTCATCTGGTCCTGGTGTCTTATCAACTTTAAGTACTGACAGCTTATCCAAAACCTCCTCCTTATCAATTTTAAACTCCTCTAGTGATTGAGTTTCCTCCTCTGTCACTATGGCCTGTTAAAGACAGATGCAAATTTAACACCTCAGCCACGCCTCTTGCCTCTATGCGTAAATCCCCTTTTTGATCCTGAAGTGGCCCCATTCCTCCTTTTACCACCATTTTACTATTGAGGTATTTATAGTATACTTTGGGATTTCCTTTTATGTTAGCTGTCAGTCTTTTTTCATAATCACTCTTTGCTTCTCTTATTTGCTTCTTCATCTCCCCTCTGAACCTTCTGCTTTCAGCTGGGTTCTCAATTGTATTTGCTATCTGACACCTGTCATTAGCACACTTTTTCTTCTTTAACTTAACTTCTATCTCCTTTGTCATCCAGGGAGCTCTGGATTTGTTTGTCCTGCCCTTCCCTTTTGAGGGAACATATCTTGTCTATGCCTAAATCATCTCCTCTTTGAAGGTAGCCCTTTGCTCAGCTACTGTTTTTCCCGCCAACCTTTGGTTCTAGTTTATTTGGCCCAGCTCTGTCCTTGCCCCATTGAAGTCCACTCTCTGCCAGTTGATTATTCTTACTCTGGATTGACCAAAGTCATTTTCCACCATCATCCTAAACCTTATGATACAATGATCACTGTCCCCTCAATGATCCCCCACTATCACTTGGTCTACTCGGCCCACCTCATTTCCAAGAACCAGATCTAGCAGTGCCTCCTTTCTTGTTGGATTGGACAAATAATGTTGTAGGAAATTCTCCTGAACACAATCTAGATAGTACTCTGGCTCACGGATGCACCTAAGTGACTCCAGCCACTGCTCAAGCTCTGAAACGCAGAGCTCAAGCTTGTGCAGCTGGTGACACTTCCTGCACATGGGCTCTTCTGGGTCATGAGAAGTGTCCACAGCTCCCCATATGCCACAGGATGGACATTCTGCTTGGCTGAGCTGTCCTGCATGCCCTAACGTTAAACTTTTAAATCACTTTTTTACTTAAACTTTAGTTACTTTTACTTACTTTAACTTACTTTAACCTTACTCTTGTACTATTAGCTATCAACTGGAGATCAGTGGAAAGTAGAAATTCTTTGCCCTTACTCACAAATCAGCTCCATCTCCTGTGCCTAAAAATTCTTGCTTTCCCTGTGCTTGTTTAGAAATTTACGTTCCTGTACTCGCGCCGTTTTCAATCTCCTGACTGTCTCTCCACTTGCACTGTTTTATCCCCTGAACTCTTGCTGTTTTGTCTCCTGGACTTTTGCTGTTTTATCTCTGGAACTCTCGTTATTCTATCTCCTGGGCTTTCCCTGGTTTACCTCCGAACTCTCGCTGTTTTATCCGAGTAGAAAATTATTTTAGTTGGCCCTACTTACCAAAAGTACAGTTGCTACTTTATTCTTAACCTTATGAATAGAATAAACCTTAAACAATTACTAAAAAAAAAAATAAAAAGGTGAGGTGTGAGCTGTGAAGTTGTTCAGGACTGTCCCGGCAGACCAATCGTGTCAGCCTATTCCCGTCCCACGGAACTCATTTCTTGCTATCTTGATTCCATTCTCTCTCCCCTTGTCCAGTCCCTTCCCACCTACATCCGTGATTCCTCTGACACCCTACACTCACACCTTCCTCTCCCTCCCAGAACCATGATAGGGTCCCCCTTGTCCTCACTTATCACCCCACCAGCCTCCGCATTCAAAGGATCATCCTCCACCAATTCCGCCAACTCCAGTACGATTCCACCACCAAACACATCTTCCCTTCACCCCCCACCCCCGGCAGCATTCCACAGGGATCATTCCCTCCGGAACACCCTGGTCCACTCCTCCATCCTCAACCCCCTCCCACTCCTCCATCCTCAACCCCCTCCCACGGCACCTTCCCATGCAACCGCAGAAGGTGCAACACCTGCTCCTTTACTTCCCCTCTCCTCACCGTCCAAGGGCCCAAACACTCCTTTCAAGTGAAGCAGCGTTTCACTTGCACTTCCCTCAATTTAGTCTACTGCATTCGTTGCTCCCAATGCAGTTTCCTCTACATTGGAGAGACCAAATGCAGACTGGGTGACCTCTTTGCAGAACACCTTCAGTCCATCCACAAGCATTACCCAGACCTCCCTGTCGCTTGCCATTTTAACACTCCACCCTGCTCTCATGCCCACATGTCCTTCCTTGGCTTGCTGCATTGTTCTAGTGAAGCTCAACGCAAACTGGAGGAACAGCACCTCATCTTCCGACTAGACATTTTACAGCCTTCTGGACTGAATATTGAGTTCAAAAATTTTAGATCATGACCTCTGTCCTCCATCCCCACCCCCTTTCCAATCCCCCCTTTTTTTCCAATAATTTATATAGATTTTTCTTTTCCCACCTATTTCCATTATTTTTAAATGTATTTCCATCCATTGTTTTATCTCTACCTGTTAGCCTTTTTCGATTCCTTCACCCCACCCCACCCCCACTAGGGCTAACTGTACCTTGCTTGTCCTGCTTTCTACAATTAATTAGCACATTCCTTAGATAATATCACCACCTTCAACACCTCTTTGTCCTTTTGCCTATGACATTTTTTGGCAATCTCCACCTATCACTGGCCCTCTATTCAGCTCTACCCACCCCCTTAAACCAGCTTAAATTTCACCTCTTTTCTATTTTTACTTAGTTCTGTTGAAGAGTCATACAGACTTGAAACGTTAACTGTGTTCCTCTCCGCAGATGCTGCCAGACCTGCTGAGTTTTTCCAGGTATTTTTATTTTTGTTTTGGATTTCCAGCATCTGCAGTTTTTTGCTTTTAAACAATTACTAGATACTCACCAGATGCTCACCAAACAGCGAGTTGCTTCTCTAACCGATCAAATTGCTTCTTTCCTGTGATGTCACAATTTATTTTTCTTCACTCTCCTTTCGAACTCAGTGCGGCTGGTTCCGAGCAGCTGACAGGCGCCTGTCCAACTTCTCTTCCCCAAGGTAAGTGATCAAAGTTGAGTACTAGCCATTCAAATATTTTAACTGGGCAATTATGGCTAGTCATCCAAGTAAAAATTGTTGGGTAGACAGATGCCTTCCCCACAGCAATTGGCTATCCTTGGTGTCCAGAAGAAAATTAAGGTCATGATATTTAAGAAACCAATCAGGAAAAGGTAAAACGTAAACCATCCAAGAAAAAATGCAGAGCGACAAACAATAAGCGACAAGATAAAGAAATATAATGGCCAAGTAATCATTTTGTTTTAATAAGGCACAAGTTCTTATAGTTTCTTAAATTAAAAGCAGAAAATGCTGGACGTACTCAGCAGGATCCTTGCTGATTTACTGGCATTTGAACGATTGCCCTGTCCCTGTAGCATTGGATTGGATGAGAGGCCTGCTTAGGATATTTTGTACTGGACCTGTTAAGGGATGATACATTAAGTAGATATTCAACCCAGTCTTCATGCAGTTTATTTTGTTATTCCCGTTTAAAAAGATGATTGGAATCTAAATGGTTTCTTTGCAATGTAACTTTATGGATCTGTTGACTCAACCCAGATTTATGAAAGATAATTCTTCCCAGATTGTTACTGTTATAGCTCACCATTTTTATTGCATGCATTCCTTTCTTCCCACCCCACGTTGCTGAAATCGCATTTTTTTCAGTCGCATTTATTTTGTCAGTATTTTGCTAACCTCATGAATATTTATAAATTGTGAGGAGCTCCAGGTGTGCCTTGCTGCAATGCCAGAAAAAGAGTTTGGGTTGATGCAGTCCAACTTTCTGTGTTTTGTGTTGGAAGTTTTTCACCCTACCTTTCCCTGGAGCTGGGATCTTGCTTAAAAGATAGTTCCCCTTCGCCGCTGCCCACCACCCTTCTTTAAGTACCTTAACTCCACCATTGGCAGCTGTTCCTTCAATTGCCTAGTCCTTAATCTCTGGCTTTGCTCCTTAAACCTCTCTATCTCTCTCTCTTCTCCTTTAATACATTCCTTAAAACATACCTCTTTGACCAAGCTTTTGTTTACCTATCCTAATATCACCTTACGTGTTTTGATGTCAATTTTGTTTCATAATCACTCTGTGAAGCACCTGGAGACATTATGCTGCATTAAAGGCACTACATAAATGCAAGTTGTTGTTGTTCATGCCTCTGTAATATTACCCACCTCCACAACTGTCTCAATCCAGTTGGTGGTGAAACTTCAGCCATGTTTTGGTTACCTCCAGACTTGACTATTTTCATGCTCTGGCCGACCTCCCATCTTGCACCCTCAATATAATTCAGTTCATTGAAAGCTCGCTGCCTATATTCTAACAGACACTACATCCCATTTCCCCATCAGCCCTGTGTTTGCTGACGTACACTGTCCAGCAACGCTTAGGCCAGGATTTTCCATGCCCGCCGGTGTAGGGCATGTTCGGTGGCGTGAGCGGGGAATTTGGCAAGAAGGCCAAAAATCGGTTTCACGACGTTGTGAAACCACTTTGCGATCGTCCCCTCAGCCTACATTTGGACGATGGGAACCTCATTTTAATACATCTGCATATCATTATGAGGTCAGCCCACTGGATTCACCCTCCACACCCCCAACCCCCTCTGCTGGATCGTCCGCCCACAGTGAGAAAACACGCCAATGTGTTTCACAACAGCATATATAAGGCATACACTTGGCGGGCTGAATTTCACGCGGGACTTCAAGGTTTGTTTGCCTACATTGCATCAGTCAGCACTTGCAGTCAACAGCGCCAAGGATCAAATGAATGTTTTTGAGACTGAAATTAAGGAGGGGGTTCAAGGGATATGGATCAAGGAGGTTAGATGGAGTCCAGTACAGATTAACTGTCATCTAATTGAACGGTGGAGCAGTCGCAAGAGGCTGAATGGTCTACTCCTGTTTCTATATCCCAAGGACCTCCGTGCTCTCTTTAGCTCAATACCATGCCCAATGATTAGGGTTGCCAACCCTCCAGGATTGGCCTGGAGTCTCCAGGAATTGAAGATCAATCTCCAGGACATTGCTGTGTGCAACCCTGGAGAAAAATCATTGGGACATTAAAGAAAAGTTTTTTTTTAAATCATTTTCCTTGGACATTTCTTTTTACCAGGCATAAAAAATATTGAAAATGGAAAAAGAAGGCTGTTTAGCTGACAGTCAAACATCATCCAACTGGATAATGAGTGTTTTTACTTTCCAATCGGTGTAGGCAGGCAGGGTGTCATAGGGATGGATGTAAAGGCCAGCTAATGGCTGGATGATGGGGACAAGTCATGTGATGAAACCTGCAGCAATACATTTAATTAACACTGGCAAACTAGTAGCCTACTAGTGATGCATCAACAAAAACAAGCTTGTTTGTTTTCCACTGTGGAATTTTTGTCCATCCTGTCGAGTCTTGTGTTGCTAGAAGCTATGTTGGCTGATTTTGGGGTCTATCTATTGGCTAGATGTAGAATCGTCTAATGAGCCTGTCTCCCTTGGTGACAGCAAGTCATACTCCTCTGGTTGCACTGTGGCTGCGCATTGGACTTATCTGATCACCAGTGGCTATTCTCACAAAGACCTTAGCACCTGGCCAAGGAGCAGGACTGGCAGCGGTACTGGGTCAGCTGAAGTTGGTGCCTTGGGTTAGAAGGACCAGAGCAAGGAGAGCTCACAAAATAAACCTTCAATAGAAATTGAGAAGACTTTCCAAGAGGACACTCTCCACAAGAGAACTTGGCACTAGAACAATAAAGTAAATGAGTTATGGAGAAAGTCTGGGTAACTCTACAGGCTAAAAGGAAGGTGATCCAGTTAGGGTCTCACTGAGGTATACCAAATGGTATAAAAGCTAAACTCAGAATGTTGCTCAAGAGTAAGTCAGGCTCTTAGGCCCAGGCATATTAATATAAATTAATTAAATGTGAAGATATTTTTTATGCAAAAGGCGGTAAGAATTTGGAAGGATCTCGCAGATAAGGTCATAGAGATAAAGAAGATGTTGGGTGCGATCAGGTGCCGGGGCAGAGAGCAACATTACCAGAGAATTGAAGGGATAAGTTTTCCTGTCATTGATTTCCAAAGATGTGTGTTAAATGAGGAAAAAATTAATAGAAAGTTATGCCCCATCTCTCAGTATCCTCTGTTTAACATCACTGGTTGGTTATCGGGTTTGGTCACAACCAGCAGGCATGATTTCAGCCAGCAGATGGTGCTGAAAGCCTGGATCAGATTAAAATCAACAGGAGCTCAGTCTCCCTTGGTTAGTCAACGGGAATGGTTAACACAGGGGCCAGAGCAAACTGTTGATGCATGGCTGAGGTATAAGGAGAGAGGGAGGGAGGGAGGGGGGTGTGGATGTATTGTGGCACAGCGGCAGCATTCACTACGACTGGGCCAGAAGCCAGGGGTTCAAGTCCCACTTCATGATGGCCATGGGAGGTGCATTCATAACATGTTCAAACAGGTTACTTACCAGCTTGTAAATCCTTCTAATATGCCTGACGGCAGGTGGTAAAGAGCAGAATTTCTTGGTCAGCCATACTGCAGAAGACAACAGCAAACCATTGCAGTATTTTGCCAAGCATAATCCTAAGCCAAACTAATAGAAGTCCATAACAAAAACAGAATTACCTGGAAAAACTCAGCAGGTCTGGCAGCATTGGCGGAGAAGAAAAGAGTTGACGTTTCGAGTCCTCATGACCCTTCAAGGGTCATGAGGACTCGAAACGTCAACTCTTTTCTTCTCCGCCGATGCTGCCAGACCTGCTGAGTTTTTCCAGGTAATTCTGTTTTTGTTTTGGATTTCCAGCATCCGCAGTTTTTTTGTTTTTATCTCTGTGTTTAATAGAAGTCCATGGTTACCAATGCCCTCTTAGGGCATGATACCTGGCGGAGGACGAGTAGAATGAGGACTCCTCACTCCTGTACAATTTACTCCTCTTCCCCATATTGCTCTGAATGGCTTCCTAGAGTTTTTGTTTTGCTCCCTACAGAATGAAAACACATCGAGAAAAGGTGAGGAACAACCATACTTCCCAATATTTTACAGAATATGAAAATGTGCACCAGCAACACCAGGCTGGGACTGCAGTCCTGTAATATTCTACAAACACCAGGTCTAGAAGGTGGACTGTGCTGATACTCAAAAGTGCCATGGCTGGGATAATGGAGTCCCAATATGTAATGTGACAGAGGGTGGAGTGAAGGGAAAGGGGGAGGAATCAAGCTGAAAGCAACTCAATTTCTATCCCACTATTGAGGGCAAAATGGGTGAATGTGTGACCACCTCTCAGCCTGTGATTGGCTCCACAGCACCATCATTGGAATACAGGCATTAGGTTGCCCACTCACATAATAGGGATATATCATTGGACTTTGGGGATGAGGGAAGGGGTCTGGCCTGTAACAAAGTAGGAGAATTGGAGTAATTAAGGAACAAAAATAGAGTCCAGGGCTTGATTGTTATCCAGTAACTCTTAGTAACTCTTTTTGGAGTTAAACAATTAAACTAAATTAACAAAATAAAGGACAAATCAAGCACAGCCCCTAATTCAGGTCAGCTGTAAAACTAAAGACAAAGATTAAAGGAAACTTACAAACTTTAAACCAAAATGTGATTAAGGGGTCAATAAAGCACCCCAGTCCCCACAGTGCCCACCGAGCAAAGAAGGAGTAACTCTCAGTAGATGCATGAGGACAAAATCAGGCCTAATTATCCATGACAGTTGCTGTCTGCTCAGGATTTAGTTAGAGCCAATAGGATGAGTAACAGGAGGCGCCTGTGTAATTAGTGGAGAAGGAAGAAAGTTGAGGGGCTGTGCAGAATATCAGTTTTTATTATTAAATTCCACCTCCCCCAAACCAAACTGTTGACAGCTCCAATGTTCTTCACATTATGAAACAGAAAAGCTCCCTACACTCAATGCACCTTGCTCTTTCAAACAATATCTTGCATGGATCCCTGGGTAGTTTTGTCTGATATTTGGGATCCACCCCATCAACTGGCAAAATATTGTTTTAAAGCACATTTCATTTGGTGATTTCTTGCCTCCTGCCCCAATTTAAAAAAAATATATTTGTTGTTGGGATGTTGGTATTGTTGGCTAGGCCAGCATTTGTTGCCCATCCCTAATTGCCCTTGAGAAGGTGGTGTGAGCTGCCTTCTTAAACCGCTGTAGTCCATGTGGTCTGGGTACACCCACAGTGCTGTTCAGGGGGGAGTTCCAGGATTTTGACCCAGTGACAGTGAAGGAACAGCAAAATATTTCCAAATCAGGATGGGAAAAGGCAGGAGGTGATGTTCTTTGTATCTGCTGCCCTTGTCCTTCTAAGTTGCAGAGGTCACAGGTTTGGAAGGTGCTGGTGAAGGAGATGGTGAGTTGCTGTAATGCATCTTGTAGATGGTGCACACTACTG
The DNA here is from genome assembly GCF_017639515.1 of Carcharodon carcharias. NCBI lineage: Eukaryota > Metazoa > Chordata > Chondrichthyes > Lamniformes > Lamnidae > Carcharodon > Carcharodon carcharias. The sequence continues at coordinate 72,311,404 of NC_054473.1, forward strand.
CCACTTTGTGGTGGTGATTGAGGAAGTGAATGTTTATTAAGGTTTTGGATGATTTTGGATAGTGTCAAGCTTCTTGGGTATTGTTGCAGCTGCCCTCATCCAAGAGTACTCCAGCACATTTCTGACTTGTGCCTTATAGATAGTGGAAATGCTTTGGGGAGTCAGAAGATGAGTTACCAGCCATAGAACACCCAGCCTCTGATCTGAATGAACTTCATTCATGCCCTGTAGACAGATAACAGGGAGCTTCATATATTCCTCTCTGAGGACCTTAGAATGGCAAACCGTAATTATAGGGGTTTACTTGATAAACTGTGACTTTCCTCACTGGAGCAGAGAAAGCTGAGTTGAGACTTAATGGTGTTTTTTGTAAATTATGAAGGCATTTTTGATTTTAAATTTAAAGAAGTTGGAGAGTGAGCACCTCCATTTTGAAGTACCCTCTCTCTTATTTACCTGCTCTGGCATTCTGCTGCTCCTTTCAAGCTTGAAGGCTTCCGATTGGCCCTCCAGCTTCAGTAGCCCACCCATAATCCTTAACTGGATGGCAAGCTCGCCCTCTGGCCTTTACTCAACCACTCTGGGGAAATTCCCAATGAGTGTTACCCACACAGTGCAAGCTTCTGACCCAAATTTCACCCTGATGGCAGGATTCAGAAGCCTTGCCCCTACCATCTCTTTTTCAGATCCAGTGTCTGTTTTCCACACTCCTCCATGAAAAACCTCATCATGTTCTTCCCTAAAGGTCTGATGTAAATACAAGCCCTTGATGACGATTTGACCAGATGTTTTTAAGCCACCCGATGGAAAAGCCGCATGATAAGTAACCCTGATAGTTCAGAAAACTTAGTGAGGGAATTACTGAGCCATTCAGAGCAGGAAGATCCCAGACCACGACTTTGCAAGGGATACACTGCAAAATTGACCCCACCACCCCTGTGTTAATAAGGGGAAAATAATTCAGATGAGGTTCCCACTTCAGATTGCTATCCAATAACCCCCTCTTGAAAGATGGAAGCAGATATTGAGTGAGGACAGGTTTGTGCTTGTGATGCACTCTGAAGCCCAATAGCCTACTGATACTCACACATGAATAATGGATAAAAGTATCGGAGGTTATTAAGCTTTCTTTGGAATTGCATGCCATCAGTTATGGTACTGTAGTGATGACAGGTCTAATAATCCAGAGGGCTGGACTAATAATCTAGAAAGCATGAGTTCAAATCCCAATATGGCAGTTTGAAAATTTGAATGCACTTTAAAAGCTCTCAAAGTAAAAATCTGGAATCAGTTAACTGACCATGAAGCTATCAGATTGTCATTAAAAACCCAAACAGTTGACATATTTTCTTTGGGGAGAACAACTTGCCTTCCTTACACAGCCTGTCCTATATGTGACTCCTGTTCTACACTAACATGGGTCACTCTACAGTGCCTCATTGCACATTACCAGGTCTAGAATAACCTACTCTCTGGTTGGCTTTAGAGCTGTTGCTCCAAGAGATTGTCCTGAAAACATAATGAACTCATCTTCCAGGCTATCTTTGCTATCTGATTCATCTAATCTATATGAGGATTATCATGATTATCACTGTACCTTTCTCACAAGCTCCCATTATTTCTTTCTGCATACTCCATCTTGCAGCATGGTTACTGTTAAGGAGCCTATAAACCACTCCCACAAGTGACTTCCTACCATTGCTTTTTCTTATCTTTACTCTGATTCTACATCTTGACCTTTAGAACTAAGGTCACCTCTCACTAATTGTACTAATGTCATCCCTAATTAACAGAGGTACCCCACCACCTTTTCCTAGCTTCATGTCCTTCCAAAATGTCATGTACCCTTGAATATTCAGGTCCCAGCCTTTGTCATCCTGCAGCCCTATCTCTAATGGCTATCGGATCATACATTTTTATTTTGATTTAAGCTGACAATTCATGCATTTCATTAGGAATGCTATGCTCAGATACAGAACCTTTAGATCTGTCTTTTTTTAAAACTATTTTTGTAAACTCTGGCCTTATCTGCTGGCACACTCAAATTTGCACACCCTGTCTCTCTGGTTATCAATACCCATGTCACTACCCTGTACTATTGCCTTGTCCCTTTCCTTTAATTTACTACCTGATCCCTCATCCCAACTATTTAGCTTAGAGCTCTCTCTACCATCCTAGTTATATAACTTGCCAGAACACTCATCCCAGCACGGTTCAGGTGTAGACCGTCCCAACGGTACAAATCCCACTTTCCCCATTACTGGTGCCAGTGCCCCATGATTGAAAACCATTTCGCCCACACCAGTTTTTGAGCCACGCATTCAACTCTCTAATTTTATTTACCCTGTGCCAATTTGCTCTTGGCTCAGCTAATAATTCAGAGATTATTAACTTTGTGGTTCTGCTTTATAATTTAGCTCCTAGCTGTTCACAATCCCTACTCAGAACCTCACTTCGAGCCTTATCTATGTTGTTAGTATCCATGTGGACCATAGAGGGGCTGGGGAGGGCTTAGAGAGGATTTACAGGATGATACCAGATGTATGTGGGCATACATATCAGGAAAGAATTGAGAGGCTGGGTCTCTCTTCTCTTGACAAAAGTTCGAGGGGCAACCTAATTTTAAATTTAATTTGATTTGAGCTGACAAATCATCCATTTCGTTTCAAATGCTATGTGTTAATTATGAAATATTTTGATAGGGCGGATACAGAGAGAATGTTTCCTCTGATGGTGAAGAACATAGCTAGAGGCCATCAACATCAGACAATATCGAAAGATAAGGCTGAAGCATTTGCTACAATCTTCAGCCATAAGTGCTGAGCAGGTGATCTATCTTGGCCTCCTCTGGAGGTCCCCAGCATCACAGATGCCAGTCTTCAGCCAATTCGATTCACTCCACGTGATATCAAGAAACGGCTGAAGGCACTAGATACTGAAAAGACTATGGGCCCTGACAACAATCCGGCAATACTCCAGAACTTGCCACACCACTAGTCAAGCTATTCCAGTACAGCTACAAAACTGGCATCCACCTGCCTATGTGGAAAACTGCCTAGGAATGTCCTGTACACAAAAAGCAGGAAAAATCCACCCCGGCCAATTACTGCCCTATCAGTCTACTCTCCATCATCAGTAAAGTAATGGAAAGGGCCATCAACAGTGCTATCAAGTGGCACTTGTTTAGCAATAACCTGCTCACTGATGCCCACTTTCGGTTCCACCAGGGCCACTCAGCTCCTGACCTCATTACAGCCTTGGTTCAAACATGGACAAAAGAGCTGAACTCCCAAGGTGAAGTGAGGAGTGACTGCCCCTGACATCAATGCAGCATTTGACCGAGTGTGGCATCAAGGGGCCCCAGCAAAACTGGAGTCAATGGGAATCAGGGGGAAAACTCTCAGCTGGTTACAGCAATACCTAGCGCAAAGGAAGATGGTTATAGTGATTGAAGGTCAGTTATCTCAGCTCCAGGACATCACTGCAGGAGTTCCTTAGGGTAGTGTCCTCGACCCAACCATCTGCAGCTGCTTCATCAATGACCTTCCTTCCATCATAAGGTCAGAAGTGGGGGTGTTCGCTGATGATTGCACATTGTTCAGCACCATTCGCGACTCCTCAGATACTGAAGCAGTCCATGCCTAAATGCAGCAAGACCTGGACAATATCCAGGCTTCGGCTGACAAGTGGCAAGTAACATTCGCACCACACAAGTGCCAGGCAATGACCACCTCCAACAAGACAGAATTCAACCACTGGCCCTTGATGTTCAATGGCATTACCATCACTGAATCCCCCACTATCAACACCCTGGGGGGTTACTACTGATAAGAAACTGAACTGGACTAGCCATATAAATACTGTGGCTACAAGAGCAGGTCAGAGGCTAGGAATCCTATGGCGAGTGACTCACCTCCTGACTCTCCAAAGCCTGTCCATCATCTACAAGGCACAAGTGAGGAGTGTAATGGAATACTCCCCACTTGCCTGGATGAGTGCAGCTCCAGCAACACTCAAGAAGCTTGACACCATCCAGGACAAAGCAGCCCACTTGATTGGCACCACATCCACAAACATGCACTCCCTCCACCGCTGATGAACAGTAACAGCAGTATGTACCATCTACAAGATGCACTGCAGGAATTCACCAAGGCTCCTTTGACAGCGCCTTCCAAACTCACGATCACTACCACCTAGATGGACAAGGGAAACACCACCACCTGGAAGTTCCCCTCCAAGCCACTCACCATCCTGACTTGGAAATATATAGCCGTTCCTTCACTGTTGCTGGGTCAAAACCCTGGAACTCCCTCCCTAACAGCAATACAGGTGCACCTACACCACATGGGCTGCAGCCATTCAAGAAGGCAGCTCACCACCACCTTCTCAAGGGCAACTGGGGATGGGCAATAAACGCTGGCCCAGCCAGCAAAGCCCACATCCCGTGAATGAATGAAAGAAAAAAGTAACCAAGAAATGGGTAAAGAAGTTTCTTCTGAATTCCCCAAGAGTGTTAAATATGTGGAACTCACTAAATATGTGGGAGTGGCTGAAGTGAATCGTATACATACACTTAAGAGAAAGCGAGACAAGCATATGGGGCACAAGTGAATAGAGAGTTACAATGTTAGATTTAGGTAAGGAAAGATGGGAGGAGTCTCAAGTGGAGAATAAACAACAGCATGGACTGGTTGGTCCGAATGGCTTGTTTCTGTGCTGTGTATCCTATGTAATTCTATGAATGCAGAGTGAAGCAGTGCTTAGGCAGCAAGATCCCGCTCTCTCTTTTTGTCTCAAGTACCTTGCAGAGTGGCTGACAGGATCTGCTGTGTTCAGGGACAAGCTTGTTGTTTATGCTGTGTGAGCTTGCTCTTGGCAGGGGAGTGGAGGGGAGGGAGTAACACTTGGTGAAAACTGCATCAAATGTGTGTTTGTGTTTCAGTACAGAAAACACATCTGTTTTTAGCATTTTGACTTTCAGTAAATTGACACTATTAGATTGTAAAATGTTTAAAGCAAGGGGTCTAGTATGATATCCTCTGGTAGTGCACAGGTTAAATTGTTTATATAGAAATTCCTGTGCATGCTATTTAGTTCCTGAGGAGATCAATTTCTGTGTAAAATAACACAGAGTAATTTTAAAGAGACATATTAGCCAAAATGACGATCTGGAATGCACTGCCTGAAAGGTGGGGGGGAGGAGGGGGGTGTTGTGTGGGGTGGGGGTGGGGGGTGGGGGGGTAAGGTTCGAAGTAGATTTAATATGGGAATTAGATAAACACTTGAAGGGGAGAAATTTGGAGAACTATGAATGACCGGGAGTTGGGAGGAGATGGGCAGTGCAATGAATAGGACAGCTATTTCAAAAAGATGACACAGGCACAATGAGCCAAAAGACCTCCTTCTGTGCTGTAAGATGCTATGAATTGGCATTGATCAGCTCAGGGTTACTGCCATACTGGGAGGGGAGGACCCTGTTTAAATCGAGTATCTGCCATTTTTCTAAAGTGCTGTTCAAAGGGGCTTGCAGAGTGTTACAGCAGTCCCACAGTTTGTCCTCCCACACATCAGATAGGATTGTTGAGGATGTGGCAGTGGTTCTGTGGAGCATGAATCTGCTGTCCTCTCTCAGGCTGACAGCATTTGTCCTCCTGCCATCGCCAGTGCCCTTGCTGTTGCCTGTTAAGTCAGCCAGCTCAGACTTCTGTCTCCCATGACGAGGTGATGAATTCTGAAGCTGGGTCTTCTAGGCCCAGAGCAGCTCGAGATCCTCCTGCAAAGCCAGTTACATTCCTCCATTGAAAATCAGCAGCCTTCCAACAATCATGCTGGAAGCACCGGGAGAGTAACATACATGGGGGCACCGGCACGGCACCGCGCTTGGGGGCCGCCGGGACAAGCACTGCACTTGGGGGCCACTGGGACCACACAGTGCGTGGGGGTACCGACACAGCACTGCTCATGGGGCCACCGGCACAACACCGCACTTGGGGGCACTGGGACCAGCAGAGACACATGCAGGACATGTGATTAACTGACTTTTGTGTGCTATATGGTTTGGAATGTTTACTGTGTGTTTTTTTTAATTTGTGTATTGTGACCAAGCAGTGTGATGGTGACAGTGGCAGAGAGAAGGAAAGGTGTGAGACTGTTGGTGAATGGTTGCAGCAGGTGGCAGATTTCAGCGAGGACCTCCTTACTGAATTGCAGATGTCTGGCACACAGGGCTGAATTTTACACCCTGCTTAGAGCAGAGTGGCAGGTGGGTTGTATGGAAAATTAGGTGCCATGTTAGCAGTGCCATGCCTGTTGCCTGCCCGCCCTGCCCAGGCCAGCAGGTATTTTACTCATGATGGGGGAGGCATTGGGCAGCCCCCTCTCCTGTGGACCTCCTCCCATCACCCCTGGGATTTTACCCACAGCAGAAGAGCCCGGTGCCAAGTGCCCAAGCCATCATGGCCGTGCTGGGGGTGGGGGCTGGCGCCTGTTCAGACACCCTGTCACCATCGGATACAAGGTAATCCCTACCTCTGCATTTCCCCTCTTCACCCCCCTGCCGATATCAGCCCCTAACCCCCTCACTGTGGCCTACAGGGCTGACCCCGTTGAGACCCTGGACTCACCTTGTTCTGGGCTTCTGGCACTTTTTCTTCAGACAACTGCCCGTAGTCCCAGTAGTGGCCACTGCTTCTGGAGGCATTGCTGGGACAAGAGAACTACAGGCTATTTGGTTGCCTGGCAGCTCTTGGAGGTGTGACTTCCTCTGCACTAGGGGCAGAAAGCCCACCTCAAGCCAAAAACAGGCCTAACGGACATTAAGTAGCTGCAGGGTGAACCGGCCAAGCGCAGGTGGGCTAAACCTAGAATTTTACACTGGGGCGGGGGTGGGAATCCCAACCCACCCTTTTATAAAATACAGCCCACTGTTCCTTGCCAATATTCAGGTAGGAAAATTACTCCCTGAACACCCTGGGCCAATCTGGTCTCCTGTTGAAAGCCCTTCTCCTCCTCCATCTTTCAGCAGCTGGTCCTGCTCTGATCAGCTCAACTCATTCACCCTGACATGTTGTAGTCTAAGAGGCATACAAAGTACTGCACACAACTGCCTTGTGCAGATCAGACCTGAAGTCAGCAGCTGCCACACAATTCCCTGTAGACTTTTGCAACTTGAATCAAGTATAGAATGCACCAAATACTTACAGAACCAAAGAAGCAGTCAGAAGAAATCAAACAACAACTATTAACCTGACTGTAGTTAATCATCCCTTTAAATAGTGTTGGTGGGGGATCCTTCCTGCTGCTGACCACATGTTCTGCCAAATGAGGTTACATTGGCCCAAGTTTTGAGTTCCTAAGTGGCACCACTGGTGTTAAATCATTGTTTCAGACTGATTGACATCATCATCTGACTGCTCTTTCCTGCATTACAACAGTGACCACATTTCAAAAAGTACTTCATTGGCTCTAAAGTGCTTTTGAGACAGATGGTGATCATGAAAAACATCATATAAATGCAAATTTCCCTTCCTTTCCACTGTATTCCTCCCTCAGATGTTCACTGCGCAATATGGTATCCAGTATGATTCTGCTCACATAATTTTGGATTTCTATGGACACTCATAGCACCCAAAAAGCCCAATTTCTACCCAATCTGTTTTTAGTGGTGTGGTTGGAGATAAATGTTGACTAGGAGACTATGGAGAACCCCCTCAACCTTTTTGAAATAGTGCCACCTGAAAGGATAGGCAAGGCCTCAGTTTAATGACTGTTGTGTTATGGGTTCATTTGGTGTCTCATTTATGAGATCTTGAGACTCGTATATGTAAAAATGAACCATTTATTAGTAATCCTTAACTATTTACAGATCCCCGTTACTGCCATGCATGGTGCTGCTCCCATGGATATTCCTTCCAGACTGTTCTCTGAGTCTATTACCATATGACTCTATATTACATACAGCGGGCAGTGCTATTCTCCAGTCCCACATTAACCCTTGCTCTGCCGAGCACCTTAACATTAAAATGGCACGCAAGCACACACAACAATGTCTCATTTGAAAGATAGCACTTTCAACAGTGCAGCACTTTCTTGGTACTGCACTGGAATGTCCGTGTGGAAGTTTTTGTTCAAGTCCCTGGGGTGGAATCTGAACCTACACGTTCTGACTCGGAATTGAAGTGCTACCTGTTGAGCCACAGTTCGCATTCAACACATCAGTCATTACATAGAGTCGCATCAAATTTTCAGCACCAAAGTGGACCATTCAGCCCAACAAAACCGAAGTCAAAGCGAATCAGGAGGAAATCGGGAGAAAACTCTCCGCTAGTTGGAGTCGTACCTAGCTCAAATGAAGATGGTTGTGGTTGTTGGAAATCAATCATCCCAGTCCCAGGATATCACTGCAGGGTAACGTCCTAGACCCAACCATCTTCAGCTGCTTCATCAACAACCTGCCTTCCACCATAATGTCAGAAATGGGATGTTCGCTGATGATTTTATGGTGGTCAGTACCATATCCAGCTGCTCAGATACTGAAGCAGTCCGTGTCCAAGTGCAGCAAGACCTAGACAACATTCAGGCATGGGCTGATAAGTGGCAAGTGACTTTTGCACCATACAAGCAATGACTATCTCCAACAAGTGAGAACCTAACCACCTCCTCTTGGCTATCAATGGCATTACCATTGTTGAATCTCCCTCAATCCAAATCCTGGGGGTTACCATTGACCAGAAACTTAAACAGACCAGAATATAGATTCTGTGACTACAAGAGCCTGTCAGAGACTGGGAATTGTTTGGCGAGTAACTTATCTCCTGATTCCCAAAGCCTGTCCACTGTCTAAAAGTCAAATGTGTGATGGAATACTCCTCACTTGCCTGGATGAGTGCAGCTCCAACAATCAAGAAGCTTGACACCATTCAGGACAAAGCAGCCCATTTAATTGGCACCCCATCCACAAACATTCCACTCCCTCCACCACTGACACACAGTGGTAGCAGTGTGCATGCAGGATGGACCGCAGCAACTGGCCAAGGTTCCTTCTACTGCACCTTCCAAACACCTCAGGCATCAGCAGCAGATGCATAAGAGCACCACCATCTGCCTTCCTTTCCTCTGTATTCCTCCAAACCACATACCATCCTGACTTGGAAATACATTGGCGTTCTTTCACTGTTGCTGGGTCAAAATCCTGGAACTCCTCCTACACCACATGGACTGCAGAGGTTCAAGGTAGCAGCTCACCATCACTCACTCCAGAGCAACAAATGCTGACCTAGCCAGTGATGTTCACATCCCATGAAAGAATTAGCAAAAACTGGTCTATGGTAGTACTTATAACCCATGGAAGCCAAGCACCCCCAACTCTACTTCACTTCACCTTATTGACCTAACATATTCTTTGTCATATGTTATCTAGCTTCCACTATAATGCATCATTCATATTCATTTCAGTTAGCGAATTCCACATTCTAACCACTCTGTGGGTAAAGAATTTTCCCTGAATTTTTAAATTTAAATTTGGATTTCAAAGTGACTAGCTTACATTAGTGACCCCTAGTTTTGGACTCCCCTTTAAGTGGAAACATCAACCAACACAACACAAGGACAACTCGTCATCTTAAGGGACCCACAACACAACCACATCAGGTGAAACAACAGGAGCAAGATATGATGAGAGGGAGGGTGGTAAAACTGGTAGTGATGCTGGGCGTAGTGAAGAATCCTTAACAAAACACATTAAGAAAAGCTGCACGGACTTTCAGTAATAAACCATACAAGGGCCATCCCAAATGGATAATGAAGCTGTCAGGTACATTAATATCCACAGTTGTTCCAAATTGATCCTTCGGGAGCCGAAATCATAGCAGTTGCAGCAGCCAATGGGAATATCAGTGAAAGTGCGTCTCTTAAGAACAGGATGAGCAGGCATTGGAAACAGCTCAAAACAAAAACAGAATTACCTGGAAAAACTCAGCAGGTCTGGCAGCATCGGCGGAGAAGAAAAGAGTTGACGTTTCGAGTCCTCATGACCCTTCGACAGAACTTGAGTTCGAGTCCAAGAAAGAGTTGAAATATAAGCTGGTTTAAGGTGTGTGTGTGGGGGGCGGAGAGATAGAGAGAGAGAGAGGTGGGGGGGGTGGTGTGGTTGTAGGGACAAACAAGCAGTGATAGAAGCAGATCATCAAAAGATGTCAGCGACAATAGTACAATAGAACACATAGGTGTTAAAGTTAAAGTTGGTGATATTATCTAAACAAATGTGCTAATTAAGAATGGATGGTAGGGCACACAAGGTATAGCTCTAGTGGGGTTTTTTTTTATATAATGGAAATAGGTGGGAAAAGGAAAATCTTTATAATTTATTGGAAAAAAAAGGAAGGGGGAAACAGAAAGGGGGTGGGGAAGGGGGAGGGAGCTCACGACCTAAAGTTGTTGAATTCAATATTCAGTCCGGAAGGCTGTAAAGTCCCTAGTCGGAAGATGAGGTGTTGTTCCTCCAGTTTGCGTTGGGCTTCACTGGAACAATGCAGCAAGCCAAGGACAGACATGTGGGCAAGAGAGCAGGGTGGAGTGTTAAAATGGCAAGCGACAGGGAGGTTTGGGTCATTCTTGCGGACAGACCGCAGGTGTTCTGCAAAGCGGTCGCCCAGTTTACGTTTGGTCTCTCCAATGTAGAGGAGACCACATTGGGAGCAACGAATGCAGTAGACTAAGTTGGGGGAAATGCAAGTGAAATGCTGCTTCACTTGAAAGGAGTGTTTGGGTCCTTGGAGGGTGAGGAGAGAGGAAGTGAAGGGGCAGGTGTTGCATCTTTTGCGTGGGCATGGGGTGGTGCCATAGGAGGGGGTTGAGGAGTAGGGGGTGATGGAGGAGTGGACCAGGGTGTCCCGGAGGGAGCGATCCCTACGGAATGCCGATAAGGGGGGTGAAGGGAAGATGTGTTTGGTGGTGGCATCATGCTGGAGTTGGCGGAAATGGCGGAGGATGATCCTTTGAATGCGGAGGCTGGTGGGGTGATAAGCGAGGACACGCCTTCTCCTCCCTCCCAGAAACATGATAGGGTCCCCCTTGTCCTCACTTATCACCCCACCAGCCTCCGCTTTCAAAGGATCATCCTCCGCCATTTCCGCCAACTCCAGCATGATGCCACCACCAAACACATCTTCCCTTCACCCCCCCTTATCGGCATTCCGTAGGGATCGCTCCCTCCGGGACACCCTGGTCCACTCCTCCATCACCCCCTACTCCTCAACCCCCTCCTATGGCACCACCCCATGCCCACGCAAAAGATGCAACACCTGCCCCTTCACTTCCTCTCTCCTCACCCTCCAAGGACCCAAACACTCCTTTCAGGTGAAGCAGCATTTCACTTGCATTTCCCCCAACTTAGTCTACTGCATTCGTTGCTCCCAATGTGGTCTCCTCTACATTGGAGAGACCAAACGTAAACTGGGCGACCGCTTTGCAGAACACCTGCGGTCTGTCCGCAAGAATGACCCAAACCTCCCTGTCGCTTGCCATTTTAACACTCCACCCTGCTCTCTTGCCCACATGTCTGTCCTTGGCTTGCTGCATTGTTCCAGTGAAGCCCAACGCAAACTGGAGGAACAACACCTCATCTTCCGACTAGGGACTTTACAGCCTTCCGGACTGAATATTGAATTCAACAACTTTAGGTCGTGAGCTCCCTCCCCCATCCCCACCCCCTTTCTGTTTCCCCCTTCCTTTTTTTTCCAATAAATTATAAAGATTTTCCTTTTCCCACCTATTTCCATTATATTAAAAAAACCCCACTAGAGCTATACCTTGAGTGCCCTACCATCCATTCTTAATTAGCACATTCGTTTAGATAATATCACCAACTTTAATTTTAACACCTATGTGTTCTATTTTACTATTGTCGTTGACATCTTTTGATGATCTGCTTCTATCACTGCTTGTTTGTCCCTACAACCACACCGCACCCCCCTCCACCTCTTTGTCTCTCTATCTCTCCGCCCCCCACACACACACCTTAAACCAGCTTATATTTCAACTCTTTCTTGGACTCGAACTCAAGTTCTGTCGAAGGGTCATGAGGACTCGAAACGTCAACTCTTTTCTTCTCCACCGATGCTGCCAGACCTGCTGAGTTTTTCCAGGTAATTCTGTTTTTGTTTTGGATTTCCAGCATCCGCAGTTTTTTTGTTTTTATATTGGAAACAGCTCATTGGCTTTGCACACTCATGGGATGTGTATGGGTTCATCCAGTTCAAGGGGATGGGAAATATTTCACTGTAGAGTGTGGATCCTCTTAAGATTTTCCAGATCATTAACTTCTAACTGCATCATTCCCTTTAGAGGTGGAACAGACGAACCAGATGACAGGACATCTAGATCAAGAGATTAGGAAATGGATGTGTCCCAGCTACGTTCAATGGTGGGTGGTGGTGGGGTAGGGGAGAGAAATCCTCAAAGACAATGTCTAATTCCTGTGTTGTTTTTCATAGGCCCTATGGGTGAACAGATGTGGAACACAGGAGTATGCTGTTCAGCCTCTTGAGCATGTTGAATTAGATCTTGGCTGATAAGAATCTTAACTCTATATATCTGCCTTGGCTCTGTAATCCTTAATGCCCTGACTGAAAAAACACCTATCAATCTCAGTTTTGAAATTTTCAATTGTCCCCACCCCCAGCCTGGGAGGAGGTAACGGAGGGAAAAAGATGCATTTTTGATTACATGTTCCTTACCACTTTTGGCATACTCAGGTCTCTGCAGTACACTCCCAGCACAATCCTCGACCTTAGTTTAAACTGAACTTTTGTGTCTGAATAATCTCTCTGCTACAAGCTGTTTAGATTCTGCAAGGGAGTGAAGAAATCTACAGATAACCGTGTGGATCACATAAAGGACCATGTATGACAAAACAACCCCTTTCTCGCTTCAGCAACCTTCCCTCCAAGAGTCTCTTTTTTATTAAATTAAAGATCCGAAACCTCTGTTGAATCATACTTGAAGTTTAAATGGGCTTTCTAAAATGTTTACAAGCCAGGGGTCAAACCCATCTGTTGTGGGTAAATCTAAACATTACAACTTGGCTTCACCCTCAGCTTTCCCTCACTCCAGGCCTCAAGATTACTCGAGTTGACGCAATAACTCACAGATTCCCACTGACTAAACATGTAGTAAGGGAATTGATTGGCTCATGGTAGCAAGTATTGGCAAGTCTGTGTTAAACACACAGCCGGCTAGTCCAAGTACGGGTGGTAAGGAGCATTTGGCTAATAAATAGGGCCCCAGCTTTTCAGGGAAGCAATGCCATGGTGTATTGCACATACAAGTTCAGGTGGACAACTTGTAGTAAATTAAATTGAACACAAATCTTGCAAATCAATCCACTCAACAGCAGGAAACACAACACTTCACCTGTATCAGCCTTCAGATAAATGGGTATGATACAGTGTGAGAGCTGGGGTTAAAGGGCAGTGCGGAACTGCAGCACATCCCATGACAATTAGTTTCCTGGCAATTGAACTAATCTATTCAGGCTTGTTCTAAACAAGTTTAAGGTTTATCAGCAGTAATATTGGACAGTCTACAAGGATCGTGAGAAAAGCTTGGGAAATTAATTTCTCCTTAACAGTACAATGGGCTGTACTTTTGCTGTGAAAAGAATGGTGAGGGTAACAGCACTCACCATTATTTATACGGAAAGCAGGCAGCAACTTCCAGCTGGAGCGTACATGCAATAAATGCAGAAATCTGCAACTTGCTGTCCAAGATGCACTGCTGCTCCGTACATTGCGTAAAAGCTGCATGTCACCATCCAGCTCCCCTATTCAAACGTGTTGAACAGCATTAAGTTGCTGTACTGATGTTGCAGGTAAGGTCTAAATGTGCCATAAAAGATTAGAACTTCTCCATTCCAGTCTACCTATTTAACGTCTTATATACTGCCAGACATCTTCACTTGCACTGAAAATTAATGTTTACAAATGTGATGTCTCATTGCTTCAGCTTTTAGTTATTTTTAACATATTAAATAATTAACTTTTTCTTTCTGTCTCTTTTCTCTTGCTTAATCCAATCTTTCTTTCCCTTGCTTTATGTTGCTTTCAGATTTTTTTATTCAGTCATGGGATGTGGGTGTTGCTAGCTAGGCCAGCATTTATCTTGAACCACTGCAGTCCATGTGGTGTAGGTACACCCACAGTGCTGTTAGGAAGGGAGTTCTAGGATTTTGACTCAGCAACAGTGAAGGAATGGTGATATATTTCTAAGTCAGGATGGTGAGTGACTTGGAGGGGAACTTCCAGGTGGTGGTGTTCCCATCCATCTACTGCCCTTGTCCTTCTAGGTGGTGATGGTTGTATGTTTGGAAGGTGCTGTCTAAGGAGCCTTGATGAGTTGCTGCTGTGCATCAGCACCTGATTTGACATTGAAGTCACAATTCTACCTGGCCGTATTGCATCAGACTCTGTGCTGCTCATCAATGATTCTTCAATAGAATTAGCTAAGGAACACAGTTGTTTCTCCTATTTTAACAAATCCCAGGTGCCCTAGTTCGGGTGCTGCACTGTTTGGATGTCCCACAGGCAGCGACTGGTCATGGAAAGTTTAAGGATAAATCAAAGTCTGATGAACAGCTGGCACTACTCATAGCAAAATGCAGGCTAATGTATTTGGAAACCATAGACAAATCTGATGGTTGGTGAGTCTAGAAATTAAGAGGACTTATCCTTTTATTGATGAGTTCATTGTGCTCAAAAGTTAGCATTTCAAAAGATTTTCTGACCCCACTCCTCAGGCCAGGGAGCTATAGAATGCTGAGGGAGAATCTAAGAAACAGTTGGTAGACATTAACTGAAGCAATATGGGAGACCAGAGAAGAAGGGGTCAGAGTGGAAATGGGAGGGAAAGTTAAATTGGTGAAGCATAAGATCACACTTATAAACAGAATGATAATGTTAAAGAAAAAGAAATAACTTGTATTTTTGTGGTGCCTTTCAAAACCTCAGAGCTTCCAAAGGCGCTATGCAACAAGGATTTATTTTGAAGGAGTGTTTGGGGCTTTCCCCAGCAGGAAGATCTGAGAGGTCTCTGCTTTTTCCCCTCGAATGGAGGCCCCAAAAAGGCCCTATCCACCACTATCCCCTCCACTCTGCTGAACTTGTTCTCACATTGAACAACTTCTCCTTCAGCTCCAAACAAAAGGTGTTGCTATGGGTACCCACAGGGATCCTGGCAATGCCTGTCTTTTTGTGGGACATGTGGAGCATTCTTTGTTCCACTTCTACTCAGGCACCCTCTCTCACCTCTTTTCCTGATATATTGATGAGGGTATCAGTACTGTTTCTTGCTCTTGCTCTGAACTGGAAAATTTAGTCAACTTTCCACCCTTCTCTCACCTTCATGTCATCCATCTGCAACTCTCTTTCCCTTCCTCACATTCTCCATTTCTGCGGATAGACTATCAACCAATATTTACAATAAGCCCACAGACTCCCACAGCTGCTGCGACTACATTTCCTCACATCCCACTTCCTGTAAAGACTCCATTCCATTCTCCCAGTTTTTCCATCTCCATCACATTTGTTCCAATGCAACTTTCTATACCAGCACTTTCAATATGTCTTCCATTTCCCTCAACCAAGTATCCTCCCCACACCCATGCCCAGACTGTGGTTGATTGAGCCCTCGACCATGTCTGTTCCATTTCCTGGATTTCTACTCTACATCTCTTTCCCTCCCTCCCAGGCTACTATGGGGTTCCTTTGTCCTCACCTTCCACCCCACCAGCCTTTACATTCAACAGACCATCCTCCTCCATTTCTGCCACCTCCAACATGATACCACCACCAAACACATTTTCCCCTTTTGCCCCATTTCAGCATTCCAGAGGGACCTTACCCACCCCAACACCCTGGTCCACTCAGTCATCCTCGCCCCCTTTTCAAGGAAGCGCAGGAGGTGCAACACCTGCCCTTTTATCTCCTCTCTCGTCACCTTCCAAGGCCTCAAACAATCCTTCTGGATGAAGCAGAGATTTACATGTACTTCTTTCAATTTAGCTGCACTGCAGTTGCTGCTCACAATGCAAATGCAGGTTGGGTGACTGCTATGTAGAACATTGCTGTTCAGTCCTCAATGTTGGCTTCAAGCTTATGGTCACCTGTTATTTTAATTCTACACTTTGTGCTCGCGCTGAGTCCTCAGCCAACTACACTGTTCCATTGAAGCTCAATGTAAGCTTGAGGAACAATACCTCATCTTTCAATTAGGCACCTTACTGCCTTCTGGACTCAAGATTGAGCTCAACAATTTCAGGCTGCAATCTCCGCCCCCATTTTGTTTAATTTTGCTTTGCAAGTTTTGGTCTTACTCTTGTTTTTCTCTTGTTTTTGCTTTTGGACAACAGCCGTTCATTATTCTGCCACTTACACCTCCTCTAACATATCTGTTGTTTCTTTACCTGTCCCATTAGCATTCTCTTTAGTCTGCATCATGAACCATCTTGTCATTTAGTTTCTACTGTCTCCTTTCACAGACCTTCCTTTTTAATCTTTTCCCATTCTCCCCTCTTACACTTGTTTAAAAAACCTAATAGCTTTCTAACTATTCCCAGATCCAATGAAAGGCCACCAATCTGAAACATTAACTATTTTTTTCTCCCTACAGATTGGGATGGTCACAATATGCCTATAAAGATAATTGGGCAGTCACCACTGTATTTTTTTTAAAAAAGAAAGAAACATGGAATAATGGACACTGCTCTCTCAAAATGGATTCTGGAAAGTCAGATGACTTCTGTTTGTGGTTTCTATACAGGCAGAGACAATTTGTCTGGCAAGTTACCTAAAAATGCATATGTGTTTTCCAATTAACAGCCCCTCACCATCACAATGGAAGAAATTTTAAATACAATGGCTACTAGACATGTTCAGACATGAAGATGGAATATGAAATAAAGCATTTCAGTGGGTTAATCAAAACTTGTGTTGATGGATCATTCCCTCATTGTGAATCAATCACGTCAGCTCCAACAATTTATGTGGAGATTGGGATACATCAAAACTACCATCACATTACTGAAGCTAGCTAGAGAGGGGGGTCAACATCTATTACTCCACAAGGGAGCTCATCAAGGTAGTCTCGGATCAGCTGCAAAGAGGGATCACACCCAGCCAGAAGAAAAGAACCCTGCCTAAAACAAATAGTCAACTAGGCAGTGAAGGAATGGATAATTTTGTTTCTTCTCTACAGGAGCTCCACCACAATTCCATCTGAGAAAGCAAGAAGCAAGACAGAATCCTTCAGGCCTGCAATACTTATCAACCTCTATCTTAAAAGACTGGTTAAAAATAAGTGACTTGTTTCTCGTTACTCTACTAGTCATTTAAGTGCATGTTACATCTCTGGAAGCTTGGCCTAAATAGCCAAGTGGTTATGGTACTGGGTTTGTAACCCCAAGATCAAGAGTTCAAATCTCACAATGGCAAACTATGAAACAATGTAACTTCATCTGAAACAGATGGAAACAGGTTTACTCAAAAAAGAGTATCAAGAGTTCAAATCTCACAATAGCAAACTATGAAACAATGTAACTTCATCTGAAACAGATGGAAACAGGTTTGTACTCGAAAGAGTTACATCTCTGGAAACCATTTTTTCTTGTGTATGTGTCTGTGTATTTGGGGAGTGGGTGTTTTGTTGCATTTACATTTTTGGGTATTGTGACAATAAATGTTTAGCCTCTATTTTGATTTAAACTTACAATGAAGCCTGTTCATATCTGTTCTTTAACATCACAGCACTAAAAAGGGTTAAAAAAACCTCCTTCTCAAAAATAAACTACTTCTCAAAATACTTCTTGCTGTGGTCAGCTGAGAGGTGAAATGAGGGGAAAATTACCCCAACACATCTCCTCGTCAGTAACAGCTTAACAAGAAGCTACCTCTCCGGCTGGGTCATGCCAGCATTTTCTGCTTTTATTTCAGATTTCCAGCATCCACAGTATATTGCTTATGAATTGCTTTTAAGTGCAGTCACTGTCATAATGTAGGAAACACAGCAGCTGATTTTGGGCACAGCAAGCTCCCACAAGCAGTAATGTGATAATGACCAGAATCTGTTTTCTTGGAGTGTTGAACGAGGGACAGATATTAGCCAGCACACTAGGGAACACTCCCCTGTTGTCCTTTGAGTTAGTCCCATGGGATCTTTTACATCCAACCGAGAGGTCAGCTGGGGCCCCTCCTTACTATCTCATCTGAAAAATGGTGCCTCCAACACAGCAGCACCTTCTGAGTGCTGCACTGGAGTGTCAGCCTAAATTTGTGTGCTAAAGTAGCTGGAGTGGAAGCTTTTGGCTCTTTAAGTGAGTGTGCTCCATTGAGTCACAACTGACAACTTATGTTCAGTAAATCAAACACCCCTATGGGTACCCGCATGGGCCCCAGCTATGCCTGTCTCTTTATGGGGTATGTGGAACATTCCTTGTTGCAGTCCTACTCCGGCCCCCTTCCACAACTCTTTCTCCGGTACATCGATGATTACTTTGGTGCTGCTTCATGCTCTCGTCAGGACTTGGAAAAATTTATTAATTTTGCTTCCAATCTCCACCCCTCCATCATTTTCACGTGGTCCATCTCTGACACTTCCCTTCCCTTCCTTGACCTCACTGTCTCAATCTCTGGTGATAGACTGTCCACCAATATCCATTACAAACCCACCGACTCCCACAGCTATCTCGACTACAGCTCCTCACACCCCACTTCCTGTAAGGACTCCATCCCATTCTCTCAGTTCCTTCGCCTCCGTCGCATCTGTTCCGATGATGCTACATTCAAAAACAGTTCCTCTGACATGTCCTCCTTCTTCCTTAACTGAGGTTTTCCACCCACGGTCGTTGACAGGGCCCTCAACCGTGTCCGGCCCATCTCCCGCGCATCCGCCCTCACTCCTTCTCCTCCCTCCCAGAAACATGATAGGGTCCCCCTTGTCCTCACTTATCACCCCACCAGCCTCCGCATTCAAAAGGATCATCCTCCGCCATTTCCGCCAACTTCAGCATGATGCCACTACCAAACACATCTTCCCTTCACCCCCCTTATCGGCATTCCGTAGGGATCGCTCCCTCCGGGACACCCTGGTCCACTCCTCCATCACCCCCTACTCCTCAACCCCCTCTTATGGCACAACCCCTTGCCCACGCAAAAGATGCAACACCTGCCCCTTCACTTCCTCTCTCCTCACCGTCCAAGGACCCAAACACTCCTTTCAAGTGAAGCAGCATTTCACTTGCATTTCCCCCACCTTAGTCTACTGCATTCGTTGCTCCCAATGTGGTCTCCTCTACATTGGAGAGACCAAACGTAAACTGGGCGACCGCTTTGCAGAACACCTGCGGTCTGTCCGCAAGAATGACCCAAACCTCCCTGTCGCTTGCCATTTTAACACTCCACCCTGCTCTCTTGCCCACATGTCTGTCCTTGGCTTGCTGCATTGTTCCAGTGAAGCCCAACGCAAACTGGAGGAACAACACCTCATCTTCCGACTAGGGACTTTACAGCCTTCCGGACTGAATATTGAATTCAACAACTTTAGGTCGTGAGCTCCCTCCCCCATCCCCACCCCCTTTCTGTTTCCCCCTTCCTCTTTTTTTTCCCAATAAATTATAAAGATTTTCCCTTTCCCACCTATTTCCATTATATAAAAAAAAATATAAAAAAAAAATAAAAAAAAACCCACTAGAGCTATACCTTGAGTGCCCTACCATCCATTCTTAATTAGCACATTCGTTTAGATAATATCACCAACTTTAACTTTAACACCTATGTGTTCTATTGTACTATTGTGGTTGACATCTTTTGATGATCTGCTTCTATCACTGCTTGTTTGTCCCTACAACCACACCAACCCCCTCCACCTCTCTGTCTCTCTATCTCTCCGCCCCCCACACACACACCTTAAACCAGCTTATATTTCAGCTCTTTCCTGGACTCGAACTCAAGTTCTGTCGAAGGGTCATGAGGACTCGAAACGTCAACTCTTTTCTTCTCCGCCGATGTTGCCAGACCTGCTGAGTTTTTCCAGGTAATTCTGTTTTTGTTTTGGACTTCCAGCATCCGCAGTTTTTTTGTTTTTACCCCCATCTGTGTTTGTTCTCTCAGTGTGGAGGAGACTGCAGCATGAGCGGTATGCTAGGCTGGAGGAAGTCCATGTCAACCGCTGTCTCGTGCGGAAGATGTTTTGGGGCCCTGAACAATGGCGTGGAAGCAGTGAGTGAACATCTGCCGTGGTTTCCACGTAGGATTGGGACAATCAAACCTATCATCCATTTCCATCATTGTGTGCTTTCATTTCAGACCTCCTGGTCTCTCTGATCCTTGCTTTGATTCCTCTGTATCTACCCCAGCAAATCCTCCTTACCATTGCCTTGTCTTTCCTTGTGTGCGCCTTACCCATGCTTAATGCCTTAATGGCCTGCTTAATGTTTTTTTCATTATTTCAGTGAGACAATCTTTTATCCTATCAAACTGTCACCTGCTCTATTATTAAGTAATTGTTAAGCTGTTCAACCTTCCTCTCTTGATTGGAGTAATTGTTTCTTCCACCCCCACGACCACTTCTGTATTCTTCCAACTGTTATTTTCCCCTCACCTCCTTCTCTGCTTTTCTCCAAATCCTTACACCTCTTAAGGCCTGAAATTGGTTCAGCTCAAACCCAACAGGTACTTGCCAAAGTCAATGCATAGGTTTTTAACCTCTGGACCCACTTGAGCTAGATATCAGGAACCCAAAAGATAGTGATGTGGGCTTTCCCATGGTTCTTTAACTCAGCCAAGGAATTAGCGTCTCACTTCCAGGTTTCCTGACCAACTGGAACGGATGGGTATAATCACAACTCCTGTCTGACTGTTGAGATCTCAGTATTTACAGGGACCCCCAGCAGGGGTCAGCATTGATCCTTTCTGCAATTGTTAGAGTTTGGGACTTTACTGACGGAGCCTCAATGCAGGGAGACTACACCACCCCCACCCCACCCTCCCACGCCCCCCCTCCCCCCTCAGATCTGGAGGTAATGCTATGGGCTGCAAGGGGCTGCACAGATATTATTCCCGGTGCACTGGAAGTTGTGGAGCAGGTGAGCAGCAGGAGTTTGGTCCAACGCTCATGGATACAGTGCCGAAAGAGGTTCAACAACCTCACCAGGACAGGAAAGGTAAGGGAAATGACACATGCAAGGGCCAACCACCACCTGCCCCCTCATTGACTTCCCCAGTATTTTCCAGCACAGCAATCCACAGGTCAACACACATTGTGGCTCCACCCATCCCTCTCTCAAGTTACCTCCCCATATTCCCGTTGAACAGCCACCACTGAAACTCACTCTCATGTTATTAATATCTCACACCCATTGCTCTATATAAATATTGTTATCCAGCCTCTCAACACATCCCAATTCTCGCACTCAGAACATACATCTTTCCCTCATTGTGAGTGAAGAGAGCAGAGAGCACCAGGGAGAGGGAGAGAATGGCAAGAAGGGCTCAGCCCTCCAGTCATCATGTAACCACTGTGGAGGAGACGATGGAGATAAGCAGAGTGGTTGAGTGTGTGGCCATGGGAGATGGAGAGATTAGGGGGTGTCTCCCAATTACCTGGGGACAGAATTGGATATCCCACAGCCACATGGCACACACTTACTCTCAATGAATTGATGACACCAGTAACTGAAGTATAATCATCTGTTCTATGATGATTTAGAACTGACAAAGGGAAAGGGTTCAAATTTATGTTTTTCATCTCCCACAGCTCCATTAAAGTGTCACACAGGAACTGGTGCTGCTGGAGGACAATGACCCCTCAGGGGAGGCTGCACACTGCGAGGAAGAACCATTACACAATTCATGTGCATCCTCCACCAACTCCAATACACACACCCCTCGGTGATCCATCAGAGGCAGGTTGTTTGGTTGTCACATGGTAAGCCACACATCACAAGTGAGCAAGGGTAGTTTGTGGAGAAGTGACTGCCGTACAGAGTGACCAGAGGGCGCAGGGCACATATATTCTGCTCAGCTGGGCACAGATAATGAACTTTGGGTATCATAATCGATGAAGTGGACTATTCTGGAACAACAGAAAGTGGGTGCTGTCAGCGCTTCCAGCAACACTGCGTACCCTTGGAGAAAGATTGAGGGAGTCAGCCTCTAACACGAGTGCTCTGATGTCTTGGGTCTTTGCGTTGATGTCCATCTCCTTGGAAAGAATGGCTGTCCACCTGGAGAATCAGACTTGACAGCAATCAAGCGCATGCCTGCCCTGACCAATGGCTTGTGCACACAGTCTGCCAGTTTAAATACAATGAAGGAAAGCCTCACTTTGGCCACTTAGCACCTCACTAAAGTGCAGCAAAATGCTCGCCAGTCCTTTGCTAGCAGAGAAGTGTTAGTGGGCCATGAAAGGGAAGATGAAGAAAGGGAACATGGAGGTGGGGACTCTACACAGGTGCTCCTGCTCCCCCTACTTTAGCCCCACCCCTCAAACAGAGCCTCACGTGCTGCTTCATGTCCCGATAGCCAAGTCTGTCCCTGCCCAGGTGCATGTCGGGCAGTTTTTGGCGGGGCCCCCAGTGGCTGTGAAATCCAGAAACCATCAGCCAAAACCATCACCCTTCTTGTTTCCAATGAGGCTGTGTGAGATTGACAGCTTCCTTCAACTTGATCTGATGTTGATTGCATAAGTCCTCTACTGTTCAACTGCTATTGTTAACCATGTCCATCTCCCTGTTTAGGGACTTGGGCTTGAGTCTGATCAGAAAGCCATAGAATCTTACAGCAAGAAGGCAGCCATTCAGCCCATTCTTTAAAAAAAAAGCTATGCAATTAGTCCCACTGACATCTTTCCCACCTCCCTGCAAAGATCTGCCTTTTCAAGTATTGTTATCCATATCCCTTTTGAAAGTTAGTATTGAGTCTGCTTCCACCATCCTTTCAGACAATGAAATCCAGATCATTGCAACTCGCTGAATAAAAAACAATGTTCATTTCCTGTTTGGTCCTTTTGCTGATTATCCGTAAAGCTGTGTCCTCTGCTTAACCCTTGCCAAGA
This sequence comes from Carcharodon carcharias, assembly GCF_017639515.1. Lineage (NCBI taxonomy): Eukaryota > Metazoa > Chordata > Chondrichthyes > Lamniformes > Lamnidae > Carcharodon > Carcharodon carcharias. The sequence goes on from NC_054473.1 coordinate 72,334,504, forward strand.
GAAGAAGTTCTTCTTTATTTCCCCCAGCAAAACTCTTCCAATTACTGTACAAGTCAGTGTAAAGATCCTTCTAGATGGATTGACAAGGGCAGCAGATGCATGGGAACACCACCACCTGCACATTCCCTTCCAAGACCTCACCCTGAGGTTCACCACCCTGACCTGGAACGATATCGCTGTTCCTTCAATGTCGCTGGGTCAAAATCCTGGAACTCTTGCCCAAACTGTGGGTGTACCTACACCACATGGACTGTAGTGGTCAAGGTGGTGGCTCAGCACCCCCTTCGAGGGCAATTAAGGATGGACAATAAATGCTGGCCCAGCCACGGATCCCCACACCCCGTGATGGAATTTCAAAAAATTTAAAAACAGGCCATTCTGTTTAGAAGCCAGTAACTTGCTGTCCACCTAGAGTTATTGAATTAATTGTTTTCCAAATAACCACTGCCCAATAGGTGTTAAATCTGACCAAAGTTGACAGACTCGCCAAAGACTCCATCATCGCTGAACTCTCCCGGATGGCAGCCAAGGTGTGAAACTCCAGTCCTAAATCATTGAAGTTGGCAGCTGCCTACATTTTAGTGGTACTATTGGCTGTTGCAAATCTTTCAAACTTCCATAGATTCAGATAAAAAAAAACACATCCTCAATCTGTCCTGTGGCACTCACTAATTAGATCCATATAAGGGGAACTGGAGAAGGTTTTTATTTTTGACTCTTAACATTGTCAAACTTCCTGGTGGTGCATGCATTGTATTGGCAAGATGTTTTACAGATCTGTTTTGCTAGACTATTTTGTTGTACAAAAAAATATCCATTAACCAAATGGGGTACATCCTGTAAAGAAAGTGAATGTATTGGGTTTTAATCCTTGATCCAGCTTGTTGCCTCGGTTGCAGTTGGCTACAGTGCATTAACCGTAAAAGCGAGAGCCTTACTGACAGATGGGATTGTGGTATCAGCCTTGTCCTTCCCCTCCCCTTTGATCTTTGATTATAAAGAAAGCCCCTGGCCATGGAGATGAACAGCTGAGCTGCACATTTCAGACTGAGCACATCCTGTTCACTCACTCTGTGTGCAATTCAACATAAACCTCTGTCCATTGGCAGAAAATTAACAGGCTTACAGCATAGCCCACCACAAGATAAAACTGACACCAAGGAGGAAAGCAGATGAGGCCCCAGGGAACAGGGATAAAAGACAGAGAGGGGGACAATAAAGAGAAAACATGAAAGTCTATCATCAATTATGCTTCTAAAAGAGGGATAGATCAAAATCCTATTGGTGTCCTAGACAAGGGAGTCACTTAGAACTTTGTACAAGGGACAGTGAAGCTAGAGTGAGCCTAGTGGGAAAATGTAACGACTTGAAGTACTGGACCGGTTTCTACTTGAAACAGATAACTTTATTACAAGGAGCTGTTTTAGACGCTACATGCTTGAACCAGGACTATGACTAGAAAGCTCCGCCCCACCCCAGATTACCCGTGCTCAGGGCTCATTCGACAAGAACAATCATGTGACCCTTAATAGGCAGTAGGAAAAGCTATACCTTCAATCACTACATTTCCTCCCCCTTTAGTTTTTTTACATTTCCTATTTACCAAGAACATTTTAATCCACAACATATACATATATACAGGTCAGGTGCTTAAAGAATAAGTCTCTAGGGTTGTTTTCTCATTCACTTAGAGCAGCATAGTTCTACCAATTTAGGTTCTCCCACTGGATCGACATGATCAGGAACTGCAGCATCGGGTACATCCTTAGGCAGCAGCAACTCAGGGTTAGGCAATTCTACGGAGACATCAGGTATATCTATTCTAGGTCAACCTATCAACTCAGGGATTAATGGTTTGATGTTAATTATAGGCAGATAGCTGGTTGTTGGAATGTCTCTCTACTCTTTAGATGATCTACATGTTTTCGAACAATTTGGTCTTCCACTTCCACTTGGAATGACAAGGGCCCAGTTTCTGAGACAAATATACAAGGAACCCAACTAGGTCCATTTCCAAAATTCTGTACGAGAACTGTAACTCCCACAGTAAACCTTCGAGCTTTGCTGTGAATATTGTGATTCCTCTGATTTTTGATTACTCTGGTTCTTCTCTACCTTCCCATCTAAGTTTGGAAACACCAGACTTAGCCTTGTACATAGGTGGCGTTTCATCAATAATTCAGACGGTGTTGAACCCATAGTTGAATGAGGAGTCGTATGATAGTTGAGAAGAAAACATGCAAGTTGAATTTCTAGAGCACCTTTGGACAACTTCTTTATTCCTGATTTGAAAGTTTGCACTACTCTTTCAGCTAACCCATTTGATGAGGGATGATATGGTGCTGTTTGATATGTTTGATTCCATTTAAACTCATGAATCTCTGAAGTTATGTGCTAGTAAAGACTGAAACAATGACTTCCGGTAGGCCATGTATGCTAAAACATTGGAGCAACTTTTCAATATTTGCACTCGATGTCAGTGATTTAACTTCATACACATCCATCCACTTAGAATGCATATCGACAATCAATAAAAACATGGTATCTAAGAATGGGTCTACATAATATGTAGTCTAACCCAGGGTCAACCAGGCCACTCCCATAGATGTAGTGGAGCTAAAACAGGCAACTTCCGTTATTGCTGACACTGGAGACAGTGCTTGACCATGCTTCCAATGTCACTGTCTATGCCTGGCCACCAGACATAGCTTCATCTTCGATATGCCTGAATGTATGTTCTGAAACTCTGTCAAGAGTGATTCTCTTCCTTAGCAAAGGGATGACTCTTGATCCCCACAACAAGATTCCATCTCGACAACGTAACTCTGTTTTATGGGCATGGAATGGTTTTATTCTTCAGACACTGGTAAATTTGACTACCCTTACAATATAAGGTCTTGAACTTATGACAAAATTGGATCTCTCTTTGTCCAATTCTGTATTTGCTTCACATACACAGGTGAAGAGTCCAAGAAATTCAGCACAAGCACAACTTCTTGTGGCACTGGAGCATGTACAATGCTATGTGGTAATGGGAGACAACTGAGTGCATCCGCGTTTGCGATATGCAAGCCAGGACGGAAGATAAAAATATACTCAAATGCAGATAATATCAAAGCCCAAATTGAATTCTTGCTGAGGCTATTGAATAAACCCATTAATGGTTTATGGTCTGACACTATGGTGAAATGTCGACCATGCAGATACTGATGGAATTTCTTCACGCTAAATGTCACTGATAAACCTTCCCTTTCAAGTTGTGAATAACCCTTCTTGGCTGCAGAGAGGGTTTTGCAGATGTAGCTGATTGGCCTTTCAGAACCATCTTCCATCCTGTGTGACAACACTGCTCCCACCCCGTAAGGAGACATATCACAGGTTAATATTAATTCTTCTGATGGGTCATAATGTACTAGTGGACACAATGAATGTAATAGCTTCTTAACTTTTATGAAGGCTTCTTCTTGTTGCGGATTCCATAACCAACAATGCTTCTTTTTCAATAACAAGTACAACGGTGCTAATGCTATTGACAAGTCTGGCAAGAAGTGACTATAATAATTAATCATGCCAAAAAAAAACTTGAGTTCAGTTACACTTGACAGAGAGGGCATCTCTTTGATCGCCCTGACTTGCCCCTCTACTGGATACAATCCCATGGCATCCACCCTGTGACCCAGGTAAATGACTTCAGTCACTTGCAAAGTACATGTCTCTTTCTTTAATCATACACTGGCTTCCAAGAATCTTCTTAAAACCTCTTCCAGGTTGGCCAAATGTTTGACTTTCGTTGATCCTGTGATCATCTAGGTACACTACTACTCGTCCTTGCAATAAACTTTCTATGGTCCTTTGGAAGATTACACATGTAGATGATACGCCAAAGGGTAGGTATTGGTACAGGCTCTTGTGCCTGTTAATGGTTACATACCATCTAGATGTGCTACTGAGCTCTAGCTGTTGGTATGCATGGCTCATATCCAGTTTGGTATAGGAGTTTCTGGAAAATCTCAGCAGTTCTGACAGCATCTGTGGAGAGAGAAACAGAGTTGATGTTACAAGTCCGTCTGACCCTTCTTCAGTATAAGATTTTCCTCCAGCTAGCTTTGCGTACAAGTCATCTATCCTCGAGATAAGATATTTATCTAGTTTTGCCTTGGTCAATTTGCAGTCCCCACAAATGCAAATAGTTTGATCAGTTATCATCACAGGGACTATGGGTGCTGCCTATTCCAAAAACTGGACTGGCTGGGTGATGCCCAGCTTCTCCAGGTGGCACAATTCTGCATCCAACTTCTCACTTTAGGCATAAGGCACAGGTCTGGCCTTAAAGAACTGGGGTGTCACCTCCGAATCTACATATATTTTTGCTTGTAAGCCTTTTAACTTTCCCAATTCGTCACAAAATATAAAGTCATATTTCCTTAGCAGTTCAGGAACTCCTCCTGTTCTCACTTGAAATGTTTCAGACCAGTTGAGCTTAATTTTTTGTAACCAGTCTCAGCCCAGAAGACTAGGTCCTTCCACCTGTCACTATGATCACTAGAAGCTGGACTGTCTGTTGCCTATTGGACACTGTGGCAACGTCCTTTACCCGTATAGACTCTCCAGTGCATGTCTTCATTTAAGCCATGGTTTGCTTCAGATTCAGTGGCTGGGTACCTTCATTTAGGTCTTTAAATATGTGTTCTCCCACCACTGTGATTGATGATCCCGTGTTTACCTCCATGACTAGAGGCTTCTCATTCACTTGAAAGGTGACGGTGATTGGTTCAGTTTTCACTGTTTTGATATTGTTTAGGGAATAGATATCAGAATCAGCAGCTCCTGGTTCTGTTATATTATTCACTTCAATCATTTTGGTCTGCTGTCTGATGGGCTGTCTCGATTTCACCCTGCATTGCTTTATTACATGCCCTTTCTTGTGGCAGTAATAGCATTCTGCTTCCTTGAATCTGTATTGAATCCACTTCTGTAACAGGTTAACTTTGGAGTCGTTGCTGAATTGCTTCCGCTGTGCCTTTTCATTTTCGAACAGCAGTGACTGTCTGCCACTTCGCTGCTGTCTCCCTGGTTTTTGCGTCGCGCCCGGCGATAGGTTCCAGCCCCAACTGAAAACGGCATCATGTTGTACACTCTGTAAAGCCTGCGAGTCCCTCTCAGCGCTTTCCATTGCTAGTGCTAACGAGCTCAGAAATAGGAGAATGGTGCAGATGAATACGTGGCTTAAGAGTTGGTGCAGGAGGGGGGGTTTTAGATTCCTGGATCAACGGGACCGTTATTAGGGAAGGTGGGACCTGTACAAGCGGGATGGTCTACATCTGAACCAGAGTGGGACTAACATCCTTGCGGGTGGGTTTGCTAGTGCTGTTGGGAGGAGTTTAAACTAATTTGGCAGGGGGAGGGGACACAGAATTTTAGCAGAATAGGGACACATCATAATACAGTAAAACAATCAAGTCAGAGGGAGTACAGCTGCATTAAGTTTCAATGGAGTAAGGCAAGGCTGGATGGCCTCTACTTTAATGCCAAGGGTATTACAGGTAAAACGGATCAGTTAAGGGTGAGGATTGACACGTGGAATTGAGATATAACCTGGCAGGGCGGTGGATGCGGGTTGCCTCACATCCTTTAAAAAGTACTTGGATGAGCACTTGGCACGTCATTACATTCAAGGCTATGGGCCAAGTGCTGGTAAATGGGGTTAGGTAGGTAAGACAGGTGATTCTCACGTGTCGGTGCAGACTCGATGGGTCAAAGGCCTCTTCTGCACTGTGATAATCTGTGATTATGTGATTATTTGACCAAATAAGGAGATATTAGGGCAGATGACCAAAAGCTTGGTTAAAGATATAGGCTTTAAGGCCCATCTGAAAGGAGGTATGAGAGGTAGAGAGGTTTAGGAAGAGAATTCCAGAGCTTGGCAGCTGAAAGCATGGGGTGCTCAAATGGCAAGAATTGGAGGTGGTAAAAGATACCTTTGGCACCATGTGAGCCGAGCAAGTGGTGGGTGGTATACCCAAGCAGGGAGGCTTCATTTAGGAGAAAATGTCATGACTCCTTAAACAGGTTTCTGTCCAAAGTCATAATGATGGCGATGCAATGATTAGTTTCATACATCCTGGTAGTAAATAAGGAATAGAGAGGAGACAATGGAAGGCAGTCCAGCATTAAGTCAGAAGTCCCATAGTGAGATAAAGTTCATGGAGGTAGGATGGAATCAGCATAGAGCATTGACAAACTATTGCCCATGTTCAGAGATAGATTTGACAGTCCAGAAACTATTTGAAGGGTTAAGTATTGGAGGGAGCACTGGTGGGGGTATTTCTGTGGGATTGAAAACCCAGGATCCACAACAAGCTCACGAATGGAAACTGCCTTGCTCACAAGTGAGTAGTCATTCTGGAGGGAGATGAGGAGAGGAGTAATGATAGTCAACTTGCTGGCAGAGTCCACAACATCAGCACTGGGAGGGATGGAGTCGAAGGGAAGGGGAGATAAGCAGGATAACCCCTCAATGGGTGTGCTGGACAAGGTCAGTAAGAGGGAGGTAGGGTGGGGCAGCTGGGGTTGTTGCTTGTGCCTCAAAAGGGCTCTTCAGAGGATGCCCAAGGGAAGCACAGGGAAAAACTGTAGGCTTAGGAGTTGAGCCTGGGATGGCAGCAGCAGAGTAAGGTTGGGGAGTATACTGAAGAGTTGGGGTAACAAAGGAAGACTTAAATTTATTTGGCACCTTTCACAACCTCACATCATCCCTAAGTGTTTTACAGCCAATTAAATACTTTTGAAATGTAGTCCCCATTGTAATGTAGGAAACACAACAGCTAATTTGGCAAAGCAGCAACGTGATGATGACTAGATAATCTGTTTTTGAGATGTTGATTGAGAGACACTGAGGATAAGTCCCCTGCTCTCCTTTGAAACAGTGCCATGGGATCTTTTACATTCACCGGAGAGGACAGACAGGGCCCCTGTTTAACATCTCACCCAAAACATGGCACCTCCAAAATTGCAGCATTCTATACTGTACCAGGGTGTCAACCTCAATTTTGGTACTTAGATCCTGGAGTGGAACTTGAACTCACAACCTTCTGGCTCAGAGGTAACAACTAACTGAGACAAGGCTGACACATTTGGGAGGGTGGAGTGCTGGAGAGGGGCAAGATGAAAGGAGGTTTGACAACAGGAGAAAGGGATTTAGAAGTAGTAAAGAGAAAAGTAAAAAAAGGAGATAGAAAAATAGAAATGATGGGCTTGGTTGCAGAGTAAACAGGCTCATTCGAACTATATAGACCTGGTTATATAGTAGCTACTAAGATTCATACATCCTGGTAGTAAATGAGGATAAAGAGGAGACAATAGAAGGCAGTCCAGTATTATAGTCAGAAGTCCCATAATGAGATAAAGTTCACAGAGGAGGGGTGGAGTCAGCATAGAGCATTGACAAACTATTGCCCATATTCAGAAATAAGTGTGACAGTCCAGAAATTATTTGAAGACTAAAGTATCAGGGGGAGCACTGATGGAGGTATTTCTGTGGGACTGAAAATCCAGAATCAATTATGAGACAAAGAAAAAACGATGACAGAGAAATGTACTTTAGCTCAGGAGAGTAAATCACCATTCAGGAAGCAGACCGTAGCTGAAGCTGAAAAATCAGTGGTCAGTCTCAGACTCAGAAGGGATCAGCAGTAGTCAAGAAGCTGATTAAAGTTACTTTAAAATTTAAGCAACCGAGTAGCAGCTCAAAGATATAACAGCTATAATCCAGTGTAATCCAGCATAGTCCAGTGCAGAATGTTTTGATGGGTAGAGGGGTCCAGGAAGTTAAATCAACTGAGGATGCGATGCTCACGGAGGAACGCAGAGAGCAGGATTGGTTGGGAAATGGGTCGTGGCAGTTTAAAACTAGCAGTTAACTTGTAGTGGGGCTAAAACATGCCCAATATTCGAGCCAAGAATGGAAGAGGGCAACCTGGGGGTGGAAATGGACAATGGTTGGCAATAGTTGGCCAAAGACAGGGAGGTACACAATATGGAACTTCCAAGGAAACTGACCTCCCAGGAATCATCTTGAGGTGTTCAGATTCCGGCAGTTTCCTAACCAGGAAGGAGGTGCCAATGGTATTTTTAATAGAATTTAACACCATCGCAATTAATATTTGAATTTGTGATGAAAAGTAGTACCTATGGTAGTTTTAAAAGTGTCTTGAATCTTAGTCTATTTGATTAATCAGCTCTTAGTTTCAACGTTTACTGTTGGGCAGCGATGCTGACCACAGGATAGTGGTGCTAACTCCACCCAAAGTTACCTTAGTACTGTACTCAAACTGAATGTTTTTGTGTTAGATCTACCCAAAGCTCATATATACCAGGAAATTTTAATAGAGGACTCTCAAAATGGTTTCTAGATTTCAATGAGACCATCCGAGTAACAAAGTTACTCAAAGAGCTATATCTGTACACCTCAAAGAGAAGTGTACACAGGGGGGTTATTTGATTGAAGTTTAAAAGATGACGATGTAGGGACTTAGGCTGTGTTTATGTGTAATAATTGTTTCAACCGAATAAGTTTGGAAGAATCAGAGGCCGCTCTTGCAAGCTATGCAAGGATCAGAGCTGGATGTCAGCTTCTCTATTCCTGGGGAATGATGACCCTGTGCAACAGGCTGCCAGATCATGCGGTGAACACTCATTCAAGGAATTCCTTCAAGCGGGAGCTGGATCTATTTCTGGCTGGAGCAGTGATGGCTTTGCACTAGAGTTAGGGACCTGGTAACATTAATCAAGGCCAGGACTGGATTTGATGATCCAAGAGGGTTGGAGAAGAATTTTACAGGTTTTTCCGTGGCCCCACCCACTTAATTAGCCTGCCTTTTTCTCTGGTCCCTCCTAGGACATTACAGGGTAAGTTGGGAGCGTCTGTATTGTGATAGCCTTGAGAGACACACAGTAGAGAGGGATGTCGGGGGAATGAGAAATTTTTAAAAATAGGTAAGAAAGGGTGAGGCATGGATGTACTCCCAGTATATTTGCTCACTTTTTAAAAATGTACTTTCCTATTTTTTGCTCCCTGTATCAGCATCAGGTACTCCCAGTGAAAGGACCAGAATTAGTATAAATCTCTCTCTATTCTTCACCAACAATGTCCTTTTACCCCAACCTCAGTTATGGATGCACTTCAAAGCAGGTCTTGTTGAACCTTGGACTGTAAACACATTGCAAATTAAGGAGATAGTTACAAACATCTTTACAACACTCAAAGAAACAATTGCATATACACAGGATTCTGAACAGAATCTTTGACGTGCATAGAAACACATCAGAGTACACCATCCCTAACTTGTGCCCTATTTTGGACTCCCTTGTATTTCGTAATGCTGACAATCCCCATTGTAAATCCCACATGCATGTTGCTGTTTTTACAGTCAGCATTATGTATCTAGGAGGCACAGATATAAGCTTAAGATAAAAGCAAAATACTACTGTTGTTGTAAATCTGAAATAAAAGCAGAAAATGCTGGAAAGACTCAGCAGGCCTGACAGCAGTCCGGTGCAGAAATGATGGGCCGAATGGCCTCCTTCTGTGCCGTTAAAATTTTGTGATTCAGTGTCTGTGGAGAGAGAAACAGTTAACGGTTCGAGTCTGTATGACCCTTCTTCAGAGCTCATGAAGAAGGGTCTGAAGAAGGTCATACAGACATGAAACACAGATACTTATCAAATCACTTGAATTTTCTATATACTGAAGCCAAGCTGCAACAACTTTAGATTGGAGATAACTGTCCTGAGCGTTATCATTAAAAGCATACTATCTTGGATGGAATGTTTGTCAAACTTTTTCCTGCTATTTACAAACACACAGCAGTGTTGTAAAATCTTTTTGTTGACATTTATCACCTGCAAGTGACATCTTCATGGTGAAAATGGTCCCCAGCGCTCTCATTCTAAAAAGCAAGGTTTCTTGAGCACTTTGTCACAGGGTTGTTGCTGAGCTCCCCTTTCAGGTTAACGAGCTGGGCAGGGCATGTCGAGTGGGAATTCTCTGTGTCCTGTTTTCTCATTATGGCAAATCCTTAAACTCTCATTCAGAACAATGTCTTTCCCAGATTTATTCTATACTTTCCAATTAAACCAGCAGCAAGTCTCTTAAAATAAACAGCAGGGGTGACTATGAGCAGGAATAGTCCAGATTTGAAGAGACTCGAGTTCTTTTTCAATTGCATTATAAATTCTACTGTCTTTTGATACTTTAAGCATTTTCTCATCCCTTTCGCATCTTGAAACACATGTTTGGCTTGCCTTTTTACTGTTTAGTCTAACGTCGATAGGCTAAGTTCTCCTCTGCCAAAGAGAAGGGAAAAAAATAATTGCAAAGTAAATCAATCCCATCAGCAACAGAAGCAACATGAAGCAGGATTGTTTCAGGCTTCCTGGTGTGTTTATCTTAAAGCGATTGACCTTGTCCAAATATGATCACAAAAGGTTTTTGCTTGATTCCAGTTTTTGGAAATTTGTGTGGTTGGGGATTAATGGATAGCACATAACTCAAAAATGTTTCTGAACAGCTTGTTTGCAAATCCAAGAAATAGAATTAAATAAATTGCAGGAATAGTACTTATTCAATTTCAAATGATTTTTAAGTTGTTATTTTCCTTTGTTTATCATCACTTTCTTATAATACTGGTAAAAAATCTTGTCTTGGGCAGACACTTGCAATTCTCCATTTTTGGCCAAACATTTGTAGGTTACTATGTCAACATTTCCAATTTGAGCTGTCACAATTGTAGTTGCAGATTCTGGCCACTAATTGGCACAGTGGACCAAGTTTCTCTCCCAACTCTGTAGCCTTCTTGTCTACAAGAAGTTTTCAACTGATTGGTGTAACACTATGGATAATTTACTAGTGCTACACAATTTGTGTGGGTGGTTTATGAAGGATGTTGTATTGAAGTACGTCCAAATAAGACACCGCAAGGCAAAAGAGAGCTTCTAACGTGTAGCCTTTTTATGCAATGTGCATTTTTGCAAAGATGTACACAAACAACAAGGAAGGAGTATTGATTAGCTCTGAAAAGGGTATGATCATCTAGGGTGAAATTCAACTTAAGCAGGGCACAAAGTGTGGCAGGGAAACTCAAGCGAGGTGTATAACATGAGGCCTCTCAGCCACCATCCATATTGCACTCCTACAGAATCTGAATTTTACCTTCATTCACTGAATAGTCAAAAATAGCAACTAAATACCAGGTCACCTACATTCATCTGTCCTTTTCAATGCATTTGCAACAGTAGCTCTGTTGCAAGAACAATGCTTAGCATTGATATATTACATCGGGCTCATTAATGACTGCTTGCTTGGGAGGACAAAGAAATTCCGAAAAAAAGAATGTGCTGGGCACCTTGTGCCCACCCACGGTCAGCCCAGACATGCCCCACGCTCAATTACATTGCCACATCAGATGAGACCTAGCTTCACGCTTTGCAGCGGGGAATCATCACCAAATTATACTCTCAATTGGAGCCAATATCAGGCAATATCCAGCACTGCCCTCCTATGTCAAAATCACCACCACATGGAACTTTTATACCACAAGCTCATTTCAAACAAACCAGCACTGATGAATCAGTCAGTCAGGTCATGACAGCCTTGCTTACCAGCAGCAGCACCTACCATACTTTGCCCCATTTGAACGCAGGGATTAATGCAGGGGAACCCAACTATCAAGTGGCTCCAAAAAAGAAAAAAAAAAATGGAGACTTGTGGATGGCAACTCACATTACCCATGAGGCAAATTAACATCCATGTTTCATGTATGAGTTACGAGTGAGTCCATACCGTCAACATCCAAGTGGCCTCAAACCACCATTAAAAAAAATCATTTAGGGGACTACAAGATGCCCTGCTGGCAGTCCCACCAGTACCATGACACCCTCTGTTGCCTGGCAAGTCCCATGTCTATGTTTCTGCAGTGCTAGCAAGGCGACAAAGCAGGAACAAAACCCTACCTTGCTGGGTTGACATGAAGCTTTCCCTCACTGTAGCTTCCAGCCCAATTATTTGGAGGGCCTTCTCCTTGTGACAGGTGAAGGGTCACAAGCTGGCAGGTCAGGCATTACACAACGAATGATTTTCATGTGGGTTTATCTTTCAAAAAGAGAACATAAGGACCCAGTGAACATGAGGGGGCAGCAGAAGGAACATGCTGATGAGCAGGGTAGATTGTATCCAACGCGGAAGGATGGCCAGAGAATGACCAAGTTCTCCTGGAGGCTTACAGTGAGTTGCTGAGAAAAACGTACCAGTTGTGTGAGTCAAAAGAATTCTAGCCCTTTTGTTGCTTTGAAAGACCATCCATTAGTCTTTTCTATCTTGGCTTTCTTCCCTGGTTAGGATGGGCTGGAAGTAGGAGCAAGATGGGATCAGGGTAATGGGTGAACAGGACTTGCTGTGACTTAGGACACAGGCGGGGTTTTGAATGAGTTCAGTTTTATGGTGGGTTAGACCACAGGGAGGCCAGTCAGGACTGGAATAGTCAAGTCCAGAGGTAAGAAAGACATGAATGAGTGTTTCCGCAGCAGATGAGCTGAGGCAGGGACAGAAATCAACATTGGGTAGATAGATAAAAACTAGTCCCTTTGGCAAGTGGGCCAATAAGAGGTCATAGGTTTTAAATTGTTGGTAAAAGATCTAGAGGAGAGATGAGAAGATATGTTTTATTCTGAGCATTGGTTAGGATCTGGAACACAATGAAAAAGTGCCAGAAGCTGATTCCATAAATAATTTTCAACATTTGATTGGACTGCTACTTGGAGATAAGGAACTTATAGGATTACAAAAAAAAGCAGGGGTATAAATTAAACAAGACTGATTTTTCACAAAGCCAGTAAAGACAAGTTGGGCTGAAGGGCTTCCTTCTGCACTGTAAGTTCCTATGATTCTATGAATATGCTACTACAATAGAGAAAGTTCAACCTAGCTAAGAGTTTAAAAATTACATACGGCCTACAGAGCAGTGGACAAAGACTCACAACACAGGCAGTTAATGCTGTGCAGATTGAATATAACTTGCTTAAAGAGGGTTAAAAAAGTTGTTTTTTTTTTAATATGACACTCTCTGCCTCTCCACCTCTCGTTCCTTCTTTAAAACCCTTCTGAAAACCAGTCTATTCCTCCTCTTTTGAATCAGGTTCAATTATTTTGTCTGATTTCTCTCCTCTGAAATACCTTGGGACATTTTACAATGTTAACGCTATTGTTGACTGAATACAGCACTCCAACAAACTTCCCCAGCAGGGGTACAGAAACCTCATTTGCTCACCCCACTTCCAGTGAAGTCATACTTAGTGGAGCAGGGGCAACTCTGATAAGGTCCTTACATTAATACAGCATCCAACGTCAGGACATCCCAAAGCATTTTACAGCCAATGAAGTTTTGCGTTGTAGTCACTGAATTAATGCAGCAAATGCAGTAGGCCATTTGTGCACAGCAAGCTCCCGCAAACAATAATGACATGGTGGCCAGATATAGTGCCAGGAGAACCTTTGCCCCCGTAGGAGAGGAGGATGGGACCTCCATTTAACATTTCATCTCCCTGTGCATTGCTCTGGCTTGTCAACCTCAATGCCTGGCTATATGAATACACAACCTTCTTGACTCAGGGCAGGAGTGCCAATAATTGAGCCACAGTTGGGACCCAGTTTCTTATACTCAGGGTGCTTCTTACACCTTCCCAAACTCTCTCCAGTCAGCTATAGCATGGATTAAATAAAGAACATTTCCCCTCTAAACTGCTACCGTAATGCAGATTAAGGAATTAACTGCAGAAGTTTTCATATTTCAATTTCCCACACATCTATCCCTTCAGGCCTCCCTGACTAAAATCATCGATTTAACACCACATTATGGGCAGTTTTTTTTCACTGTGTTCTTACATCTACTAAGGCCCAAGATGAGACTCTCCAGATTCAGAGAGTGAACAAGTCGATTGCATCAGGCTGTTCCATTTCTCTCTATTTGGGCTCTGATGGATCTTTGTTGTGGATTTTATTTAAAATTGGAGCTGATCAATATTTTCCCCCCACTGCTGTTGAATCACAATAGAATCTTTCTTATTTGTCTTGGCCAGGACATAACAGGTTTGGATCTGGTATAATTTTGGCCCATGTAGTAACTGTGCCAAGTGATAGCTGATCCTTTGGCCTATATCATGTAAGCAATTCAGTTCAGGCTGGTGCCAGTCTGTCGCCAACATTAGTTCTAAATCAATTTGTTAGGAGTTAATGACAATTACAGATGTTTTTTTTTTAAACAACAATCCCATTTGTGTGGGATCCAATTCTGGGTATATAATGGATAAAAGACACTGAAAGAATTTCTCAAAAACAGCTTGGATATAACAATCTTCCTCAGCCATGTGCTCCCAAGCCCTTCACAAATGCAGTTCTCAATTGCTACCTACTGTATGCCTTTATCCAACATCTGTTAATGGAATCTTCTAAAGCTGGTAAGACTATCACAAAACATGGGATGGAATTCATGAAGCCAATGGAATGGATGTCCCTCACAAAGCAGGGAAGGTATGAGCCAAGCTAATGGAATGGATGATCATCACGTACGTATCGATGTCCCTGTTCATTCAGTGACCAATCCCCAGGTGCAGCCAAAGAGGAAGTCAAGTAGGGGCCTTAAGGTCTCTGTCCCCACAACACTGACCTGTGATTCCCAGGGCTTCTCCGAGGTGCAGTGGGCACAGGCACCTGCTGGGAGTTAAATGCAGCAGGGAGGAGAGCATATCTCCTGGCATCCTGGTTTTTCATGATGGGAGAGATTTAGAGCTGATAGAAACAGGGCAACAGTATCACTAAAAAAAAGTGGGGATTAACTTGTTCCTACTGTCGCTGTGGCCATCGCTAATCTTCCCTAGGCCTATGACTGGGCTGTCAGAGCCCTGCAAGTGTCAGCGGGTAGGGCCTATTAAAATACAATTCATAGGCCTATGATGCACACGGGACACCATTTTATTTTGTGGAGTTCTGATGAAAACATTGGCCCAAATATCAGCCTCCGGACTGGAGATGGGACTCAAGTTGGGAGATGCATGTCAGGGGCGTGTGGAAGTCCTGACACACAGACATATGTAGGAATTGCCCGGGACTCTGCACAAGTATTTCTGACCCTGAGCTCAGGGTGGAGATATACCTGCATACTTTCCCTGGAAATGTTACACAGTTTAATACCTGGTCTAACTCTGTAATCTTCTTTAGTTTGGCTTCAGGAGCAGAAGCTGTCGTCACTGTTTCTATTGACTAGTGTCAGTTTCCCTAACCAGTCCAATGCCCTGCTGAAGATTAAGTGTAAGTCCATGCTGTCAGCCTCAAATTGGAGTCAGGAGCAAGATGTTATTAAGTGCTCCGTGGTTTGGTCAGGGTTTCCGCAGTTGCAGCCAGGAGAGGTTTTGAGGTATCATTTGTACATCAGGTGGCTGCATTGGCCATGTCCATGTCAGAATCACAGTGCAGAAGAGGCCCTTCGGCCCATCGAGTCTGCACCAACACGTGAGAAACACCTGACCTACCTACCTAACCCCATTTACCAGCACTTGGCCCATAGTCTTGAATGTTATGACGTGCTAAATGCTCATCCAGGTACTTTTTAAAGGATGTGAAGCAACCCACCCCCACCACCCTCCCAGGCAGTGCATTCCAGACTGTCATCACCCTCTGGGTATAAAAGCTTTTCCTCACATCCCCCTAAACCTCCTGCCCCTTATCTTGAACTTATGCCCCCTTGTGACTGACCTTTCAACTAAGGGGAACAGCTGCTCCCTATCCACCCTGTCCATGCCCCTCATAATCTTGTACACCGCGATCAGGTCGTCCCTCAGTCTTCTCTGCTCCAACGAAAACAACCCAAGTCTATCCAACCTCTTTTCATGACTTAAATGTTTCATCCCAGGCAACATTCTGGTGAATCTCCTCTGCACCCCCTCCAGTGCAATCACATCCTTCCTATAATGTGGCGAACAGAACTGCACACAGTACTCCAGCTGTGGACTCACCAAAGTTCTATACAACTCCAACATGACCTCCCTACTTTTGTAACCTATGCCTCGATTGATAAAGGCAATGTCCCATATGCCTTTTTCACCACCCCACTAACATGCCCCTCTGCCTTCAGAGATCTATGGACACACACGCCAAGGTCCCTTTGTTCCTCAGAACTTCCTAGTGCCATGCTGTTCAGTGAATACTTCCTTGTCAAATTACTCCTTCCAAAGTGTATCACCTCTCACTTTTTAGGGTTAAATTCCATCTGCCACTTATCTGCCCATTTGGCCATCCTGTCTATATCTTCCTGTAGCCCAAGACACTCAACCTCACTGTTAACCGCCTGGCCAATCTTTCTGTCATCTGCAAACTTACTAATCCTACCCCCCACGTAGTCATGTCATTTATATAAATGACAAATAATAGAGGACCCAGCACAGATCCCTGTGGTACGCCACTGGACACTGGCTTCCAGTCACTAAAGCATCCTTCTGTCATCACCCTCTGCCTCCTACAACTAAGCCAATTTTGAATCCACCTTATCAAATTACCCTGTATCCCATGTTCCTTTGCCTTCTCTATAAGTCTCCCATGTGGGACCTTGTCAAAGGCTTTGCTGAAATCCATATAAATTACATCAACTACACTACCCTCATCTACACACCTGGTCACCTCCTCAAAAAATTCAATCAAATTTGTTAGGCATGACCTCCCTCTGACAAAGCCATGCTGACTATTGCTGATCAAACCTTGCCTTTCCAAGTGGAGATAGATTCTCTCCTTCAGAAATTTCTCCAATAGTTTCCCTACCACTGACCATCACTGGCCTGTAGTTCCCTGGCTTATCTCTACAACCCTTCGTAAATAGTGGAACCACATTAGCTGTTCTCCAATCCTCTGGCACCTCCCCCCTGGCCAGAGAGGAATTAAAAATTTGGGTCAGAACTCCTGCGATCTCCTCCCTTGCCTCCCTCAGCAGTCTGGGACACAAATCATCCGGACCTGGAGATTTGTCCACTTTTAAGCCTGCCAACACCTCCAATACCTTGTCACTCCCTATATCAATTTGCTTAAGAACCTCAGTCTCTCTCCCCAAGTTTGATACCTTCATCCTCATTCTCTTGGGTGAAGGCGGACATGAAGTATTCATTCAACATTCTAGTGATGTCCTCTGGCTCCACCCATAGATTGCCCCCTTGGTCCCTTATGGGCCCTACTCTTTCCCTGGTTATCCTTTTCCCATTGATATACTTATAGAATATCTTGGGATTTTTCCCTACTTTTACCAGCCAGAGCTTTCTCATAATCCCCTCTTTGTTCTCCTAATTGCTTTCTTAAGCTCCACCCTGCACTGTCTGCACTCCACTAATGCCTCTGCTGATTTGCTCCCCTTGTACCTGCTAAAAGCCTCTCTTTTTCTTCTCATTGTAACCTGAATATCTCTGGTCATCCATGGTTCTCTGGGCTTGTTACTCCTTCCTTTCACCCTAGAGGGAACATGTTGAGCCTGTACCCTCCCTATTTCCTTTTTGAACACCCCCCACTGTTCCTCTGTAGATTTCCCCACAAATAACTGTTCCCAGTCTACCTTGCCAGACCCTGCCTTATTTTACTAAAATCCACTCTCCCCCAATCGAAAACATTTTTTTGCAACTTGTCGATTTCTTTGTCCATAAAAAACTTAAACTGTACCATGTTGTGGTCGCTATTGCTGAAACGCTCGCCCACCACCACCTCAGCCACCTGTCTGGCTTCATTCCCCAGAATTAGGTCCAGCACTGCACCGTCCCTTGTTCGACCCTTTACATATTGACCTAAAAATTTCTCCTGTACACATTTCAAGAAATCAACTCCATCCAAGCCCTTAACAATATGTCTATCCCAATTAATGTTGGGAAAGTTGAAATCACCTAATATAATTACCCTATTGTTATTGATTTTACACACCTCCACAAATTGAGCACATATTTGCTCCTCAATTTCCCGTTGACTATCTGGGGGTCTATAATAAACACCTAATAATGTGGTTGCCCCTTTTTTATTCCTAAGCTCTACCAATTAAGCTTCATTCGAAGCCCCCTCCAAGATACCATCTCTCCTTACTGCAGTAACGAACTCCTTAACTAATAATGCAATGCCTCCTCCTTTTTTACCCCCTCCCCTGTCTCGCCTGAAGATTCTATATCCCGGAATGTTGAGCTGCCAATCCTGCCCTTCCCTCAACCACGTCTCAGTGATGGCTACTATATCACAATTCCACATGTCAGCCCTCACCCTTAATTTATCCATTTTACCTGTATTACTCCTGGCATTAAAGTAGAGGCCATCCCCAGCCTTGCCTTACTCCCTTGAAGCTTATTGCAACTGTACTCCCTCTGACTTGATTGTTTTACTGTGTTATGATGTGTCCCTATTCTGCTAACATTCTGTGTCCCCTCCCCCTGCCGAATTAGTTTAAACTCCTCTCAACAGCACTAGCAAGGATGTTAGTCCAGCTCTGGTTCAGATGTAGACCGTCCCGCTTGTACAGGTCCCACCTTCCCCAAAAACGGTCCCAGTGAACCAGGAATCTAAAACCTTCCCTCCTGCACCAACTGTTAAGCCACGTATTCATCTGTGCTATTCTCCTATTTCTGAGCTCGCTAGCACGTGGGACTGGGAGTACTCCAGAGATTACAACCCGAGAGGTCTTGCTTTTTAGACTAGTGCCTAACTCCCTGAATTCTTGATGCAAGACCTCATCCCTCTTTCTACCTATATCATTGGCACCAACATGTACCATGACCTCTGCCTTATCACCCTCCCCCTTCAGGATGCCCTGCACCCGTTCAGTGACATCCCGGACCCTGGCACCAGGGAGGCAACATACTATCCTGGAGTCACGTTGACAGCCACAGTAGCACCTATCTGTTCCCCTGACCATAGAATCCCCCATTACTATTGCTCTTCCTCCCTTCCTCCCCTCCTGTACAGACAGGCTGCTTATGGTGCTAGAAGATTGGCTCTGTCCACACTCCCTGGAGGAACCAGCGCCCTCATCAGCTTCCAAAGTGGAATACCGATTTGCGAGTGGGAATGCAGGGGACTCCTGAACAACCTGCCTGTTTCTCTTGGACTGCCTGGTGGTCATCCATTCCCTTCCTTCCTCAAGTCCCTTCATCTGCAGTGTGACCATCTCTCTAAATGTGCTATCCACGATGCTCTCAGACTCGCGGATGCTCCACAGTGTCCCCAGCCGCCATTCCAGCTCTGAAACCCGAGCTTCCAGGAGCTGCAGCTGGACACACTTCCTGCACACATGCTGGTCCCGGGTCTGTATTTTATTGAGGGTTATCCACATGCTCTGGGGGAGATTGAAGTCTGGTTTTGAGATGTTGGGTCAGAGACAGATACATTGTGTTTATTTGAGAGGGTGCTTTCTGCCCAAGCTTTCCTCTAAGTTTCAGAGTTATGGAGTTGGAGATGTTCAATTCATGTCTGGAGAAGGTTTTGCAGAGCCATGTGGCAGGATTGGGGGTGGGTGGGTGGTCGGGGTGCGGGTGGGGGGGGGATGGTCTTGAAGGTATCTATGGATGGGGAGGTCCAAGTTGCTGCCGATACGAGTTATGCAGCGTATGGTTAGCCTGTGAAACTCAAGCAAGTTTCACAATTTATGAGCCCCCCTCCCCTTCCCCCGGACCAGATCACCCACCCATTCACTTATTCATTAAAAGACTTGAGATCTTTAAAAACTTACTTGAATACAACAGCTACTGTCATAAAAAGGGTGTGTGTCTTCTGCTCCCCCAACTCTCCCACTGTCGCTGGACTCAACCTGGAGATGCTGTGCTGACCCATTTCTGCTTCAGCCAGGATCGGAAAATACAGCTGAAAAATGAGTCCTATCATTCGCTCAGAGAAAACTTTTTATGGACGGCTGTTGACTGGAATATCTAGGCCATGATCTCAGTTCCCCTTTCCATAGATGCTGACCGATCTACTGAGTACTTCCAGAAATTTTAGTTTTTAATCCAAATTTGCAGCACCTGCAATATTTTGATTTTGTTTATTTTGCAAGGCTGAGGAGAGCCGGAATGTATACCAGAGTCCCAAACAAAAAACAAAATCAGCCTGGGTCCTCACCAATCAAGGTCCCCCATCATCTCATGATCAGAATGCTTACTACCCTCACCCCACCCATGGGACTCTTGCAACTCAGAGCTGGCGAGGGGAATGCTAATGAGACCCAGTCCTCAAAATGACCAGGCTTCATGCTGACACCATTGGGCAGCTGCTGCTGTGATCTGTCCACTGGCCATGCGGGAACGGGGTGTGGATATTCCCCATGTTGTAAGATGGGTTCTTTAGATATCTCAACGATGAGATCTTGAGATTCGTATATATAAACATGAACCGTTTATTTATCAGTCTTCAATTATTTACACATCTCAGGTTACTGTCACACATGGTGCTGTTACCTCCATGCAGGCTGGTTCCAGAATGTTCTCTCTAGACTGTTCTCTGTCTATTACCATGTGACTCTATACATCATACCGTGGATGGTGCTATTCTCCAGTCCCATGTTAACCCCTAGCTCTGCTGAGCACTTTTACATTACAGTGGCATGCAGGCACATACAAACATCCCCATTCTGTGCCAAAATGGAGGGATACCTCAAAATAACCTGCTGTTGGGGCTTGCTGAAAGATCATGAGCCCTGATCATCGTGACTCCTATCGGCTTGCCCCCTCCCCATTGTAATATGCCTTTAAGGAGGGGAAGTGCAGCATGCGATTTAGCCTTAGTTTCACTTTTGCTTTTGAGCAGAGTACAAACAGCTCTGCTGCTGATGTGTTCAACTTTCTATCCGTGTATAGATGTTCTCATGTGCCTAGTCTAAGTAAATTAACCCACAATGTGATTACCCAATCCTGAGTGTTTGTAGCCTTGATAATATAACACAACCCATCCCACCCCCCAGCCCTACCCCACCCAAAGATTATTGGAACCAAAATCCGAGACTAAATCGCAAAATAACGCATCCCCTTCCCACTCATTCAACCTCCTGGCTGCCAGTCTTCAGAATCGTCAGTTGCAGATCTCAGGTCTGCAGTTATGTCAGTTGGGTCACAGCCGACAGGAGTGCAGTTGGGTCATGCAAACAGTCCATGGCCAGGAACAGTGAACGTAACCCTACCATCACTGTTACAGCACACCTGAGGCTCAGAGAACACCTTCAGCCATACCTAACTGAACCATAGGCAACGGAATGCTTGAGGTGATGGGCAACTAGTGAAATGAAAATGTAAATCAGTAGTGAATGTTCAACACTGGGTTTCAGTAAAGCTTTATTACAGCCTGGCTCTCCTGAACCTTTCCCATACTGATAGCTTACATGCACAAAATGGTCAGCTCTTTCAGTAGAAGGCTTGATCTTTTTTCTCCCCAGCTTTTGTTATTTCAAACTAGACATTGGATTGTGCTGCCCTGGATTTGTCACCAGCACAGTAGCAATGCATCCAGATTCACATTAAAAAAAAGACAGCTACTCAACAAAGATTAGTCATGTTAAAAATGCTATGGATGTGCATTCCAGTGATTCCTTCAGTTTGAAAAGTCTCTCATCCTTGGAAGAAAAATAACCTGATCAAATGAATAACTTCTGTGAGTATATAAATTAAATTGTGATAATTCTGGCATAGCATAAAAGCACCCAATTTAATTTCATACCAAGTGATAAAGGGCTAAGTACCACATGTGATAGGATTGTATTGGTGGAAATGGAGATGAGGGCTTGGATAGACTGATGGAAGGAAGTCGAACGAAGAGACACCTAAGGCAATTGCCCACAACTGGTCCCCAGCTCAGGTTAACAGCACTACAGTAAGCAGCATACTGTAATCATACCGTAAGCAGCATGCTGTAAGCATACCATAAGCAGCATACTGTAAGCAGTATGACCCTCCAGTAGCCTTTTTAATCGTTCCGAGTGCAAGATACTTTGAGCTAACATTAGGAGGCAGCTGAATTAACACAGACCAAGAAGTGTACGTACTTTCCCTTCTCCTTTTAGTTCCAAATTCCAAAATGTACCTGTTGGTTCTATAAACCCAATCCTGGTGGGTGGTTGAGAGGGTAAGGAAGACTTCATGACATGTGTTTGTGCAAATCTATTGTCTGTGACAGAAAAAGGTACTAAAATGGCAATGTGCTGAGCCAGGAGTTAAATTAAATCCCTGACACTTGTTGCTGGCTTAAACTTTTCTGTGATGTTGCCATCATACCTTCATGCACTTCACTTGGAGAATAGGGGAAGGAATCGCAGGCTGATTAATGTTTGCAGCATGAACGCGTTGTTCATGCCTGTTAGCCATCTTTACATGATTGGGTGATTACTCCTATAAAATGTGTGGGGGGGGGCGTTGTATAGGCTCCCACAATGATGAGTGTGGCCACCAGCTTCAAGTAATCCTACTGGATTTCAACCCAGAATTCAGAGATGGGAGGGCTTGAAGACAGTTTCAATCCCTGACCCTTCTGAGTCAGTAGCCGGAATACTACTACATGGACAGGGGTGGGGGCGGGTGGGGTGGTGGCGTGTGCATGTTGGAGGGCCAACAGCTAATGGTCAAAGTCCATATTAGTAACAATCACACAGGTGGGTGGAGGCCACCCAGGCAAATCTTAAGGAGCTGGGAAGGAGGCTAGCAAGCAGGGACTCAAAAAAAAAAGGTAGTAATCTCTGATTACTCCATGTGCTATGTGCTAATGAGTACAGAAATAGGAGGATAAAGCAGGTCAATATGTGGCTGGAGGGATGGTGCTGTGGGGAGGACTTTAAACTCCTGGGACATTGGGACTGGTTCTGGGGGAGATGGGACTTGTACAGGCTGGATGGGTTGCACCTCAAAAACAGAGGGCTGGGGTCAATGTCCTTGCAGGGTGGTTTAGTAGCACAAACTCTTCCCAGTAACACTCACCCAGTGGGATGGAGTGAACCAGGATGTAGCATTAGAAAGGAGGAGAAGCAAAAAGGTGTACAAAGGGATTGGGAGAGACAGATAGCAATATTCCAGTGTTAGAAGGGATGAGTGTAAGAGGGAATGCACTAAGGTCTAACATTCATGTATGTAAATGCGCAAAAAGTGGTTATTAATGTTGGTGAGCTTCAGGTGTTGATAACTATTGTAAGGTGTTGGTTACAGTTCAGTAGGTCTGAAATCTCTGTTGTCATACGTAGTTAACTGCAAGTCTTTATTGACTCGTAGAACTATTTGCTAATGCACAGTGAAGGGTAAAGGGCAGGAGCTATCACCATGTTTGCTGGTACACACAGCTCTGTCCAACACGTGACTGAACCTGGGTGTGTGTCATGTTATTTCTTACATCACTGTGGGCAGTACTTAGTACTGTAATCAGTCCCACATTAATCCTATATGTGCCAGACCCTTATATTACTATAACCACATGAGAGTACCCTGTTGTGGCAATTAGAGACCTGGCTCAAAAAAGGTCAGAACTGAATATCCGATACTCCTGGATTCAAGATGTTCAGGTAAAATAGGAAAGGAAAGAAAGGAGGGGGGTTAGCAGTACTGATTGAAAATATTGCTGTGCTGGAGAGAGAAGATGTCCTAGAGGGGTGAAGAACAGGATTCTAAGTTAAGAAATAATAGAGATTCTATTGCACTGCTAGGTGTATTTTATAGACCAATTAGTTAGAAAGACCAAGGAGTAAATATACAGGGGATTATAGAGAGGTGCATAAACTATAGTGTAGTGATTTCAGGGAATTTTACATGATTACTATCCCAGTTTATATTAAAGGGAAGAGGGGGCGAAGAGTTTTTGAAATGTGTTCAGAACAATTTTCTTGATCAGTATGATTCCAGCCCAATGAGGAAGGAGGCTGGATCAGATTCTGGGGATTGAGGTTGAATAACTGGTTCAAGTGAGAGTAGGGAAACATTTAGGGAAATGATCATTGTCCAAGGAAAAGGCACAAGAAGCAAACTAGAGTAAATATACTTAAAATTGGAGGAGGGCCAATTTCAGTGGGGTGAGAACAGATCTGGTCCAGGTAAATTGGAATCAAAAAGACCAGCAGGCAAACTGTAACATGGAGATGGTTTGGGTACAGGTGAGATAAATTCCCATGAGGGGGAAAGGGCAACCAAAGCCAGGGCTCCCTGGATGATGAGATAGAGTAAGATGCAGTAGAAAAAAAATGTATGAGTGACAGATTTCAGGTTAATTACTTTGGTCCCTAATTGGACAGACCTTTCTCACTATCCTTGCGACACCCAAGTTTGAAAAAATGTGTACGTTAAACACAGTAATTACTGACCAGTTAATTTAATATTGGTGGTAGAAAAGCTCATCAAAATGATAATTTGGAGCTTATTAACAGTCACTTGAACAAGCGTAGATCAATTAAGGAAAGGTAGCTTGGATTTCTTGAGGCAAATCATGTTTAATAACTTAAGTCTTTTGATGAGGCAACAGAGGGTTGATGAGGGTAACTTGACTGCTGTGGTGAACATGGGCTTTCAAAAGGTGTTTATAGTGCCACACAACAGGCTTGTCAGCAAAGTTGAAGACCATGCAATAAAAGAGACACTTATAGCAAGGATGTGATGTTCACTAAGTGACAGAAAATAGGAATTAGTGATTATCGATTGTTTACAAGACTGGAGGAAGGTATATGGTGGGGTTCCCCAGGGGCCAAACCTAGAACCACCGTCTTTCTTGATATATATTTATGACCTTGACTTGGGTGCACATGGCACAATTTCAAAATTCCAATAACACAAAAAACTTTGAAGTATGTGGATAGTGACAGACTTCAAGAGTCTATGGATAGGCTGGTGGAATGGATGGACAGCTGGCAGATGAAATTTAATGCAGAGGAGTGTAAAGTGATAGTTTATATTGCCTCTCCTTGCTCCTCCTACCAAAATCTAAGGGTAAAATTCTAATAAGGGTGCAGGAACAGAAGCCTGGGGATATATGTACACAAATCATTGAAGTTGGCAGATTGAGAAAAAGTCATATGGGATCCTGGGCTTTATAAATAGAAGCATAGTATACAAAAGCAACTAAGTTACGAAGAACCTTTAAAAAAACACTAGTTTGGCCTCAACTGGAGAATTGTGTCCAATTCTGGGCACTGCGCTTTATGAAGGATGGGAAGGATTTAGAGAGAGTTTTGAAAAGATTTATGAGAATGGTTCCAGGGATGAGGGGCTTCAGTTACATGGATAGACTGGAGAAACTGGGCGTGTTCTTCTTAAAAGAGAGAAGATCAAGAGAAATTTGATAAAGGTGTTCAAAATCATGAGGGGTCTGGACAGAATAGATAGAGTAACTGTTACAATTGGCAGAGGGGTCAAGAACCAGATGTCACTGATATAATGGTGAATGACAAAAAGAACCAAAAGGCAACACAAGAAAAAACATTTTACACAGCAAGTGTTTAGGCTCTGGAATTATTGAGTGTGGAGCCAGTTCAATCATGGCTTTCAAAAGGGAATTGGTTAAGAATCCGAAGAGAGGAAAAAAAATTGTACGGCTATGGGGAAAGGACAGGGAGTGGGATTGGTTGAGTTGCTCTTGCAGAGAGCCAGCACAGACACAATGTGCTGAATGGATGTCTGTACTGTAGCCATTCAACAATGCTATGGTTTTCTCTCTTTTTGTGTTGTAATGGTGTACCTCAAGTTGTCTGTCGCTAATTGGATTGCATTCTGCTCTCTCCAAAGGGATGATCTTCATGGCTGGATCTGGCATTAAATTCTGATAATTGCTGCAGAACAGCAAGAGAATGTTCATTCAGACTCGAGGAACAGGGACAGATCTGAGCATTTTTCTCTCAAATCTGCTGAGAGTTATATACTGACATGAAATGAAGAGTTGCAGGCATGCTTCATTGAGTTCCCGTGTGCTGATGTGACTGGAGTGCATCCTCTTGACTTTATAAAGAAACTGAGTGCCTCCTGAGCTCTGCAAAGGAGTCGTTTAAATATGGATGACTAACAAAGCACATTAAACAAATAGAAAGTCATTAAGGTGGAGTATTTTACAATCTGAGCATTTATGTATTGAGCTTCATCCTGCTTTAACAAAAAACGTTTGACACCCACCCCCACCTCCCAACCCCCCCTTGGTGGGATTGTCATGTGCCTGGAGTTATTGTATGCTCAGTTCAGACAAAAGATGTCTTTCAGTCTTTGTTTTCATTGCTATAGCAAACCAACTTCATTTCCCTTAACCTGTCAGTTTCTTAATGTATCCAGTATCCTAACTTGAACAACTGGCAACTGAATCCACCTATTGTTCACCCGCTAATAAAATGCTTCCTCATGTCTCTCCCAAGTTGGCCTTTCATAATCATGGCAAAATACTGTGGATGCTGGAAATCTGAAACGAAAACAAAAAATGCTGGAAAATCTCAGCAGGTCTGACAGCATCTGTGGAGGGAGAAGCAGAGATAACGTTTCGAGTCTGTATGAAGAAGAGTCACCTGGACTCGAAATGTTATCTCTGTCTCTCTCTCCACAAATACTGTCAGACCTGCTGAGGTTTCACAACATTTTTTATTTTCACTTCATAAGCATGGATCTGTTCTGCTGCTCTGGCTACCCGAAGTATTGCTTCAAATTCCTTTTAATTTCCACATGTCTTTTCTCCTCTATAAAGGATCATTTTGTATTTATCAAATCACAGCTCTACCCCCTGACAGTTCTCTTGGCTGCTATTTATACCCTACATAACCCTCTTCCATTATGACAATTAAAATTACGCACAGGAAGATGTGACTGGGGCACTGCACATCAGCATTAGAGGGTGATCTATAGCTGGATTCAGTTAGGGGGCTTGAACTCAATTGATTTGGTAAAATTCTCAGTGTCGTTTGTTTAGTTTGGTGGTAGATGCTGAGTCCACCAAGACCTTTCAACTAGGTGTCTTTAAACTTCCTCCTTGCCAAGATTCACCAACAGAATACATTTGTCTCCTCTTTCTTCCAAATATACCTTGCATTTTACCCATACCACACTTTATTGACATCTCTTTGCATGATCTTGGTTGCTTCCAGAGAGTCCATGGCTCCTGTGGCTTCATTAGATACTTCAACCCCATTGCATAGAAATTCATTGTTCCATGTCATTTGCACTTATCTGGGACAGGAAACATGCCAGCACTGACACCATAAGAACTAAGTTTAGAAAGTTCCTCCCATTCTAATGCTGTAGCTTTGTTATATTTACAGCTGAAATCCCACTTACAAACAAAACAGAGCAGAGCACGGTGGGGGAGGCGATGGTGTAGTGGCATTGTGATTGGACTAGTAATCCAGAGACCCAAGATAATGCTCTGGGGACGCAGGCTCAAATCTCACCAAGGCAGATGGATTCAATAAAAATCTGGAGTCCAACGCTGACCATGTCAATTGTTGTAAAAACCCATCTAGTTCACTAAATGTCGTCCTTACCTGGTCTAGCCTACATATGACTCCAGACCCACAGCAGTGTGGTTGACTCTTAAATACCCTATGAAATGGCCTAGCAAGCCACAAGTAACAAACAGCTACAAAGTCACAAAAAAAGAAATGAAACCAGACATACCACCTGGCATCGACCTAGGTACCAGAAATGACAACGGCAATCTCAGCCCTGTTGACCCTGCAAAGTCCTCCTTACTAACAACTGGGACCTCCCAAAATTGGGACAGCTGTCTCACAGATGACAGTCATCCTCATGGTATCATTCCTTGCAGATAATGTCCCTGGGTATGTCCCACCAGCAGGACAGGCCCAGCAGTGGTGGTGGCACAGTTGTATATAGTAAAGAGGGAGTTGCCCTGGGAGTCTTCAACATCAACTCCAGACCCCATGAAGTCTCATGGCATCAGGCCAAACATGGGCAAGGAAATCTCCTGCTGATTACCATGTACTGCCCTCCCTCAGCTGATCCATGTTGAACATCACTTGGAGGAAGCACCGAGGGTGGCAAGGGTGCAGAATGTACTCTGGGTGGGGGAGTTCAATGTCCATCACCAAGAGTGGCTCAGTAGCTCCACTACTGACTGAGCTGGCTGAGTCCTAAATGAGATAGCTGCTAGACTGGGTCTGCGGCAGGTGGTGAGGGAAAAACATACTTGACCTCATCCTCACCAACCTGCCTGCCGCAGATGCATCTGTTCATGACAGTATTGTTTTGAATGACCAACACATACCCTCCATCATGTTGTCTGGCACTACCACCATCCTAAATGGGATAGATTTCGAACAGATCTAGCAACTCAAGACTGGGCAGCCATGAGGCGCTGTGGGCCATCAGCAGTAGCAGAATTGTAACTCTTGTAGAGTCAAAACAATTAAACCAAATCAACAAAATTGGGATAAATCAGGCACAGCCCCTAATTCAGGTCAGCTGTAAAACCAAGAACAAAGTTTAAAGGAACCTTACAAACTTTAAATCAAAATGTGATTAAAAGGGGTCAACAAAACACCCCAGTCCCCACGGTGCCAACCGAGCACGGAAGGCCACGAGTGTGCCAGCAGACACCACGTGCTCCCTCTCCAGGGACATCCGGCCGCGAACATAGTCGCGGAAGAGGGACAAACAATTGGGCGGGACTCCCCCGTCGATCACCCGCTGCAGTAGCAGAATTGTACTCGAACATGATCTGTAACCTTATGGATTGGCATATCCCCCACTCTACCATTACCATCAACCCTGGTTCAATGATGAGTGCAGGAGGGCATGCCAGGAGCAGCACCAGGCATACCTAAAAAAAAGAGGTGTCAACCTGGTGAAGCTATAAGACTACTTGTGTGCCAAACAGCATAAGCAGCAAGTGATAGACAGGACCAAGCAATCCCACAATCAACAGATCAGATCTAAGCTCTGCAGTCCTGCCACAATCAGTCGTGAATGGTGATGGACAATTAAATAATTCACTGGAGGAGGGGCCTCCACAAATATCCCCATCCTCAATGATGGAGGAGCCCAGCACAGCAATGCAAAAGATAAGGCTGAACCATTCGCTACAATCTTCAGTCAGAAGTGCTGAGTGGATGATCCAACTCGGCCTCCTCCAGAGGTCCCTAGCATCACGGATGCCAGTCTTCACCCAATTCAATTCACTCCACGTGATATCAAGATATGGCTGAAGGCACTGGGCAAAAGCTATGGGCCTGACAATATTCCGGCAATAGTACTGAAGACTTGTGTTCCAGAACTTGCCGCGCCTCTAGCCAAGCTGGTCCAGTACAGCTACAACTGGCATCTACCCAGCTATGTGGAAAATTGCCCAGGTACACCCTGTACACAAAAAGCAGGACAAATCCAGCCCGACCAATTACCACCCCATCAGTCTACTCTCCATCATAAGTAATGGAAGGGATCAACAACAGTGCTATCAAGCGGCACTTACTTAGCAATAATCTGCTCACTGATGTCCAGTTTGGGTTCTGCCAGGGCCACTCAGCTCCTGACCTCATTACAGCCTTGGTTGAAACATGGACCAAAGAGCTGAACTCACGAGGTGAGGTGATAGTGTAAGGGGTGGTGGTGTGTGTCAGCTTCACCTGACTTCTGAGCAGTCCAAATCACTCCCACTCCCTGGGTTCTAGACCTTGGACTTATTTGGGGGTTGTGACAAAGTGCAGCAGACAACTGGTTTGGTACAAGGAGAAAAAAATTGGGTTTACTGAAGTCACAAATGAACTTATCACATTAGGATTACACTGAGATTATACAGATCTACAAAGTACACTTAGTTAAGAATGGGGAACACACGGCATAATGAGAGAAAATCACACTACTAATCCCCTTACCCTTGTCCCACCTCCAAAACCTAACTAAATTGAACTAGGAGAGGTCAGGGATCATGCTCACCAACCAGGGTTCCTTGACAGTTTGAAATCCAGCCAGGTAAGCCGGTTGCAATTTTGGGTATGCTCTTTATGTCCTCTGGGGCCTGCCGTCCCCATGTGGTCCTGGTTTGTGGAATCTGCGAAGGTTCTTCAGTTGGGTGGAGGGCGCGGTTGTGGGTGGTCAATCTTTGTGGAGGGCTACGGTTGCAGCCTTGTTGTCTTTTGTTGAGCCAGCCCCTCGCCGTGATGTTGCCTGTGGGCCTGCAAACCTCCAGATCTCCTTCCTCCGTTTGGCTCAGCTACCTCTCCCTGCTTAAACTTTGCTTCTACCGTCCCAAAACTGCTCACCCTCCCTCCTTCGTAACTGGTGGCTCAGTTATACTGTTTTTTGAATTTCTTATCTAAATCCAAATCAAGGTTAGTTCTTTGTCTGATTTTGGTGTGCTTCTTCAAGTGATTGTTGTCTCGTTGGTTTTAATGGGCTCGCATGATGTTTATCGTTGTCTTCCTGTCCCCGTAACTAGTCTTGAACTGAAAGCCATTGCATATGTGAAGTATTGATAGATTCGCATAAGTGCATTGATTGCTGCCTTCCTGCCTTAGTAGTTAGTAGTGATTATTTATGCAAGATTTCGATGGGCTTTAGTTTCATGTAAGATGAAGTCTTTCTCTGGGTTGATTGTTTTAAAGGGAAGAATGCGTATTCTGTCTCCTCTCGTTGTCTGATTTCAGGCCACAATCCACACTGCACTCAACAAGCCCGGGCATGTCCAGTCCCAGGCCTTCATGGGCCTAGCCTCCTGTCTGCAGGGTTCTACACTTAACTCAGCAGTTGGGTCCTCTGCCATAAAGGTCCAATAGTCATATCCTTGTTGATGAAATGAAAATTATGGGAATTTTGAGAACACTTCAACCGTGACTGCCCTTGACATCAAGGCAGCATTTGACTATGTGGGCATCAAGGAGCCCTCGTTAAACTGGAGTCAACGGGAATCAGGGGGAAAACTCTCTGCTGGTTGGAGTCATACCTAGCACAAAGGAAGATGGCTGTGGTTTTTCGAAGTCAGTCATCTCAGCTCCAGGGCATCACTGCAGGAATTCCTCAGGATAGCATCCTAGGCCCAATCATCTTCAGCTGCTTCATCAATGACCTTCCTTCCATCATAAGGTCAGAAGTGGGGATGTTCGCTGATGATTGCACAATGTTCAGCACCATTCACGACTCCTCAGATACTGAAGCAGTCCATGTCCAAATGCAGCAAAACCTGGACAATATCTAGGCTTGGGCTGACAAGTGGCAAGTAACAGTCATGCTACACAAATGTCAGGTAATGGCCATCTCCAACAAGAGGAGAATCCAACCATCTCCACTTGATGTTTAATGTCATTACCATCACTGAATACTCCACTATCATCCTGGGGGCTACCATTGACCAGAAACTGAATTGGACTAGCCATATAAATACTGTGGCTACAAGAGCAGGTCAGAGGTTAGGAATCATGCGACAAGTAACTCACCTCTTGACTCCCCAAAGCCTGTCCACCATCTACAAGGCACAAGTCAAGAATGTGATGGAATACGCCCCACTTGCCTGGATAAGTGCAGCTCCTACAACACTCAAGAAGCTGAACATGGTACATGACAAAGCAGTCCACTTGATTGGCACCACATCCACAAACATTCACTCCCTCCACTACCAATGCTTAGTAGCAGCAGTGTGTACCATCTACAAGATGCACTACAGGAATTTACCAAGGCACCTTCCAAACCCACGACCACTACCATCCAGAAGGACAAGGGCAGCAGATAGTTCCCCTCCAAGCCACACAGCATCCTGACTTGGAAATATATCGCCGTTCCTTCACTGTCATGGTCAAAATCCTGGAACTCCCTTCCTAACAGCACTGTGGGTGTACCTACACCACATGGACTGCAACGGTTCACCACCTCCATCTCAAGGGCAACTAGGGATGTGCATTAAATGCTGGTTCAGCCAGCAAAGCCCACATACCGTGAATGAATTCTAAAAAAAGCATAACTTTCCTACTTTTCAATTCTATCCCTCTTGAAATAAAGCCTAATGCTTGGTTTTCTGTTCTAAAAAATGGCCTTGCTAACCCTGGTGCAATTTTTAGTCATTGGTGTATTTGTACTCCAATCCCTTTGTTCCTCTACCCCACTTAGATTTGCCTCTTACAAGTAATAAGTGACTTTCCTATTCTTCCTTCCAAAATGCACGCGCTCACTCGTGTTGAATTTCATTTGCCAATTATTTGCCCATCCTGCAAATTTATTAAATGTCTTCCTGTAATTTGATGCAGCCCTCCACAATATTAACTATTCCTCCTCTCCCAAAATGATGACTTCCATAAATTTAGTAATTGGACTTTTGAAAGGTTTAAATTATTAATGCAAATTTAAACAGCAGTGGTCCCGCTGATCCTTGTGAACACCACATTCTGCAGCTCCAAATATGGACATATGAATTAAGAGCAATAGCAGGCCACTCGGCCTCTTGCACCTTCTCCGCCATTCAATAAGATCATGGCTGACCTGATTGTAGCCTCAACTCCAAATTCCTACCAGCCCTCAAAAATCTTTCGACCCTCTGCTCATCAAGAATCTATCTACCTTTGCCTTACAAATATTCAAAAACTTTGCCTCAAAAGGCAGTGAAAGCAGAGTTCCAAAGACTCACAACTCAAAAAACTTTCTCCTCATATGTCATATATGGGTGATCCCTTATTGCTTAAATAGTGACTTCTAATTCTAGATTCCCCCACAAGAGGAAACATCTATCTCACATCCACCTTGTTTATACCCCTTGATTTTTTTTTATGTTTCAATCAAGTTGCCTCTTACTCTTCTAAACTCCAGCGGATACAAGTCTAGCTTGTCCAACCTTTCCTCATAAGACAACCCTTCCATTCTAGGTATTAGTCTAGTAAACCTTCTCTGAACTGCTTCCAATGCATATTGCTCTCCTTAAATACACAGTACTCCAGATGTGGTCTCACCAGTGCCCCGTATAACTGAAGTATAACCTCCCTACTTTTGTATTCAATTCCCTTCACAATAAACGATAACATTCTATTAGCTTTCCTAATTACTTGCTGTGCCTGCATATCAGCCTTATACTATTCATGCACTAGGACACTCAGATCCCTCTGCATTTCAGAGCGCTGCAATCTCTCACCATTTAGATAATGCTTTATTTTGCCTGCCAAAATGGACAATCACATTTTCCTACATTATACTCCATTTGCCAGATTTTTGCGCACTCGCTTAACCTATCTATATCTCTTTGTAGCCTCATTATGTCCTCTTCACAGTTTACTTTCCTACCTATCATTGTGTTATCAGCAAATTAGGCAACCTTCTGTCCCTTCATCCAAGTAATTTATATAAATTGTAAAAAGTTGAAGTCAACCAGAAAATGACCCATTTATGCCTACCCTTGTTTCCTGTTAGCTAGTCAATCTTCTATCCATGCCAATATGTTATCCCTGACACCATGAGCTTTTATTTTCTGCAATAACTTTTGTTGTGGACCTTATTAAATGCTGTCTGGAAGTCTAAATACAGTACATCTATTGGTTCCCCTTTATCCATAATGTATGTTACTCCTTCAAAGAACCCCAATAAGTTGGTTAAACGTGATTTCCCTTTCATAAAAACATTTTGATGCTGCCTGTTTACCCTGAAATTTTTCCAGGTGCCCTACCATAACATCTTTAATAGTTTCTAACATTTTCCCTATGTCAGATGTTAACTGGCCTGTGGTTTACTGCTTTCTATCTTCCTCTCTTTTTAAATAAGGGAGTTACATTTGCTATTTTCCAATCTACTGGAACCTTCCCTGAATCTAGGGAATTTTGGAAAATTAAAACCAACGTATCAACTATTTCATCTTCCATTTCTTTTAAGATCCTAGAATGAAATCAATCAGGACCTGGGGACTTGTCAACCTGCGGTTCCAACAACTTGCTAAGTACCAGTTCCCTGGTGATTGTAACTTTGAGTTTCTCCCTCCCTTCCATTTCCTGGGTTACAGCTATTTCTGGGATGTTATTTGTATCCTCTATAGTGAAGACCAATACAAAATACCTGTTCAATTCATCTCACATCTCTTTGCTTTCCATTATTAATTCCCCAGACTCACTTTCTATAGGACCAACACTCACTTTGTTAACTCTTTTTAAAATATCTATGGAAACAATTGTTACATCTTCATATGTCTAGCTAGCTTTCACTCATACTCTAATTTTTCCTTCCTTATCAACCTTTTGGTCATTCTTAGCCGCTTTTTCATATTCTGTCCAATCTTCTGGACGGCTACCCATCTTTGCATAATTATTTGTTTTTTCTTTAAGTTTGATACTATCTTTAACTTTTTTTTAAGTTAACCACAGATGATGGGTCCTCCCATTGAAATATATCTATTCTGTGTATTCTGAAATATCCCCTTAAATGTTTGCCACTGCATCTCTATTGACCTGTCCCTTTACCCAATTTGCCAGTTCACTTTTACACCTTCATAATTGCCCTTAAATTTAAAATACTAGTCTTAGATGCCCTCAAACTGAATGTAAAATTCAATCATATTATGATTGTTGCTACTTAGGGGCACCTTCGCTGTGACGTCATTCACTAATTCTATCTCATTGCACCATACCAGGTCTAGTATAGCCTGCTTTCTGGTTGGTGCCATAACATGCTGTTTCTTTATTCCCACTCTCTTGCCCTCTGACTCCAAATTCTCCAGCCTTATACATTGGTGTATTATGGGGCACCATAGCAAAGGCCTTTTGAAAATTTGGATAAATTACATCAACTGCATGCATTACCATCGTCTACTCTGTTAGAGCCATGGTACTCAGGAGTGAAATCAGGAAGCAGTTCTTCACAAAAAGGGTAGTGGAATTGGTGGGGATCAATTGAACATTTCGAAACTGAAATTGATAGATTTTTGTTGGGAAAGGGCATTTAGAGATATGGAGCAAATGTGGGTAAATGGAGTCAAGTTACAGATCAGCCATGATCCAATAGAATGTGGCAGAACAGGCTTGAGTGACTGAATATCGCCTCCTCCTGTTCCTATATTCTTAGCCAATGTATCTCAACACCATATCATGTGGTCTTAGTATTGCATGCTCCCTTTGCCAGTACTTGGTGAGGCAAGCCTGTAATGTTCCTAGGAAACCTCTGAAATGTGTATTTTATTTTCAGACTCCTGACATTGGCACATGCTGTTAAACGTGTGCAGAATGTAGCGACTGAGGGAGGTCTTTGATTTAACCCGCCTCAAAATCGTTTAGTTGCAGCTAAAGACAGCCCCTTCCGTTTGGAAGTTGGTCTGATGGAGGATCTCACTGGCTTCACTGTTAACAATTCACATTGTGGTATTTAGAACTAAGTTGACATTGAAATCTATCCTGAGCTGCAATTGTCAGTTACGTAAATCTGACTGCCAACGGCTATTAGATTAATAGGGTTCGATGCTCCATATTAGTCTCAGAAGGCAAGATGAGAGAACGCAATCTAATTTATCAAGCATATATTTTTCTCTGACCACATTTAATCTGCTACACTGCCCAGACTGTTTAAATTTCCCAGGAAGTATTCTGCAAAGTGCCTTCTTCAAGGATAGACTGAAAAAAAATGCCATGACCTTTTATTAACCTGAACATTCCACACCACCCATTCTCCATCCTTTTGCCTTCCCTAGTGTAGCAATTCCCTGCTCCCAGTAGTAAAGGAGCCATCAGCTGAGAAGTTCAACACAATGCTAAATGGGCACAATGTTGGTGGAGAGACCTGGGCACTGTTCCATGCCATCCTGAGACCCAGGCCAAACTTGGCTTCAGGCCTCATTAGATTGCTGCCACTGAGCTGCAATAGGCACCTCATTACAAACTCAGGGAGTACAAGAAATCGCCCATCCCCCACAATGGAGGGCTATAGATCAGGTCGAAGAATAGGGAAGAAAGTCAAATGCTTTGGCAGAGAATCATTCGATAATGAATTCCAACAGTTATAAGTTAGTGCTATCATATATCACCAAAACAAAACAAAGATAAAGACTTGAATTCAGTGCTTTTCATGACCACCGGACATCTCAAAACACCTTACAACCAA
Source organism: Carcharodon carcharias (assembly GCF_017639515.1). Taxonomy (NCBI): domain Eukaryota; kingdom Metazoa; phylum Chordata; class Chondrichthyes; order Lamniformes; family Lamnidae; genus Carcharodon; species Carcharodon carcharias. The sequence goes on from NC_054473.1 coordinate 72,370,552, forward strand.
TGAAATGTTTTTTGGATTGTAATCACTGTTGTGGTGTAGGAAACAGAGGATAACCCTCACCAATGAATGCCTTTATATGATAATATACTGCATCTGGAGGTGTTTGAAGCAGGTATAAAAGTACTGAGAGTGAATTGCTGTAGCGGTCAGCTGCAGTGATTCAATGTGGTGTCTCATCACCATCAAGGCAATTAGGAATGGACAACAAATGCTGGCCTTGCCAGCGACGTTCATACCCCATGGAAGAATTTAAAAACCTTTTACTAATTTACTCACCATTTCCCTTGAAGGTTCTGATATATGGTAACCTTACGATGCTGGCAGTCATGACTGAGTTTAGTTATTTCACCACTGATCAAGGATCTTCTGGGCCTGTTTGCCTCAGTGCCGCACAGTGACTTTACCAGTGAGCTATTAGCAGAGAAGTACCTGCTTTCTCTCACTGTAACTGAACAGGACGTGGATGCCAGGTTCTGTTCCGTTATATTTTTCCAGCACTCCTGTGTTTTACAGACATAACAAGTAATGTGTTCTTGGCTTCAATCATACTCCATCTTTAAGGGCAGTTGCAGAAAGACAGAACACAGGTACATAGCAAGAGCAGCTAATGAGTAAACCACGTTTCTTTCCTGGGGCCATATTACAGACCTCACAAGATGACTACAGATTATAGAAGGCCACTAACACCTTGTAACTGGCAGCAAGATTGCTGCATTTTGATTCTGTCCCTGGAGGTGAGGTGAATATTCATCTACAGACCAAGGATTTACATGTGACATCTTTCTACGTGTGATATAATATTCACCAGCACATACGTCATTCCCTACAATTGCCAGAGAAACTTGCTGCATCTCTGGGCTTCGGTAGGTCTCCCTGTGTTTAGGCTGCTCAATATGTAAACAAAACTGTTTCTTTGGATCCACTAGGTGAAAAGGAATTCGTATTTATATAGTATTTTTCATCACCTCAGGAGATCCCAGAAAACCTTATAGCCATTGAAGTATTTTTGAATTTAAACACTGGATGGAATTTTAACTAGAAAAAGGCGGGTTTTGTGGGAGCCAGTTGATTAAAATAAGTGCCGAAACTGGCTAACAGCAATCTGCTGACCGCTGTCTTTAAGCTCAACAGGATCAGCTGTGCGTGGGGAAACCCCCATGTTACAAGCAGGTTGGCAAACACAATATGTAAAGATCTCATTCTCAGCTGCTTTAACTGGGATTTTTTAAATTTAAGAGTATGTGCACAGGTTTCTGCAGGCTCCGTGGAATTCAAGTAAATCGACATGAGTGGACAGACAGGTAAGAAGCCTCAAACCTGTTTCCTTGCCTAAGTGAAAGGTGTTTGCTCACAGGATATATATTAAATATTCACAAGACTTGATCTGAGAAAGCGTGGTTTCACTAGTTTGGAGGTCATTCTACTACTTTGGGTTTTCGTGTCTTTGATCTATATTTGCCAGCTCTCAACCATCAGTTCAACATGGGAGCCACTTAAGCAGTGTTAGCTTAGATTTCAACAAGAACAATAATGGCTTGCATTCGAGTGAATTGCAAGTGGCATCAAACAAAACATGACACCAAGACACATGAGGAAATATTAAGCCAGAGGAGCAAAAATTTGGGCAAAGGTTTTAAAGAACACCTTAAAAAAAGGAGGAAAAAGGACTAAGTTGGGGGAAAGAGGTTCAGGGAGGACTGCAGTATCTGAAGACATGGCTGCCAATGGTGCAGCAATTAATGTCAGTAATGCTCAAGAGGTCAGAATTGGCAGAGTGCAGAGATTTTGGGAGGCTCCAAATTCCATTCATGAGGAGATCAAAGAAATAGGGAGAGATGAGACCATGGAGGAATTTGAAAATAAGGATGAAAATGAGGTTTTGCTTAACTAGGAACCAAAGTAGTCAGTGAATACAGAGGTGAAGGGTGAATGGAATTTGGTGCAAGTTTTTTTTTATTCATTCATGGGATGTGAGCATCACTGGCTAAGCCATCATTTATTACCATCCCAAATTGCTCTTGTCCAGAAGGCATTTAAGAGTCAACCACATTGGGTCTGGAGTCACATGTAGGCCAGACCAGGTAAGGGCAGCAGATTTCCCTCCATAAAGGACATTAGTGAACCAGATGGGATTTTACAACAACGGTCATCATTAGACTTTTAATTCCAGATTTTTATTGAACTCAAATTCCACTATCTGCTATGACAGGATTTGAACCTGGGTCCCCAGAGCATTACCCTCCAGTAATAATATCACTACGCCATCGCCTCCCCTGAATTAGGACACAGGTAGCAGACTTTTGGATTATCTCAAGTTGAGGGAGGATAGAAAATGGGACACCAACCAGTACTGGATTAGAACAGTTAATTGTCATGGTAACCAAGGCATGGATGAGGGCTTCAATAGCAGGTAAGTTGAGGCAGGGACGGAGTTGAGTGATGTTGCGGAGGTGGAAATAGGTAGTCTTGGTGAAGGTGTGGATAGTGACTCTTTTTGGGGTCAAATATACTGTGACGACCTTTAACCTGGAAGCCGTGCAGTTGGGAAAATTTATAATTCCTGAAGGCCTGTGGAATCTGTAATTGTTTAAGAATGTTTGAAAAGGAGTTTGCATCAATTACAAAAGGGATCAATTTTCTTGGACAAGAAGAAAAACTAGTCCATGTGACCTGCCAAACCTTAATCAAGAATCAGCACCAAAAGGAAGTTAAGAAAGAAGCCATGTTGCTGACAGGCAGGTAGGAGAGCGACAAGCAGAGGAGCTGGAGGGTAAAGGCCCAGATGCAGACACAAAGAAAGCAGACATAAGAAAAAAAGACAAACACACCAAATTCTTGAGAAGTAGCAAATCACTCTCAGGAAGAGGTCAATATTTATGTTTGGCAGTAAAAGGTCATAGGAGTTCTTGGGAAGAACTGTACGAGCTGGCTAAAAAAGCCTAAAATCTGGAATGCTGTGTGAATAGCTTGGAGACACTAAAGAGCTGGGTGTTCCCCCAGAAAAAATGGTCGGTTGAAAAAGCATTCTGGAAAGCTACACCATCAGGACTGTTGTGACCCAAGGGAGAGGAGATGTGTAGAAATATGCCTTGAAGATAACTTTTTTAATTAACTTATGGGATGTGGGCATTGCTGGCTAGTCCAGCATTTATTTCTCATCCCTAATTGCCCTTGAGAAGGTGGTGCTGAGCTGCTTTCTTGAACCACTGCAGTCCATGTGGTGTAGGTACACCCACAGTGCTGTTAAGGAGGGAGTTCCAGGATTTTGACCCAGCAACAGTGAAGGAACGGCAATATATTTCCAAGTCAGGATGGTGAATGGCTTGGAGGGGAACTTCCAGGTGGTGATGTTTCCATTTATCTGCTGCCTTTGTCCTTCTAGATGGTAGTGGTCGTGTGTTTGGAAGGTGCTGCCTAGGGAGCTTTGGTGAGTTTCTGCAGTGCATCTTGTAGACGGTACACACTGCTGCTACTGTTCAATTGTGGAGGAAGTGAATGTTTGTGGAAGGGGTGCCTATCAAGCAAGCTGCTTTGCCCTGAATGGTGTCAAGCTTCTTGAGTGTTGTTGGAGCTGCACTCATCCAGGCAAGAGGGGAGTATTCCATCACATTCCTGACTCGAGTCTTGTAGATAGTTGACAGGCTTTGGGGAATCAGGAGGTAAATTACTCGCCACAGGATTCCTAGCCTCTAACCTGCTCTTATGGCTGCAGTATTCATAAGGCTAGTCCAGTTTAGCTTCTGGTCAATGGTAACCCCCAGGATGTTGATAGTGTGAGATTCAGTGATGGTAATGCCATTGAATGTAAAGGGGCGATGGTTAGATTCTCTGTTGTTGGAGATGGTCATTGTCTGGCACTTGTGGGGCGAATTTTACTTGCCACTTTTCAGCCCAAGCCTGCATATTGTTCAGGTCTTGCAGCATTTGGAAATGGACCGCTCCAGTATCTAAGGAGACACAAATGGTGCTGAACATTCTGCAATCATCAGTGAACATCCCCACTTCTGACCTTCTGATGGAAGGAAATTGATGAAGCAGCTGTAGATGGTTGGGCCGAGGACATTATCCTGAGGAACTCATGCAGTGATATCCTGCAGCTGAGATGACTGACCTCCAACAACCAAAACCATCTTCCTTTGTGCTAAGTATGACTCCAACCAGCAGAGAGTTTTCCCCCTGATTCCCATTGACTCCAGTTTTGCTAGAGCTCCTTGATGACATGCTTGGTCAAATGCTGCCTTGATGTCAAGGGCAGTCACTCTCACCTCACCTCTGGGATTCAGCTCTTTTATTCATATTTGAATCAAGGCTGTAATGAGGTCAGGAGCTGAGCTGCCCTGGCAGAACCCAAACTGGGCATCAGTGAGAGGTTATTGCTAAGCAAGTGCCGCTTGATAGCACTGTTGGTGACCCCCTACCATCACTTTACTGATTATCGAGAGTAGACTGATGGGGCGGTAATTGGTTGGGTTGGATTTAGCCTGCCTATTGTGTACAGGACATACCTGGGCAATTTTCCACATAGCCGGGTAGGTGACAGTATTATAGCTGTACTGGGACAGCTTGGCTAGGGGCATGGCCAGTTCATACCAATGAAACTCAAAAGGTGAAAGCTGCTTTCAAATTGGACTGCTGACCTACCCTGCATGAATAAATAACAAGATTGTGGAACTGTATAGCTATGTAGTGCCACATTTGTAGCAGGAGTGATGTGCCAGTGTCAATTCAAAGCACCATTTGCCTGTGTCAATTAGGACATGTGTTAAAATGAAAGCTACAAAAAGTAGAACCTTGTTGGTACTTTCTTCATTTGGTGAGACGGGGTCATTCAGTGAATTTGGTGATTCTGGTTTAAGGTTTGCCAAGGGGATTGTAACATACCAAGGTCGCAAACAGACTGGTTCAACTTCAGTCAATTGTCAGGGAGAGAGACAGAGTTGATCAGAAGGGAACGAAGTTTGTAATGGGGTCCAAAGGCAATTTTGCTGGGGGAAAATTTCTGCTTACCCAGTACTGAATGTCAGACAAGCAAAGTCTGACAATTTAGAGACAGTGAAGGGGTCAAGAGAGATGGAGGTGAGGTAGAGCTGGGTGTCATCATTGTACATGTGGAAGCTAGTGCTGAGTTTTTGGGTGACAGCACGTAGATGAAAAACAAAGGATCAGACCAAGGTTTGATCTTGAGGGACACCAGAGCTAATAGTGCAGGAGTGGGGAGAGAAGCCAATCCCTGGCAGCTACTAGATAAATAAGAATGGAACCATGTGATTGCAGTCCCACCCAACTGGACAAAGGCAGAGAGGCATTGGAGAGGGGATGGTGTAACCACCCATGTCAAAAGCTGCAGACAAGTTGAGAAGGATGAAGAGGGATAATAACCTTCGTCACAACCAATTAGGATGCCATTTGTTAACTGGTAATTTTTAACTAGGGATGGAAACCTAATGATGGGATTCAAAAATGATGGGATTCAAAAATGAAGCTCTGGTGAAGATGGCAAGGATGTGAGGAAACATGTTCAAGGACTTTGGAGAAGGGGAGGTTGGGGATAGGCCAGTAGTTTGTAAGGATGGAGAGGTCTAGGTTTTTGAGAAGGGTAATGACAACAGATTAGAAGGAGAGGAGAAAAATACCCGAGGAGAAAGAACTGTTCTAACATCAGATAATGTAGGAACCAGAAAGTTCGGTGGTCAGCAGTTTTGTAGAAATAGGGATTACAGAGGTAAGTTTCATTTGACAAGAAGGTCTCAGGTGATGAGGGAGAGATGGGAGAAAACTAAAATTTGCAAGGCCATGTCAATGTGTTCATCCACAATAAGCTCATGGGTAGTGAAACCCTTATTTATTTGTAAGCATATGCTCAGGAGGGCGATGTGCAGAGGGATGGTATAGTCAATCCACTGGCAGAGGGTCACAGCTGGGAGCAATAAGAGGGATGGAAGGGAGTTTGGCTAAATTAGCCCCTGCAGCCACTCAGGATGAGAAAATTGAATAGGGCAATTAGGAGGGAGTGTCAAGTGCCACAGTGGGCCCTTCAGAAAATCCCAAGACAGATATGGAGCAAAGCTATGGAATAATTTGAGGAAATCAAGAGGAGGAGAATGGCAAGAATTTAAAACAGTGAAGAGAATGTCAAAGAATAAGCATTTGTGAAGATAAAGTTTCTGAAGGAGGAGAAAAGAAAGGAGACATGGTTTCAGGAAGGATAAGAGAGAAAAAAGGGAGAGAAAATGGGAACTAGAAGGGATGGGATCCATTCTGGAGCAGCAGCCAAGGACACTCACATGAATGGACATGAGTAACCAAGCTACAGAAATGTGGTTACAGTCAGCAACCACCTTGATGCTGGGATTGGCGAGATATGTCAGAGTATCATAGCGGTAATTCCAATAATTTAAATGTTTCCTGAGGCAAGGTTGAAAGAGCTGTTGCTGGTGACTAGACTGACATCAGTCGACCCTGGGTGGATGGTCCCCCCCAGAATCAATGACGAATATAAAAGTTGCAGACATGGAACTCCAATGTGTCAAACAAACAGTCAGCTACTGAACGTTGGTAAATCAGAGTGGCAGTAGGAAGTTGTAAAAAGCAAAAATGGATGCTGGAAATCTGAAACAAAAACAGAAAACTTAGCAGGTCTAACAGCATCTGTGGAGAGAAAAACAGGGTTAACGTTTCGAGTCCATATGACTCTTCAGAGACTCTTACCTGAAGAACAGTCATACGGACTCAAAACGTTAACTGTTTTTTCCTCTCCACAGATGCTGTTAGACCAGTTGTTTGAAATGCCTTCTCCAACTGCTGGTAAAAAAAGTCTGCTGGGATAATAATGGAATAATGGTGAAGGAACAAGGAGGAGCTGAGCATGGGTCTCTCCTGATCAAATTTACATTGCTTTGGGATGCCAAAGCATAGCTCCCATGGCATGAGCTGAAGTAATATTGGGTCTTCTCTAATAACAGTGTCAAATTCTGCAGGTGATAATTTTATAATTTCCCACACCCACAATTTCAAGTCATTTGACATTTTTTGGCACCCACCCCACCACCCTCCCCCAACCCACTACCCCCACCAAAAAACACTCGTTTGTTATTCCTCACTTAAGTGTTGGGAGAATTGGTTAATTAATATTTTCCTCGGACCACTGCCAGGGTTAAACTAGTTGTTGCAGCAACCATTTTAGAATAATATGAGGAATAGAGAGCAGAAGCTGTCTTCTCAACAACATACTGCTCCACAGGACAGAGGTGATTAATTTGGAACTCATGGGAGGTGAAAGCCCAAAATAGGGTTTACAGGCAGAAGATAAGCTTGATAGACATGATCAAGCAGCAGTGCCTCAAAGTGTCACATGAGGTGGTCATACATTTGCATGCTCCTGAAAACAGGCTCTGCCAAGTGAATCAGCTGGGTACACCATGCCAATGGCTGCCAGATTCACCATAGCCCTCAACTTCTTTTGGCTTTATTTTCTGGAGGACATTGGGCCCATGAGCCTCAAGCCTGCCCAATTTTCTGGGAGGTGGTCATCTCCATACTCACCATTCTATTAAGGACAGTGGGCTGTAGACTCAGAGGACCCATAGTGAGGTCAGGCCTACAGCGACAGGTGGGTGCTTCTAAGGCAGGCAGGTGAGCATGGGGCCATCTCAACTTGGAAGTGCCCTCAAATGCGTGTCGGGAAGGGGCGCAAAGCCATGGGATTTGATGGAGGGGGGGAGGAGAAGCACTGTGGCCTTTCAGTCCCATGGTTCTGCCATTGGAGCATGGAACCTCTGGCCCTGTTGGCCCTTTGTTTGAACTGAGCAACCACTCTGATGTTGGTTAAAATACTGGTGCTAATGTATAATGGCCTCTAAGTGGGCCTTAAATTGGCTGGCCTTAAATTGATTGCCCAACACCATGGGGCAGACATCAGACCTAGCTCCCAATCCAGTGATAAAGTCCCCCAGAGGCGGGAATGCACAAGGGGATCATCACAATGCAATGCAATCCCCCCACTGCCGCCACCCCCCCCCCCGGCCCCCCCCCCACCCCCCACCCCCCCCCCCCCCCCCCCCCCCCCCCCCCCCACCCCACCCCCGGCCACCTCCTATTTTCCTGGTCCTCGCCTGCCTCCAACCTGATCTCTGCATTTACAGCAATATTGAATCCTTTCTCTGACTTTTTAAGGGACCTATGGATGATTTGTAGAACCTCAGTCCCACAAGTACATCTCTGGTGACTAATGCCATGTTTTCCAGTGTCTGGACTTGTGCACTTCTCAACCAATGATGAGAGCTAGAATGAGCAGGTGCTTGGCTTTGCTGTCTTTCCACATACAGCGGGTGATTAAAACCACACAAGTGGCTATCAAGGAGCTCCAAGATCACCCTGGACTCTTTTCAACAGCAAAGGCTTCCATGCCAATGTTCAGCTTGTCTGCAGCCACAAGATTATGCACGTTTATGCAAGATTCCCAGAGAACTGCCATCCTTTCATCTTGCGCCAGTCAAGCCTCTGAGATGCTTATGCCTCAAAGTAGAGTTAGTCAATAGCTCCTTGGAGACAAGGACTACATTCTGATGAAGCTGATACACCCATGAGGGGCACAGACATGAATCCCAAGAGGGGTGGGGACAAACAGTCAGGAGCAGAGCACTTTAAACCCAGTCCCCACTTCCATGCCCCATTTTCCTACCTTCCCTCCCATGACCCACCCCACATTTCTTTGCTAGCAACGAGCTGGACAGCACTTGCAGCACTTCACTGCGGAGCTGAACCTAATCTTGGCATGTGAACAGCAAGTATCCTGAGTGTGCAAGTCATTGGTGACAACATGCACTCATTTGAATGCCACATCCAATGCTCCATGCATTAGGCCACTTTTTCCATGGACGTAGGCATCAGCATGAAGGCTCGAATTATCATCACTGGAGACACGTTCCACCAATTGTGTGCAGTGCATCTGGAAATGCTGACAGACCCTCGATCTTTTATCTGTTGCTGCTCCAGAATAGTCTACAGCATTGATGAGCCCTGACTCTCGGTGTCTATCTCCAGCAAGAGCAGCATTTGGGTGTTCAGCACCCTCTGACCAGGACTCTCCACTGGTCCTTTGAGTCTGCTCTGTCATTCAATAAGATCATGGCTGTCTAATTGGTACTGTGGAATCCTTTACAACTACCTGAGGGGGTAGACAGAGCCTGTGTTTAATGGTAGAAGCAGAGTACTTTAGTGCAATTCTGTCAGGGATTATGATTTCTATTGGGAAGGTGGTGAAACAGGAGCAGAGTGACAGGATTGTGTGTTTACTCAGTATAAGAGTTCAAGATTTATGGTCCTGCTTGCATCTACCAAAGCTTGCAATAGGATACTTCCTTGTAAACCTCTCCCATCCACACTATCTACTGTCCATGCAGCTAGTTTAGTGAGTCAAACCATGTAACCATTGCTCAAACAACAAGATCAGTATCTTTATCCCCCCTATTATCTCTCAGAAGGGAAACAGTCCAGGAGTTGGTTTACCATCTTGATGACACACAAGTGGTGAATTCAGAAATTTAATCAAACAGGATCATTCATTGTACACATGGCAACATAATTGTGATTCAATGAGGCTTTCAGAGTGTTGAAGAACAAAATACTTCCTGTCACGCTGAAGTCAAACCACCAGAACCGATTTTACCCAAGGCTGGGCAATAATCCAAGGAAAAGTGCTGCCTGCCTCACAAAGGCATCCTCAGGAATAGCCAATTATTCTTTCATGTCTAAGTACTATATCCTCAACGGTGTACCAATTATCATCAATAGTGTTCTACCATGTCTGGATATTTTCAGTCATATCTTGTTATCTTCAATCATGCTGGTATTTTGTCAAACGTGTCCAGATATCCTTAATCATGTCAAAATTTCCACAACTATTGTTGACCTCAATTATATCCAGTTATTCTCAGTCATCTATGGCTATCCTTACTCATGCCTAGTTATCCTCAAGTGTTCAATTATCTAATACAAGACCTATTATTCTCAATCAAGGTCTGTTAGCTCAATTGTGTTCTCAAATCCACAATCCCATTGGGGTGCCCTTAACTGTTGTGGAATCCTCAGTCATGGTCGTTGTTATATTTCAGAAAGCCAATTAGTCAAAGATATAACTGTTACACAATTCTGTAAACATTTATCTGCACATTTACAAATTACAAGCATAAACCTCCTAACACAGAGTTGCAGTCTGAGTTTACTCAAAGGACACAAGTGAATCCCCAATTAATGCCCACCACTTACCTACAATTAAATGCAATTACACAGTTAAGATTTCCTCCTCTTTAAATAAAGAATTCAAATATATACAAGCAAAATTTTAAAACAAATTAAGTTAAAAACATTTAATTTCTATAAAGTATTACATCGAAAGATTCAACACCCCCCCAAGACCCTAACAATTCCTTTGTACATGCATTTTTGTGAAAGTGACAGTTGATGACTTGCATCCACACATTTAACTTGAGATTTCCTCTCTTCAGCATTTGTTTCAAGTCAGCAAGGTCAACCTTTTCAAAGGAATATATTATCCACATAATATTCCATGGGAATACTATCTTCAGAGCTCCACTGTACAAAATCTCACTTAAAATATTTGACAAATAGGATCCCATATCCAGCGCTCTGCCAGAGGCAGTGTTTCAGAAGCCAAAGTATTTTTTAAAACAACTCTTACTTTCTTAGCTTACAGAGCTAAAGGACAACATTTCCCATTTTCTCTCAAGCATCATGAAAAATGATTACTTTCATGTTCCTTGCATCATCCAAGGATGGGAACTTAAGTTCACATTTCTCCAGATTTAAATTTAATGTTTAATTTGCCCAACATTCGACTTCTGAAAAAAGATGTTTAATGTAGTAATGTAATATAATACATTAAAAGTAGCATCTGGTTCCAAGTCCAAGTACTCAAGCGGTTCAACTGACCAAAATCAAGTTTGCTATTTCTGTCTCTTTAGATACAAGATCTTCTTGTGAGGGCCTAGTACAATTAACTGGAGTGGGACTAAAACTCCATAAATATTATTTCAGAACCACTCTGCTTAATATCTATACTTAAAAGCTTCAATTTTAAAACCTACTCCAATCTTAACACATTTCACAAATTCTGCAATGCCACCCCATATGAAATCGTTAACATGCATCATGAAAATGCCCGAAAGTCTTCCTTTATACGACCAATAGAACATTGTGGGATCTGCTCCTGGTTGAACAACCTATTTTCAGCAAAAATAGATCACACCAAAATAGTATCATGCCCTGTAAACAATATTCAGATGATAGACACGGCTGTTTAGTTTGCATAGTTTTCCTTCTGCATTTGCTGTGTTTTTGGGGAGCGTTGGAAACACTTCTCAGAAAAATATTGCTTATGTTGATCAATCTGCGGTCCCATGAACATGCAGCCATTAGAGCCAATAAGATATTTCAAAGTTACTTTTCTAGCTGAGAGCATCCACTAACATCTGATTCACTGAGGCACTTCGAAACCCCTAGCCTTGCTTTTGCATGTCCCATCTGCAAGGATATTTTCATAATAAATTTATCTATGAGAAAAGCAGGTTTCCCCTCATCTGGTGCCTCAAAAGTAATTCCAAACTCTGACTATATAGTTGCCTTTTTTTTGCTTCTTATTAGTTTATCCTCAAGTTTATTGGCAGCCACCAAAACATCCTGATCATGAGGACTTCTGCTTTTAGCTTTCCTGTGGCCTTTGCTTCACTGTCTAATCTATTCCAGAGCTCCTCAGGGTAGTGTCCTAGGCCCAGCCATCTTCAGCTGTTTCAATGAGCTCCCCTTCATCATAAAGTCAGGAATATGAATGTTCGCAGATGATTGTACAATGTTCAGCACCATTTGTGATGCTTCAGATACTGAAGCATTCCATGACCATTTGCAGGAAGACCTGGTTGATATTCAGGTTTGGGCTGATAAGTGGCAAGTAACATTCACACTACGCTAGTGCAGTCAATGACCAACAAAAGAGAATCTAACCATTTCCCCCTGATGTTCAATGGCATTATCATCACTGAATCTCCCACTGTCAACATCCGGGGCATTACCATTGACCAGAAGCTGAACTGGACTAGTCATATAAATGCTGAGTAGATCAGAGGTTGGGAATCCTGCAGCGACTAATTCACCTCCTGACTCCCCAAAGCCTGTCTACCATCTACAAAGCACAAGTCAGGAGTGTGCTGGAACACTGTCCCCTTTCCTGGATGAGTGCAGCTTCAAAAAAAAACTGAAGAAGCTCAACACCAGCCAGGACAAAGCAGCCCACTTGACTGGCAGCCCATCCATTCCCTCCACTGCTGATGCACAGTGTGTACCACCTACAAGGTGCACAGGAGTGACTCACCAAGGCTCCTTTGACAGCACCTTCCAAACCCATAAATTCTACCACCTAGAAGGACAAGGGCTGCATGGGAACATCACCACCTGCAAGCTCTCCTCACTGTTGCTCAGTTAAAATCCTGGAACTCCCTTCCCAACAGCACTATGTGCACCTATACCACAAGACTTCAGCAGTCCAAGGCAGCTCACCATCACATTCTCTCAGGCAATAAAATCTGGCCAAGCTAGCACTACTCGCATCCCATGGATAAATGAATAAAACAATTCAAGCTATGAACTCCACTTGCCCTTATGTCTATCAGGCCCACTGAGGAATTCCCCCTGACCCACCCATCCTTGCACAAAGGGTCTTTTCCTGGCATGTGATAGTTATCAGATGCAAGAGTTACACCGGGACCCTCTATCAGTATTTGCAGTGTATTTTCATACTCTGCACTTTCACCGTATTCTGCCAGTCCATGGACCTCAATTGGCCATCATTCTGAACATTCAATCAATGTTTAAATTTGCCAGTCGCTCTTTCCGTACATCACAGAATTGGTCACATCCCTCCATTCACTAGACCCCTGGAATATATATCACCCAAGTACCAGCCTACCATCACAATCTAATACCTTACCAGTGCTTTTCCATTTCCTTTGATCCTTTTTGAAACAAAAAACTCCCAAATTAAATTCCATCTCAGATGGTCTTATATAGTGCCTCAGAGCTCTGAATTTTTCCAAAACCTCAGCCTCGATGAAAATGGATCTCCCTGCATATAAAGTACTCAAACGTGAAGAAGAAATGGCACTATCTGCACTGCTTTCTAGAGCAGGAGGCCCATCACAAAGCACAAAAGGCAGTTTGGGAATTCGGCACATAGACCAATCGATAGGGACTGCACACTTTAACGACTTGGGAGTGAATTCTTTGCATAACTTATGCAAGGGCAGTTGTCGATATTCTGTCTGGTTAATAAGCTAAAACTTTCTGCAGCATTTCATCAATTGCCACCTCCTTTCACAGAAAACATTGCTGGAAGGACTTTTAGGTGCATTAATAATGCTGGTGCCTTAAGTTCAATCCCTAGCCATTCCTCCATAATTGCCCTTTTGTTCTTACTAAGAAAGATGTAAAAAGCCTAAATGTGGTCACCAGGGCTACAAAATGTTGAATGAAAATATTTCTGCTTTTGTTCCATATGTTTAGATCCCTGGTTACTACCTTGTTAGTTATGCGCTAGTATGAAACAGAATAGGAAATGGTGGCATCCTCCAAAACTTCATGGACGTCACTCTTCTCACTAATTAGCCTCATATGCACGTCAACCGTATCTGCATCTTTTAGCAAGATTTGTAACCTTTAACAAGTAGATTGAGCAAATTGTCTATGTAACTTTGAGCAAATTGTCTATGTAACTTTCAGACTATTTGCTTCCCCCAACTCTGATTCTAATCACCAGATGCCATTTATACTTGTCTAACATTAATGAGAAACATCAGGTTTTGTTAAGGGATGCAGTAATGTCCAGACTGGATAAACTGCAGATCCACTCACTTTCCAAAAATAATCACCTTATCATGCTCCATGTCAAGTTTCATTTGTGCTTTTTTTCTATAGATTTACTCAACGGCATAGGTATCTACAGATTAGAGACCATGTACGTCCATACTTTATAAAATAGCTTTTTCAAGCTATTTTGTATGGAATATAAACTCTTTCGTGGCCTCAATGTGTCATCACCACCAAACCTAAAGTCATACTCTTATTTTTCAACATTACATCAATCCTCACTTAGTGAATCAAGGTAACATTTTAACCAATTTGTTCCACATACATCAAGGTTCAAGCACTATTTAGCACTGCACAATTTAAAAGGTGTCCACAGCCAACACACAGGGCTAAAATGCCTTGTGACCAGAATAATGTGTTTGGATTTATCATCTTCACCCTCTTGATCATGTGTCATTTCAAGGAGCCCCATCTCTTTGCTTTGGACAGTTCATTGCATAATGATATTTAGCAAGCACTTATTCCTTGAATATTCCTGGAATTCATTCACCTACTGTTGCTGTTTCAATTGCCCTTAAGGGCAATTATGTATGAACAATAAATGCTGGCCTAGCCAGCTCCAAACACATCTCATGAATGAACTTAAAACAAATTGTGTCTTCTGTTATAATAGCCAGATCTGCTAGAGATGCATTCATCCTCAATCAACTCATCTTTAAAACTAGTGAAACTTGTACCCAGTATATCAGGACCATTTTAAAATCTGGCAATTGAGTCCTCCATTATTGACACCATTGCAGAATCACCATTCATTCCACAAAGGCAAAAGCGATTTCTCCTGAATTATTTTCAAGGGAGCAGACGCCAGATTCAAGGTGTCCCACTCAGAACTGAACACCAGTTAGAACCAGGAGCCTATCTAAAACACCTTAGCACAATCCAGTAATTTAAGCACAAGTACTGTTCAAGGGATCCTATACAATCTGTTAAAGTTCATGATATATGCCTCCATAAAATAACCATCTGTTTTCCAAAATCTATCAAAGTTCAACCATGCCTCAAACATTTAACGGATCACCTTTCTTACGAATTTCACCCAAGAACTCTAATAGAAAGTCCAAACCTCCCTCACCATCCAACTGATGGACATCAGATTCACAAAATATTTCTGATTTTACTTGCAGGAAACAACAACCCCAAGGCCATAGCTTGTCTCCACTTTGGTAGGGATGTACCCAGTGTCCACATATATCACTTTCATTCTTCTACTGGTCAAATAGTTTAGACTCAGAACATAGGAGGGTAATCATTACCTGACAATTTTGCTCTCTAACATTATTACTAGTTTTCTACCTAATTTTTAAGAAAACATAAGTAACATTACTACTACCATGTTATATTCTAGAAAAGCAGCTAATGAAGGATATAACTGAAGCTGATTGTTATACACTTTTCTAAGCATTTTTTTTGAAAAATATACTTTATTCATAAAATATCTGGAAGAACATTACAAAACATTTCTAAATTGCCATCACAAAAAGTGCAATCTGATTCAACTTTTACACATGGATCACAAGGTGCTTCAATACCATTGAGGCATTTAACACAGTTACAAATTACAAGCAAACACTACCCACCTAAGAGTCACAGTTGTAACTCTTTTTGAGTACAAACCCGCTTCCATCTGTTTCAGATGAAGTTATATTGTTTCATAGTTTGCTATTGTGAGATTTGAACTCTTGATAATCTTTTAAATGAAAACCAAATCAACAAAATTGGGATAAATCAGGCACAGCCCCTAATTCAGGTCAGCTGTAAAACCAAGGACAAAAATTTAAAGGAACCTTACAAACTTTAAATCAAAATGTGATTAAAGGGGTCAACAAAACACCCCAGTCCCCGCGGTGCCCACCGAGCACGGAAGGCCTCGAGAGTGCCAGCAGACACCGCGTGCTCCCTCTCCAGGGACATCCGGCAGCGAACGTAGCCACGGAAGAGGGACAAACAATCGGGCAGGACTCCCCCGTCGATCGCCCACTGCCTGGACCTGTTAATGGCCAACTTGGCCAGGCCCAGGAGCAGGTTCACGAGGAGGTCCTCCTCCTTCCCGACCCCCTTCCGCACCGGGTGCCCATAGATCAGGAGCATGGGGCTGAAGTGCAAACAAAACATCAATAAAAGGTTTTTCAAATAACTGAAAAGGGAGTGCAGCCTACAACACCCTATGTATACACGGTCCACGGACTCCACAAGACCGCAAAAAGGGCACGTGTCCTGAGAGTCCGTGAACCTATGCATCCTCTTATTATAGGGGACTGCTGCATGCAACACCCTCCAACCCAGGTCCCCGATAGAAAGGGGGAGGACACCTCCGTAGAGGGCCTCCCATCGGGGGCCTCCGCCGCCAGGGCGTGTCCGGTCGACGGACAAGGGCGAGAAAATGGAAGGTGTGCAGCAGCAGTCCATACAAAAAGCCCCTCATTGCTGTGCCAAAAGGCACGGAGGGCATGTCCCCAAGGCGGCTCATATTGCGGGGCACCAGCACCCGAGGGAGGGTTCGGGGCTTGGGGCCAATGTGGAATTCTGTCCGAACAGGGGAACGCTCAGATGGAAGACCACCGCGCACCTCAAGACCCAAAATAACGTCGGGTCCGAGCACGACCGTTCTCAGGTCTTGGATGGCATCGGCTGCGACCTGGACACTCACAGACGCGCGTCGCGCCAACTCCTGCGGGAGCATCCAGCCCAGTCCTCCGCCACCCAGCACGTCCCCGATCCTGGTCACCCCTGCGGCCACAGCCCTCCTCTCAGCCAACCACTGAAAAGGACGGAGGGGTGGATTCCTGAGCAGCGGCTCTCTGACGATAGCCGCTACTCCTGACGGGGGAGAGCTGCGTCGCGAGCCGACCACTTTCCAGACTTTGATCAGGTCCTGGTAAAAGACGGGCAACGCCTGCAAGGGGCCACCAAGGCCCAGCTGTTCTATAAACAGGAGCTGCACGTCATAATTCAGGCCGTGCACCTGACGGAAGAAATACGCCGTCAGGGCACACCATCTAGGAGGAGGCTCGACGTAGAGGTATCGCTGCAGGGTCTGAAGGTGGAAAGTCGCCACCTGTGTGCGTAGGTACACTAGCGCTAGTGATAGCTCATGGCAACTACTCCATATGACTTGCTTCCATATGCTGTAACTCCTTCAAGTACAAACCCTTTGCATCTGTTTCAGATGAAGTTACATTGTTTCATAGTTTGCTATTATAGATTTGAACTCTTAATAATCTTTTAAAAGGGTTTGGAGCGTTAGCCTTGCATTCCAGGACCATCCTAGGAGTAGTGGGCAGTTTTGGCAGAGGTGAGCAGTGCCTGATTGTGCTCGGTGGTCCAGCCAGGCTTATAACTCTTTCAAGTACAAACATGTTTCCATCTGTTCCTATTCAGATGAAGTTACATTGTTTGCCATTGTGAGATTTGAACTCTTGATACTCTTTTGAGTAAACCTGTTTCCATCTGTTTCAGATGAAGTTACATTGTTTCATAGTTTGCTATTGTGAGATTTGAACTCTTGATAATCTTTTAAATGAAAACCAAATCAACAAAATTGGGAAAAATCAGGCACAGCCCCTAATTCAGGTCAGCTGTAAAACCAAGAACAAAGTTTTAAAGGAAACTTACAAACTTTAAATCAAAATGTGATTAAAGGGGTCAACAAAACACCCCAGTCCCTGCGGTGCCCACCGAGCACGGAAGGCCTCGAGAGTGCCAGCAGACACCGCATGCTCCTTCTCCAGGGACATCCGGCAGCGAACGTAGCCGCGGAAGAGGGACAAACAATCGGGCGGGAATGAAGTTACATTGTTTCATAGTTTTCCATTGTGAGATTTGAACTCTTGATACTCTTTCGAGTACAAACCTGTTTCCATCTGTTTCAGATGAAGTCACATTGTTCCATAGTTTGCCATTGTGAGATTTGAACTCTTGATCTTGGGGTTACAAACCCAGTACCATAACCACTTGGCTATTTAGGCCAAGCCAGAGTCACAGTTGTAGTCTGTCTCTATTTATAAGGGAACAAGTGACTCTCAAGTTATGCCCACTAACTGCCTACAATGAAACAACAATTAGCATACAATTAGTAACAGCTACTTATCTGCGAACAAGTCAATTAATCTGAGTGGGGTGGAGATAGCCTCTCATCAACTCTAATAGAACGGGGGCGTCCCGCCCGATTGTTTGTCCCTCTTCCGCGGCTACGTTCGCTGCCGGATGTCCCTGGAGAAGGAGCACGCGGTGTCTGCTGGCACTCTCGAGGCCTTCCGTGCTCGGTGGGCACCGCGGGGACTGGGGTGTTTTGTTGACCCCTTTAATCACATTTTGATTTAAAGTTTGTAAGTTTCCTTTAAACTTTGTTCTTGGTTTTACAGCTGACCTGAATTAGGGGCTGTGCCTGATTTATCCCAATTTTGTTGATTTGGTTTTCATTTAAAAGATTATCAACTCTAATAGAAGACAAATGAAACAGATTTGAAAGAAATAATGCTGAGCTTTCCAGACAAACACAGTCTAAACAAGTAGAACCATAGATAACTTAATAAGCAAAATAAAAGAGAAATGAAGGGGGGAAATGAGCTTGATAAATCGTGCAGGGAGAAAGGGAAAAGAGTTCACTGGAACAGATACAAGAACATGCTAAAATATATCAATCAGATGACCAGAGGGACAAAGAGAGAACTGGAAAAAAATAGACTAATAGAGTCAAAATATAACAGTGAAGTCACCTTTCAATACTAAGATAGCAAGATAGCTGTCAGAGTAGAGATGAATATAATAAAAGATGCAAATAGGTTTGAAACAAATGATGAACTTGAAATGGCAAGTATTCTGAATAAGTAATTCCTTGGAGCATTCACAGGGAATAACATGAATAACATTCCACCCCACCCTCCCCCCCAAAAAAACAATAGTACAAAAGTAAAGTTTAGCATTTCAATATTAATAAGATATTCTGGAAAGGATTTAAAACACATAACTAACATTGGATTGGGGAGATTTTTCCAAAAGTGGGGATAGAGACAAAAGAGACAGAGTCAACATTTAAGAGGCACTATTAGCCATTATGAGAAAGTCAATGAACATTGGACACATACCATTGGATTGGAAACAAGGTAGTGTCCATGTGAAAACCCTGGAATCATCTATAGAATCTTACAGCATACAAGATGGCCATTCAGCCCATTGCGCCTGTACAAAGAAATAATTGATAGTAGCAATATGGGAAAGGTATCTATTGTCTTTCTAGACAAATGAAGTAAGATGGGCCAAAGAGCCTTCCTCATTTTAATTATCTGTCATTTTGCATCTGCTTCTCTTCTGTCACAGCTAGATACCTGCAATTGTGCTGGTGACTTTCATTTCTGTCTACCAATCTTCAGTCGTATCAGGGTATCCTCAATTAACTTCTATCATGTCTGGAAATCCCCAATTGTCTTCAGTTATATCTGAATGTTCCTGTGATGTCCCATTATTACCAAACAGATCAGTGGTAGCACTCTGGCCTTTGAGTCAGAAGGGTTCGAGACTCACTGCAGAGACTTGAGCAGATTGTGCTAACCTTTATTCTGCTATTAACACCTACTCTGAACCAATGCATTGTGTCTTTAATGCTATCATTATCACTCCTTTTGCACTGTGTTCCATGAAATCTTTGTCATTTAATCTCCCCCACCCTCTAACCAATCCCTGACCTCTTTTGTCCCACTTGTCCCTTCCACCCTTTTTGACAGTATAAAACCCATCACATTTCTGCCTCTCTTCAGTTCTGAAGAAGAGTCAAATCAGACTTGAAATGTTAACTCTGCTTCTCTCTCCACAGATGCTGCCAGGCTGGTGGAGTTTTTCCAGCACTTTCTGTTTTTATTTCAGACCTCCAGCATCTTCAGTATTTTACTTTTACCCTTTCTTTTGTATATATACAACCATGTGCATGAATCCACAGCAGAGGAGACTCAGGTGAACCAGTTCTTTATGATATCCAGCAGTATCACATTCGAATCACAGGGGCTCACAATGGTATGAATGATCAGTGTAAATGCTGGAAAACCTATACACTGACCTTAGATTTCCTCAGCCTACATCGACATGAACATTACAAGCATGTTTGACTAGGTTTGCAAAAATAAGTAATTTGTAGAAAAGTGACAGGGAACCTAGTTTGTGTACTCTATGAAAAATTGTAAGGAGACAGGAAGATTCTAGAGGCAGGGAAAATGGGAGTAAGTTGCAATCTTTAACAACAGAGATTTGATTTTGTTTTAGCGTTAAACTGTAAGAAGCTCTCAGATGGCTCTGCTAATTGAGGTTGCATGCCAAGAAGCCATGCACTATAGAAGGCCCTTGGCTTGAATCCTGGTCTGGACTGAGTTAGTTCAGTTCTTCGAATCATTTAATGGTTATAGCACAGCAGTAAGCCATTCAGCCCATTGAGCCCATGCTGGCTGTCTGAATGAGAAGTCTAGTGAGTCCTACACCCCCTGCCTTTCCCCATAGTTCTGAAAATTTGCAAAACTTTCAGCTAAAGTGTTGCAATTGTCCTCTGTGCCCTGGTTTAAAGGGAGATGAAAAAATAAAATCCAGTCATAATTCCTACTTTTGATTACTACACTGTGACTGTGCTGGGTCAGTCTTGTGTGTGAGTGGTGCTGGCTGTGGTGCTCACCAGTGGCTCTCTATCAAGACAGGCAGATAAAGAATTGCAAGTTGGGAGAGATGGCAGAGGGCTGTTGATAATGGTAGAACCAAACCACAGCCAGGACCAGAGGCTTATAGTCATTTCTGCAGCCTCCTGCCATAACTTTTTTGGACAACCAGCAAAATCAGCAGAGAAATTGCAAAAGATTATGGAAAAGCACGTCTGGAAGTGCAGAACCAGCATCTAGGACTGAGGGCGCAACTGTTTGAAAGGATTAAAAAAAACTCATCAGTGGCCCTCCAAAATACTTGAGTTAGTGAGTGAATTTGGCATATTTCTGACTTTGTAAAGCAGTTCTCTCTCGGCTGCTTGGATTAATTCCTTGGCTGCTGTATCTGGGAGGAACTGTTTCCTGGCTTGACTTAATAGCTTGTTCAGGGCCTGTCAAATGTCTCAGCAATGAGAAATGGTCTGAAAATACAGACGTTCAATATTTCTTTTTCTTTTCTTGTCCAATATATGTGTGAGCACAGGAAATCTGTCTGTGGGATGAATTTATTAATCCTTAGGTTAAGTTTGATGTGAAGCTACAAGATTGCTTGCAGCTGAAATCTTGACTTCTCTTTTTGAAGAATGTGCCGTGGGCTTTATGAATGATGATAGCTAGGGAATGGGTCGTGTTGGGCTATCCAAGTCACCCACATGTTGAGGCTGACACCTACATTACAATAGGGACAACATAATTGGCTGTTAAGCACTTTGGGAGGTTTTTTTTATTTGTTCATGGGATGTTGGTGTCACTGGCTAGGCCAGCATTTATTGCCCATCCCTAATTGCCCTGAAGAAGGTGGTGGTGGTGTGCTGCCTTCTTGAACCATTGCAGTCTGTGTTGTTGTCCCAAGGTTATGAAAGACACTATATTAATGCAAGTCTTTCTATTTTCCTAACACCAACACGTTTTAGAAATCATTGCACTTATCCCATTTTTGTTCTTAGTTTGCTGGTGTAATTTGTATCACACAGAATAAATGTTGGGCTTGTGACAAAACAAAACTTCTGGTGGCCCAAGACAGCCCCTGAATCTCCAGCCAACTTGGCTGCACCTTGTGTCTGGAGTACTTGGCTGAACTTTCACCCTTGTCAAACTTTCCTCAGGTTTCATCAGTTTTTTAATGTCATCACGTCTTTCCTTTAGAAAAATGTTTTTCCTTTCCCTGTCCCTCCTCACTATCCACAATACAATGCTTTCTCTAGCTGACAAACATTAACCGCTGACCTGCTTGCAAGCCTCTGCTAGTTGGTGGCTCATCTACTGAGTGAGGACAGGCGCAGGGTGACGATCCTTGCTGAGTTCACCTCCCCCACTGTTAACAGATGACCAGCCTCTGTTCATGCCCTAATCCCCCATTTCCCTCCCATAGCACAATGCAACTTCCGTTTTTCTGGATGAACCATGGGCAGGAACTTACTTATTCCCACAGTGTTCCTTGGTTATAGTGGGAATAACTGTAACCTTAGCCAATGGTGTTCACTGGTATCATTGAATTCACCAACTATCAAACATCACACAGAGAAAAGTGGACAGGGTATTAAAGGGCAGTTAATCTGATATCGCCCTAAGTTACAGTTTTAGCTCTGAGGAAGGGTCATACGGACTCGAAACGTTAACTCTGTTTTTCTCTCCACAGATACTGCCAGACCTTTTTTCCAGTATTTACTGTTTTTATTTCAGATTTCCAGCACCTGCAGCATTTTGCTTTTATGACAGTTAGCCCTATTGTGTTGTATGCAAATCCTGTATCTGCTCTGTAAAATGTACACTGTACCCCAGTGCAGCTACTGTGAGCGCAGTGCTATTCTGGAGTGAATTGTGACTCATTTAGGTTCCATGGGTGGAATTTTCCATTCTGGAGACTGAGTGTGGTGGCAGGGGGGACAAGCGGCACATTTCCCACTTGATGGCAGAGTGGGTTATCGTGCCTGACTTGTACGCTTGGAACCTCATTAATTATGCATTGGTAAGCTACTCACCGAATCACGTGGCAGGTGGGCACTGATTCATCCACCCCGCCATCATATTATGGGTTGAAGGCTCTGGCGGACACACATATTCACTCTCTGCAGAGCAGTATGGTCTGGCTTTCTGGAGATGCTCCAGAGGAGAATGAAGCCATGTGTCCCAAGGTTCAGCCACAACTCCCTGGTAGCACTCCTCAAATGTCGTGATGCCCTTTACCTGAGGAATGGAACCAGGCGGTCCACCAACCTCACCTCGTCAGCCTGGGAGGGGGTCACAGCGGATGCCTGTGCAGCTGGGACCAAAAAAGAAATGCCCTGCAGTGCAGGAAGAGGATGAATAATCTAACCGCTCCGCCAGGGTAAGTCAACCTCCTCCTCACTCCAATCTCACACTGTCATAATGGCATCAAGACTCAAAGGGTTACACTCCTCAGAGATCTCACACTCGATTAGCAGAGGAGAGATCAACACTGATTGTCGCATGCACACCTTAACACCCTCACCTTCTCACCTATCATCCTGCATAAACAGCACCTTCAGCCCCTACTGGGGAGGGATCAGTACACACACAATAGGCATGCATGCTTCCCAACCTCTCCTCCATCCCTTCTCATCACATACCATCTATTTGTCTTCATACAGGCCAAGCTGGGCCAAAACAGGAGGGAGAGGTCCCAGACAGGAAAAGGGATGGCGGACATCCAGGAGCTCACTCCCCTTGAGGAGGGGGCAGTCGAGTTGCCAGGGGAGGACAGGGATTGCTCCTTTAGTGAAGGCGAGATCGGCCTCTCCTAGCAACCCAGTACAGATGAGCCCTCCATCAGCTGATCACATCTTGACATTCACAGTGAGTGACATGCAATACAAAAACAGAATTACCTGGAAAAACTCAGCAGGTCTGGCAGCATCGGCGGAGAAGAAAAAAATCGACGTTTCAGGTCCTCATGACCCTTCGACAGAACCAAGTGACATGCAGTGTTGCATTCTGCCTGCTCATGAACTAGATCTCTCTTCTCTCACTTACAGGCACCAGCAGGCCGACACACAGGTCCAGCAGGCCCACCAGTCCCAGCCCCTAGCCCGCCTCAGATGAGGATCCAAACGATGAAGACCTGTTCATTCACCTGCACGCTGCACCAGCACAGAAACACACACCTCGGTGGGTGCTAGATTGAGATTAGGCTCAGGGTCAGACCTTGGGGAACACCTCACTGACATGTCTCTACAAAAGTCCGAGGTAGTGACAGCCCAGGTCTCTGGCACTTGGAGGACTGCTGGAGATCAGGCACCCGCTGAGTCTGAGTCAAAGAATCACAAAATTTTAATGGCACAGTAGGAGGCCATTCGGCCCATTGTGTCTGCACCGGCTCTCCAAATGAGCATTATGACCTAGTGCCGTTGCCCTGCCTTTTCCTCAAACCCCTGCACATTGTTTCTATTCAAATAATCATCTAATGCCCTCTTGCATACCTTAATTGAACCTACCTCCACCACACTTCCAGGCAGTGCATTCCAAATGCAATCCACTTGTGTGAAAAAGTTTTCTCTCACATCACATTTGCTTCTTTTGCAAATCACTTTAAATCTGTGTCCTCTCGTTCTAGATTCTTTAACTAGTGGGAACAGCTTCTCCCTATCTACCCTGTCCAGCCCTCTCATGATTTTGAATATCTCTATCAAATCTCCTCTTAGCCTTCTTCTCTCCAAGGAGAACAGTCCCAGCCTCTCCTATCTATCTTCATAACTGAAGTTTTTCATCCCTGGAACCATTCTTGTAAACCTCTTCTGCACTCTCTCCAATGTGTTCACATCCTTCCTATAATATAGTGTCCAGAACTGTACCCAATTCTCCAGCTGAGGTCTAACAGGTGTTTTATGTACATTCAGCATAACTTCCTTGCTCTTATACTCTATGCCCATATTAATAAAGCCCAGGATACTTTGTGCTTTATTAACTGATCTCTCCACCTGTCCTGCCACATTCAATGATCTATGCACATATACACCCAGGTCTTTCTGCTCCTGCACTCCCTTCTAAATTTCACCCCCTATTTTATATCGTCTGTCTGTATTCTTCCTACCAAAATGCATTACCTCACGCTTCTCCACACTGAACTTCATCTGCCACCTATCTGCCCACTCCACCAACTTGCTTACGTCCTTTTGAAGTTCTACACTGTCCTCCTCACAATTTACAACACTCCCAAGTTTTGTATCATCCTTAAAATTTTGAAAGTGTCCCCTGCATACCAAGATCTAGATCATGAATATATATCAGAAAAAGTCAGATGATGAGCCTCTGGAAACGGTCATGGCACATATGCTGGAGATTCAAAGATAGGCAGTAGAACATCAGGTAGAGTTGTGAGAGGCAGTCAACAGATTAGAGCAAAAGATGGAGGACTCCGTCCGCGTTCTGCCTGTTATTGTGGCTCTGACATGTAAGCGCCTCAAGGTCACCATGAGAAGGGTTGCAGCTGCCTTAGAGACCTTGCTGCAACAGGCTGTGCCAAAATTGCGCTCGGACCTGTACTCCATCACTCTAGGCATAGGTGGGGTCCCTCAGTGGCTGGGCGAGAGGGGAACGGGGCACCTTGACCTTCCTCCAGGTGGCCCTTCTCCTTGAGGAGTCTGGCACGGGCCCTCGAGCACCCAAAGGGAGGGGGATCATCAGCTGGATACCCCGGGGCCATCTACCCAGATGACTCTGAGAGTGGCAGCTGCTCCCAATCCCCTCTGCCTGTGACTCCATCAGCCCCAGCTCCACAGGCCAAGGAAGGTGCAACTGTCCCACAGCAGGAGACTTAAAGCAGGCCCCTCCAGGCCTCGGCCCTCCAGAGGATGTCCACCAAGGTCATAATTGACAACAGGGTGTAGCAGTCAGCAGGCTGCCACCACCTCTGCTGCGGATGTTGGGGATGCACCTAGATGTAGCGGTAGGGTCAGGAAAATTAAGAAATACTGAGAGCACAAAGGTGGCATGGATGTTCTCTCACTGTATATATCATGCACCTTTTTAAATACATTTTGAGTTCATGATAATGGTCTCATCATGTGAATGTCTCTTGCATGTGAATCTATTTGCCCTCTTATTGCGAGGGTGGCCTAAGCTCCCACTCTGTGATTGCCTCCCTTTGTGCGCCTCAGGTTCATGTGATGTTAGCAGACTCATGCTAATCTCTCACCCCTTGTGTCATGTAAAGGAGATGTGCCAGGCCATATCCTGAAAGTGACTGCATATTGTGATTTGATCATTTAAGCCTTGCAACACATCCATAGTATTATGTGTGCTCATGTGTCTTGGAGGGTTAAATGTAATGTTGTTTCATCAACACTGAACTGTGTTCATTGTGAATGAGGAAGCACATTACCTGCAGCCATTATGGTCTCTACAACCATGTGCAAATCCCTGGGGCCACTCACAGTGTCATCTTCAGGTGGCAATTACTGCACAATGTGCAGCTGAGGCAGGGTGTTCGCTGGTGTGCTGCCCTTCACCTCGTACACTGGCTATATGCATCTTTGGGTGCTGACCTTCCCAAGAATGAAGGCTTTGTGATCCTTGAGGGTTACAGATCCAAGGCTGAATGCTGACCTTGCTTGTGATGTCACTACTTGTGAAGGCCTTTCTGATCACAGGCACAGTGCTAAGGGACAGGAGAAATGTGCTCGGGTCCCCTTGACTGGACCTTACTCCTGTTGGAACCTTGTGGCTATCAGTGTGTTGCGGGCATGTATTCCTCATCATGCCGCTGCAATGACATCCTCACATGAAAGCAGACCATCATCGCCCTCCTCAGGTTCTTGCCCTTCTAAGTCCTCCTTGTCAGAGGAAATCTCTGCCTCCTCCATGTCTCCCTGTGGCAAGTGACCTCCCCTTTGAAGTGCCAGGCTGTGCAGGGTGCAATACACCATGATGATGCAGGACACCCACTCCGGAGAGTACTCTGCAAAGCCCCACCCCCAAACACCTGAAGCACATCTTCAGAATACCAATGGTTTGCTCAATGATAGACATTGTCACAGAGTGCACAATGTTGTATCTCTCCTCCGAGGCACTTTGAGGATGACATGTGGGTGTAATGAGCCATCTCTTTTGGGATACCCATTATCACCCAGTAGCCCTGTAAGTGCCCTGGCCCTTGGAATATCTGTGGCACCTGGGAGTGACTCAGGATGTCGGAGTCCTACCCCTGCCCAATTTGAATTTGAGATTATCCCTGCCTTGCACTCTTGAAAAGGTTGGATGCCTTGTGCCCTGTGACCCACGTCAATTGGACAGTGCAGTTTGCAGGGTTTGATGGAGTTCCTTGCATATATCCATCAGCTGTGTTCCCTTAATGGCTGGCTGCCTCCTCCCTTCTCACATTCCTCTGATGGTTGAATGCACAACAAGGCCACCTTGAATGTGACCCCAGTGCCTAGTGGAGTCTCATGTAAAAGCGCACCATGAGTTACTGGTTCCAACTCTTTAACTTTTCAATCAAGTCTTCATGAGTTCTCTCAGCTGAGCCTTCATCTCCATGTTGAAATTCTAATCGGTATGAGGTTTCCCTCTGAAAGAGCCCCGGAGTCCAGCCATGGGCTCCTCCCACACTGTCTCAGACCCCTCCTGTGCTTATACTTTCCTAGTTTCATTTTTAAACTGTGTCATTGATTTGGGGTCTCAACATGGCAGTGCTGCATTTCTACATCGAGACCAGCTTCAATCCTTCCCCGTTACTGTTGACATCCCTCCAATCATCCTTGAACCCCATGATGTAGACCTCCCTCCGGTCACTTTCCAGCCTCTCCAGTAGCCCTGGAGCCCAGTTATTGTTGTGGACATTCCTGCCCGCCCCCTGAACACATCACTGTTAATGTGCCCATGTCCCATGTGGACTTCACCCCTCCCCATTTTGAGACTGTGTGCATGGTCACATACAAAGGCAGCTCCCCCTGCCCCCCTACCCCACCACAAGAGCTTTGAGTAGCCCCCCCTTTATTATGCTTTCCTCATTTACAGACTGCAGATGCCTCTGCTGACGATGACTAACCCATCTGCAGCCACTCACCCACAGGACCACTGTGTATGAGGCACTGACCATACCCTGCACACCATGCTGTGCATGACCCTCATTGAGCAGACAGGCCTTGTCTCTCCCTGGACCAGGACCACAATATGCATGCCATGGAAGCCCTGTAGCATGGCCCAGAGAACCCCTGGACTGCCTTTTATCTCTTATCCCAACCATCTGGCCTCAGTCCCAGGATAATGACTGTCTGATACTCGTCCCCTCGCTTCCTTCAGGACTCACCCCACCCCCAACACCTCCCCCCTTCCCCAAGTCATGATTCTCTGTGTACCCTTGTGCAACCCTATCCCCACCCCAGCCATGAGTCTGTATGAAGCCCCTGCCACTCATGCCATAGTCACTCCATCCGTCACTCACCCGAGGCTGCGCACACCCCTTCCACATTGGGCTCCAGTCCCCCACTCCAGTCATCGCTCTCCCTGATATCCACCCAACCTCCCCCTGTTCCCTAACCCTCATGTCTCTGCCTATTCCCTCCCCCCAACCCCCGTGACTGTCCCGTTGCTGCTACAGTTCAGCCCTGCCTGCGTCCTGCCACACCCAGTGCAAACAGCTCCGCCTGTGCCCGCAGTACCGAATGCGAGCAGCTCCGCATGTGCCCGCAGCACCCACTGTGAACAGCTCGGCCTGTGCCCGCAGCACCCAATGCAAACAGCTCCACCTGTGCCCGCAGCACCCAATGCAAACAGCTCCACCTGTGCCCACAGTACCCAATTCAAACAGCTCCACCTGTGCCCGCAACACCCAATGCAAACAGCTCCACATGTGCCCACAGTACCCAATTCAAACAGCTCCACCTGTGCCCGCAACACCCAATGCGAACAGCTCTGCCTGTGCCTGCAGCACCCATTTGGAACAGCTCCGCCTGTGCCTGCAGTACCCAGTTCGAACAGCTCCGCCTGTGCCCGCAGCACCCAATGCGAACAGCTCTGCCTGCACCCTTAGCACCCAGTGCGAACATCTCCGCCTGTGCCCCCATCACCCAGTGTGAACAGCTCTGCCTGCACCTTCAGCACCCAATGTGAACTGCCCCGCCTGTGCCTGCAGCACCCAGTGCGAACAGCTCGGCCTGCACCCTGCAGCACCCAGAGTGAGCAGCTCCGCCTGTGCCCCTCAGCACCCAGTGCAAACAGCTCTGCATTTGACCCTCAGCACCCAGTGCAAACAGCTCCGCCTGTGCCTGCAGCACTGAGTGCAAACAGCTCCGCCTGTGCCTGCAGCACCCATTGTGAACAGCTCTGCCTGTGCCCCTCAGCACCGAGTGCGAACAGCTCCGCCTGTGCCTGCAGTATCGAATGCAGACAGCTCCACCTGTGCCCACAGCATCCAATGCGAACAGCTCCGCTTGTGCCTGCAGCATCCAGCGTGAACAGCTCTGCCTGTGCTCACAGCATCCAGTGCGAACAGCTCTGCCTGTTCTCGCAGCACCCAGTGCGAACAGCTCTGCCTGTGCTCACAGCACCCAGTGCGAACAGCTTCCCTTGTCCCCGCAACACCCAGTGCAAACAGCTCCACCTGCAGCACCAGTTCAAGAACTACCAAGGAATGTCAATCACAGTCGGATCGCCACTCTGGTCCTTTCAAATTAGTCGGGAGCTACACATTTCTCACTCGATCTCCTGACTTGGTCTGGTGAAAGGAGAGCAGTGCAGCAGGTTCCTGGGGCTTTCATTGCAGTGTAGCAGAGTCAGGGGAAAGAAAACATGCCAACTAGATGCTGTAAAACAGTAAGTTTAAAGATCCAGCCACTTTGTGAAGCCAGGGAGAAGGTAACTGTGTAATGTAAGTGGGTAAAGTGGGTAGGATGGGTCAGCAAGGGGGGCGTAGGAAGGGGGGTGGGGGGGTGGGGGCCGGGTGGTCCATTGGGAATTGGAAAGGAAGTTTAGGAATGTGTCAGAAAAGTACTCGGGGGGGGAGTCGGAAGGGCAGTCGGGGTGGGCGCAGAGTCAAAGGATGGGGGACAGCCAAGAGGTAGGGAGGGTATTTGAGGGATTGGGGTTAGTGAGGTGGTAGTCAGGGGGGCTTGTTTCCGGGGTTTACGGGGTAATCAGGAGGGTTGGGGTGTTGTTGGGAGGGTTGTCGGGTGTAGTAATTATGGTTTTATTTAGTGTGTAATGTATCTTTAAGAATAATACTTATTAGAGAAGATCACATGATCTTGAAAGCACATGTCTAGTTGCTGCTGAGTATATTGTAAATAAACTTAATTTTCCACTCAAGAAGTGTCTGCAGATCAACTCTACCATTAATAGTACAACTCATCCACCCTACAACAAACTGGTGATCAGGATAAAACAGGATTGAACAGAAGAAATCAAGTTAGAAAGAAATCGGCACTGTACCTCACCCAGTGATTGTAAGTAGCAAACTCCGTTAGATTGAAGACGTTATCCTCTCTCAAAATGTCCGAATTTGGGAGAATTGATCCTTTTGAACCAGTCACAGATGATTGGTCTTAAAAAATAAAACACCTCACGTTCTTTTTTCAAGCGAATAAAATCACGCAGGAATAGAAGAGGCAAGCGATCCTCTTGAGTACTTGTGGGAGCAAAACCTACAATCTGATTTGAAGTTTGATGGCACCGAGTGCCCCAGATTCAAAACATTTCAATGAATTGTTGGACCTTGTGAAGGGTCACTTTCAACCCAAGCCCTCAGTCACGATGCAGAGGTTCAGGTTTAATTCACAAAATAGAGCCCCGGGTGAGGCAATTACATGCTACGTGGTGAATTTCAAGCAGCTAACAGAACATTGTGAGTTCGGTACGACTCTGAATGACATGCTCAGAGATTGTTTAGTGTGTGGTGTGAAAGAGGACACTATTCAGAAAAGATTATTGTCTGAAGTGAATCTGGATTTCAAGAAGGCGCTAGAGATAGCGTTGGCCATGGAAAGTGCTGTAAGAGATTCACAAGCAATACAAGGTGCGCAAAATGGCACCGTCCTCCACATCAGGCGGGAAACCTCAGCCGAGCGTGATGCAAAAAAGCAAGACTCTGCCGAAAAGTGGGAAACAGCCTCCGTTTGCTGAAGAATAAAGAAAAATTTAGCAGCGAAATCAAAGAATAATTTTAATAGAGGTGGAAACAATCAGTCCTTTTGCGATTGGCAGTTTAAAAAAATCGAATGCTACTATTGTCACAGAAATGAACATATAATGAGGCAGTGCAAGGAAAGATTCAAGCAGGCTTGTAAACAAAAGAAGAAACCCAATGAAATCTACAATGAGGAAAAGCCCCAAACAACAAATTCATTTACTCGTTCTTTAATCTGAAAGCTGGAAAGACAGAACAATATTTGTAACAGTGAAAGTAAATGGCAAACCTGTTAGAATGGAAGTGGGCACAGGAACTTCCACTACAGTAATTGGGGAACATACCTTCAGGCATTTGAATAATGGTGAACATCAATTAAGTTTGGAATAAACAGCTGCCAAGAAAAAACATACACAGGTGAAGATGTTCAAATTAAAGTTATAAGCAGAGTAACTGTCAATTATGGAAGCGAATCAGCAAAGCTACCAGTGTTGGTATTGAAAGGCAGAGGATCAAGCCTTCTAAGGTGAAACTGGCTAAGGGGAATCAACCTTGTTTGGCCACTGAGATTCCAAAAGGAAACCGGAAGCATTCCTGTTTTGAAACGGGAATGTGTAAGGACTCAACAACCTGAAGAAATGCCGTTGTCCTAAGCAAAAATCAGGAAGAACAACAGAAGGAGCTCAAACAGACCCTGCTTGATGACAGAGTTCATGTTGAGGTGAGCAACCTTTGCAGGGAAAAAGAAAATCTGCTGAAAGACTTTCACACACTACAAGATACCCTCAGGCCAAATCTGTACCTCTGGAAAAGTGCAAAGAGAAACAGAAAGAATTCAGCATCTCTCTGAAGAAACTGAAGAACAAATTGGCAGAAAAGACACAACAATGTTCAATTTTCCAGGAGGCAGCAAACAAATGCAAAAAAGGGACAGAAGAACTGAAGAATCAGCTAAATGAAGCCAAAGAGGCTTTGGAAACAAAAGTTGCAGAATTTTCCAAGAAGCAGACAGATAATGAAATTTTGGAAGGCTCAACCACTGAGCTCAGACAAGTTGAGAGAATTCTAGCCAATATTGAAGTCAAAAAGAAGGCCGAGATTAAAGTCTGTGCAAGAAAGAAGGCGGCACGTAGAAAGAAGATACAGAAATACTAATAAGGCCTTAATTCTGGCAGCATACGAATACACTTTCGCACATAGGCCTGGCAATCAAATCGCAAATGCCAACGTTCTTAGTTGTTTGCCTTTACAAGAAAATTATGAGCATGTCTCAGTTCCACAGGAACTTGTTTTACAGTTAAATTCTTAAATTTCTCGCCGGTCTGTGCTCAACAGGTCGGAGTCTGGACAAGTTGGGAACCAGTCCTATCTCAAGTGCGAGAACAAGTGCCTCATGGTTGGCCTCAGGAGCACGTATCTGAGTAATTGAGACTGTACTTTAACAGAAGACATGAAATAACCAGCCAGGATGGCATCTTATTGTGGGGAGCACGAGTGATAGTTCCTCCAAAGGGAAGGAAGCCACTTTTAATTGAACTACACAGTGCCCATCCAGGAATTTCCTAATGAAGACCATAGGAAGGAACTATTTTTGGTGGTCTGGGGTGGATGGTGAAATAGAGCTTAGTAAAGCTCTTTGTGCAAGGTCAGCAACTGCAAAAGATTCATTACACCCATGGGACTGGCCAGGTAGTCCCTGGGAGTGGTTACACATTGACAATGTTGGACTCAACAGTATCTCTCATGTGAAAACTGTACCATACCACCCTTCCTCAAACCGACTGGCCAAAACGTTCAAACCAGGCATAAAAATGCTAACTGGTGATTCCTTGGCAACCAAGCTAGCATGCTTTCTTTATCATTACAGGACTACCCTTCACACTACAACAGGTGTCACACCTGCAGAGTTATTGTTGAAACGTCATCTCAGGACGAGACTGATCTTAATAATGCCAAATTTAGAAGGAAAGGTGGAATGGGGTCAGGGAAGCCAGAAAACTAGACCCGACTGGCATAGTTGTGAGAGGAAATTTACCGTGGGAGAGCCCATATGTGAAAAACTTCAGGGAAGGACCACAACGGTTATCAGGTGAAATAAGTGCGGTAACTGGACCTCTATCTTACCACGTGTAGGTGGAAGGCTGGATCATCTGTAAACATGGGACCACTTAAGGGACAGAGAGACAAATCACCAAGATTTGGTTCCACCAGTGACCATGACCAGGTCTGCGTTTCCTGTTGAGGATACTCAATCCAGGACTAACATGTCTGAAGTTCCTGTAAGAGTTGAGGATACAGAACTGCAATTGCCCACCAAAGCACCTGATGTTCAGTCAACTCTGGAAAAGGATGTTCCTGACAAAGAATCTGAAGTTGTGGAGCTGCAACATTTCACACATGCCAGGAAACTACCTGAAAGACTGAACTTGTAAATTCCTTACCCAGTGTAAATATTATGTTGTCTCAAAAAATATGTACTTGTAAATATAATATGTATAGCCAAATTAAAGGGGGAGTAATGTAGTAATTATGGTTTTATTTAGTGTGTAATGTACTTTTAAGAATAATACTTGTTAGGGAAGATCATATAATCTGTAGTAACCATCAGGAGAGTAGTGCGGGATACCTCAGCAGCCAGTGTAGAGTTAGAGTTGGAGTTGAAAGCACACGTGTAGTTGCTGCTGAGTATATTGTAAATAAATTTAATGTTTCCACTCAAGAAGCTTCTGCAGATCAATTCTATCATTAATAGTACAACTCGGCCACCCTACAACATGGGTTTTCTTTATTCATTTACGGGATGTGGGCATTGCTGACTAGACCAGCATTTATTGCCTACTCTTAATTACCCTTGAGAAGGTGAGCTGCCTTCTTGAACTGCTGCAGTCCATGTGGTGTAGGCGTACCCACAGTGCTGTTAGGGAGGAAGTTCAAGGATTTTGACCCAATGACAGTGAAGGAACGGCGATATATTTCCAAGTTAGGATGGTGAGTGGCTTAAGGGGAACTTCCAGGTGGTGGTGTTCTCATGTGTCTGTTGCCCTTGTCCTTCTAGATGGTAGTGGCCATGGGTTTTGGAAGGTGCTGCCTAAGTCTTGGTGAGTTTCTGCAGTGCATCTTGTAGATGGACAAACTGCTGCTACTGTACATCGATGGTGGAGGGAGTGAATGTTTGCGAAAGGGTGCCAATCAAGTGGGCTGCTTTGTCCTGGACGGTGTCAAGCTTCTTGAGTGCTGTTGGCGCTGCACTCATCCAGGAAAGCAGAGAGTATTCCATCACACCTGACTTGTGCCTTGTAGACGGTGGACAGGATTTGGGGAGTCAGGGGGTGAATTACTTGCCAGTGCAGTGTCATTGCCCATTGGGCTTCCCAGGAATTGCTGCGCAGTCCTTGTGTGGGGGCTTCTAGGGGGTCTCGCAGTGCATCTTTAAGCTCCTGGGTGTAATCGCGCAGGGAATGGAAGCTCGAGGCCTATATCGCCATTCCTTCACTGTCACTGGATGAAAGTCCTAAACACCCTCCCTAACAGCACTGTGGATGCATCTTCCCAATTGGATTGCAGAGGTTCAAGAAGGCAGTTCAGTACCACCTACTCAAGGTCAATTGTTGGTGGGCAACAAATGCCGTCTCTGTCTCCAACTCTATCGATCTACCTAGCTGCTAACTCAGGCTGAACGCAATGGTGTACAATTTAGGCCTTTATGCTCAACCCTGAGCTGTCCTTCTGTTGCTAAGAGCCAGGTGTGTTCAATGCTTGTGCCAATATTTCCTTCTGTAAGTTGCTGAATCCCCCATTTGGACCCTCCATCATTTCAAAGATTGATTTCTCACATACTCCTTGCCCTTTTCTCCTCTTCTCTTTATGTTAATCTAGAACTCTGCAGCCTGGGTCCTCTTAAAGTCCTATCTGCTCATCATTCCTGTGCTTGGCTAGCCCCAGTGGCTCCCTGTCCTGTAGCATACTAACATCAAGATCTTTGTCTTCAATCCATAGTCTCACTCTACCTTATCTTAGTGCTCCTGTCCAGCTATGTTCTTCAGCTCATATGTTCCAACCCTTCAGTCCTGGATCATTCCATCATTCAAGGCCCATCCTTCAGGCTGCGCGTCCCTCCTTTTTTAAACTCTGGCCGGGATTCTCCATGCCCACCAATGTGTTCGGTGGTGTGAACGGACAATATGGCACGATTGGTTTCACGATGGCGTGAAACCAGTTTGCAATCGTCCGCTCAGCCCCTGATGGTGGGCCGTGTTTCCTGCCATCAGAGGTCCCATCCCTAATTGCCCTTGAGAAGGCAGCAGTGAGCTACCTTCTTGAACCGCTGCAATAAATGGGAACAAAATGGGATGTAAATGGGAATGGAAATGTGGAGAGAAGTATAATAGGTAGCTCATTTGGTATAGGCCATTTTACACAATGACTCAAAGTCAAAGTTACCCCCAACATGTACTGAATCTTTCATATCGAGTGCTGAACTTGACCAAACCACAAGTAAAGAGGAATCAATCCTTCCTATAAAAGAAAAGGAAAGGTTGAGGGACCTTGTTGACTTTGAATTTTCAAGTTCAAAGATGTCCCCTACGATTGCTAACCGGGAGTTTTAATCATAGGACCCTCAGCCACCAACCGTTCCACCCACATACTCCCACCATTAGCTAACCAACACATCTATCCTTGTGATGCTCTGCCTTCCCACACCAATTCGAGGGCAAAGCAATTTTATTTCTGTTAACCAATTGGATGATTTGTCTCAATCAACCAATTACAGCCTTTATTCCCAACTCCAATACTTTTCTGAATGTACTCAAAGAAGCAGAAAAACAAACACATAACCTGTAATGTCTTTACGCCCCTGTAATTTTTCTCCCTGGTGTCTGGGGGAGGTATTCGGGAGATTAATTTTTAATTCCTGGGAACTCCAGGATAAACCCCTGGAAGCTTAGCAATCCAAATGCCCACCATCTCATGTCTGCCCTCTCTACCCTGGGGTATCCTGGAGTGGATCCATTGACTTCAGTACGTGGCCTGGAAGGATGGTGGGGGGAAGGGGGCAGTGATTACTAATTGCCAATTCCAGGGGGAAAAAAAATAGCTGATGGATAAATGCCATCACATACTTGGCTGTTAATGGTTTTGCCACGGTTGGGCTGCCCTGGAATGGACTCCTCTGGTCATTCATTCGCATTTAATACTAATGAAGTCACCTCATGGATTTCTAGAAAGTAATTCTCCCTTCAAACTATTCCTATTCTTATGCTGATTTACAATCACCCATTCCTGAGAGGAACAATGTGTAATGAGGCAAGCCAAGAATCTTGATTTGCCAGGACTTGTTTAAAATTTGGCCAGCTGAAGCTCGGGTTGGCTGAGCATGACACATTGCAGCCTGTGATTTAATGTCTTCTTTCCACGACACCATTAATACAATGGAGTTCAAGGCCTGGCATGTTGAAATGTGCCCGTGCAAAGCAATGTCTCAGTGAGAAAATGGCCGGCCAGGGACAAGCTGACCCACCTTAGTAAATCAATATAAACCTAAACCTCAAAAACTCAGACCATTGTAAACACCCTGTTCATCTCAGAAGTGTTGGGTAATCTTCAATATTGTGATTGAAACCACTAAATGAATGGTTTAAAACACAGTGCATTATTTACAAATATGAATTGGATAATTAACCAAAGAGAAAAGATTTGCTACAGAGAGAAAGGGCGGGGGAGTAAGACTAACTTCTTTGCTCTTGCAGAGAGCCAACATGGATACAGCAGGCCAAATGGCCTCCTTTATTGCTGTAACCATTGTACGCTGGTTAACTTCTATCCTTCTTAACTTTGAGGGGGTGATGGGAAATGATGACTTTCCAGTGGCTCATTATATTAATGTTTATGATATGGTATTAAATCACACCACAGGAAAATCGCAGGTCCACTCTAGCTGTCAGACCTAGCTCCGTGGTAGCACTCCCACCTCTGGGTCAGAAGGTTATGGTTTCATGGCACAGTCCAGAGAGTTGAATACATAATCCAGGTTGATACTTAATAGAGTCACAGAATTTTAACAGCACCGGAGAAGGCTATTCGGTCATCATGTCTGCACTGACTCTCCAAATGAGCATTATGACCTAGTGCCATTTCCCTGCCCTTTCCCTGTACTCCTGCACATTGTTTCTATTCAAATAATCATCTAATGTCCTCTTGAATGCCTTGATTGAACCTGCCTCCATCACACTTGCAGGCTGTGCATTCCAGACCCGAGCCACATGTTGTGTGAAAAAGTTTTTTCTCACATCACATTTGCTTCTTTTGCAAATCACTTTAAATCTGTGCCCTTTTGCTCTTGATCCCTTTACGAGCGGGAACAGCTTCTCCCTATCTACTCTTTCCAGCTCCCTCATGATTTTGAACATCTCCATCAAATCTCCTCTTAGCCTTCTTCTCTCCTAGGAGAACCTCTCTAATCTATCGTTGTAACTGAAGTTTCTCATCCCTGGAACCATTTTTGTAAACCTCTTCTGCACTCTCTCCAATGCGTTCAGATCCTTCCTATAATGTGGCACCCAGAGCTGTACACAATACTCTAGGTGAGGTCTAACAAGTGTCTTCCATAAATTCAGTATAACCTCCTTATCCTTGTACTCTATGCCCCTATTACTAAAGCCCAGGATACCAAATGCTTTATTAACTGCTCTCTCCACCTGTCCTGCCATCTTCAATGATCTATGCACATAAACAACCGGGTCTTTTTTCAGTGGAGTACTGAGAGGATGTTGCACTGGAAGCAAAGGAGATGTTAAACCAATGTTTCCCTCCAGGGTGGAAAGTTTCCATAGCACTATCTCAAAAAAAAGCAGGGGCTATCTCCCCAGTGTCCCAGACAATATTTATCCCTCAAGCAACATCAATAAAAACATATGATTTGGTCATAATCACATCGTTGTTTGAGGGAGCTTGCTGTGCTCAAATTGGCTTTTCCATTTCCTACGTTACAACAGCAGTGACACTTCAAAAGCACTTTGTAGGCTAGAAAGTGCTTTATAATGTCCTAAAGGTCTGAAAGGTGCTTGCGAAATGTTGCTTCATTCTCTTTTAGCCTTAGCTAATCTCAGCTGGAGGATTGGTTACAGTAAGGTATTTATTTTCTAAAAATTCCAGGGTTCTTTATAACCTGAGATGTTAAAATCATCATAAATTGCATGCAACCTCTGCTATGAGAGCTCCTGGAGCTGTCAATCTCAAACCAGTTGCTAACTGAGGCGTCATTGTACGATGGATGATGCCTATTAAGAGAAGGTCTCTAAATTACACCTTCAAACTGAGATGTAACTTTTTAGTAAGCATCAAACTATAAAGGCTGATGCAACAATAACAGCAACAACTTTTACGTATATAGCACCTTTAATGAAATAAAGTGTCCCGAGGCACTTACAGGACAGTTAGAAAGCAAAATTAGACATTGCCACATGAGGTGACTTAGAGCAAATGGCCAAAAGCTTTGTCAAAATGATAGGTTTTAAGGAGTGTCTTAAAGAAAGAGGGGTAGAGAGACAAAGAGGCATAGGAAGGGTTCCAGGGCTTAGGACCTAGGCAGCTGAAAGCATTGCCCATCAATGGTGGGGCGATTAAAATCAGGGATGCTCAAGGGGTTGATCATCCAACTCAATAGCTTACTCCCGCTTTCTCCCCATGCCCTTTGATCCCTTTCACCCCAAGAGCTATATTTAACTCCTTCTTGAAAGCATACAATGTTTTGGTCTCAAATACTTTCTGTGGTAACGAGTTCCACAGGCTCACCACTCTGGGTGCAGAAATTTCTCCTCATCTCAGTCCTAAATTGTCTACCCCATATCCTCAGACTGTGACCCCTGGTGACTCCCCCACCATCGGGTACATCCTTCCTGCATCTACCCTGTCTAGTTTGTTAGAGTTTTATAGGTTTCCATGAGATCCCCCTTCATCCTTCTGAACTCCAGCGAATATAATCCTAATTGACTCAATCTCTCATCATATGTCAGTCCCGCCATGCCAGGAATCAGTCGGGTAAACCTTCGCTGCACTCCCTCCATAGCAAGTACATCCTTCCTCAGATAAGGAGACCAAAACTGCACACAATATTCCAGGTGTGGTCTCACCAAGGCACTATACAATTGCAGCAAGACATTCCTGTTCCTATACTTGAATTCTCTTGCTATGAAGGCCAACATACCATTTGCCTTCTTTACTGCCTGCTGCACCTGCATGCTTACCTTCAGCGACTGGTGTACAAGGACACCCAGGTCTCATTGCACATTCCCCTCTCTCAATTTATAACCATTCAGAGGGTTGTGGGGCTGGAGGAGGTTACAGAAATAGAGAGGTGTGAGGGCATGGAGGGATTCAAAAACAAGGATGAGAGTGTTAAAATCACTGGCCTGAATTTTGCACGTCATGCACACGGCTGTGGGTGGGCCTGGAAGCAGACATGATATCTGCTTCCAGACACGATCGCATTTGACAAGCGATTTCACACTGGATGACCAATTAAGGGCTGACCAGCGTGAAACATGCCCGGACATTGACACAGCGTTGCTAGTGGGGGCAGGAGTGTGGTGGGAGCCAGGTCGAATGGTCACCTGGAATGGGGTATAAAAAGAGTCCAGGCAACTCCCTGAAGGAAGCCAGGAGTTGGGGAGGAGCCTAACGGAGCTGTCCACGAGAGATATATTTGGCAGTAGTGATGGCCTCAGTATTCGTGTGCATGGCAGTCAGGAGGGCAATGCCAGAGGGCACTCTGCCCCACAATTATTAGGAAAGTGCCTGCGTTCTCTAGTGGAGGCAGTGAGTACCCGGTGTAAAATACTCATGCCGAAGGATGACAAGAGGAGGCCACCCCACCAGACGAAGAAGACCTGGACGGAGGGGGCTGCCCAGGTGAGCGGGCATGATATTGTGCGCCGCACATGGATTCAGTGCCAGAAAGGATCTTCAGCATTCTGCAAGGCTGAGTACCAAGTGGGCACGGAACTGGGTGTAGATGTATTGAAGAGTGGCCTTAGGTCATGGAACTCAGGGGTGTGAGATGCATAGTGCCAATTGGCTCATATTCTTGCATCTGCCAAGGGTGGGAGGTGTATCTGTGTACCTTGTGTGTATAGAAGGGTGAGGAGTGCCAATGTGACAAACACCTCAAGCTGGCTGTCCTGGGGGTGTTGTGGGTCATGAGGCTGGAATGGTGTTGCAGGTAGAGGATGTTCTAATGTATGCACTTGTGTCTGTACAGGAGAAGGGAAGTCAGAAAGTGCTGTAGTATGCTCGGATGGGTGGTGGGACACCCAATATCCTGATCCTCTCCAGGTTTGAGATGTACACCCTGGACATGGAATGTGAGTGAGGAGCAAGGTCCTCAGGTCTTGAGAGGCAGGGGTCTTAGAGGATGGTGAGAGCCCAGTGGGCAGATGAGAGACTGGGGGAGTGTGCAAGTAGGGCAGGGTCGTGGCATCTCCAATGAGAAGTTCAAATCCAGAGTACTCATGGCTCGGCAAATCACAGTGCCTCAGTGAGACAAGCATCCATTTTGGCAAGCAACCATCATGCTTGCACAGGCACTTTGTTTTGACGTTTCTAACTGACATATTCTGTTTCTCTCTCAAAAACACCATCCACATGACACACCGCTGACCCCGATGACCTCACCTTGGTACCAGTGGAGGTCCTCTCAGGGCACTCCAGATGAAGGCAGCAGCTCCTCCGCCACTCTGCCAGTGCCCATGGCATCTAATGAGATTGTGATGACTAAGGAGTGCTCAGCCCTGGCACAGGGCACTCCCGCCCAGGTGGGGCTTAGATAGGCTCCGCCGGCCAGAGGACGCCTACCAAGGTCATCAGGGCCAACAGGACATCACAGTGAGCAGGCT
Organism: Carcharodon carcharias; assembly: GCF_017639515.1. Classification (NCBI taxonomy): domain Eukaryota; kingdom Metazoa; phylum Chordata; class Chondrichthyes; order Lamniformes; family Lamnidae; genus Carcharodon; species Carcharodon carcharias. The sequence goes on from NC_054473.1 coordinate 72,411,132, forward strand.
GCCTCGAATGCCAGCTAGGAGGGGGCACCAAGATGCAGAAGTTTAAGGCACTGTAAGCTCAAGAGGGGTCATCACGGGTGATGTTACTTAAGTTGAAGTGTGCTCTATGTTCAAATTGTGTAAACATGACCACCAGTTAAAGATGTTATTATGTTTCATGGTCTGAATGTGCTTTATGTTTCTCACTGGTGTTGGGCATGGGAGTGGCTTGTAAAGGGCTGCAAACTTTATTTCAGAGGTAGTTAGTTGACATAGGGGGTCACAGGATGAACATATGAACATATGAATTAGGAGCAGGAGTAGGCCACTCGGTCCCTCGAGCCTGCTCTGCCATTCAATAAGATCATGGCTGATCTGAATGTAACCTCAACCCCACATTCCTGCCTACCCCAGAAAACCTTTCACCCCCTTGTTAATCAAGAATCTATCTAGCTCTGCCTTAAAAATATTCAAAGACTCTCCTTCCCTGCCTTTTGATGAGGACAGTTCCAAAGACTAACTACCCTCTGAAAGAAAATATTTCTCCTCATCTCTGTCTTAAATGAGCGACCCCTTATTTTTAAACAGTGACCCCTAGTTCTAGACTCTCCCACAAGAGGAAACATCCTCTCCACATCCACCCTGCCAAGACCCTTCAGGGTCTTAAGAGTTTCAATTAAGTTGCCTCTTACACTGCTAAATTCCAGTAGATAATAAAAATAATAACACTTTGAGAAGGAATGGAAAGAGAGAATAGAAGAAGGTATTACGAAAGTATAATAATTTTCATAATATTTTTCTGGTTTGTTGTAAAGTAGGTTTATGGGGGTGAGTATAGTTGGTTCTGTTTGTGTAATTTGATTATATTTGGAGTCAGGTAGGCTGCAAGTTTGGAATTATCAAAAGAAGCTAGGTATAGAAATGTGTTTGAAATGCTAATGAGTAAACACGGATGCTGGCCTAGCGTGTAAGGTGTAAAGGGAATTTGCATTTTTAGATAAGTGAAGGGGTTGTTTGGATTGTTTATAACTAGTCAGATGAGCAAGGCTAAGGAATGTGTTTATTTTTCCCAAAGGTTACTGACAATATTGGCAATATTGTGGCTCACAGACCTTAAATTCCAGGATGCCCTCATCAGAAATGTCTATTAAGGAGGCACCATCCTTGTCCTTATTTTCAAGCCATGCCTACTGAACGAATGGAGAACCAGGGCCTCCCTGGTCTCCCTGCCTCCCACAAGGTTCATCACTTCTGCAGCCACGTCCTCACCCTGGCCTCCTCCTGCTCCTCATCAGACCCCTCAGTTGAGTCATCCTCTTTGGCCTGGGGAGCAGCCTCGCTGCCTTCATCCTCCAACAGGTCCCCCTTTGAGAGATAAAAACAAAAAAACTGCGGATGCTGGAAATCCAAAACAAAAACAAAAACAGAATTACCTGGAAAAACTCAGCAGGTCTGGCAGCATCAGCGGAGAAGAAAAGAGTTGACGTTTCGAGTCCTCATGACCCTTCGACAGAACTTGAGTTCGAGTCCAAGAAAGAGTTGAAATATAAGCTGGTTTAAGGTGTGTGTGTGGGGGGCGGAGAGAGAGAGAGAGAGAGAGGTGGGGCGGGGGTGTGGTTGTAGGGACAAACAAGCAGTGATAGAAGCAGATCATCAAAAGATGTCAACAACAATGTGTTCTTTTGTACCATTGTTGTTGACATCTTTTGATGATCTGCTTCTATCACTGCTTGTTTGTCCCTACAACCACACCCCCCCCACCTCTCTCTCTCTCTCTCTCTCCGCCCCCCACACACACACCTTAAACCAGCTTATATTTCAACTCTTTCTTGGACTCGAACTCAAGTTCTGTCGAAGGGTCATGAGGACTCGAAACGTCAACTCTTTTCTTCTCCGCCGATGCTGCCAGACCTGCTGAGTTTTTCCAGGTAATTCTGTTTTTGTTTTTGTTCCCACTTTGAGAGAGCCAGATTGTGCAGCACACAGCACACAATGGCAATAAATGAGACACGGTCTGGAGGATATTGCAGTGGTCCCCCTGCCTGGACCCAGCAGCAGAACTTCATCTTGAGCAGGCCAATAGTTCTCTCAGTTACTGCCCATGTGGAGGCATGACTTCGATTGTACCTCCGCTCTGCTTCTGTTCTTGGGTGTCGGAGTGGCATCATGATCCACCTTTTCAGGAGATAGCCTTTGTTACCCAAGAACCAACCATCCAACTGAACTGGAGCAATGAAGAACCTTGGCACTTGCGAGTGTTGCAGGATGTACTCAACAGGGGATCTGCCTGGGTACCCAGAGCAGACCTGCAAAATCTGTATCCTGTGGTCACAAACAATCTGGACAGTGTTGGGGCGGAACCCCTTTCTGTTGATGAAGGCACCCAGCTCACCTACTGGTGCCTTTATGTCCACATGTGTGCAAGCTATGCCATCCTGGATGCATGGGAAGCCCAGTGATTGTAGTGAAGCCTCTGGTTCACTCTACTTGGCTGGCATCGTCGGTCCAGAAATGAATGAAGTTCACCACCCGTCTGAACAAAGCATCAGTGACCAGTTTGACACAGCTATGAGCAACAGATTGGGAAGCACCAGATAGATCTCCCACTGACCCTTGGAAGGGACCAGAGGTGAAAAAGTTCAGGGCCACTGTAACTGTAAGAGCCACTGTCATTGGGTGGCCACCAACAAAGTTTGCAGCAATCTCAGGGCCAATCATTTGGCATATGCAGGTCACAGTCTCCCTAGAGAGGCAGAACCTCCTTTGGCACTGGAACTCCAACACATACAGGTAGCTGGAGCACTGCCTGTAGACTCTCCCTGCAGGATAACGGCATCTTCTGCAGACCCTTCGACCTTGCACCTCCTGCTGGCCCGGCACCCCATGTGGCTGCTCCCCTCTCTCAACAGCTCGGCCTCTGGGATGCTGCCTGCAGACAGCAACCCTCCTTTCCCTTCTGGCCCTCTCCTCCTCTTCCTCAGAGGGGAGGTCCCTCCATCTGAGTGGACAATCCACATTGGCTGAAATATAGATGGCACAGGATAGTGCCCTGAAGGGAGTATTTGGCAGAAAGCCTCTAAGAAAACTTGTAAACCAAAGAGTCCTGCAGAAAACACAGAAAATGCAATGAACTGTCAGAAAAGCATCTGCAACCAACTTTCACTTAAATTCCCACCTACTCACAGAGCCACGGCCCTGGTCGCCTTTTATCCCGCCCTGGATTGAGTTTGCATGAGAAACTGAATGGCTGCCTGCCCATATGGGCCGTGTACTGACTAAAAAAATCGTAAAATTCTGAACAATTTGCTTTTTAATGGCCTTAATTGCCCTCTTAGTTGTCGGTGGGCGGACTTCCCACTCTAGCGCTCGCCTGCTGACTGTAATATGGTGCAATGGCGCGATGATGTCGGGATGAGCGGCTGATATTTCCTCACGTGAGTTTAGGTTGGCCAATTGGGCCCACGTAAAATTCTAGCCACTGTGTTGCTTGACTGGGATCAGTGAGAACAGGGGTAATAAGCGAATAGGATTAGGAGTGAGTTAAGAAACGGGCAGCAGAGTTTTTACAGGGCTGAATGTGGGAGGCCAGCCAGGAGTGTGTCAAAATAGTCAGGCCTAGGGGAAATGAAGGCATGGTGAGGTTTCAGCAGCAGATGAGTTGAGATGGGGGCGATGTTTCCATGGGGTGGACACAGAAGGAGTAGAGCTGGGGTTTGGCAGGATGCTCGTTACATTGTCGGCACTGAAACTGAGTTGGAATTCCACTACTGGAGAGGGAAAGAATCAGTCAGGCTTCCTGTTTCTCATCATTCTCCAGTGGCTGTTGCTGGAAAGTTTGTGAATATCTGGTGAGGATAGAATTGGATCAGGATTGCTAAACAGAGATTGTAAAAGTAGATAAGCTGGAGTTTCAGTCCATTACCTTGAAGAGCTTGTGTAACTGCCTGACCCCAGGCTCCCCTTATCGGTTGTGTAAAGTGTATGTAGAGTGTAATGTACATAGTCAATGAAAGGAAGTGGCTGGATGGGCCAAGTGGTCTTTTCCAATCGCAGACTTTGTGCCTTTAATATTGTCAAAGTTGTGAAATGTATTGGGCCGGGTCTTCCGATGCCAACAGCAACAAACGTTGAGAGGTTCGCCACTGTCACACATTGGGACCTTTTGGAAATCCTGACCTGCACACATGCGCAGTAATTGCCTTGGAAGTTTAAACTTCTGATGGGCAAATTCACACTGCTTTGGTCTCTCTGAGAATGTCTCTGACAATGACCTCAGTGCTGGAGACTTGGGTCTGTTGCATGATACTTACCTGGATACTTATCTCAGTATTGTCCTGCTGTTAATTTCTGGGGTATGTCAGTAATTAACAGAGGACCCCACCCAACCAACCCCTCCATGCACCTCATCAGCCCCTACACTCCTCTCCACCTCCCCAACAATCCCCACCCTAACCCAACTACCCACGCTCATGATTACCCAACCCCAACAAGCCAACTCCCCCCCCACTGTCCACCCCCTCTGACCTGACTATCCACCCCAGACCTCATTACACTTCGCCTGGTGCCGCACCCTCTGGACCCGACTAACCGAGCCCTCCGCATTACCACTGACCAGAAGACCTGCCCAATGTGGTTGATCTATCTGTTCCCTCTGCAATGATTTAGGCTAATCATCAACATTATCAATTCTGGGCAAGTGCCAGGTAATGACCATCTCCAACAAAAGAAAATCTAACCACCTCCTCTTGACATTCAATGGCATTACCATTGCTGAATCCCACACTATCAACATCCTGGGTGTTACCCTTAACCAGAAACTAAACTGGACTAGTCTTATGAATACTGTGGCTACAACAGCAGGTCAGAGGCTGGGAGTTCTGCAGTGAGTAACTCACCTCCTGACTCCCCAAAGCCTGTCCACCACCTACAAGGCACAAGTCAGGAGTGTGATGGAATACTCCCCACTTGCATGGATGAATGAAGCTCCCACAACACTCAAGCAGCTTGCAGGGCAAAGCAGCCCGTTTGATTGGCACCCATCCACCACCTTAAACACTCACTGTCACCACCACCAGTGTGACGTGGCTACAAGATGCACTAGACAAGGCTCCTTCCAAACCTGCATCCTCTATTGCCTGGAAGAACAAGGGTTAAAGGCGCATGGGAACACTGCCTTGTGCATGTTTCCCTCCAAATCATATAACACCCTGACTTGGAAATATATTGCCATTGTTTCATCATTGCTCTGTCAAAATCTCAGAATTCTCTCCCTAACAGCACAGCACCTACAGCAACAGTTCAAAAAGGCAGCTCACCACCACCTCCTGAAGGTCAGATAAGGATAGGCAATAAATCTTGGTCCTGTCAGCAATTCCCAAATCCCATGAATAAATAAAAATTAATATCCAGAAGTAATGCAAAGGGGTCAGAATTCATAGGTCACTATGGATGGCAAATGGCAGAAGCCACATTCAGCTGTGAACAGGCATCCTGCTTCGAACTCCCATCTCACTATTATCTGATATTTTCTTACCAATTTAAAAGCTGGGACATGGCATTGAGCTTTTTCCCTTCTAACTAATCATTTCTAAACTGTGGATATAGGATTGTGTGTTGGCAAAATGCCTTCAAACCTTTAATATCCTTCATTTGTTATATGGTGGAATGACATACAAATGACAACATATTAGATTCTGCTTGAGGCACACATACCGTAGGTTTTCGACTTCATATCTACAAGTGAGGGAATCCTAATTGTTGCTGAAAATTACCCTCACTGTTAACAACAGCTCTTAAAGTGTTTCTTTCGACCATCATACCCTGTGAGCTTCAAGAAGGGCTAGTGTGAGGTTAGCTCAACAGTGCTAAATTAATTGTGCGCATCAATCAGTATGCACTATGAAAGAATGACTGGTGGAGGCATCTACTCCTAACTTTAAGTGCTCAAAGCAGAGTTCAATCTCAGCTCCCCAGCACTGTCCAGTTATAAATCAAGTGGTTTTGCACTACTGATCTGTCGCGTTCGACCTGACTTTTTTATTTAGACAATTACAATTACTGGAAAAGAAACAGATGACCGGACATCCTTTACTTGACTCATTTTGCTGACTGCCTCCAGAATGTGACTGGACGGAGCAAGTAGTGTGTGGGGGTATTCTCCTGATGCTCAGTTTCGCGGCTGTGATTGATGATTGAGGACTTTGAAGGAACACAGAATTGCCGGCCTCCTGCTGGAAGGTGGGCTGTGTACACAAACACTGAACGATTCCTGCTGGGTGAAGGATCCCAAGCTGGGGCCTGACTGTATGGCGAATGTTTTCTCCTTTGGCAATACTGTTTAATAGACCTGCACTTCAAACTTCAGCATGAAGTGCTAGCTTGGGGAAGGTCGGAAAGTTAATGACATTTACAGCCACTGTGCCAGGCCTGGGCTACTGAAAGTAACCTTTCTGTCTGCAAGGTCTTTGACTAATGCAAGCACAATGCAGACTGACAGGGACGCAACTGGGCGTTTCATGGAATAGAAGATACTCATGCTGAAATGAAGTCTTAAGATTATGTGCCCCAAGAAGATGTTTATATTCTTGAAAATCAACAGGACTACATCAATCTTCTGGTTTGTTGTAGGAGCTGTCACCGTAGTATTTATTGCTGTACTGTGTTCCAGTTCACCAAAGGTTGTACAAGTGCATCGGAAAATGTTAAGCGAAATAAAAACATATCCTTAGTCCATGGGAGCTGTCATGCTGTCATTCTCCACATGATTGTTGTGGATTATCTCACCAGTGACAATGGTTTCCAAATGGTCCATAACTCATGGAGGTCCTTTTTCTTTAGAATGAATTAATGCTTGGAATTCATGGTGAGATGAATTGTTGCTTGAAGGGCAACACAATGTTTAGACTCTATTTTGTGCCTTTAACATAGAAGCTCCTCACCTCCAACTTCTGAAAAGAAAAGAAAGAGAAAAAGAAGGACTTGCATTTATATAGCACCTTTCAGGACATCCTGAAATGTAAAACACACAATGAATTACTTTTGAAAGTGTGGTCACTGCTATAGCTAATTTGTACACAAGTACCAATGAGATAATGACCAGCTAATCTGTTTTTAGGTGTTGGCTGAGGTCCAATATTTTGGGAGAGCTCTTCTTCTAATAGTGTGGGATCTTTTATAACCATTTGGGAGAACAGGCACTTTAACATCCCTTCTGAAAGATCCTAATGAAGAATATGCAGTACTTGCTTAGTACTGAGATTATGCACTCAAATCTCTGGAGTGGGACCTGAATCCATGATCTCATGAATCAGAGACCTGTGTGCTGCCCACTGAGCCAAAGATCAAACTGGACAAAATGTGAGTACTGATATTGTGTTCTATTTAAACAGACCATTAAAACTGGATAATGTATCACTGACTTTCTACTCGAGACATTTTTTCTTTTCTTCCTTCATCAGTCTTTTCCCTTCTTGTTCTGAAAGGGCTGATTCACAAAGGGTACATTTCTATTCCATCAGTATGCTCATTTGCAATAGTCAAGTTCCAGTGGAAAAAACTTGATACAGTACAGGTAAAGTACACAACAGTGTTAAACGTGGGTCAGTCTCACCCAGCCAATTATTGCCCTATCAATTTCCTCTGTATGGGGAGTGATGGCAGGAGTCAGCAGTAGTGCCATCAAATGACAAGTGTTCATCAATAACCTTCACGCTGACCTTTAGTTTGGGTTCTGTCAGAATCGCTTGGTTCCTGACTTCCATGTCATCCTTGATCTTAGAATGCGCACTAGATCTGAAGGCCGGAGGAGAAGTGAAAGTTATTGCTATAGATGCTAAGTACAGGTCTCACTAAATGAGTGGAGATCAAAGAGAAAAGCCACCTCAATCCATTAACAGCCATTGCCAAGATTGAAGAGACTCGGGATTAAGCAGTATTATATTGTTCCTAAAGAGCTAGGAACTAATTATTATGAAAATGTACATCCAGGGTACCACATTTACTGCTGCACTGCAGTCAGGTGCTGAGCAGCAACCAGTCTAACAGCCACATGGAGAGCTACAAGAAATACACTTGATGAAGCTCGAGCATTTTAAGTCTAAAACTGTGATTATTCCGAACTTCTGGGAACCAGAACAAGAAGTAACATACAAAGATTGCAGCTGGCTGGTTCTATGGTGCCTGTTAGTAACAGAGGGCTATCCAGCAGCTGACACAGTTCCACAGCTGGTTCTGCTAACCAAGGTCTGGTGACTTTTCCACAGCCATTGCCAAGTGTGATAATGGCTAGTGGCAATTTGTGCAATATTAAGTATAGCTTGACAAGCTGCAGTTGGGCTACTTCAAGTGTAATGGTTAATCAGGTCAAGAACGTAATAACTCAAAAAAATAGGAGCAGTAAAGATCATATGGCTCATCGAGCTTGCTCTGCCATTTAATGTGATTATGGCTGATCTTGGGCTTCAGCTCCATTTTCCTGCCCATTCTCCATATCCCTTAATTTCCTGAGAGACCAAAGATCTGTCTATCACAGCCATAAATATATTCAATGATGGAACATCCACAACCCTTTGGGGTACAGAATTCCTCTGAGTGAAATAATTTTTCCTCACCTCAGGCCCCTTAACCTGAGACTGTGCCCCCGTGTTCTAGATTCCCTGACCAGTGGGAACAATCTCTCAGTGTCTACCTGATCATGCTCCTTTAGAATTTTGTAGGTTTCAATGAGATCACCTCTCATTCTTCTAAACTCCAGAGACTATAAACCCAATTTACTCAACCCCTCATCAAAGGACAACTCCCTCATCCCAAGAACAGTTTAATGAACCTTCGCTGTAACTCCTCCGGGTCTTCACACATTTCCAAATCATTGGGTCTGTTGCCACTTTGAGGGTTGGAGTCTTGGCCGGCATTAATTATTTGTCAATATCGGGTCTAAGAAAACTCTAGTTTGCTGTGGGTTTGCAGGCACTAGTGCTCAGGTATCTCATGTATCATGTGCCGCCTGCTGTCCTCTTCAGGGTCTCTTATTTTTGTAACTTCACACCGGGAGATTCCTATTGGGAAGCCCACAATGGGGATCTAGAGTAATGGGCAGTTTTGCCTTTTCCCCACACCCAGTGCTGCAGATACAGATGCACACTGGGCTTCTGGCAAAGGAGAATTGACCCCAAGCATCTTCGGTGTACACCAATAAATTAATGTTCTGGCTTTTGAGAATGTGAAGCAAGGAAGGAGTGCCCAGCCCATCAGACCCATTCCCTGAATATTCCCTTGTCTCCACATCTTCACTATTTCACTCTGGCTGACAGCCCCCAAAGTTTACTATCCTGCCACCACCCTGATATTCCAGTGGGCTCCGTTACAGGCAGACGATCTCGACCCATTCTCTAGCCAGGCGATAATGTAACACTGAAAAGTAAAAGTTCTGTCCCCAACTTGCTACCATTTAAATGGGACTGGAAGGAGAGAAGGCAGGCCAGATGGACAAGTGAATGGTTAGCACTTGACTTGATGAGTACAGCGAGTTGGTGCTGAAAAGTACGAGGTCCCTATAGCCCCACAGAGGAGTGAATTATTACACTTGTAAGAAAACTTACTGCAGCCACATTCATTTGTAACGGTTGAACCCTAGACGTCATGTGTCTCATATCAGGCTTGCCCTGCATTTGTCGACTCCTCCATACAGTTGCCTCGAGCTGCCCTTCAGCTCCACTGGCCTCTGGTGGGTTAGTTTCTTTGCATGATTGGGAGCTCCCACATCTTACACATCTCCTCCTGGTCATATAAATTCCCCATTGCAGACAAAATCAACAAACATGGGCCCTCCTGGTTATTTTGCTATGCAGAGCATTGCAGATTGTGAAAGGCAAAGTCTCATTGAACTATAGGTACAGTGTTCAGCAGACAGAAATCTGGGATAGGAATTCAATGCTGCAGTTAATCCTCACAGATTGTTCTCATTAGCTGCCTCTGTCTGTGTATAGCACATGGGCAAACAATAAGAAAGAACCTGCATTTACATAGCACCATTCACGTCCTACCAACATCTCAAAGTGTTTCACAGCCAATGAATTATACTTTGAAATGCACTCACGGTTGTAAAGTAGGAAATCTGTACACAGCAGCATCCCACAAGTAGCCATGCAATAATGACCAGATAATCTCCCTGCCAACTGCCTGAGGCTGAAGCAGACTGTTTGCAACCTTGGAGTTGTATTTGATCCTAAGACAAGTTTGTAAACATGTATCAGCCCCATAACCAAGACCTCCTACTTCCACCTCTGTAATGGCACCTGACTCCACTCCTGCCTCAGCTCACCTGCTGCTGGGGCCTTCATTCATGCCTTTGTTGGCTTTAGGGCTTCACTATTCCAATGTTTACCAGGCCAGCCTCCCATCTCCTAAACTACATAAACTTGATACATAAAAGTTCACTGCCTGTATCCTGGCTCACATCAAATCCTGTTCACCTAATTTCCCTGTGCTCGCTGACTAACATTGGTTCTCAGTCTGGCAACGCTTCTCTTTTAAAATTCTTACCCTTGTTTTCAAATCCCTCCATAGCCTCGTCCCTTCTTCTCTGTGTAATCTCCTCCAGCCCTACCACCCTCCGAAATCTCTGTGTTTCTCCAATTCTGGCCTCTTCCCATCCCCGATTTTAATTGCTTAGCCCCACTGGTCATGCAGCTTGAACCGTGGAACAGAGGCTTAAGTGCCCACGAACACTTAAGGCTAAAATATTAGGTGCTGTATTAAAAAAAAGCTCATTTCTTCATATATCTACAGGTCCCGATGATAACTCTGGTGGAGAATCACAAGACATGGAGTGGTGAGGGGGAGGAGAACCACCATGACCTCAGCAACATGAGGCCCATTGCAATTTTAACCACTCGTCCACCGGGCAAATGGGGTTAAAATCACATTTCAAAAATTGTCAGGCATCGCTCAGGGCAGCAGGAAAGCCAGACAGGACCCCTAGGATAGTAACAGCCCCCACATAGACTCTGAATTCATCCAGCAAATTGGTACTATATTGAACAAGAGAACTTTTGAAGTTCTTATGAAGGTAACTATAATGACCAGCCCCACAAACAGCATTTGATGTTAATTGCTTGAGGGACAAATGCTAGACAGGACATTAGGAAAACTCTGCTGCTCTTTTTTTTTGGAAAATGCCATGAGATCTTTTATAGCCACCTGAGGACACAGGCTGACCTTAAGTTTAGCCCCTCATCTGAAAGACAGCACCTCTAACAGTACCGCACTCCCTCAGTACTGCACAGGGACTTTATTCTGGATTTTGTGAATCAAATCTCTTGAGTGGGACTTCAGCCAATAACCTACTGATTCAGAAGTAAGAGGTTACAAACTGACTCAAAGTGACACATATAGGGCATTAAAATGTGCAAATGGTAAATTGTTCATTGGCTTGACTGTTTACATTGTATTGTGTATATTCTGTAGATAGACGGCTCACTAAAATTGGCTTGAAGAATAAAGCTATATAATTGGCAACTGTGGCTTTTACCTCCATTTATATTGTGGTTAATCAGGATTTAATAGTGCATGGTCAGGAGTAAGCCTGCCTTTCAGAGAGGACTGTAAATATCTACTGATTCAAAATAAAGTCTAACTACACCAACTGCGGACCCAACCCAGAGAAAATTATGTAGGAAATGAGGGTGTCAAAGCTGTGCAAATGGCTGGAAAAGTAAGATCCTCTTCCAATCAGCTGCCAAAGTAAAACATCTCCCTTCTGCACCCCACCACCACAACCACCACCACCACCACCGCCTCCCACCCGCGCCCCCCCCCCCCCCCCCCAACCCCGCCTCACCTCCCCCAAATCAATGAAGATCAACAACGAGCTCCTGGGACATGTGGACCACTTTCTGTATCTTGGGAGCCTCTTCTCGACAAAGGCAGACATAGATGATGAAATTCATCATCTTCTCCAATGTACCAGTTTAGCCTTTGGGGCCAACTGAGGAAGAGAGAATTTGAGGACCAGGATCTCAAACCTGAAACTAAAGTAATATTTTAGTGGGTAGCAATAATCCATAGGCTCCTATGTGCTTCGGATATTTGGGCAACCTACAGCAGGCACCTCAAAACACTGAAGAAGTATCACCAATGGTGCCTTCACAAGATCCTCCAAATCTGGGATAAGAAAGATGGTCCAACTGCAGTGTCCTCCCCCGAGCCAGCTTGCCCAACATAGAGGCGCTAATCACCTCAAAACCATCTCTGCAGGGTGGGACATGTCGCTCGTATGCCAGGCACCAGACTCCCAAAGCAACAACTCTACTTGGAGCTTGGTCCAGCTGGAGACACCCAGGAGGACAGCAGAAATGCTTTAGGGATGTCCTCAAAGCATCCTGAAGTGGTCAGATATCTCCGCGAACTAATGGGAGACTCCGGCTTGTGACTGACCGAAATTGAGAAAGCTCCTTCGGAAGGCACCGAACATTTGTCAGGAACATATGGAAGCCAAGTTGAGGCATCAGTGCAAGCGCATAAACCTGCAAACAATCCATTTACCCAACCCTTCAAGCACCACCTACCCCACGTGTGTCAGAGTCTGCAGATCGCACGTTGGACTTAACAGCCATTTCAGAACCCATTGAACCGGAGTGAAAGCAAGTCATCCTCGATCATGAGGGATTGCCTGAGAAGAAAAGAAGTTGGCTGAAGCATAGAGTCACTTGAGCTTCAACTAACCCTTGTTCTGCATGAACTGGGAGCTCTTAATGCTGGCATGGGGAGGGGTGGCGAGGAGGCACTGGGGAATAATGCAGAATTAATACCAATGTCACCACCTTCTCCAGATTGAGTGCAAATTTCATCCCTTGCCTTGGGAAAAAAAGAATGGCCCGGGTTCTCGCTAATGGCAGGAAAAGTCGCGGGTAGGACAGGGAAATTTGGAGACCGGCTTCCAAATTTTCCTGTCCTGCGCAAAACAATGCCTGCCCCTGGCGGGACCAGAAAATCCTGCCCTATATATTTTAGATGTACTGAAATTCCCTTCTCAGCTAATTGGTTCAAAAGAAAGGACTTCTAGGTGCAATGCTTTAGGCAGACAGATCAGTGCAAGTGCTGCATTATCAGATGTCAATCTTCAGGTGAGATACTATACCCGTGTCCCATCTGCCTTCTCCAGTTGTTCAGATAAACTTCAAAAACCTTAAGCCACCATTTTAAGAAGAGCAGGAAGTTCTTCCAGTGAACTGGCCATTATGACCAAAAACAGATTCACACAAGGCTGTTGTGGGATCTTTCTGTGTGAAAATGGCTGCCATATTTTCCCATATAGCAATCACAATGCAAATTAATTTATTGTATCAGAGGCGTGCTTGAAACTTGTCTGAGAAATATGATAAGACATTACACGAACGCTGGCTTTTTCTGGTTTTGTGCTCTGCTTTTGTGGTGTCGGCATCACAGACTAATATCCGTATTCCACCAACATTTATATGGTTAGCGTCAACTAAACCAGGCATGAACTGCTGAAATGGTAATCCAGATAATGAAGACTTATAAATGTAAATAACCTAAAGACGGGTCTTGAAGATTTCCATCGATGGGAATGTGACTATTTCCGCTGGCAGCTTGTTCCATTGCGGGATTATCCTTGGGAAGAAAGATTGTCGATACACTGGGCGGGATTTTCCAGCACCAACACTGGCGGGCATTGTCGTGTGGGGGACAGGAAAATTTGGAGACCTGCAATGGCTCTCCAAATTTTCCCATTCCACCCCCAACAATGCCCAAGGGTATCGGGGCCAGAAAACCCTTCCCACTGTCTTTGGGGATGTAAGTGAAGGAATGGTTCAACTTCCCTTCTGATGCTCTTGTCTTGGGTATCTGGAAGATTACTGTGAGTGTCAGGTAGAAACAGATGGAAGATTAGTGAAATTTTGGTTAAATGTCATCGATGTCAGTTATGCCATTTCTCCTGGGTTTCTGCTGATCTTCTAGTGAAGTTGTAACAGATGATCTGAAGGAATTAACAGCGAGAATCTTGATTTTCATGTCCGTTTTGACAAGCTCGAACTGGCTTTACCACATTATCCTGGTTAATGAGCTAAGATTCCATTTTCTCTTTCTATTGACCTCCTTTAACCCCAAGGCAAGGATGGATCTTCACCCTAGGAAGCTATGATCTTCATCTGGAGGGAAGTAGCTGATTTAGCCCTTATTTAAACATTATTCCTTGGTATTGTACATAAAGATGTTGTTTCTAGGCAACAGAAATAAATTATCTGCTGTTGATATCCTGATCAGGTTACTGTCAGGGGGAGTACAGAATTTCCAGGATTTTTGGCCGTGCCAATGTGGTAATTGACAGTCAGTACAACCCAGTTCTATCTCAGCGCTAATGCTCCAACTGCCCCAATTGCTCAGTACTGTCAAACTATTTGTGCAGATTTCAAACAAAACTATTCTTCACAGGTCTGGCAGAAAGCTTATTGTATCAGTGCCAGGAGGTCCAGATTGTCCTCTGTGTAGCGTGCTAACAGGCAATAGATAAATTAACCCCTTCTTTTTTGTGGCATGTTGCACATTCAGTGGCCAATTGTTCTACTCAATGAACGGGATTTTTGCATCTCGCCCATGGTGGGTTTCATGGCGGGTGTGAGGGCAGAGTTTCGCAGAAGCCAAAAAAATTGGAAAAGCACCAGTTTAAAAATAGTTTCACAATTCTGCCAAGGATGGGTTAATGGCCGGCTGGTCTTCAGCTGAGCAGCGGTGTGAATGCCATTTGCATTCATTACCATCTCATGAACGCTCATTAAATTAGCCTCTCGCTGGGATCACGAGCCACCCCCCAATCTAGCGTAATGCCAGCGGCAAATCACATCGGTCTGAATCTCGTTTGAAAAAGGGTGGCACTTGCAGTTCGGACTTCACTCCGCTCGTGACTTTAAGGTGAGTGCAACGTACATAGTCTACCTTCCATGGTGCTGCGCCAGCCTTGTTATGATGCCACTAGAATGCCACACTGCTGGGGCTGTAGGGTTCGTATGCTCCCCGTGGTCGCCTCCATAGCCACATAGTCACTGTATAGCGGTACTCAGGCAGGGCTCAACTCTCAGATACTGACCAGTATTGTGACAGATGGGATGGTGAAGGGGTGGTCTGCTCCCTGTGGGTGCCACCATTGTCCAGAAGGACAGCGCTGTGCAGCAGTACTCATACAGGGCTATGTGTTCAGAAACCAGCATTTCAACCGGGGAAGGGGTTGGGAGTGGTGGTGTTGGGGTGGGGAAGGGGGAACACATGGGGGTAATGGGGAAGGAAGGCTTTGCAAGGGGTTGGGGTGTGGGCTGGAGAAGGGGGAACACATGGGGCAGGAAAGGAAGGCTTTGCCAGGTTTTGTAGGGGAAGGGGGCACAATGGAAGGCAGAGGGGCAGGAAAGCTTTGCAAGGAGGTGAAGGAAAAGGGGTAATGATGGGAGGCAGAGGGTAGACTAAGAGGTGGGAGTCTGGAGCCCAACAAGGATAACTAAAATGCTGACAAACAAGGGGGTGAAAGGGATACATGTAGGAATGGGAGGGGATGCATGCAGACTCTGGAACAGGAAAGGGTGGGCGCTGTTAGTGTGGTGCAAGAGGGATGGGTTGCACGGAGACTCATGGGTGGGGGGCAGGGGTGGCATGTTGAGAAGGGAGACAGTGTAGTCTTCAGCCATGAGGGCAATGGGGAATTCTGTGAAAGTCAAAGTCCTTGGTCTGGGGCTTGTGGTCAGGATTCAGAGGGTAGAGGCACTCCAGGGGCTCAATGGAAAGGAGTCAGAGAATAGAGACACTCCTGGGGCTCTGTGGAAAGGTCAGAGAGTAGAGACACTCCTGGGGCTCTGTGGAAAGGTCAGAGAGTAGAGACACTCCTGGGGCTCTGTGGACAGCCCAGGTGTGCAGAGCTATCCATGGGCTTGTCTGTCTCTGTACTGAGCTTCAGATGGTATGGTAATGGTATTGGGAGGTACCTGCAGCCTGTGTTTGGGGAATATATAATAAAGGTGGGAGGGTGGGTATATGAAGCTTTCCTGGTGGGGCTCACCTCAGTGGGTGATTGTGCACATAGCCTCCAGATGGGGAGGGTAGAGGTTCACATGGGGGCATGTACTGAGGGGAACATGGGGGTGGGTTGGAATGTCGACCACAACATCCATGGGATACAGTATTAAGGGAGATCTACCTACACATTTTGAAGTTCCAGGTAGATTTCTGGGACAAGGACTGTAAGAGAGGAAGCGCCAAAGCTCATTTCGAAATAGTAGTGCAGACCACCATCTTGCTCTATTGGAATTGTAGTGCAGTTATAAATCAAAAGTAGAAGCGAATCTGAACGGGAGGGGTCAGAGGCAGTGTGGGACGAGGGCAATGCTGAGCTAAGGGGCTCTTATTGCAGGCACCCTCTAACTTGCTGGTGCCGCAAGAGTGAACTGGAGTCTGATTAGAGAGAAAGGAAGAAGACCTCCTTATGAAGAAAGCCATTAGAAGCTGTGGTAATTATGCATTTATCTGATGTATAATATACCTTTACGAGGAATGTTATTAAGGAAAGCCACATGATCTTAGTATCCAATAGCAGAGTAGCATGGGCTACTGATGTTCTGCTCTGCCTGTTGTTGCATCTCCAGCATGTTAGCAGCTGCTTGCAGAGGCTCATCATCTGACTCGGACTGAGTGGGTAGCTGGTCTCCAGCAGCCCTCCGAGTGCCAGAGACAAGGGTTGTTCCTGCCTCCAACTGCTATGGGGACGTGTCAGTGAGGTGTTCCCCTGGAAGTGAGCCCGAGCCTAACCTAGAGCTGTGCCCGACCCAGGTGTGTGCCTCTGCGCTGGTGGATGGTGCATATGAATGCCGTGACGGTTCTTCCAGAGCTTTCTCTTCTGATGTGATCTGGGGCTTGGATTTATGGTGGGCTGCCTTGTGGACCTCGACCTGCTGGTGCCTATAATATAGAGAATAGAGTTTTAGTTGATGAGCAAGAGGATTATAAGATCGCAAGTCACTTACTGTGACTGTCAGGATCTGATGAACTGATGGAGGTTGACCTGTACTAGGTTGCTGAGACAATTGGATCTCCCCTTCCTCAAAGGAGTGATCCCTCTCCTCCCCAGTGATCTGGGCTGCAGCCTCCTCGAATTCAGAAGGGCAATTACGTGCCTCCCCCAGTCTGTGCTCTTTCCCTTCTGTTGTGGGCAAGCTTGCTCTGGATGAAGACAAAAGAGAGGCATGAGATCAGAAGGGATAGAGCATAGGTTGGAAAAGATGCATGCCCCCACTGTGTGTGGTGAGCCGTCCCCAGCAGGTCTGAGGATGGAGAGTGTGCAGCATGATAGATGTGACTGTGGTGATGTCATGAAAGTATAATAAGTCACATAATATTTTTCTGGTTTATTGTGAAATGGGTATGGTTGGGTCTATCTGTTATTTAATTACATTTGGAGTCAAGTAGACTGCAAGTTTTAAGTCATCAAAAGGAGCTAGGTGCTTGGCCTGCTAATGAGTAAATGTGGATGCTGACTTAGCATGTAAGGGGTGAAGGGAATTTGCATTTTTAGATAAATGAGGGGGATATTTGGATTTCAAAGAGATTTTAGTCTGTTACTACTAGCCGAATAAGCAAGGCTAAGGAATGTTTGTTTTTCTCAAAGGTTACTGACAATAAATAGCAGAAACATGAAAGCTGTTATATTGTGAGGAAGATATAGTTTCAAAGACATATGAAACAATAGAAATTATATATTAAACAGAGAGAAACATATATAAAGGAGAATGAGGATATGTGCTAGGAGAAGGCCTTGTGAGATCTAACAGAAGTGTGTGAAATAGCCTTAATGAAATCTCCAGCATTTGTGCCTAAGCCTGCTGCCTACCGAAACTGAAGCTGGAGAAAAAGCCACTTGGAATTCCACTGTTTAGGGTATTGTGTTAATCTGCTGGATCTGTTTAAAATCTAAATCTATTTTGGGACCATTGCCTTAAAGGGGGTGTAACCGGGGGTCAGGTTAATTAGGAATTTTAAGAGTTATTATAATAGTAAGTAATTTGTAGTCTTATATATGTGTTTGGGTTCTTTTCTTTTGTTAATAAATATTTTAATTTTTAAAAAATCTCTAAAAGTCTTGGTGGGCTTATTACTTCTGAATTCAGTGCGCACATTTTGAAATAAATACAAATTGCAAAACCATTGTGATAGTGCAACCAAGTTTCCCTTGTGAATTTGATCTGCCTAGCACACATCAAATGCTGCATCAGAACAGTGATGTGAAAGTTTCCATGAGACAATCAATGGTGATATGTGTGTCCTGCTAATGGTTATGTGAGATCCATGAAGAGAGTGGTCCTTTGATTACATGATGCCATGGTGAGAGCTTGATATTGGATGGAGTTGAAATATGACTTACCCTGACGGAGCAGATGAGATCATTCATCCTCTTCCTGCACTGGGTGGCGTTTTGGGCATGGTTGCCAGCCATGATGACATCCCCTGCAATGGAGGTGAGGCTGGTGTGCTTCCTGGACCCATCCATGGGATTTAGGACATGCCTGTGCACCCTCACTCCTCTGATCAAGGCCTCAAGGACCTGGTTGGCGAAGTGGGTTTCTGCCTTCTTTGTGAGGCTTGCAGCCATCTTCTTTTAGATGGACAACATCTTGAATGGTGTCCTGGAGAAAAGTGGGCTGGAGAGAGAGAGATGTGTGTTCTCGGGTGGGTTTAAATATGGCACCTGGATCTTCGACCCCGCCAGGTAATGGCACGCCAGAAGAATCAGCTCCCAACTGGGAGATACTTCTGTGCATAATTAATGAGCTTCCAAGTGCTGAATCAGGCACTATTTCCCATCATTCCGAACAGTGGGATATGTGCTGTGAAACCCGCCTGCCAGCGCAATTGGTTTCAGAAACAGAAAATTCCACCCCATGTTCTGGCTTTATGTTGCTGCCTGAACATGGGTAAACTTCGATAGACCCTGTTACTGACTTGGCAGCAGAGGCCATTAACAGGGTAAGCGACTGTATTGGTGACTTAGCTACTGTCACATGAAAGGAGTTTTACCATATACTCACTGCGCGCCAGTCCAAAAATTATTTGACTCATCAGCTGTACTTGCAGCTCCACTTAAGCTGATAAAAGGAATCATGATATATTCCCAGTGCCTGCTCTCTTGAGTGTAGTCGTGTCATCAGATGTGTTCATCAATGCTCAGAAACATCTCCATAAATGATTACAAGGGGCCAAAAATATCACCAACAGTCCCAAGAAAGAATAATAGCAACTATAGCACAGGAAAATGAATGGCCAACTTCACTTCCACTGACTTTAAAAACATAATTTAAAGGCAAGATAAATTCAAGATAAAGCACCTATTTCTTTTTACAGACTAGGGATAAAGTTAAACGACTCTCTGAGTAGGGCTATGCAGTGTTGGCCATTGTTTTTTTGGCAAAATATTAAACAAAAACAATGTCAGTCAGTTCTGCAAAGGTAATGAGCATGTTATGTAACGTGCCTGAACTCTTAGATGTAGTTGTGTCATCAGATATGTTCATCAATGCTCAGAACCATCTCCTTAAAAGGTAAGAATGTAAAGCTGTTGAAAATGGTATTTTATTAAGTGGATGTGTTACAGGTGGTTTGCAGCCTGCATTGCCAAAAAGTCACATGTTTTTCTTTTTTATTTAAAACGGTTCCTCTCAACAGCCTCTGGGATAAAGCCTGGGCAAAAATGTACAAAGAACATACACACAGAGACCAAATCAAGTTGATTCCCAATCTGTGTTGAGCTGATTTATGCTAAACGCCATACGAGTTAGGAGCAGGAGTAGGCCACTCAATCCTTCGAGCCTGCTCCGCCATTCAATGAGATCATGGCTGACCTGATTGTAACCTAACTCAACATTCCCATCAACCCCTGATAACTTTTCACCCCTTTTCACCACCAGTCCAGTAGAGTCAATGCCCTTGCACAACTGAGGGCTAAATCAACCTGGATTCCCATTCCTGATCAAACGCAGAAATAAAATGATAATGAGGTGCCTGCATTAAAAGGCCAAAGGTGCAAGGACTGAAATTAGTTCTAGATTTCCTATGCAGCACCGGACCTCTCTCTGCTTCTAACATGCCTCTGAGTCATTATCAGGGACAATGACTTTGAAAACACTTCACTTGGTTGAAAAGCATGTTGAGATGTCCTAATGATATGATAACGTACTATAGGAGAGAAGCACAAGCTCTTTCCTATACCCTGCCATTGCCAATATAATTCTAGTAAATTCAGAACAGTGCCTTACCCTGGCTCTAATATCCTCCATATCATGAATTGCCTCAATCTTCATGCACCAGTCCAATTGTATGATAACAAAAGTTTTATATGAATTACCCTAATCCAGAATTTTACCTATAATTATCTTTATCCACAACACTGGACTTAAATCATACTGAAATGAAACAATCTGTTTTGTTGTATTCACTACAAGCCACAAATGATAACAGATATGATGAACACAGTGGAAAATTTTTCAGGTAAAATGATGCGGACTATATTCTTAGGCAAATGTAGAGATACCTCTGCGCTGTATTGAAGTTCATCAGTTATGTCGGTGCTTATATCAACTGCATTCATTTTAAAGGGTGTGATAATAGCATGGTGAAATCAAGCTAAATGTTCTCAGTTTGATAAAACACAGCCAAATCAAAAGCCATTCCAAGAAAACTCACGCTAGACGTTTTTGCGTATGTAAATAGGAGGATGGGTAAGGGAACCACTGTAGTGTATTTAGATTTTTAAAAAGCTATTTGATAAGGTGCCACACAACAGGTTACTACACAAAGTTAGGGCTCATTGGATTGGGTGTAATATATCAGCGTGGGTTGAAGATTGGTTAATGAATGGGAAACAGAGAGTAGGAGATAGCAGGTTGGCAGGATGTAACTAGCAAGGTACTGCAAGGATCAGCACTTGGCCCTCAACTGCTTAAAATCTATATTAATGACTTTGATGAAGGGACTGAGTATAGGTATCCAACTTTGCTAACTAGGGGTTAAATGGGTGTGTACGCGGTGAGGAGGACACAGGGGCTGCAGAAGTGATTTAGACAGATTAGGTTAAGTGGGGAAGTACAAGGCAGATGGAATGCAATGTGACAAAGTGTGAAGTTATTCGCTTTGGCAGGAAAAATTTTAAAAAGTAGAATACTCTTTGAATGGTGAGAGACTGGGAAATGTTTGCATTCTGAGAGACCTGAGTGTCCTTGGGCGTGAATCACAGAAAGTTAATATGCAGGGTACAACAGCAATAAGGAAGGCAAATTATATGTTAGCTTTTGTTACAATGGGATTGGGGAATAAAATTAAAGAAGTCTTACTAAAATTATAGGCCACACCCAGAGTATTGTGTGCAGTTTTGGTCTCATTACCTAAGGAAGGATATACTTGCCCTTGAGGAAGTGCAACTATGGCTCACTGGACTGATTCTTGGGATGAGGACACTGTCCTGTGAGGAGAGATTGAGTTGACTGGGCCTACAAACCTGGACTTTAGAATAATGAGAGGTGATCTCATTGAAAATTAAAACATTCTTGAGGGTCTTGACAGGGTAGATGCTGAGAAAATGTTTCCCCTAGCTGGGGGATGTAGAACATGAGGTCGCACTCTCAGATTAAGGGGTCGGCCATTCAAGAACAGAGATGAGGAGAAGATTCTTCATGTAATAGGTTGCGAGTCTTTGGAATTCTCCACCCCAATCATTGAATATATTCAAGATAGAATGTATTGGGTACTTATGGAATTAAGGGGATATGGGGAGAGTGGGGGAAGGAGAACTTGAAGATTAGCCATGATTTAGTTGGATAGAAGAGCAGGCTCAAAGGACCAAATAGTCCAGCTCCTATTTCTTATATTCTTATGGCCTTATGTGCCAATACATTGGCTCACATCTTGGGATTAACCCATGGGAAGGTATGGAACAATACCAAGTTATGGGTCACTGTCAAGGTAAGAGCAAATATCAAGATATAGTCAATACCAAAGTATGGTCAATACCAAGGTATTGGTTAATGCCAGAGTATACATCAATGTCAAGATAAAAAACCAATGCCAAAATATGGATCAATGCCAAGGCATGGGTCAAAGATAAGGTATGGCCAACACCAAACTCTACAGACAAGAGAATTCTGGTGCGTGAAAACTTTCACACTGCTTCTCATCAGTTCCCTGCAACTTTGTTTGAAAAATTAGTACTTCTCTACAAAGCAGCAAACATGTCAATAACATCTCCAAATGCGTCAAATAAACCTAATTGTTTCATGGTCACATACAATGCAATAGCCAGTGCATTATTTACTTTTTGAAGCATTTCTACAGAGTTATGTAAGATATCTTTTGTGAAGTTTATTTGCCTTTCTGATAACAGTGGGGTGTTCCTCTGAAAATTTAGAGCTCTTCTATAGAGTGTATATCTCACAGCTGGACATAAACAGTGCAAATATGACCCGAGCAAGTGGCCCTTGGATCAGAAATCTGTTTATTTGCAAGGGAGGAAAGTGTTTATAATTTCCAGCATAATGATTATGACTGCAGATTTTCAAAGTGCTTTTTCTATATGATGAGCCAACGTGACTGACATGTCATGTTTCCTATTGTTATCATCGCTGGACCAATTAAAGACAATATGGTGGAAACCTTGCAACCCTGATGTCACAACATGCATAACAAAGTGCAATAGTGCATAACACAGGGAAAGAACTTGACTGTATCAAAAAATGAATTTTGACACAAAGACTTTGACCTTTGTTGAGAAAAGAGCCTGTTCCAATGAATACAGTATTGTAAATGATTGTGCAATATTAAATGCACTCCAGAATAGGAGGGAGTGTCCCTCTGGTAGTGCAACAGACTTTTTCCTGAATGTGATTTCTGCAAGCATCTTATCCTGTCCCGCCAGTATTACTGATTGGTAGATAGAATTAGATAGACTATTACTGGGTAGTGTAACCAATCAGCAGTGGATCTTGTGCAATGCTACAGACTCCCAGAAAAAGTAGCTAATGCTCCATCGATTAAAACTCTGGTAACTGTCTGGCTCAGAACAGGTTTTAACTTTAGAAAAATGTTGAGGTAAAAGTCATTAAGTATTTCAATCATTGCTGAGTTGCTGGGCCCATGGAAAGGGCTTCTGTAGAAACCAAATATAAAACAGTGTCCTGATATAAGGTATGAAATATTTGGCAAAACTTAATGCCCTCCCCCATAGCAGGTTTGGTGGTGGGGGGGCATTTAATCAGGCAGGAGGGTCCCCGCCAACTTCCTGACTCCAACCCAATTAAGTCCATGGGGGAACGCCCATGGATGGCCTTCCTGCCCTGCTGCTAATTAACCAATTAATGCCCAATTAAGGATCACATCCCACCACTGCCAGAGGGTGGGGGAGAGCTCGTCGGGTGGGGGGCACAACAAACAAACCCTGGCATAGGGTCCCAGAGTTAAGAGGGGGGTCCCTCACTCCTGATCGAGGGACCTGTAAATGGGAAGTGTTTGGTAGGGAGCGGGGTGGGGGGTGGCGGCGGTGGTGGTGGTGGGGTGGTTCTCACTGAAAGACATCCCTCTGCCTTTGATGTCACTACTCCTCACATGCCCACCCTGCATCTCCCACCTCCTGCCATCACTCAACAATGCCTGAGTCCTCCCTCAATCCAAGGTCTTGGGTGGATGTAATACCAGCAACAGCCACCCACCCCCAGGTGGCGCTGCTGAATACAGAAGAGCTGCTGGCCTCTGAGGGGCTGGCAGCTTTTGGAGGTGTGACATCCGCATCTGTGGTCCTTGATCACAGGGGACAGCCCACTGCTGGCCTGTCAAGTGCTTGAGTGGTACCTAATTCAGCAGGCCTTCTCGCCAGCTGCAAGACTCCCGTCACCTCCGTCAAATACCACCCAGACTGTGGAAGGAGCAGGCTATGGTATACCGAATGATCTTTTTCTTTTATCTTTTAAGGCTTCCTGTATCCTTACCAATTGCAAAACCCTTTATTGTGCAGCTGAGTTAACCTGGTAAATTGAAAATTAAAGAATGTGCTAAAAACATAAAGCATTTTTATCTCTCCACTGCAATGTTCCCTGCCAACTTTCCTTTCATATTTTTAAGAAGAGTGAACTGATCACAGGATCATACAACTGTTGCAGCACAGAAGGAGGTCATTCAGCCCATCATATCTGCACTGGGTCTCTGTAGGAGCAATTTACCTAGAGTCACTCTCCACCTTCTCCTCATAGCCCTGCATATCCTTCCTTTTCAGATAATAATCCAATTTCCTCTTAAGTGCTTAATTAAACCTGTCTCCACCACATTCTCAGGCAGTGAATTCCAGGTCCTAACCACTAGCTGGGTGAAAAAAATCTAAGCATGATCTCTTCCTCTCTTGAAGGCATTGTCACTTTCCTCATACAATTAAGGTTCCATGCCCACCAGTTACTCTGAAATAAGCGCAAAATGACTGTTATCAATGATTGATAGTACAGAACAGAACTCATTGTACCCTGTGCTGACTTCACAGTGAATGTCAGCTTTTCTATAATGAGTTGTAGCTTGAGTATGAAAATTTCTATCATGTCTCCTCAGTTGAGTGATTGGTTTGGTAATTGATCTCATTGTTGTTTGTGGGAGCTTGCAGTGTGCAAAACGGCCCCTGTTTCCTACATTACAACAGTGACTACGCTTCAAAAGTACTTCATTAGCGGGAAAGAGCTTGGAACACTCTGAGGTTGGGAAAGGCGCTATTTATAAAGTTAATATTTTCTTTCTTGTCTGGTTCTATATACCAAGAGAACATCTAGCTTTAGGCCATTTCAGACTTAACAATAAATGGCTACATTTCATCTCTCTGACCAGCCATTCAATCAATATAATTTTCTATACCTGTTTTCATCCCACTTTAGCTTTCTTGGAATGTTTTCTGGTAATTAATTTAAGACGTTTTTGCTCATTGTGTATCTTACAACCCATCTCTAACAATCCTGGATCACCTGAACTGGCTCCAGTAAAGACAGAAACATAGGAATTGTCAAAGAGTCAAAGTCATATAGAGTCACTGGGCGGAATTTTACGGCCCGTCCGGCTGGCATAATCTTCCGGTCTTGCCGAAGTCAAGGGAGTTTTGAATGGCTTGCCGCATTTTCCGGCCTCACCCCCGCCGTGATGACGCCATAAGATTCTACCCATTATAACACAGAAGGAGGCTATACATTCTATCTAGTCAATGCCAGCTCTCTGTAGAACTGCCAATCCAATCCCCCACTCGATCCCCATAGCCCTGTAAGTTTATTTCTCTCTGGTGCCCCATCCATTTTCCTTTTGAAATCATGGATCATCTCCACTTCCACCACCCTCATAGGCAGCAAGTTCCAGGTCATCACCATTCACTGCCTAAAATGGATGATAAAAGGCCAATGTCCATCTAATTTATCTTCTACTATCCTGGTAGTCACATGATAGAACAATGTTGAAACTGCTGATTAATCATAGCAATCGAGCTCCATCAATTAGTCAGCAACAGGTCCAGACATATCATGAGGAAAACCTGATTGGTGGGGAGCTTTGGGAGCCACCAGCCCAAAGTCACCTTTCCCCTAAGCAGGTACCATGTCATATTTCAAGCAATCATATACTGTATCCAAATGCTATAGAAATGATCCAATTTGCATTTGAATGAGTCACCAATTACCTCCGGGCTGTAGGTAAACCTGGTGACTGCTCTGCTCCAGACAGGACTCTGAAGCAGTACAAATGGGATTCTTGATAGCTGACACCATTGGCACAGGTGATTCAGAATGCCTTGGATAAAATTAGGAAACCTGTAAAGAATCCCTCTCAGCTCCTAAGTGGATTTCAACTCAAGCCAGAGCTTGAAATCACATCTGGCTGAGTATTGTTCATGACAGGGTATCAGCAATTGGAATACAGGAGCGCTGGGTATAGATAAAGGGATTTGGAGTTCCTGGTAATGTGAATCTATAAAAACTCACCAGAAGAGATGCCAAACTTCAGCACAAGAGGTGCAGAATCTAAAAAATTAGGAGGTAGTATTGTCATACTGGACTCAAGATATTAACTCTGTTTCCCTCTCCACAGATGCTGCCAGGCCTGCTGAGTCTTTCCAAATTCTTCTGTTTTTATTTCAGATTTCCAGCATCTGCAGTACTTTGCTGTCATATTAAGGCAAAACGGCCATTATACAGAGTGCTGGTCCAGTTAAAGTATTGCATTATGTCAGTGCCTCATCATATATAGCTGAGATAATGACTTTAAAGGAAATCTAATGGCTATTGACCATGATTATACCTAGAATGAGGCATCTAAGTTGTGATGAGCAACTGGATAGAAGTGGGTTATATTCCCTGGAGATAAAGAGAATTGACAGAATGGATGGGAAACAATTCTCCTTCTGCTAGGGGAATCCAAAACAAGGGAACATAATCCTTGAATCAGAGCTTTGCCCATCCACATCAAATCCAGCAAAACATGTCTTCACCATACAGCTCGGGAGCACGTGGAACTCACTATCGTGGCTGCAGAATGAACTGTGGTGTTCATATGAAGATAGGAAGTTGGGGTAATAATTTAGAGAAAAGGGCAAGGGATTAAAAAGACCAGGCACTACTATGACTAACAAAGGGTAAAAGCTGGCTGAGTGAACAAAATAGCATATTCCTGGTCCTAGTGGAGGACTTGTAGTCTCCAGGATTGAGGTCTTAAGTGTGTACGAAGTATCAAATCCAATTGAAGTGAATGGAAATTCTGAGGAGTACGCTTTGAATCATACAGCACAATTGAGGCCATTGGGCCCATCGTGCCTTTGCTAGACACAAAAGCGTCTCAATCTCACCTGTCAAGTTGACTGCAAGTAAAATGAAATGGTGACTCTCCAAAATGGAAGATTAGTATTAGCTGGTATGCAATGTCTTTATTTCTACAAACCAGAACTGGGAAATGTATCTTGAACAGAAAATATTCCTCCAATATTTGCTTTCCCCTTTAAAAAGCTGCACTGATGAAACAAGACACAAAACTTAAAGCTACAAAGATGATTTATTGAGGGAATATTATTTAAAGACCAAGATCAGGACACTGGTAATTCCAGTAATACTAAATTCAAATTAAATAAAATGTAATTTGTTTTAAAAATAACAGATTTTAACAAGTCAATGTAAATCGCCCTCAGAAAGAAGGAAATAAAGAGACCTTAAAATAGTCTTGACATTTCTGTTGCCAATTTTAATCGACAGGAGTTTAATGTATTCTTGTGCCATTCCATTGCTTGTGATTTAAACACAGGCTTTAAACTATTGAAAAAAACATATTAACACCTGCCTCCAAATAATGAACAAGAGAAAGTCGTGAACACATTGGTCTGAATTTTACACTCTTTGGGTGTGCGCGATCAGCGGGCCCGGGAGCGGACAGGAAACTGTCCCCCGACTATGATCGGCCTCCGACTGTGATTTCACGCTGACTGTCCAATAACCAGCCAGCTTGAAACATGCCTGAGAAAGGCTCAGC
Organism: Carcharodon carcharias; assembly: GCF_017639515.1. Classification (NCBI taxonomy): domain Eukaryota; kingdom Metazoa; phylum Chordata; class Chondrichthyes; order Lamniformes; family Lamnidae; genus Carcharodon; species Carcharodon carcharias. The sequence continues at coordinate 72,438,675 of NC_054473.1, forward strand.
GCTGCCGGTTGGGAGTGGTAAGAGGGAAGGTGTTGCCGTCACTGCGGGTGCTGGTGAGCACTTCCACTGAGCTTCCTGAAGGCAGACAGATGTCTCAAGGTGCTGCAGACCTCCACAGAATAAAAGAAAGCACAAAAATGCTGCAAAAAATGTCATGCAGCACAATCAAGCACCTGAAAGCATACCTCATTTAAAGAAAAATAGTCCTCAGATATTTTTTTATTTTAAATCCTAACGGAGATTTCATCCTGCCCTTGGATGAGGTTTCATCAAAAATGTAAAGCCCGCCTGGTCGTTTAGCCCTCCCACCAACTGTAAGGTTGGACCGGCCACGAAAAATCACTTCCAATTGAGCCTTTAATGAGCTTAATTGCTCACTTAATTGTCGGCAGGTGCACTTCCAACTTTTGTGCATGCCCCCTGAGCGAAATATCGCGCAACTGTGCAATGATGTCAGGACGTTTGCTCAACGTCATCTCACGCAATTTTACACCCATTTGAACCAGGCACATGCCCACCCATGGGGTGTAAAATTCTGGCCATTGTTTTCATCCAGTAATGGCAGCTACAGCAATTTCTAGCTCAATAAAGGACACTCTTTTCTCTTACGCACTATTTATGCAAATGTGTACAGACACACATTTAAAGACACACATATACATACATACACAAGGTAAACACACAGATATGTATACAGGTACACACAGATACAGCCAGGTAGAGATGGAACCAGGCACACATACAAAGATCCAGGCACACAAACATAGATATGCACACAAATAAAAACACACACGCACAGATACAAATCAACACACATGCACACACACACGTGAACTAAGTGGTGAAGAAACTAAGACAACTAAACTATGAATCTGTCACTGATCCAGATAGCACCTCCCTGATTTACTAGCTTACTTGGAATGCTGAGCCTGCACCATTCTGTGTTAGGATGGCTTGGGAGGCAATAAACCACGTTGTTTTGTGGGTTTGTATTTTGCAATTTTGATTGAGCCATCAGTCTGGCTGAGGCTTAAAATTTCTTTGAAAATGAATTAGCATTTTATCAATAACAGCTGTGCTCACTAGTGACATTGTGACTGAGATATCACTGTGTTAAACTGGCACTCCACATCAAGTGAACACTCTGCATTACTCCATCACACAACGAATGGAGAGTATACTTTATCTCCCATTAGCCTTGAACAGAGCAGGTATCCTGTTTCCAGCATACATTGAATAGAGCAGGTACTGTATTACTGCGGTGCAATGAATCTCCTGTGAGACATTCCCAAAACTCCTCATGCGTCATGGAGGGATTTTCTGGATCTCAAAGGAGGGAAGGAGAGGTGTGTATACTTATGTTTGTGTTTGTGTCCCTGGAGATCTGCTCTTTCTTGCTCCATTAAGGAACACTTTTCACTTCCTTGGGAAGAACCTCTTCCTCCTGCTGGCAGCTGCTGGCCTGCCTTCTCCTTCCTGCTCCTGCCCAGTCCAATCAGTGAATTGTGACTTAACAGGTTCGTGCTTTACATGACTATATGAGGCTCTGGCCTTCTTCTGGAAAGTGCCTCAGCCAGTGAATTGCAGTGAGCAGTTAAAATGGTGGTCAGTAGGATCCCATTGGGAATGGGCAATTAAGGATAAATAATCTTTTTTTAAAGGTCGCTCCTGACCCCAGTTCCCCCTAACCCCCATCCACCTTGGGTGGAGCAGCTTATAATTGACAGTTGCATTTTGGGAAAGGGATATGGTTAGAATGCAGGTATTTGTATTGTATAATCATAGAATGCAATGGCAAAGAAGAAGGCCATTCAACCCATCATACCTGTGGCAGCTCCATAAGTGCCATAAGAAACAGGAGCAGGCGTAGACCATACGGACCCTTGAGCTTGTTTCACCATGCAATACATATGGCTGATCTTCTGCCTCATCTCTACTTTCCCACCTCTTCTTCATAATCCCTTGATTCCCTAAGAAGTCAAAGATCCATCTATCCCAGCCTTAAATGTAGTCAACAATGGGAAATCCATAGCCCTCTGTGGCAGGGAATTCCAAAAATTTATAACCTTCAGAGTCAAGAAATTTCTCTGATCTCAGCCCTAAATGATCAAACCTTATCCTGAGGCTGTGCCCCCAGTTAGTCAGACACCCCTGCTCTTTCTCCACAGCCTTGCACATTTTCCTAATTCTTGTCTGTATCCGGTGCTCTTTTGAAATTTATTATGGAATTTGCTTTCACCATCCACTTGGGTAGTGATTCCAAATTTCTCTGCATAATTATCTTTCCTCATGTCACCTCTGACTCTTTGCTGGTGGCTTTAAATCTGTGGGCGGAATTTTCCGCTCCTGTTGGTGTCCGGCGTGTTTGGCGGCCTGAGTGGACAATAAGGTGAGAAGGCCAAAAATCAGCTTCACGCTGTTGTGAAACCAGTTTTCAATCGGTTGCTCCACCCATCAATGACAGGTCGCATTTCGCCACCGCACATCGGGAACACTTGCTGTACTTTATGCCTCTATTTATAAAACCAAGGACCCCTCGTGTTTTTTTTTTAACAGCCTTTAAGATTCTTCATGCTTTCTTAGCTGTCCTACCACTTCCAAAGATTTGGTACGTATACTCCTAATACCTTCTGTTTCTGCACTTCCTTTAAAATTGTAACTTTTCACATCATAGCCAATTTCATATTAACACAGCTACTGCCCTTTTCAGCTCCTTTGATAACAATGCCTTTCAATATCCATAAACACAATACCAGTTGCACTACCCTCATCAACCCTCTCTGTGACTTCAAAGAATTCAATCAAGTTAGTCAAACATGATTTGTTTTTAACAAACCCATGCTGACTTTCATTTATTAACACATATTTTTCCAATTAATTCTGTTCCGGATTACTGGCGCTATAAATTTCCCTGCCACAAAGTTAAGCTGACTAGCCTATAGTTGTCGACTTAATCCCTCTCCCCTTTTTTAAACAAGGATATGTTACATTTAGCAACCCTCCGGTCCTCTGGTACCACTCCAGTATCCTAGGAGGAGTGGAAGACTGTGGCCGGAGCCCCTGCAATTTCCACCCTAGTCGCCTCAGTAACTTAGGATCTACCCCATGCAGACTGAATGACTTTTCTATTTTGAGAACTGCCAATTTATGAACTATTATTTTTATCCCGTTCAACTTCTATGCTACTTCCTCATTTACTATGCCATTGGCAGCATCCTCTTCTTTAGTGAAGACAGATGCAAAGTCCTTATTTAATACCTCAGTCATGCCTTCCACCTCCACAAGAAGATCTCCTTTAAGCTTCCTAATCTGCTCCAGCCTCCCTTTGACTACCATTCTATTTATAAGATAATCAAAGACTTTTGGGTTCCTTTATTATCTTACTGTTAATCTATTCTCATGCATTCTTTTTGCCCCTCTTATTTCCTTATAAAGTTCTTATTTGTACTTTTTGTATTCAACTTGGTTCTCTACTGAATGATGCACCCAACGTTTATCATAAGCCTCATTTACCTGCTTCATTTTAATCTGCATATTTTAACCATCCATGGAGCTCTTGCTTTGGGTGCCCTTCCCCTTCCCCTTGTGGAAATGTGTCTGATCTAGTTTCCTCTTTCAAGACCTACCATGGCTCATTTACTGATTTACCAGCTGATCTTTGATTCTAATCCACCTGGGCCAGGACCCTTTCTGACTCATTCAAATTAGTTCTCCTCCCTTTGAGTATTTTCACTTTTGATTTGTCCTTGTCCTTTTCCAAATGTATTTGAAACCGCATGATGTTGTGATCACTGTTTCCCAAATGCTCTCCTATTGAAATGTGCCCCACATGCGCCACTTCATTCCCCAGAGCTAGGTCCAGCACTGCATTCATCCTCATTGGGCTAGCAAGAAAGTTCTCTTGTACACATTTCATGAATTCCCCTTCCTTTCCCCTTTATACTATTATTTTCCCAGTTAATATTAGAATAAATGAAGGATCCCATTATCAACTCTAAAGTCTTGTATCTGTTTGCAATTTTCCTGCAAATTTGCTCCCCTTTCTCCTTCCCACTACTTGATGGTCTATAAAACAGCATTGGTAATCGCTTCTCTATTATTCCTTAATTCTAACCAAATAGATTCTGTCTTAGAACCTTCAAGCAAAAAACCCTTTCCAATGCTCTAACAGTATCCTTGATCAATAATGCCACTCACTTCTCCTTTATTCCTTCTCTAACTTTCCTGAATACATTTTAGTTCTGAATAATAAATATTAATTTCTTAGACCCAAGTCTCTGTCATTGTCACTATATAGTAGGTCTGTGTGGCTACTAGTGCCTAACACTCTCAGGATGCTTATGCACATGCAGGGTGGGATCCTGTGCCAGCAATGGAGGTCTTGGCCACCAGCTGAAGAGACGATGAGACCTGTGTGTTGATCTTTTCGTGAAGGCCCGCCGCTGGTAAGTGCCATTCAGGCAGTCAGTGATGGACCTTTTTCTGAGGTCAGAACCCTGCCCGGGAGCTGCTGTCCAATCAGAGGCTCTTTTGAATGTCAACGCCACCGGTGGGATGATGGATGCTGCCAAACCGACAACCACCTGAGGCCCAGGACCCAGGCCAGAGGTGAATGATGGTGGGAGCTGGTTCACAGGATGGGAGTTTTGGGATAGTGTGGAAGGGGAGTTGACAGCCAGGGCAGGGGGTTGGCTCTCAGTAGGCATCCACTTCCCGTTGTCGGGCTCCTCGGTCAGGCACTCAATGCCTTTGAATGAGGTACTTCCCCGGGAGTCACCAAGCAAACACACCAAAGTTTGCATGCATGTTCCATGGTGAGCCCCCATCCGTCACTGGTTAACACCAGCTTTGGCAGGATGAGACCCTCAAGTGGGCTTTAATTGTCCACTTAAGGACCTCAATTGGTGGCATGATGGGAAGGCCGGCAACAAGCCTTCCTGCCAGAGATTTAATTGGGTTGGAGGTGGGTAGGTGGCAGGGTCCCCAACCGCCACCCTCACGCCTGTTTAAATGCCCCTTGTCACCAAACTTATAATGGGGGAGAGCACAAGATTCCACCATCTAAACCCATTTTAGACTGCCTCACACTTCTCCAGTCGGATCCCCATTTCTGAGTTGCTCTTTATTCGAATACTGTTTGTAACTCCTCCCTAATATTTCAAGCTGGTGCTCATCCCCTAGCCAATCCCATTCCCCCAGCAGTTGTGACCTTTGAAAAAGGAACATTAAAAAGCCCCAGCTGTGATGATAAATGAGTTCTCCAATCATACAGGAAAAGGTTCATTGAAATGGTATCTGGTGTAAGACTTGTGGGCTTGTTGGTTAAGTCAAGTTTATCATTGTCCAAGATGCTTATTCTGAAGGCAGAGTGAGTTATAGAGAGACTGGGAATTCATTGCATGTGTATTTCCAACAGATGCAAATTTAATAAAGATAAACTGCAGTTCAACACCACATGGAGAGCAGAATCTCTTTGTTCTGGCCCCTTTTGCTCACAGATAAACAACCATTAGTGATCCAATTTCCTGTTCCCATTCCCAACATCTGAATAATGTAACAGTCCCATTTGCCATGAAACTTCCTCTTTACTTAAATGCGAATCACAGCCACTTTGCTCGGATCTTGAATTAAGTGTTTAGTGCGCTGCCTCTTTCATGTATGGGTTCAAATCCAGCTCCTCTCTGCTATTACTAGGTGTAAGATTCTAACGTGGATGAGTTTGGGGGACTTTCAGTTCAAATTTGATTGTGTTTTAAGCTCTGGCTCAATAGTTATACTCTTCTGTGAACTCACACAGAAGTTTGTGGGCCAAGTCCACATTTCAGAGACTTCAGTGTGCACTGGTGAGGAAGTTTTATGCCGTCTTTTGGATGAAATGTTATCCTGAATGCCTACCCTCTCCTTTGTTAAAATAGTGGAAGAGGAATGCAGTGTTTGTATTGTATTTCAGACAGAAATTTTCTAGGATAGGTTATAGAGTTAAATAGTGAGATGTGGAAAGTCGGTAAATTACCTCTGCTCCCTGGTCATATGAAATCATAAACATAGGTCCAAGGACCACATTTCTTCATTTACCACTGTTGAGAGATGAGTATGCATTCAACAGATGAGAGGCTTACAGAGATTATCCCAGTTCCTGGAACTTTCTCTGTGACAAACAAAATGCCATAGTAACCAATACTTCTGTGCCAATATTCTGTGAATGATCTTGTGTTCATATTTTGCCCTTTTGCATTGTGGGGAAGCATCATAAATCATCAAAGTGAGAGATATTGGTGCTTGAGAAATGAACAATTTCTTTCTGTCAGTGAAATTGTTTTGGTCTCACTGACTGGTGCATGTCCTTCACGGTGAGAGGGCCTTCATTCTTTATCGAGTTAACAAACTTTCCAACAACTCTCATTTTGAAAAGGAGGAATTGCATCTATATAGCACCTCTCCCAATCTCAGATGTGCTGTAGCATTTTACAATCAACAAAGTACTGTTGTAATATAGGAAATGTGGCAGCCAATTTGCACACAGCAAGATCAGCCAGCAGCAATAAAATAATGATCATATAATCTGTTTCTTTTTTAGTGATGTCAGTTGAGGGATAAATGTTGGACAGGACACCATGGAAAAATCCTCTGATCTTCTGCAAAATAGTGCTAAGAAATCTTTTACATCCACCTGAGAGGGCAGATACAGCCTTGGTCTCATGCCTTGTCTGAAAAGCTCTCTTAAGAGTGCAGCGCTCTCTCAGTACTGCACTGGAGCGCCAGCCTAGATTTTGTGCTCAAATCTCTGGACTGGGGTTGAGAACCTAACTCAACTCTAACTCGAAGGCAAGGACTTTACCATTGAACCATGACTGCTAGCCCAATGATACAGATGTTGCAAGAATGGTGTGAATGACTTCTTTGATAAATGGTATAAAGTCAATTTAAAGCTTTCTAACTTGGCCCCTTCTCAGATCACTGGGTTTATAATCCATCTACATAGGTGATCATAGAATTGGTGAAACTTACAGCACAGAAGGAGGCCTTTTAGTCAGTCATGCTTTTGCTGGATCTTTGATTGTGTCTGTTGTGATAGGATGAGCATATTTCTACTTCACGGACAAAAGTCCAGACTAGAAACAGATCTCCCTCAGATCTACCCCAATAACATGCTTTAACCCAAATGTTAGGAGGGCATCCACAAGTTGTTATGATCTGGATTGTACTGCCTGAAAGGGTGGTGGTAGCAGATTCAAAAGCTACTTTCAAAAGGGAATTGGAAAAATACTTTAAAATTTGCAGCGTTATGGGGAAAGAATGCAGCGAATGGGATGGCTTTCTCAGGGAACCAGCACAGGCATGATGGGGTGAATGGCCTTCAGTCTCCCACACCATCCAGGATTATAGGCTTTCTGAGTGAGATTGCTAGTTTGTGCTTAATTGCGGGGCAGCTTGGTGCTATTGACCCTTGTAAGCTTTGAACTGGCCTGGCACTGTCCAAGGTCATTTCACAAAACCCAAGTGGCCCGTAGAGACAGAGGGAACAGCAGCAAGAATGGTTCCAGGCCAGAAGATCTGTTGGAGAGGTTGAAAGAGAAAGATATTCCTTTTCCTTGCTGCCAGGGCCCCTCAGATTGCAAAGTGAGGAAACAGGAACGGGAACTCCAGTCCTGTCTCAAATCCAAAATTGCTCTGGTCTTGTTGTACCTATTAGGTGCAGAACCAGACCAGCCTGCACAGTTACCTCTGGAACTGGATATCTGCTCAGAAAAACATAAAGGGCTTTGGGGAAAGAGCAGGAAGTGGGACTAATAGGATAATACTTTCAAAGATAAGCCACAGGCAAAATGGGCTGAATGGAGTCCTTCTATGCTGCATGATTCTATGAGGCCTGCTCCTATTTCTCATCGATATGCTGCCTCTCGGTGACCTCAAAGACAGGGATGTTGGGAGGGTGTTGTTTACAGAACGGTGTCTCTTAAAGAAATCTTTTCTCTGGAGCGTTTTCTAGCGAATTTTCTCAGCGTCTTCAGCTCCTTTTGGGAGCTTCTTTCAGGCCAGGATTTCCTTTGAAGCTTTTGCTTCTTCTTAGTCTTTCATCATTTTAGCAAGGTTGAGGGTGTTAGATCCCAAGCTACTACCATGGTTACAGAAAGGTGTCTCTTAAAGAAATCTTCGTAGTCTTCAGTAGGTTAATGGCAAGTCTTTACTAACTTTTTGTAATGATATACATATATACAGCGAAGGGTGCAGGCAAGGAGCTATCTCCATGTCTAGGGGCAGGATTTTCCGGCCCTGATAACGGTGCGCATTGTCATGGGCAGGGCAGGAAAATTTGGAGAGCTGTAATGACTCTCCAAATATTCTTGTCCCACCTGTGATAATGCCTGCCTGTGTTGGGGCCAGAAAATCCTGCCCCAGGTCTTTACACATCCCTGCTCAACACCACACTGACCCTACGTCTGGGTCATGTGCCTTCTTACATCATTGTGTGTGCGGTACTGTACTCAGTCCCACGTTAATCCTTTATGGGCCAGGCCCTCATACTACAATGGGCATGGATTTGATGGTCTCAGTAGCCCTGAAAACTGGACGTTGTGGTGTGCCTCAGTGGGCTCCGGAGGACGGTATAATGATTAATGTCCTGCTAAGCCTCTTTATAAAGTACTTCGACAATTTGAGCTGATTGCTCACCAGTAATGCTGATTTTCACACAGGTTTATTTAGAGATGGCATCAGCAGGCACAGAGCCTTTCAGGAATGCATCCACATTTATAATAACCATCGAAAGGAATATACTGCTTCTGTTTAACTTAATTGGTGCCTTTACTTGATTCCCACCTCCAAGGGGAAGAATTTTAACTCCTCCTACAATATGTGCTGCTTTTCAAAATGTAAATGCAAGATTTAAAAAGTCCTTCATGGAAAAATTGAAGTGGGCAATTGTTGGATGCAAGAGAGGGAGACAAGCGAATAAACCAGAGGGATGTTCAGTAATAAAAACAAGATGTGCTGGAAAATCTCAGGAGAGAGAAACAGAGTTAATGTTTCAAGTCCAAGATGATACTTCTTCAGAGCAGATGTCACAAAATGATGTCAAACGATCTTCAGTAATGCTTGGGATACAAAGAATCAGGAATTATTTTGGCAATCTTTAACAACGAGATATACTGGTGGCTTTAAATCCAGATAAAGGTGCACTTGGAACAATCCCTATGACCTTGAATTTCCATGGTGAGCTTCAACATATCCAAATTAATATCAAAGACATCAGAGTCTTTGTGACTGATGACAATTTACATCCCTGTCTCTCCAGAAAGCTTTTAGAAGAATTGTTGACTAGATGGCAAAGCACTTGACATCAACACAAGGGTATTTATTGTTATTTCTAGTTCTAATGAGTTGTGGTTTATCAGCAGCCAAATACTTGAAACTTAAATTGTAAATTATGAAAATGACAACCAGGTGGAGCTGAGAACTGGTTCGGAGATTACCGCAGGCTCCAATTATTTTAAGTAATGCTTATTTCCAAACAGCTTGCCTGTTGCTTGATAACAATTCTGATCTTTTTTTGAAGAAGTTATTGTTTTCCAATTTCCATTTCAATTGTATCCTCTCTAATCTCATTGGTGTAATTTGTTAAGATTCTTCCACTAAATCGTGATTATTAGTCATCAATTCAAATCTAATATTGCACCGTTCATGTTGTGAGGTGTTGGGTGTGGTTTGGTAGGTTTTATTAAGATATTCGTAGTCTTAGGTAGTTCAACAGTAAGTATATATTAACTACTAGAAACCACATACATAGGCACAGTAAAGGTCTAAGCTAGGAGCTGTCTCCATGCTTGTTCTACTGGCTCTGTCCAACGCTAATGACTACAGAATTCCAAGGTGCAGAGAGATCTAGGTGTTCTCATGCATGAGTCACAAAAAGTTAGTATAAAGGTACAGCATGCATCAAGAAGACTATACTGACCCCTAGGTGTGGGTCAAGTGTTCTCTTACATCACTGTGTGGGCGGTACTGTACGCAGTTCCATGTTAACCCTTTATATGCCAGACCCTTATATTAATTCATCTCATCAAATTTCACATTGAGGTGTTAAAGTGTGCCAGCTGTATTTGTGGCAGTCTTATTGTCTAAAAATAAGTTGCTTTTTAGAACCATCAATAAATCCCCCACCATAGCAGCTAGTGCCACACTATGATCTTTTTTTTATTCATTCACGGAATGTGGGCATCGCTGGCTGGACCAGCATTTATTGCCCATCCTAGTTATCCTGGAGAAGGTGGTGGTGAGCTACTTTCTTGAACGGCTGCAGTCCATCTGGTGTAGGTACACCCACAGTGCTGTTAATGAGAGAGTTCCAGGATTTTTCCCCAGTGACAGTGAAGGAACGACGATATATTGCCAAGTCAAGATGGTGAGTGTCTTGGAGGGGAACTTGCAGGTGGTGGTGTTCCCATCCATCTGCAGTCCTTGTCCTTCTAGATGAAAGCACTTAGGTCTAAGGAGCATTGGTGAGTTCCTGTAGTGCATCTTGTAGTTGGTACACACTGTTGCCACTATGCATCAATGATGGAGAGAGTGAACATTTGTGGATATGGTGCCAATCAAGTGGGCTGCTTTGCCTGGATGGTGTCAACCTTCTTTAGTATTGTTGGAGCTGCACTCATCCAGGCAAGTGGGGAGTATTCCATCACACACCTGACTTGTGCCTTGTAGATGGTGGACAAGCCTTGGGGAGTCAGGAGGTGAGTCACTCGCCGCAGGATTCCTAGTCTCTGACCTGCTCTTGTAGCCACAGTATTTATATGGCTAGTCAAGTTCAGTTTCTGGTCAATTGTAAGCCCCAGGATTTGATAATGGGGGATTCAGTGATGGTAACGCCAAAGAATGTCCAGGAGCAATAGTTAGATTCTGTCTTGTTAGAGATGGTCATTGCCCGGCATTTGTGTGGCGCGAATGTTTCTTACTATTTGTCAGCCCAAGCCGGGATATTGTCCAGGTCTTGCTGCATTTGGACATGGACTGCTTCAGTATCTGAGGAGTCAGGAACATTCTGCATACATCAGCGAACATCCCCACTTCTGACCTTATGATGGAAGGAAGGCCATTGATGAAGCAGCTGAAGATGGTTGGGCCTAGAACACTACCCTGAGGAACTCCTGCAGTGATTTCCTGGAACTCAGATGACCTTCAACAACTATACTCATCTTCCTTTGTGCTAGGTATAACTCTAACCAGCAAAGAGATTTCCCCTGATTCCCATTGACTTCAGTTTTGCTAGGGTTCCTTGATGCCACACTCGGTCAAATGCTGCCTTGATGTCAAGGGCAGTCACTCTCATCTCACCTCTGGAGTTCAGCTCTTTTGTCCTTGTTTGAATCAAGGCTGTAATGAGCTCAGGAGCTGAGTGACCCTGGTGGAACCCAAACTGGGTGTTAGTGAGCAGGTTATTGCTAAGAAGGTGCCGCTTGAAAGCACTGTTGGTGACCACTTCCATTACTTTACTGATAATCGAGAGTAGACTGACGGGGTGGTAATTGTTGGGTTGGGTTTATCTTGCTTTTTGTGTACAGGGCATGCCTGAGCAATTTTCCACATTGCCGGATAGCCTGAGTTTTAGCTGTATGGGAACAGCTTGGCTAGAGGTGTGGCAAGTTCTGAAGCACAAGTCTTCAATACTATTGCCGGAATATTGTCAGGACCCATAGCCTTTGCTGTATCCAATGCCTTCAGCTGTTTCTTGATATCATGTGGAGTGAATCGAATTGGTAGAAGACTGGCATCTGTGATGCTGGGGACCTCCGGAGGAGGCTGAGATGGATCATCCTCTCTGCACTTCTGGCTTATCTTTTGCACCGATGTGCTGGGCTCCTCCATCATTGAGGATGTGGATATTTGTGGAGCCTCCTCCTCCAGTGAGTTGTTTAATTGCCAACCACTATTCACGACTGGATGTGGCAGGACTGCAGAGCTTAGATCTGATTCGTTGGTTGTGGAATTGCTTCGCTCTATCACTTGCTATTTGGCATGCACGTAATCCTGTGTTGTGGCTTCACCAGGCTGCCACTCATATTTAGGTATGTCTGGTGCTGCTCCAGGCATGCCCTCCTGCACTCTTCATTGACCCAGGGTTGAACCCCAGCTTGGTAGTAATGGTAGAGTGGGGGATATGTAGGGCCATGAGGTTACAGATTGTATTTGAGTACAATTCTGCTGCTGCTGATGGTCCATAGCGCCTCATGGTGCCCAGTCTTGAGTTGCTAGATCTGTTTTAAATCTATCCCATTTAGCACAGAGGTAGCGCCACACACAATGTGGGGGTATCCTCAATGTGAAAGCGGGACTTTGTCTCCACAATGACTGTGCGGTTGTCACTCCTACCAATACTGCCATGGGCAGATGCTTCTGCGGCAGGCAGGTTGGTGAGGCTGAGGTTAAGTATGTTTCTCCCCCTTGTTGGTTCCCTCACCACCTACCGCAGATCCAGTCTAGCAGCTACGTCATTTAGGACTCAGCCAGCTCAGTCAGTAATGGCGATGGACCAGAGTACATCCTGCGCATTTGCCACCCTTAGTGCTTCCTCCAAGTGGTGTTCAACATGGAGGAGCACTAACTCATCAGATAAGGGGGGACAGTAAAGTTAATCAGCAGGAGGTTTCCTTGCCCACGTTTGACCTGATACCATGAGACTTCATGGAGTCCCGAGTCGATGTAGAGGACTCCCAGGGCAACTCCCTCCTGATTGTATACAACTGTGCCGCCACCTCTGCTATGTCTGTCCTGCTGGTGAGACAGGACATACTCAGGGATGGTGATGGTGGAGTCTGGGACATTGTCTGTAAGTTATGATTCCATTAGTATGACTATGTAAGGCTTTTGCTTGACTAGACTGTGAGACAGCTCTCCCAATTTTTGCACAAGGCCCCAGATGTTAGTAAGGAGGACTTTGCAATGTTGACAGGGCTGGGTTCGCTTTTGTCATTTCCTGTGCCTAGGTCGATGCCAGGTGGTCCGTCTGGTTTCATTCTTCATAGACTTTGTAGTGGTTTGATACAACTGAGTAGCTTTCTAGGCCACTTAAGAGTCTACCACATTGCTATGGGTCTGGAGTCACATGTAGGCCAGACCAGGTAAGGATAACAGATTTCCTTCCCTAAAGGACATGGGTTTTCACAACAATTGATGATACTTTCATGGTCATCATTCGACTTTTAATCCTAATAGTGGAATTTGAACCTGGGTCACCAGAGCATTAACCTGGTTTCGCTGCATTACCCGCCCACTGCACCACCCCCACCCCCTAATCAATTTGTACATATTACTTCATGTGTGTACAAATCAACATATAAAGCTTCTTTTAAAAAAAGCCCCGCATGTTCTTCCAGCTGCAGGCTAGAAGAACATTTTCTGCAATGAATTAAGTTGCATTTTTACAAATATCACCCTCCTCCAGGTCATTGGAAAAAGGTTTAAAATCTTTTAAAAGATAATAAACGTTTTTAAAAGTGCTTTAAAGTGCGTACAAGTGTATAAAATCATTATAAAACACTCACCTGCCTTTGAGCTAAATATTGAACTCAAGGGGGGTGTCTTCAGCTCATATGACATCATGAGGGGCATGGCTTTACTGTGGATGCATCTCACTGCTAGGCCTTGTAAACCGTTTTGTCAGTCGGCCATGGTGAGGAGTTAAATTTCTCTCCGCAGCTAAAGAACCAGGTGAGTTCATATTTTTCAGTACAGTCAGTGGCAAGTATGGCTGCCTCATAACTGACCACAAAATGGGGGCTATGATGTCAGGTTCCACACTGACAACACCCAACTCTACCTTATCTCCACTTCACTCCGCTCCTCCACAGTGTCTGATTTGCCATGCTGCTTGTCTGACATCCAGTCCTGGATGAGCCCACAACTTTCTCGGATTAAACATTGAGAAGAACCCACGGCAAAAACACCATTCCCTAGCCACCGATTCCATCTTTGAGGTTAAACTAGGTTGTTTGCAATCTCAGCATCCTTGTTAACCCTGAGCTGAGTTTCAGACTCCTCTAAACCTGTCCAGAGCTCAGACCGCCCATCTCTACAACATCGGGCATCTCCACCCCCACCCCCAACTTCAGCTTATTTGCTCGTAAAATCCTCATCATGTTACCTCCAGACTTGACCATTTGAGTGGCCATCTGCCCTCCTGCCACTCTCCATAAACTTAAACTCATCCAAAACGCTTTTTCCAGTGGCCTAACTTCCACAGTCATTATCCCTGTGCTTGCTGACCTGCATTGATTCCTGAGAGTTTTTTGTTTTATTTATTCTTTCATAGGACGTGGACGTTACTGGCTAGGCCAGCATTTATTACCCATCCCTAGTTGCCCTTGAGAAGGTGGTGGTGAGCTGCCTTCTTGAACCGCTGCAATCCATGTGCTGTAGGTACACCCACAGTGCTGTTCGGAAGGGAGTTCCAGGATTTTGACCCAGTGACAGTGAAGGAACAGTGATATAGTTCCATGTCAGGATGGTGTGTTACTTGGAGAGGAACTTGCAGGTGGTGGTGTTCCCATGCATCTTCTGTCCTTGTCCTTTATGTGGTAGAGGTCATGGGTTTGGAAGGTGCTATCAAAGGAGATTTGGTGAGTTGCTGCAGTGCTTCTGGTAGATGGTACACACTGCTGCTACTGTGCATTGGTAATAGAGGGAGTGAATGTTTAAGGTGGTGGATGGGGTGCCAATCAAGTGGGCTGCTTTGTCCTGGATGGGGTTGAGCTTTTTCAGTGTTGTTGGAGCTGCACTCATCCAGGCAAGTGGGGAGTATTCCATCACACTCCTGACTTATGCCTTGTAGATGGTGGACGGACTTTGGGGAGTTTATAGATGAGTTACTCACTGCAGGATCCTGCTCTTGTAGCCACAGTATTTATATGGCTAATCCAGTTCAGTTTCTGGTCAATGGTATTCTCCAGGATGTTGTGAAATAAAGTCAACAGAAATAAAACATGGAATAAAGCAGGCTGCCTATTGGTCACTGTCCAATTCACAGCATCACACAGAGTCAAGGTCTATCTGTAGCCATGGGAAAGGATATTTGTGTGTAAGTGAACTTCAAAGGGAAGGGAGAATTAAAGGAAAGTATCTCTTGCTCAGAAAACATTTGGAAGGCATAGTCTGATGTCTCAACCCATTAGAAGCCTAAGCAAAGGTTGAAATGACAGAGGGTTGAGCAGTGGCAGAGAGCGGAGATAGTATTGCCAGGGATGGCTGACAGGAGGGTTGCACTGTGTACCATCTCTGACACCATCCCATAGATGCCATCATAGCTTCCAGCTGTGGCTGTGCCAGCCCAATCCTGCATGGTAGCCATGGGTATCCTTGCAGGTAATGGCACAGCACTGTCAATCTGCTAACAGAAAACTTATGAAAACCGTTCCCTATGGTTATTGGCATGCAGGTGTTTCAGGGCCACATTGGCAGGTACAGCAATTGGGAACTTGAGGTCATTGTTCATCTGGATGTACCTTCTCCCATGCACTGCCAGTGAAATTATGTTGTGCTGTGATTAGTGCATTTCTGAGGAACGCCCCAACATTAGTTAGTCAGGTCACCCTTTATCTTACTGAGGCCCCAGAGTCCTCCAAGGAGAGGTGTCCTTCATACACTGATGGTCTACCAAAGTAATGGCTGCTTCTATCTCCAAATGCGGATCTGAGGTTCCTAACGACTAGGCTCAGAATATTACTCACTGACTGGCAGGCTGCCTGACATCCTTCTGTACCTCCTCCACTTTGTTCAATCACCAGAGACAGGGCAATTCCTATTGGGAAAACCATTGCTGCCAACATTGGCGTAGTGTTAGGGGCAAGGGAGGAAGTGGATCTTGTTCATGAGAGCTTGAGTGCCATCGGAAAAAAACAAAAATAGCCCGAGCAAAATAGCTAAAGTATTGAGGATCACAGTTACTTTGCCCATTCAAATCAGTTGCGAATACAGCTGACTCCCCTAGCAGCCCTGAATGTCCATTTCAAATGAACATCCATTACAATGAATGACCTGAACACTTGAATAGTGGGAAAAGTAATGCAAGATTAACATGCTCATAAATTGATATGCTAATGAAGCACCTCCCTCAAGCAGGCAGGAATTTCCACTTGATCTGATCCTGCCTCCTAGGTACTGCATGGGGCCGCAAAGTAAATAGAGTTCCAAGGGCAAAATTCTCTCCCATTTTCTGCTACTGGTCACCCAGTCAGCATCACTATAGCAAACAATGGAAATCCAGGCCCTACTGCCTGTGTTCACCCATGAAGGACCATCAGTTAGCTGAGTCACCAGATACATGTGGTACATGTGGAACTGAGAGGACAAAATGAGTCACTGCCTCAGGACAGAGGGAGAGACGGGAAAATATCCACTAATCAAGGTTAAAATCTGGAAAAATACAGTAAACAAATGATTAATGGTTGGCTGTGGGAAGCAGGCCTGGAAACTATATTGTTAGTCACTTCAAAGTAATCTTGTCAAGTTTGTGTTCTAATTTGGTCTTGGGATGTGGGTGTTGATAGCCAGGCTGCATTTATTGCTCATCACCAGGATTGTTTGAGTTTTGAAATGCAATCATTATTAAATGTCCTTACCTGGCTTGCTATAGTCATGTGACCTCTACCACGCAGGATGGACTGGAGGCGACCATGTTACAGGCAGTTCACTAGAGACATTACACTGGACACACTGTAGTCTTTGAGCTCGTAACAAGGATGGTACTGCAGGGTTTAGAGATTTAAAATAAAAGAACAGGTTGCATAAACATGACTGTATTCCCTTGAGTTTGGATGGTTGTTGGGGTGATCTGGTTGAGAGGTTTAGAATGATAAAGGGTGGCGAAGATACCAATAAATTATTTCCTCTTGTGGGGGAATCCAGAACAAGAGGATATAATCTTAAAATTAGAGCCAGGCCACTGGGGAGTGAAATGCAGAAACACTTCTTCACACAAAGGGTAGTGGAAATCTGGAACTCATTCTCCTGTGGATGTTGAGACAATCAACATTTAAAATACTGAGTACAGTAGATTTTTGTTAAATGCGGGTCTCAAGAGTTTTGGAATAAAGTCAGGTAATTGAGCTTGAAGTATAGATCAGCCACAATTGAACTTAACAGCAGCAGGACATGCTCAAGGGGCAGTTGCTGAAGAAGGTGGTGGGCCCCTCCTTGAGCAGCTGCGGCTTTGCAAAGGGGCCCTTTTAAAAAAACAATTAAGCAGCATTTCTCAGTTGTAAACTCAGTTTGGATTATAAATAGCTGTGGTGAAATTGTGTGTCCTGGCACTAACACCTTGCACAGATGAAATGCAACATGCAACTGTAAATGAGAAACAGCTCTAGGATAGACTTAGCAGGTCTGGCAGCATCGGCGGAGAAGAAAAGAGTTGATGTTTCGAGTCCTCATGACCCTTCGACAGTTCTGTCGAAGGGTCATGAGGACTCAAAACGTCAACTCTTTTCTTCTCCGCCGATGCTGCCAGACCTGCTGAGTTTTTCCAGGTAATTCTGTTTTTGTTTTGGATTTCCAGCATCCGCAGTTTTTTTTTTATCCAGGATAGACTTGTTCTGTTGAAGAGTCATACGGACTTGAAACGTTGACTGTGCTCCTCTCCGCAGATGCTGTCAGACCTGCTGAGTTTTTCCAGGTATTTTTGTTTTTGTAGTGGAGACTATCGTTGTTTGAAAATCAGTTCACATTTAGAACTGGAAAGTGCTTTCTTTTCGCTCCTGCCTTCCTTGTATCATTTGTCAAACAGTTGTCGTTACTTAATTGACAGGAATTCATGTATGTTTCTCGTTTTGATACTTCGTAATTATCGTGCAAAGCGACTATTATCTTAAAAATGTAACAGAAAGTACAGTGCAGTGTTGTTATTACAATGAATGTGGCTTTATTTTAAATTTGGCAAAATCCCATGAAATTAAAAGGCGGTTTTCTAGTCCTGAAGCTTTAAGCTATATTTTAAGTTTCACATTAAAGGGCAAAATTTCTTCTTGGAGCAAAGATAACAACCTGTGTCAAAATCCAGGGGAATAAAAACAGAAAATGCTGGAATTGCACAGCAGGTCTGGCAACATCTGTGGAGAGGGAAACAGAGTTAATGTTTCAGGTCTGGGACCTGTTGTAAGATGTGTGTACTGTAGTTTGGTAGGTCTCATGAAGAGGGTCTGAGTCTTGTATGGTTTAACAGTAAGTGTTTATTAACTATTTGTAACTATATATATATATATAGACAGTATAAGGTCTAAGCTAGGAGCTGTGTCCGTACTTGCCTCTACATGTGTCTCTGTCCAGTACAAGGCTGCCCTCTAGACTTGGGTCATGTGTTCCTTTATATCACAGTGTGGCCGGTACTGTACCCAGTCCCACGTTAACCCTTTCTATGCCAGGGCCTTATATTACCGGACCATTCTTCGGAACTGAAAGAAGGTAGAATGTGATAGGCTTATTTTTATTCATTCATGGGGCGTGGGCATTGCTGGCTAGGCCAGCATTTATTGTCCATCCCTAATTGCCCTTGAGAAGGTGGTGAGCTTCCTTCTTAAACTGCTGCAGTACACATGCAAGTGAAAGCAGGGAGGGGGCAGGAAGAACAAGAGGGAAAGCCTGTGATAGGGTAGATGGCAGGATACGTTTTATGACAAAAAAATTCATGGCACAAAAGGCAAACGGGATAGTAATGGCTGTAGAAAAGAAACAAAGCACTTGAGTAGGTGTGAATGGCAGATTAATGAGCAGCTTTGTCTGAAAGCAAAAACATGTGCATGCAAAAATAATTAGAAAAAAAATGGAGGGATAGATTTCTAGGTCTAAAATCGTTGAACTCAATGCTGAGTCCAGAAGGCTGTAGAATGCTCAATCGGATGATGAGGTGTTGTTCCTCGAGCTCACATTGAGCTTCACTGGAACACTGCAGCAGGCCAAGGACAGAGATATGCCTAAGAGAACAATGCTGATTATTAAAATGGCAAGCAACCGGAAGATTGGAGTAATGCTCACAGACTGAGCGGAGATGTTCCACAAAGTGGTCACCCAATCTACGTTTGGTCTCCCCAGTGTAGAGGAGACCACATTGTGAGCAGCAAATATAGTATACTAAATTGAAAGAAGTACACATAAATTGCTGCTTCGCTCTAAAGGAGTGTTTGGATTGTGAAGAGAGAGGAGGTAAAAGGTCAGGTTTTACGTCTATGTTTGCGTGGAGGAGAACCACGGGAAGGGACAAGGTTTATGGGATGATTGAGGAGTGCACCTGGCAACGGGAAACAGGCAGTGTCACTGAAAGCCATCCCCTGCCTTTGCTGCCAATCCCACCTCCACCTCCACCCTTGGAACCCCCACCCCACGGCCCCCTTCCGCCATCACTTACCTGTGGCCCGCGTCCATCGGTGATCCTGTGTCTGTGGTGGGTGCATCACCGGCAGTAGGCACTGCCTCCCCGACAGTGCTGCCAAGCACTGCACGGCTGCCAGCCACTGATTGACTGGCAGCTCTTGGAGGATTTCTGCCCCCATGGTCCTTATTTTAACGAGGGCCTACTGCTGGCTGATTGGCACTTAATTCGGTGGGCCTTCTCAAAAGGAGGTAACGCAAGTCTCCCACCAGGTCTTCAGCCAGTGGACAAGACCCCCTCACCTATATTAAATACAGCCCAAAGTGATTAAAATCTGGTTCTAATTATGGGATTGCAAGGTCTATTTGGGAAATCCTTTGTGCTACTCCTTGCCTGATTCCTGAGCTCTTTTCTGTTGTCAACATGAATATTGCTTGACATTTTACATGAGTAAAATATTTATTGCTCGATGTATTTTCATGTTAGGTTAGATCTTGTGCCAACGATGGGTTAGCTAGCATTTGACAGGGTGGATTTACGTCCAGTTAAAGAAGTAAATATAAAAACCAAAAGTGCTGGAAATACTCAGCAGGTCTGTCAACATCTTTGGAGAGAAAACCAGAGTTAACGTTTTGAGTCCTATATGACTGTTCTTTGGAACTGAAGAGAGGTAGGTTCTGAAGAAGAGTCATACTGGACTCAAAACGTTAACTCTGTTTCTCTCTCCACAGATGTTGCCAGACTTGCTGCGTATTTCCAGCACTTTCTGTTTTTATTTCAGATCTTCAGCATCCGCAGTATTTTGCTTTTATTATAAAGGATAAAACATCCTTGATAAACCAGTCAGAGTGAGATAAGCATAGGTAAGTGCAGCAGAGATAGTTCATGGATGACCACAATGCAGTCTGAACCAGGAATGAACAAAAGAATGGATTTAACTGAATTTTTATTCATTCGTTCATAGAATGTGAACATTGCTGGCAAGACCAACAGACGACAATAAGGTTGGAGGAGTTGCAGATAGTGAAGAGGATTGTCAAAGGATACAACGGGATATAGATCGGTTGGAGACTTGGGCGAAGAAATGGAAGATGGAGATTAATCTGGACAACTGCAAGGTAATGCATTTTGGAAGGTCTAATACAGGCAGGAATTATACAGTAAATGGCAGAACCCTTAAGTGCATTGACGGGCAGAGGGATCTGGGTGTACAGGTCCACAGGTCACTGAAAGTGGCAACGCAGGTGGATAAGGTCGTCAGGAAGGCATATGGCAAGCTTGCCTTCATTAGCAGGGGTATTGAGTTTAAAAGCTGGGAAGTCATGCTGCAGCTGTATGGAACCTTGGTTAGGCCACACTTGGAATATTGCGCGCAATTCTGGTCGCCACATTACCAGAAGGATATGGAAGTGTTGGAGAGGGTGCAGAGGAGGTTTACCAGGATGCTGCCTAGTCTGGAGGGTATTAGCTATGAGGAGAGGTTGGAGAAAGTTGGATTGTTCTCACTAGAGCGACGGAGATTGAGGGGCGACCTGATAGAAGTTTACAAAATTATGAGTGGCATGGACAGAGTAGATAGTCAGAAGCTTTTTCCCAGGGTGGAAGAGTCAATTACTAGGGGACATGGATTTAAGGTGGGAGGAGAAAACTATAGAGGAGATGTGTGGGGCAAGTTTTTTACGCAGAGGGAAGTGAGTGTCTGAAATTCGCTGCCAGAGGAGGTGGTGGAAGCAGGTACGATAGTGGTGTTTAAGAGGCAGCTTGACAAATACATGAATAGGATGGAAGTAGAGGGATACGGACCCCGGAAGTGCAAAATGTTTTAGTTGACGGGCAAGATGATCGGCGCAGGCTTGGAGGGCCGAAGGGCCTGTTCCTGTGCTGTACTTTTCTTTGTTCTTTGTTCTTTTTTCCATTCTAAGTGCCCTTGTAAAAGTGGTTGTGAGCCAACTTCCTGAGCCACACGAGTCTACTTTTGTACTCTATGCCCCTATTCATAAAGACCAGGATCCCCTATGCTTTACTGAGTGCTTTCTCAACCTGTCCTGCCACCTTCAATGATTTGTGCACATATACCCCCAGGTCCCTTTGCTCCTGCAATCTCTTTAGAAATGTGTTCTTTATGTTATATTATCTTTCCTCATCCTTCCCACCAAAGTTAATCATTTCACACTTCTCTGCATTAAATTTCATCTGCCACTTGTCCACCCATCCCGCCAGCCTGCCTATATCCTCTTGAAGTCTATTTCTATCCTCCTCACAGTTCACAATACTTCCAAGTTTTGTGTCATCCTCAGCTTTTGAAATTGTACCCTGCACACCTATTAATATAAATCAAGAAAAGTAGCGTCCTAGCACTGACCTCCGGGGACCCCACCATATACCTTCCTCCAGCCTAAAGAACAACTGTTAACCACTACTCTCTGTTTCCTGTTACTCAGCCAATTTTGTATCCACGTTGCTACTGTGCCTTTTATTCTATTTATGAAGTTGCTGCTAGTAATTTGTACAGCTTTAAGATCTGACTGTATACGTGGTATTATTCTGGAGCTCACCTGGACTTTTGGGCTTCATACATTTTTGCACAAAGCTATTATGTGTAGAGATTCCTTGAATCTACTGGGTGAACACTCAGACCAACATTGTGCTAATTGATACCAGTTATCAAAGCTGGCACTCAATGGAGCTATTGGTTGGTGTGTGGTCCTTTGGCAATCTCAGGTAATGCAGGCTCCCAGTGCGATGCCATATATAGACAAGAGTTTTGCAGAACAGATTCAGGAAACCTAGTCAGTAAAGGCCATACCTGTTCCAAGTCTTGGATTCCAATGGAATAATTGCTTGCAGTTTCTATGCCAGCCATAACATTATGAATGTGTGATCCTGCTCCAAGCATAATATCGCCCAAACAAGGCTGCTTTCAAAGCATTTCATGACCTTAAATGCTATCAGTGGATGTAAACAGCTTCATCAAATTTTAAGCAAATCACTCCCATATTAATGGAATTCTGTGCCTCCATATATCACTGTCAGTGCTCCCATCACTAATATTGCACTTCCAGAAATCAAGAATTGACTAAATATGTATTAATTTTGATTTCCATTAATAGCACAGTGGGTAAATGGACCACCCGGTGTGTTGCTGAGCTGCACAGGTGGTTAAGATGCTGGGCCTGTGCAGTTTACTGTTGATGCAAAGGGGCTTTTCCATTTGCAGGTCAGGGAGCAGTTGTTGCTGTTCCTGACTGCCACCTAGAGGCACACCCTGAAAGTGCAGCTGCACAAAAAAGTCGGAAGCACGCAGACTGATAATTAAGTGGGCAGTTAAGCCCATTAACGGCACAATTGTGTGATTTTTTTTGTAGCCCGTCCAACCTTATGGTTGGCGGATTGGTGAATTGGTCAGGCGGGCTTTACATTTTTCATGAAACCTCAGCCAAGGGTGGGATGAAATTTCCGTTAGGAAATTAAATAAAAAGAAATATCTGTGGACAGCATTTTTATGAGGTATGTTTTCAGGTGCTTGATTGTGATACATGGAGATTTTTTGCAGCTTTTTATTGCTTCATTTCATTATTAGCAGGTCTGCAACTCCCTGGGGCAGCCGTCTGCCTTCAGGGAGCTGTCTCGAAGCGCTCACCCACGCCTGCGGTGACATCATCGTGCCCCCTGGCAGCACTGAGCTTTTCAGCAGATGTTTCATAGCAGGGAGCCGATCGCGGTCGGGGGCTCATTTCCCGGCCGTTCCCGGGCCCGCCAATCACGCGCGCCCAACGCTGGCAGGATTCAGGTTTTGATTTGCCTTCGTTGTGGCCTTATTAATCTGTCACTAATTTTAGAGATTTGTGTATTTGTACTCCAAGATCCCTCTGCTTCTCTAACCCATCGAGACTCTTATTTTTCAAGTAATATGTGACCTCCTTGGGTTTCTTTCCAAAATGGAATACCTCACATCTTTGTATTGAAATTTGTTTGCCAAGTATATGCCCATTCCACAAGTTTATTTATGTCTTCTCATAATTTTGGGGGATTCCTTCTCAGTCTCACTATCCTCCCCAATTTGGTGTCATCTGTAAATTTATAAATTTAATAAGCATGATTTAAAACTAATGATAGTGGCAAATATTCATCTGTAAGCATAATTTTTCCAACCTATTTTCACCCTGAGAGCAATCAATTTTATGTACATTTTGTGAATTTGTGCATGGGCCCTCTCCTTCAGTCAGTGCCTGTTCAATCCTCCCTATTTGCATCTGCTGAAGTGACAGTGGCAATGGCATTATGTGCATCCTGTGAAATGATGTCGCCGCGTCCTCTTAAAGTGTCAGCCTTGCCTACATAGGCCACTCTTTAGTGCCTGGATCAAATGGCTGGGTGTTCAAATCCACAGACCTGAATGCGTAAACCAGGTGGACACTCCAGTGCTGCACTGTCAGAGGTGCTGTCTTTCAGATGAGGTGTTTAGTGAGTCCTGTCTGCCCTCTCAAGTGGATGCAAAAGATCCCGCTGCACCATTTTGAAGGAAAGCAGGGGAGTTCTCCCTGATATCCTGACCAACATTTCACCCAGCATCACCCTAAAACACAGACTGTCTGCTTATTAATATATTGCTATTTATGGGACCTTGCTGGGCACATATAGGCTGCCACGTTTCCCAACATTTGAACATTGACTATACTTTTAAACTACTTAATTGCTTGGAAAGCACTTTGGGATGTTTTAAGGTCATGAGAAGTGCTATATGAATGCGAGTTCATTCCTTCCTTTAACAACTGTGAAGAGGAGACAGGAGTTTGGCACCACCAAAGACCACATCAGAAATCTCACTGTGTCCTGACTGCCAACAACACAATGGGATTGTTGCCATCATAATATGAAGCATACCACAGTATTATTATAATTCCACATGTTTAAACATCAACCCCATTATGGGTTTGTATCTATTTTACTAGGCAATCTGTTTCTTTTGCAACAATTATATGTCAAATTGAAATCAAATTGATGAGCAACTGAGAGCCAAAACTTCCACTCAAAGTGAGATTGGCACTGTGTCAATCACAGACAAAGCCATCTCTGATCACTCCTACACACATGTTGCTCTTCTCACCGACCCTCTCCAACCCTTCTTCCTTCCGTTTCTGCCCCTGGAAAATATCTCTCCCCATTTTGCGTCTGCACTTTCAAAATCCCAACTTTTAGCCTTTGGCTTTTGCAGCCACTGATCTGTTCAATCACACCCTCACTTCCACTTTATACCATAGTTCCCATTAAAATCATTACTCTTTCTCACCCTGTTCCAACTGGTAGGGCCCTCATCTCCACTCCCTTAAGTCCAAGGGTGCAAATTTTAACAGGTATGGTGAATAACTGGTGACTGCCCTTGACATCAAGGTAGTACTTAGCTGACTTTGTCATCAAGGAGCCCCATAAAATTGAAGTCAATGGGAATCAGGGGCAATACTCTTCACTGACTGTAGTCATACTTAGCTCAATGGAAGATGTTGTGATTGATGGAAGACAATTGTTTCAGCTCCAGGACATCAGTGCAGGGCTTCCTCAGGGTAGTGTCCTAGGCCCAAACATCTTCTACTGCTTCATCGATGACCTTCCCTCCATTATAAGGTCAGAAGTAGGGATGTTTGCTGATGATTGCACAATGTTTATTTGCAACTCCTCACAAAACGAAACAGCCTCAGCCTGCATGCAGCAAGGCCTCGTTAAACGCAAGCAATCGGCAGGACCGGAAGCGGACTGGAAACGGTCCCCCGACCGCGATCAGCCTCCGTCTGCGATTTCACGCTGGCTGGCCTATAACCAGCCAGCCAGCTTGAAACGTGCCCTAAAAAAGGCTCAGCGCTGCCGGTTGGGAGTGGTAAGAGGGAAGGTGTTGCCGTCACTGCGGGTGCTGGTGAGCACCTCCACTGAGCTTCCTAAAGGCAGACAGATGCCTCAAAGAGCTGCAGACCTCCACAGAATAAAAGAAAACACAAAAATGCTGCAAAATATGCCCATGCAGCACTATCAAGGGCCTGAAAACATGCCTCATGAAAAAAATCCCCAGATATTTCCTTTCATTTTTTATCTTCATGGAGATTTCATCCCGCACTTGGATGAGGTTTCATCAAAAACATAAAGACCGCCTGGCCGATTGGCCCATTCGCCAACCGTAAGGTTGGATGAGCCATGAAAAATCGTTTACAATTGCGCCGTTAATTAGCTTAATGCCCACTTAACTGTCTTCAGGTGCTCTTCTGACTGCTGCACATGCCCAGGGGCAAAATATCATGCGATTGTGCAATGATATTGGGATACCCACCCAAAGTCAACTCGCGCAACTTTATGTCCGTTTGGGTCAGGCACGCACCCGCCTGTGGAAAGTAAAATTTTGTCCCTGGACAATATTCAGGCTTGAGCTGAAAAGTGGCAACATTCATGCCACACAAGTGCCAGGCAATGACCACCTCCAACAAGAGAGAATCTAACCATCTCGCCTTGATATTCAATGGCATTACCATTGTTGAATCCCCCATTATCAACATCCTAGGGATTATCATTGGCCAGAAACTTAACTGGAACAACCTCATAGATACAGTGACTACAATACCAGGTCAGAAGCTGCGAATTCTGTGGAGAGTAACTCACCTGCTGGCCCCTCAAAGCCTGTCCCCAATCAACAAGGCACAAGTCAGGAGTGTGATGGAATACGCTCCACTTGCCTGGTTGAATGCAGCTCCTACAACATTCAAGAAGCTTGACATCATCCAGGACATAGCAGAGTAGCTGATTGGCACCTCATCCACCACCTTCAACATTCACTCCCTCCTCCACTGGCATATTGTGGCAGCAGTGTTTACCATCTACAAGATGCACTGCAGCAACTCACCAAGACTCCTTTGACAGTACCTTCCAACCTGCGACATCTACCACCTAGAAGGTCAAGAGCAGCAGGTGCCTGGGAACACCATCACCTGAAAGTTTCCCTCTGGGTTACAAAACATCCCAACTTGGAATTATATTGCTGTTCCTTCACTGTTGCTGGATCAAAACCCTGGAATTTAGGAAGAGGTGATGGTGTAGTGGTGTTGTTGCTGAACTAATAATCCAGAGACTCTGGCGACCTGGGTTCAAATCCCACCAAGACAGAATGTCAAATTTGAATTCAACAAAAATCTGGAATTAAAAAAGTCTGATGATGACCATGAAGCCATTGTCGATTGTTGTAAAAGCCACTTAGTTGTATCTAACTGGTACAAAGCCTAAAAGGAATGAACCTTCCAACCTGGCATCGACCGAGGTACCGGAAACGACAGCGGCAAACTCAGCCCTGCCGACTCTGCAAAGTCCTCCTTACTAACACCTGAGCCATTTGTGCCAAAATTGGGAGATCTATCTCACAGACTAGTCAAGCGACAGCCTGACATAGTCATCCTCACGGAATCATATCTTACAGCCTATGTCCCAGACACCACCATTACCATCCCTGGGTATGTCCTGTCCCACTGGCAGTACAGACCCAGCAGAGGTGGCGGCAGCACAGTGGTATACAGTCAGGAGGGAGTTGCCCTGAGAGTCCTCAACATTGCCCGATGAAGTCTCATGGCATCAGGTCAAACATGGGCAAGGAAACCTGCTGATTACCACGTACTGCCCTCCCTCGGCTGATGAATCAGTGCTCCTCCATGTTGAACACCATGTGGAGCTTGGCAAGGGCACAGAAGGTACTCTGGGTGGAGGACTTCAATGTCCATCGCCAAGAGTGGCTCGGTAGCACCATTACTGACTGAGCTGGCCAAGCCCTAAATGACATAGCTGCTAGGCTGGGTCTGCGGCAGGTGGTGAGGGAACCAACAAGAGGGAAAAACATAATTGACCTCATTGTCACCAACCTGCCTGCCATAGATCCATCTGTCCATGACAGTATCAGTAGGAATGATCACCACACAGTCCTTGTGGAGATAAAGCCCCACCTTCACATTGAGTATACCCTCCATCGTGTTGTGTGGCACTACCACTGTGCTAAATGGGATAGATTTCAAACAGATCTAGCAACTCAAGACTGGGCAAGCATGAGGCATTGTGGGCCATCAGCAGCAGAATTGCACTCAAACACAATCTGTTACCTCATGGTCCGGCATATCCCCCACTCTACCATTATCATCAAGCCAGGGGATCAACCCTGATTCAATGAAGAGTACAGGAGGGCATGCCAGGAGCAGCACCAGGCATATCTAAAAATGAGCTGTCAACCTGGTGAAGCTATAACACACGACTAATTGCATGCCAAACAGCATAAGCAGCAAGTGATAGATAGAGCTAAGCGATCCCACAACCAACAGATCAGATCTAAGTTCTGCAGTCCTGCCACATCCAGTCATGAATAGTGATGGATAATTAAACAACTCACTGGGGGAGGAGGCTCCACAAATATCTTCAATAATGGGGGAGCCTAGCACATCAGTGCAAAAGATAAGGCTGAAGCATTTGCTATAATCTTCAGCCAGGGGTGCCGAGTGGATGATTCATCTCAGCCTTCTCCGGAGGTCCCCAGCATCACAGATGCCAGTCTTCAGCCAATTCAATTCACTCCACGCGATATCCAGAAATGGCCGAAGGCACTGGATACTGCAAAGGCAATGGGCTCTGACAATATTCCGGCAACAGTACTGAAGACTTGTTCTCCAGAACTTGCTGCGCCCCTAACCAAACTGTTCCAGCACAGCTACAACACTGGCATCTGTCCACCATCTGCAAGGTATATGTCAGGAGTGTGATGGAATACTCCCCACTTGCCTGGATGAGTGCAGTTCCCACAACACTCGAAGCTTGATACCATCCAGACCAAAGCAACCCACTTGATTGGCACCACATCCACAAATATTCACTCCCTCTACCATCAACGCACAGTAGCAGCAGTGTTTACCATCTACAAGGTGCACTGCAGGAACTCACCAAGGCTTCTTAGATAGCACCTTCCAAACACACAACCACTAGAAGAACAAGGGCAGCAAGTAGATGGGAACACCACCACCTGGAATGTCCCCTCAAAGTCACTCACCATCCTGACTTGGAAACATATCGCCATCCTTTCACTGTTGCTGGGTCAAAATCTTGGAACTCCCTTCCTAACAGCACTGTGGGTGTACCTACACCGCATGGACTGCAGCGGTTCAAGAAGGCAGCTCACCACCACCTTCTCAAGGGCACCTAAGGATGGGCAATAAATGCTGGCCCAGCCAGCAAGGCCCCTGTGAATAAATTTTTTAAAAATTACCTCCCCAACAGCACTGCAGGTGTATCTACACCACATGGACTGCAGCTGTGCATGAAGGTGGCCCACCACCAACTGCTAGCCTTCTGAAGTACAATTAGGGAAGGGCAATAAATGCTGGCCTTGTCAGCGACACCCACATCCCAAAGATGAATAAAAAAAGCCACCCACTCCAACATCTAGAAACTTTTGTGTTCCCAGGAATCTTGAAAAATGCCAATCCAGGTATGTCCATACTTTTGATGATCTTGTCTTGAAGGTAGTTAATGGTCCTACTGAATTTAAGTCAGTTCATTTCTTATATACACCATATATATAATATATGTATATAATAGATATAGATATGTATCCGTATATATATCTTCATATTCATTACATTTACCAAATGTTGGTATCGCATATCGCCCTGTATCCTATTGATACAGAATCGCAGAAACACACAGTGCAGAAGAGGCCGTTCGGCCCATCAAGTCTGCACCGAGACGTGAGAAACACCTGACTTACCTACCTAATCCCATTTACCAGCACTTGGCCCAAAGCCTTGAATGTTATGATGTGCCAAGTGCTCATCCAGGTACTTTTTAAAGGATGTGAGGCAACCCACCTCCATCACCCTCCCAGGCAATGCATTCCAGACTGTCACCACCCTCTGGGTAAAAAAGTTTTCCCTAAACCTCCTGCCCCTCATCTTGAACTTATGTCCCCTTGAGACTGACCCTTCAACTAAGGGGAACAGCTGCTCCCTATCCACCCTGTCCATGCCCTTCATATTCTTGTACACCTCGATTAGGTGACTCCTCAGTCTTCTCTGCTCCAATGAAAACAACCCAAGTCTATTCAACCCCTCTTCATAACTGTTGTTTAGTTTACAGCTTTATGCCCTGTCATGTACATCCCTGATGCCTTATCTACTCCAATCTTTATGCCAAAGGAAATGTTACCTCACACTGCTGTGCTAAACACCTTTTTCTTTTTGGTGTATTTCACCTCAAGAACTTTTAGCTCAATAATTTCAAATAACTTATTCTATTTAGTAATCTATATAAGCACCCATCCTTAAAGGATACAAATCGTTCAGCCCTGAAATTCACCCTTCTCCAAAAATACCAGTGTCATTGTGATCGAAGAGTAGGATTTATGAGCACACAGCTTTAACCAATTTTGCTTACATTAGCTGTTCAATCTTAGTCTGCATAAAATTAATGTAAAAACATACCAATCATCCTACAGGATATACCAGAGGGAGTGATGGTGAGAGACAGAGTATCAGGGGAGTGTCTGAAAGGAAGCGGCAGGTGGGTGTGGTCTCACAGGGTGAGTGGCACACAGGGGAGGCACTGTTTTTTCAACCAAGTCTATTTTATCACCAAATTTCAGAAAAATTGCACAATAAATTCTATTTGGACACAATAGCAAATAAGTTGTGAACCTTTCACTAATTAAAATAAAAACTAACCCATAAACGTATGCCTCTTTCCACTCTTAACTGAAATGGAATGTAGCTCCACAAGATTTTCTCAGTCGGGTGTTTCTGACCATGGAGGATGCCAGCTGTGCAAAACCAGCCTAGGGTTGAACCTTGGAGGTGTTGAAGGTGGTTTGGAGTTTCATTCAGAGCCAACTTTTGGGATTTAATCAGTTAGTGATTTACTACTCTCACTGTATTTCTTAATGTATGTGATTTACAGGGTTAGAAGGACAGAGGGAGAATGCTGAACTCTCTGTTCCAGCTCTTTATAACCCATACACCAGACAAATTAGTGTTAATTGAAGGGTGAAATGTGGGGGACACCAGTAGAACCCACTGCACTTCTTTCTTCAAAAACACCTTGGGATCTTTTATGTTACATTGCAAATTGAGGAAATCGTTAATAAGAACATGGATGCCAGCAAATCTGATTGTGTTTGACAACCTTTCAGGGAATATTTGGACATGACTTTTGTTCAGGACACTCCTTCAAAATGAACAGAGTGGTTGACTGTAGGTCAGAGGTGGTTTGCTGAAGGAAGTCTGGAGCTGCATAGTATTTCTCTCCTCCCTCGCTTTGCATGTACCTGTGTTCTAGTTCCATTCTGCAAAAGCACTATACAAAGCTCATACTCTGTGCATGAGGGTCTACAAAGGGTTAAAGAAAAATAACAAGAAGAACACATGGGTGACAGCTGTGGGATCCTGATCTGTTTCGCACAGTCCAGGATGCCAACTGACTACAACATTCATCGAGTGTGGCATCATGGTGACTTGTAACACATTAACCAGATTCAGCAGTGCTGTCTGCCACTTTTCTGTTTTCCCTGAATGCTGTGTCTGATTTGGGTTGGGTTCTTCCAAGGCTTCTTGAATGAATTAGCCATCAGAGCATCCAATTTGCTTCTGCCGTACATTCCTATTTTCCTGTGGTTGGCCTTAGATATTTGCTAACTGCTTTCAGCTGACTGCCCCACATCCTGCTTATTGTTAGGGTAACTGTTACAATAGAGATAGTGTCCCAATAGTTTTATTCAAACTTCATGTGGGATGGGTGGTGTGGAAAGGATGGGAAGTTTGTGTCCTTCAAGGTGTGGTCATTGGGAACTGAAATTATTTATTTTAGAATATAAGAGTCTTAGAATGATGAATTATATAGAAGAAGGCCAATAGGCCCATTGAGCCTATACCAGCTCTCTTGTAGAGATCCTCCTTTTCCTTCAGGTATTATGCCCTAAGAGGGCATTGGCAACCACGGACTTCCATTGGATTGGTGCATGATTATGCTTGGTAGAGTACTGCAGTGGTTTGCCATTGTCTTCGACAGTATGGCTGACCTGGAAACTCTCCTGCTCTTGTGACCTGCTGACAGGTCTTCGTCCAGAGTGGGGATAGAGGACTTTGCAGCGGGCCTCCAATATATCCAGTAAGTGCCTGAGGGAGGCATTGCTAAATCTGGGGGTAGCTCCCTTTGGCAGCATCAGTTCCCAGCAGCTTCCTATCCTTTGAAGAGTGCTAGCTGTTTGCAGGGGGCAACCTTTAAATATGGCGCCAGGTTTACTGAAGTCCTGAGGTGACGGTGGGATGGCTATATGAGGGGATTCCCCAACAGCAACTTGGCATGTTTCCAGGCTGGTAATCAATCTAGTTGGCCATATCGTAAACACACCTTCCATGGCCATCAAGTCCTGAAGTGGGACCTAAACCTGGACCTTCTGGCCCAGAGATAGGGACACTATCACTGCGCCACAAGACTTTATGTAGCACTACTATATTCAAATAGTCCCAACAGCCCGTGCTCTTTCCATATAAAAACGTGGTTTTTATCCTTAAAATATTTATCCAATTCCCTTTTGAAAATTACCATTGAATCTACTTTAGCCACTTTCAGTCAGTACGCTTCGGGTTATAACAATGCGCAGAGTGAATTTTTTCACCCCTGATTCTTTTGTCAATCATCTTAAATCTGCTTCCTACCATTTCTTCTGCCACTAGAAACAGTTTCTCCTAAATTAACACTAACAATACCGTTCATTACTTTGAACACCTCTATCAAATCTCCTCTCATCCTTCTCTGCTCCAAGAACAACCCCAGCTTCTCCAGTCCCTCCACATAACTGAAGTCCCTCATTCCTGGTACCATTCTAATAAGTCTCTCCTGCACCCTTCCTAAAGCCGTCGCATCCTGCCTGAAGTGTGGTGTCCAGAATCCTCCAGGTGAGGCTAAACCAGTGAAATATAAACATTTAACATAACTTCCTTGCTTTTTTACTCTATTCCTCCACTGTTAAAGCCTAGGGTCCCATATATTTTTTAGACAGACTTCTCAAATTGTCCTGCCATCATAGTGATTTGTTTACAGGCACTGCCAGCTCTCTCTGTTAATGCAGCCTTTTAAAATTGTATCATTTGGTTCATATTACTTACCCTCATTCTTCCTACCAAATATATCACCTTACCCTTCTCTGCATTAAATTTGATCTGCCATATGCCTGCCCATTTTACCAGCCTGGCTATGCCCCCCTGAAGTCTGTAACTATCGTCATTATTGTTTACTACATTTCCTAGGGTGGAATTGTCCCAGGTTTGCACTAAGTGCAGTAGCAGGCGGGTAAAAGGATGTTACCCGCTGGCCACAATGGCGGCTTCTCATGCTGTATTGTCCCAATCCTGCCTCCTTAATCATGCATTCCCAGGAAACACTCATTTAGCCGCCCTGCCATCACCTCAGGACTACAGTAAACCGGGCGCCATATTTAAAGGTTGCCCCCTGCAAACAGCTAGCACTCTTCAAAGGATAGGAAGCTGCTGGAAACTGATGCTGCCAAAGGGAGGAAACATGCTGCCCCCAGATTTGGCAATGCCTCCTTTGAGTGCTTACTGGATACATTGGAGGCCCGCTGTAAAGTCCTCTATCCCCGCTCTGGACAAAGAGCAGCAAACAAGGTCACCAAAGCAGCATGGGAGGTGATGGCAGCAGTGCTCAGAGACAATGCCCTACTAAAGAGGATAGCTACCCAGTGCCACTACAGGATGAATGGTCTTATCTGTTCCGCCAGGGTAAGTCGCTCTTCTCATCACTCTTAACTCACACACACACAAACCCATCATACATCCACAGAGATCTCACACCTCTTGACCCTGGTCGAGCAGAACGTGGAGATGTGTGCACATCTGCACTCCATTGTAGCCATAGGCGAGTTCCTGCAGTGGCAACGCAAAAGGGAAACGGGGCGCCTCAACGTCCCTCTAGATGCTCCTTCCGCTTAAGGAATCAGGCTAGAGCCCTCAGACACCCGAAAGGAGGAGGAGTGGCAGCTCCTGAGTGGAATTCCACTCAGGAATCTCGGAGGCTGTCCTCTCCCTCTGAGTCCCCTTTGCCTGTGACCCCCCTCTACCTCATCTTCTGTCACTGCAGAGGAAGCAGCTGGCCCATAGGAGGACAGCCAAAGCAAGCTGGGGACAAGTGTGAGGCCATCTAAAATGAGTTCCAATTGCATGTGTGTACATGCACCGAACAAGGTAAAGGAGGTTCATGAGCAACAAGCACAAGTAGCCATGTGGGACTATAGTGGCAATAACAGTTACCCCCGTACTCCCTCCCCACCTCTCCCAACCTCACACCACCCCTCCCCCTCACCCCGGACAACCCTCCAGGGTGCCATTGCTGTCGGTCTCCCGCATCTTCTGCTCTTTGGATGTCAACGATGTGAACAAGGTCCTGACAGCAAATCCTAACTTCTGCATGTCACCGCTGTCAAGACATGTTCTGTATTGGCATGTTTTCCCGCCGACATGGGCGGCCAATATGACGTGGGGGCAAGCAGGGCTTATAATGTTATTCAGATATATGAAAATGAAGTTCCCGATGAGCGGCAGCCTGCTAATGACAGGTGGGGCGAACAATTGTATACTGGTTTCACCACCGTGTGAAACCAATTTATGGCCTTCCCGCCATTTTATCCATTCATGCCCGCCATGATACCCGAAGCCATTGGGCACGGAAAATTCCACCCCTACCTTTGTTTTCTCCCTGGAGGAGTAAAGTGGGATTCCGGCCAGGAGTGCATTGGAATAGTCAAGGCTAGAGGTCACAAAGACCCAGGTGTGGGTTGCAGCAGCAGAGACTTAGTCGGACGATGTGACTGAGGTAAAAATAGGCGGTCTTAGTGATGATGCAGATATGTGGGTGGAAGCTCATCTTGGGGGTCAAATATGACTCCAAGGTTTCAAAAAGTTTGGTTCAGACAGTTGCAAAGGAGAGAGTTGAAGTCTGTGGCTAGGAAACAGTTTGTATTGGGGTCCAAAAACAATTTAATCAAACAACTTGAGATAGTGGAGGAGTCGAGAGAGGTATTGGTGAGGTAGGGGTGGGCGTCATGAGCATGCATGATGCTGTATTTTCAGAAGACATGATCGATGGGCAGCATATAGGAAGGTGGCCAGGTTTCGATCCTTGGAGGACGCTAGAGATAAAAGTGCAAGAATGGGAAGAGAAGCTATTGTAGGTCATTCTCTGGCTATGATTAGATAGATAAGAATGGAACCAGGCAGGCACAGTTCCACCCTGGTGGAGGAGGTTGGTGTGGTCGACCATGCCAAAGGCTGCAGATAGGTCCAGAAAGATGAGTAGAGATAGTTTACTTTTGTTCCAATCACATAGCCATAAATATTAAGTTCAAAATCATCCCCTTCTTTGAGTAATATATCTGTTATTGCCACTATAGTCCCACGTGGCTACTTGTGCCTGTTGCTCACCAACCTTCTTTACCATGCTCAGTGCATGTACACACATGCAACTGGAACCCATTTTAGACAGTCTTACACTTGTCCCCTGTCTCACCCCTTCCATTTCTGAATGGTGCTTTGCTCTAATGCTATTTGTCACCCCAGACCATTGTTTCTTCTCTCAAATGTTTCATCCTGATGTCCATCTCCCAGACAAATTTATTTAAGCTTTCCCCGCAGCAGTAGTTAACTGTCCCATGAGGTCATTGGTCCCAGCTCTAGTGAGGCCTGACCTGTCCACTTTGAACAGGTCCCTTCTGCCTAAGAACTGGTCTGAGTGCCCCTGGTATCTATAGTCCTAGCTGCCCTATGTGCCCAGCTGCACGCTACACTGTCCTATCTTACAATTCCTGTTGTCACCATTATAAGGCATAGGGAATAATCCAGAGGTTACTACATTTCAGAGTCATACAGACTCGAAACGTTAACTCTGTCTTTCTCTGCACAGATGCTGTCAGACCCGCTAAGTTTTTCCAGCAATTTTTGTTTCAGATTTCCAGCATCCGCAGTATTTTGCTTTTATGTTACTATATTTGAGATCCTCTTCTTTAATTTCTTCCTGAACTCCTGGAACTCTGGCTGTAGGACCTCAACCTTTTTCCTTCCTATGTCATTGGTTATCATGAGTTCAGGCCATTTCCCTCCCCCACCCCTCCAGCCCCTTACAATGTCCTGTGCCCTCTCAGTGATGTCCTTATGCTTACCACCACGGAGGCAACACACTGTGTGGGACTCAGGTTGTGAGTTACAGAAATGCCTACATATCCCGTTGAATATCAAAACCCCATGACTGATCTTTTCTACACTTCTTTCTGCTTCCTCTGCAGTGATGTGTCCCATGGTGCCATGAACATGCTTCAGATTTTAGTCCCAAGGTCTTGTCATTCTCACCAGTGGTCAGCACCAACAACCAGTTTGAGGCTGCCACACTTGTGATGAATTCCTGCACTGCCTGATCTTGGTACCCTGATGGACAGCCACTCACTTACTATTCTCCTGAACTCTCTGTAGCTGCGTGGTGACTCTTGGAATGTGCAGTCAGGAAATTCTCAGCCTCTCACAAGTCCTGCAGTGATCCCAGCTGCTCCTCACGTTCAGAAACCCTGAGCTTGTGTTCAAACAGCTGGAGACACTGCGCACTTTCTTAATACTTATGGTCAATTTCTCCTCTGGTGAATACTATGCTAAACCCCCTCTTGAAGCCTAAGGCTTCAGCAATGTGCCTTAAACTCATTCAGACAGGGACAGCATCTTCACGCAGAGATTTCTCACATTATGCACCTTCATCACCTCTCACAATAAGTCATCCAATTAATTTCACATTTTTGAAATCATTGCATTGTAGGTCGGGTCCGCTCAGGCCCCAGCCAAAGGCCCATAGTTGTCAAGAGTGGAGAATGCCCAAGGCCATTATTTATCCTCTCTTGAACACAAGCATTACAACGGACAATTGTTTAAAAATTATTTTATGGAATGCTGGTGTCGTAGCTAGGACAGGATTTATTGCCCATCCCTTGAGAAGGTGGTGGTGAGCTGCCTTCTTCAACCGCTGCAGTCCATGTGGTGTTAGGAAGGGAATTCCAGGAGTTTGAACCAGCGACAGTGAAGGAATGGTGATATATTTCCCAGTCAGGATGGTGAGTGGCTTGGAGGGGAACTTCCAGGTGGTGGTGTTCCCATCTATCTGCTGCCCTTGTCCTTCTAGGTGGTAGAGGTCATGGGTTTGGAAGGTGCTGTTGAAGGAGCCTTGGTGAATTCCTGCAGTGCATCTTTTAGATGGTACACACTGCTGCCACTGTGCATCAGTGGTGGAGGGAGTGAAAGTATAAGTTGGTGGATGGGGTGCCAATCAAGTGAACTACTTTGTCCTGGATCATGTCATGCTTCTTGAGTGTTGTCATCTAGGCAAGTTGAAACTGTCTTCCAATTGGCTGTAACTGCTGATATTCTCTCACACCACAATAGCAGTGCTACCAAAATAAACTTGTTGATGCTCATGCTTTGTGTCGTTATCTCTCAGTAATGGCTCTGAAAAATTACATTTCAGTTGCATTGCTGCCTACAGCCACCTCACTGAGAGAAGCCACTAAGGTGTAAATGGACACCCTGAGAAGATTCCCTCTGTTGCAAAAACTTTCTTTACCAAAACATTTACATCTTATGGCACCAGAGGAAATCTCCCTGTGCTTTGGTGATTTGATAGGGAGTCAGGGTGACGGGGGTGGGGGTCGTGGTGACAGTAGATTTAATCTCCATTTAACTTACGCTGGGGTCAAATTTATTAAGCTCTCTTCAATGAATAGGAAAATACTTCACTGTCTCTGGCCGGTTCTCTCTCAAATTGCTGAGATATTTTTTGTTGAAGCTTTTCACCTTGCACTCATCAGGACAATTCACAAGAAAATGCCGGAGGAAACAACAAATTTATATTGTTTGGTTGGCAAGTGGACTCTGATTGGTAGAGGCGTTGCCATGGACAGTGCACTAATTGGTGAGTGATTGACATTGGCATTTTCTTGTGAATTGTCCTGATGAGATAAAGATGAAAAGCTTCGACAAAAAATCTCTCTTTTTTACAGCAATGCTCACTCTGCATTACCAACCAGCTATCTCTTACAAATGTCATTTCAGGTTCTTTAATTTGAGAGGCAAACATTGAAAGTAAAAGCCATACAAGATAGAGAAGGAAAAGATGGAGGCACAAGGTAGGAGATAAAAGATGGAGATTGTGCGAGGAAGTGATAGGCAAACACAGAGATACAAAAACTTACTGCAAAAGAACATGTAGATATCTTAAAGACAGTGGACTAGATCTAAATTTTGTGAGAGTGTAAAACAGGTAATAGCGAGTCAGCAGGCAGCTCTATTTCTTTCAATGCCTTCAATGGAAATAAGAATTGGGAGAGAGGTATGACAGGCTGCCGATAGCTTAGGCTTAAATTCAAAATCTACCCCAGAGAGAAAAAAATTATGGAAGACAACAGAAAGACAGAGTAAGAAATGGAGAAGCAAAGAGAGATACACAATTAAAAATAAATCCTCAAGGCCATGGATGATCAACACAAATGCTTGTATGAATACTACCTATGGGCAATATTTACTAATACTTCTCCTTCCTGAATAGTTAACACAATCATTTGTGAACTTTTTTAAACACAGGTTAGCATTGCATTAAAATAAAACTAGAAATCCAGAGGTACGATGTTTAAATGCTCATCTGAGGATAATGCCAGTTAGTAAACATACCAGGTCTTTCTATGATTAAGATCGATAGTAGACTCGCTGTTGAAGTTTCTGACAGTTACTAGGATAAATGTGAAAACATGGACGAACCCATTTCTGATTCACCATTATACCTCTCAGCTTGTGGGCCAGGAGGAATCAGAGTGTTTCCCATTGACCCGCAGAGCTGCCTTGCTAACCTACACAGTGATCAGTAAACCCCTGCAATCTGCTCTGCAATCTCCTCTCCATCCCACCACCATGTTCAATCTCCTCTCTGGATCCCCTCAACCTGTGCAATCGTCTCACCTTCTCTGCGCCCCTCCCCAGCTACTGATGCCTTCTTTTCCTCCTACCTCTCTGTCCATTCCTCCACTAAAACCTGGTGATTTTCTCCACCCCGACCCATTCTCTCAGGATCCTCCGCCGCCCCATATTGATGCCCCCCAGCAGCTGATTTATCATTCTCTCCTCGATGCTCCATGCCTGCAGCTTGGTGCTCATGCTTACTCTGCCCAGAGCTGGCTAGCCGGCCTGTCACTCTGGCTGGCTGCGGCCTGGTAACGGTCCAGAACACTAAACTCGGACAATCCTCCCTACCTGCCTCCCCAGAAATATGGGGGCAAAGTGCCCTCGCCCCCCATTATGCTGAGTTCTCAGTCTCATTCCTATCACTGACTGGAGGCACCAAGCATAGGGAGAGAATGAAAATCAAGTTCCGAACATTGTTGAGTAAAATAAAAACGCATTGAGAAAAGCGATTAGAAGATTCAATTTTATTTCAAAGCTGAGATGCAAGACATTGCCATTATTAATAACACGGTCAATACACAAACTAAATATATACACATCTCAATGAAAACAAACAAATGTACAGAAAAAAACAAATAAAATTAAATAATACCAAAGAAAGCATTTAATACCTTCGGAACCATCTTCCCATTATGTAGAACAATGTGAACGCTTTTCACACTATCTTACATAAATGCTGCCCAGGTAACATCTGACTTAAATAGCTTTACATTTACACTTTGTAAATGAGGTCATATAATAAGCTGAAGCTGTTCACTGCATAGGTTAAACGGCCTCTGATTTATGACCAAATCTAACCTTCTGAAGAATATGATAACATTTTTGTAACCTGGTTACAATTGTCAGGTTTATTAAACCATGAACTTAAAAAATAAAGAGCCCAGGGCCTACAGAATTTTTTTTTAAATTTACTAAGTTGGAAATCCTCAATGCAATTGTAACCTGATAGAAGCATTGTGCGTTTTAGGAAAAGGTGGAAAGTTAATGAGAAATAAATGTTAATGGACTGCCAAGGCTTCTTTGACAGCACCTTGCAAACCTTTGACCTGCATCATCTAGAACAAGAGCAGCAGGTGCATAAGGACACCACCACCTCTGTGTTACCTTGTTATCTTACAAGTCACACACCATCCTGACTTGGACATATAATGCTGTTCCTTCATTATTGCTGAAATCAAAATGTTGGAACGCTCCCTAACAGCACTGTGGGAGTGCCTACACCAGATGCACTACTGCTGTTCAAGAAGGCTGCTCACAACCACCTTCTCAATTAGGGATGGGCAATAAATGCTGGATTTGCCAGTAATGCCCATATCCCTGAATGGATAAGAAAAACAAGTTAACTATGCTTCAAATAACCCACCACTCCCGAATATTACTTTGTCAGTGCCTCAACCCCTAACTTCAGACTTATGGGAAACTACGTGTTGATCTATTTCTGGTCATTTGGAGTTCTGTTGAGTCTAACCCCAAATTCATTTCGTGTGGCATCCTTACTGTTGTAGGCGCAAACATGGAGAGGATGTGTCCCTGTCCCTCACCAATTTTTGATGTGTTCTGTCCCACTCTGCAAATTCTACAATTTCCTACAGACCCCTCCCCCATCCCAATTCTTTATACCTGACCATGTCTCTGCTTACAGTCATTGGATTCCTTTGATCTGGCATGGGTTTCAGATTATAGAGATGGGCAATGGATGCTGGGCTTGCTAGCACTGCCCATATCCAGAGAATGAATTCAAAAGAGATCACAACTCAAATTCCAGGGTGAACATAAGAACACAAGGAGCAGGAGTAGGCAATTCAGCCCCTCAAGCCTGCCCCGCCATTCATTACGATCATTACGATCTCATTTCGGCCTCAACTCCAATTTCCCGTCCTCTCCCTTTCTCAATTCTCCCTCGACCTTTCAACCCATTACTAATTAAAAATCTGTATCTCCACCTTAAATTTATTCAGCGTCCCGGCATCCACTGCACTCTGAGGTAGTGAATTCCACAGATTCACGACCCTTTGAGAAAAGTAATTCCTCCTCATCTCTGATTTCAATCTACCAGCCCTTAGCCTAAAACTACGGCTAGTCAGTGAAAAGTCAGTGTTTTAATTGACATGGCCAACATACCTCTCAGCCTAAGGATACTCTTAGGCTTATTTACAATGGTTTTATACTTTGTGGGAAACTTTCTTTCCAGTCACTCTGCCAATTGTTAATAATGCATGTTAGGATGTGTGGCATAGATGTCAGTAATTATGTGGTATCAATTTCTGCACGTAATTAGAATATAGAAAATACACATGTGCACAAGAAAACATGATCAAAAGGATGAAATTACTGACCATTCTTGCATTTTCACTTTCTTACCAAGGACACAGTAACAATAACCAATAGTTATATGGCAACTTTAACATGTCCGAAAACACATAGGCTAGGCTACGCTATTTTAGTTGGATTTGGAGCTAACACACCTAGTGACCTTATCAGTCCTCTTATATCACCAATTGGAAAGAAATAATATTGATTGAAGCCGTTCACTTGAGCCAAAGAGGACTTGCACCACAATTTCTGGGTTTCCCCATCAATATTAAAAGTTTCTCACTTTTCTCTTTTCAGAGTTTTAGTCAATGTATTTATCAAGATGATAAACATCAATCCCATGGACTATTTTCATTAAGAACTCTCGTCAACACGGAATGCTCCAAAACAAGCAATCAGTGTTGAAATACAATTCTGACCCAAACAGAAAATTTCACCTGCTACAATTCCTCTTTCCAACTAGACATCCTTAAAGGAGATTATGAATTTGGTGTAATGTAGGGCAAATTAGGGCCACTCTTATGCTGACTCCTTATGCTTACTGGGTACTGGGTTGGGATTGGTCAAAGCAATCTCAAATGGGGCTATCACAAGATTTTATTGCACCAACCTGGGCAAGATTCACACCCACACCCTATATGTGAAAGGCCAATATTCCAACCCGCTGAAAACATGTGGCTATCGTAATCTGAAAGTAAGTGGTGACATTTTTCTGCTGACTAAAGCAACTTCTGCCAGTATTTTGTTGTGATAAAATAGGGTGGAAGTTTTTAAGTTTAACAAAAGTAATTTAGCATTTGGAAAAGAACTTTAAATTTTTGAACACTGTGGCCAGGATTTTCCGGCCCCGTCATGGCGGGATCCACAGTGTGGGATATGGCGGCCCAGCCGTGTGTCCATTGACTTCTGGTGGGACCGGATGATCCCAGCAGTGGGTAGGGCCGGAAAATCACGCCCTAATATGAAGTACAAAAAAAAAAGTTATTTAGCAATTGGAAAAGAATTTCACAACTTTGAACACTAATATGAAAGCAAAATACTGTGGGTGCTGAATATCTGAAATAAAAACAAAAAAAATGCTGAAAATAATCAGCAGGCCTGGCAGCCTGTGTGGAGGGAGAAACGGAGTTAACGTTTCAGCTCGAGGTGACCTTCATCGTTCTGATGAAAGGTTATCCGGACCCCAAATGTCAACTTTAAATTTTTGAATTTAGGGGCCAGTAAATTCAAGGACAGCATCCCAATATCGTGTGTGGTTAAATCATAAAAAAGAAGCCAGGGTGGTGTAGACATTGACTGGAAGATACACCAGTAACCCATACTTTTCCATTGTCAGAAAACATGAAGTTGTGTGGCTGAGATTGTGCAATATGAGTGGCCAGAAGTGAATCTCCCACCACGAGTACAATCCAAACTGACTGTTTTTGGTTTGCTTGCGAAACTCTGATGATTTGTCTAAATAATAATTTAAGAGGTTCAATAAACAGTATGAAAGAAGGGAAAGGTCATTTGTTACATTTAGCTCGGAACTGAATACACTCCAAATGAACACATGGGATCAGTTGCAGGATGTAAGTGTTTATCCTTCATTGCTCAATTTGCAGAATTTAAGGGCTGGATTTTCCAGCGGGCGTCAGAATCCCGATGTCAGGCCCATATATGAACCCGCCAGCACAGCCTTCTGGGAACCAGCCTCCTAATTGGTTCCCTCTGCCCTTGCCGTCTTATTGAGGATGACAGACGGGTTCCAAAGGTTCCAGGCCCAATCACAGGACCCATAGCATGTCAGGCCTGTGGCCCCATTGGAAGAGGTAGGTGCTGTCGAGGCAGGCAGGCAAGCATGAGAGAGCCTCAACACAGACGTGACCATGGTTTCCTGCAGAGAGTTCATCAAATAAAATGGCCTGAATCGGGGTCATCAGGATGGAGAGGAAACCATCCTCATGGCCTCGGTCTCGGCATACAGCTGCAGTTGTGATGGTTGCGGCGGTTCATCTCCCCAGCCCCAGCATTGAGACATGGATCCTCCGGCTCTGATGGCCATCTAGCCTCCTACTAGGAGGCACCTCCAGTGAGTCATGGCCTCTGCATACAGCAGGGGGCTGTTCCAGGAAAATACCGGCGCTGTGGCAAAATGGCCTCCAAGTGAAGCCTTAATTGGCTCCCTGGATCTGTGCAGCGGGCAGCTGATCCAGTTCCCAGGCTCCTCTGGGAAAGTTCCCTGGAAGTTGGAATGCGTCGGGAGCCTTCCCAATGCTTCCCTCCTCTATTTTCCTAGCTCCTCGCACCCCCTTCTCTAACCATGCCTATGGCCGGGAAAATCCATCTGTAATTCTAATATAAACTCGAGTTGTTTTACAGTAATGGTTAGACACTATTTTTATCACAGCAATTTTCTTTGCCTGTTTTCTTCCATCTACTCCTCTGTGAAGCGGTTGACTCTTTGTTGGAGGTTGCTGCACTGGCTACTGGCTCAGCAATATTTTACCCAAGTAACCATTCTTCATTGTAAGCTTTGACAATGAACATTGGTAAGGATGAATTATAGCTGAGCCTGATCCTGACTTTAATGTCCACTGAATACATTTCGAGTAGAGGTAACTGGAAAGTGATCAGGAACCCTGGCTAACTTTATCTGGCCCCAGCCCATCACTTGTAATGCTTTCCTTCATCGCCATGTGTTGAGGTCTGTACACTTAGTGAAGACCAAGAATTGAATGTTTATGGCTCAGTAGCTCAGTGAATTAACCCTGTGGGTCATTGGGAAAACTTTAATACCAGATTTAATTTTCAATCTCCTGTTGTTTTACTGAAATACCTAGAGTTTGCAGAGGTTCCCTAACTTGTATGGATTTTCTAAATAGTGGTTGAAACGATTAAGACACTTTCTACATTTACACTTGAACAGCCACTTATCCAGTCTAATGCCAGCTAACTACCTAGAGTTATGGTTTAAGCCAATTGCCATTGCTTCTTTCTAATATAGCAGAAATGTGGTATTCTTCACTGTCAATAAACTCTTTATATCCCTAGGCCCATGAGCAGCTGACCAGCTCGAATGATACTTAAAGACCCTATATAAACCCATCATTTTCCGACAATACAGTCAGCTGGGAACGAAGAGTTCCCCTCTAATCCCATCTGTTTCAAATAAGGACTAATTGGAAATCTCTCCACATTGGGAGAGAGAGGAGAGATGGGGGAACTACATAACTACCCTCAGCCAAAATAAGGTGATCATTCTGTCCGTCCAAAGGTTGTATTGCAAGCGAAGCCTTTAATTTACTGGATTCCAAATGGTTTTGGAAAGATTGAGAGTTTGGAGAGCCTTCTTCTATTGTACTTTGGACAAGTGTCTTTGCCATGTGACCCTAGTAG
This sequence comes from Carcharodon carcharias, assembly GCF_017639515.1. Lineage (NCBI taxonomy): Eukaryota > Metazoa > Chordata > Chondrichthyes > Lamniformes > Lamnidae > Carcharodon > Carcharodon carcharias. Next base: position 72,482,778 of record NC_054473.1, read on the forward strand.
TGCTAGGTACTGCGGGGTGACCGTAGAAGTTTGACGTGTGGTTTGTTTTTGTTCCTTCTGCCTCTTGCTGGCGGTTTGTTCCTCCTGCTGGGCTCCACACTGCGGTGATTCTTGCTCAGCCGCAGTTTGTTCCTTTTCTTCTTGAAGTCTTTCTGCCAGACCTGCTCGCAGTAGAAGTCCACCTTGGATGGGTAATTGATGAGGGTCATGATATTCTTGTACCATGGCTGAGTGCCGTGGCTGGGATCCAGAAGGGAGTGGTCCTTCACAGGGCCAGCTGAGTGGTCATCGCCATCATGTAGGTTGACCACCTGGTCAGCTGTGACCACGTGCAGTCGCAGTTTCAGCAGTGTCCAGCGGAAGCCATGGTCCTCAATTTGGCAATGGTAGACACCTGCGTCCCAGTGATTTACCTGGCGAATCAGCAATCCTTGCTCTATTGGAATGATCTGGTCCCCAAAGGTAACCTATGAGTAAACATTACATTGAACCATCCATGTCTCAAATATTTCATTGTGAACTATACATATCCATTGGGGCAAGATTACGTGTACCATACAGCAGATATGCTAGTCTGTGAGATAGGGGCGTCAGGGGGGAGGGGGGGTGCGTTGGTGTGATAAGGGAGACAGTGGCATGGTGGTAATATCACTGAACTAATAATCCCAACCGGTTCATTAATGTCCTTTAGGGAAGAAAATCTGCTGTCCTTATCTGATCTGGCCTACATGTGGCTCCAGACCCACAGCTATGTGGTTGACTCTCTGAAATAGTCTAGCAAGCCACTCAGTTCAAGGGCAATTAGGGATGGACAACAAATGCTGACCAGTGATGCCCACATCAAGTAAATTGTGGATATTTTGCACCTTCTCCTATATTAGGTCTCCCTGTTCATGTGCCATTCTCTGGCAGAAAAAGTAGAGTGATGCCCAATCCCACCACTCCCTCTAATTCTATCTGCCCTCTAACTTGAAAGCATTGTTGACAGCAAATATGAGACAGGCAGCTCTGTGCCTGGGTCATTCATATGTAGTTACCTCCCAGCTACTTATCATGGTTTTACTCAGTGAGTTTGTGTGTGTGTGTGTGTGTGTGTGTGTGTGTGTGTGTGTGTGTGTGTGTGTGTGTGTGTGAGAGAGAGTGTGTGTGTTTGTGTGTGTGTTTGTGTGTGAGTGAGAGAGAGAGAGAGACAGAAATAGCCCTTTACTTCTTGGTTTGGTCTGACATCAGAGCAGGGCCTAAGAGTACTGGTGTGAGGAAAGGGATGAGCTTAGGTTCCTATTATTTGGGGATGCTGGGGGGGGTGGAGGGGGGGAGCGAGGGCGGGGGGGAAAGGGGGGGGTAAAGAGGTGGGGGAAAGAGAGGAATAGGTGGAGGGTTGGAAGCCATCAAGGTAGGGTCAGGACTGAAATAACTCAGGTTAGGCTTAGAGAGGAATGCTAGGATTCAGAGCAACCAGGGGTGTTTAGGGATGGGAGGGCAATATTAACTGTAATCACCTGGTAGAAATTAGGCAAGGAGGCAATTAAAATCCAATGGATGATTTAGCTGCCAAGCTGGATCCTGCCACTGCCAATATTTTCTGACATAAAGTAGGCAGACTGCTTCTTTAAATATGCAGACCCAGATCTAATGACAGATCAGATCATGACCTGAAGGGGGAGGCATGGTGACTTTCCCATCAGGTGAAGACAATGGGAAGAGGATCCAGAACTAGAGGAAGTCCAAACAAGTATGTTTTCTTCAAATGATCCTTAGTGTAGGGGAAGGGGCTAAGAGGAGCAGGATTGCAAATACAAGTCAAAAACAGAATTACCTGGAAAAACTCAGCAGGTCTGGCAGCATCGGCGGAGAAGAAAAGAGTTGACGTTTCGAGTCCTCATGACCCTTCGACAGAACTTGAGTTCGAGTCCAGGAAAGAGCTGAAATATAAGCTGGTTTAAGGTGTGTGTGTGGGGGGCGGAGAGATAGAGAGACAGAGAGGTGGAGGGGGTTGGTGTGGTTGTAGCGACAAACAAGCAGTGATAGAAGCAGATCATCAAAAGATGTCAACAACAATAGTACAATAGAACACATAGGTGTTAAAGTTAAAGTTGGTGATATTATCTAAACGAATGTGCTAATTAAGAATGGATGGTAGGGCACTCAAGGTATAGCTCTAGTGGGTTTTTTTTTATTTTATATAATGGAAATAGGTGGGAAAAGGAAAATCTTTATAATTTATTGGGAAAAAAAAGAAGGGGGAAACAGAAAGGGGGTGGGGATGGGGGAGGGGACTCACGACCTAAAGTTGTTGAATTCAATATTCAGTCCGGAAGGCTGTAAAGTCCCTAGTCGGAAGATGAGGTGTTGTTCCTCCAGTTTGCGTTGGGCTTCACTGGAACAATGCAGCAAGACAAGGACAGACATGTGGGCAAGAGAGCAGGGTGGAGTGTTAAAATGGCAAGCGACAGGGAGGTTTGGGTCATTCTTGCGGACAGACCGCAGGTGTTCTGCAAAGCGGTCGCCCAGTTTACGTTTGGTCTCTCCAATGTAGAGGAGACCACATTGGGAGCAACGAATGCAGTAGACTAAGTTGGGGGAAATGCAAGTGAAATGCTGCTTCACTTGAAAGGAGTGTTTGGGTCCTTGGACGGTGAGGAGAGAGGAAGTGAAGGGGCAGGTGTTGCATCTTTTGCGTGGGCAAGGGGTTGTGCCATAGGAGGGGGTTGAGGAGTAGGGGGTGATGGAGGAGTGGACCAGGGTGTCCCGGAGGGAGCGATCCCTACGGAATGCCGATAAGGGGGGTGAAGGGAAGATGTGTTTGGTAGTGGCATCATGCTGAAGTTGGCGGAAATGGCGGAGGATGATCCTTTGAATGCGGAGGCTGGTGGGGTGATAAGTGAGGACAAGGGGGACCCTATCATGTTTCTGGGAGGGAGGAGAAGGAGTGAGGGCGGATGCGCGGGAGATGGGCCGGACACGGTTGAGGGCCCTGTCAACGACCGTGGGTGGAAAACCTCGGTTAAGGAAGAAGGAGGACATGTCAGAGGAACTGTTTTTGAATATAGCATCATCGGAACAGATGCGACGGAGGCGAAGGAACTGAGAGAATGGGATGGAGTCCTTACAGGAAGTGGGGTGTGAGGAGCTGTAGTCGAGATAGCTGTGGGTGTCGGTGGGTTTGTAATGGATATTGGTGGACAGTCTATCACCAGAGATTGAGACAGAGAGGTCAAGGAAGGGAAGGGAAGTGTCAGAGATGGACCACGTGAAAATGATGGAGGGGTGGAGATTGGAAGCAAAATTAATAAATTTTTCCAAGTCCTGACGAGAGCATGAAGCAGCACCAAAGTAATCATCGATGTACTGGAGAAAGAGTTGTGGAAGGGGGCCGGAGTAGGACTGCAACAAGGAATGTTCTACATACCCCATAAAGAGACAGGCATAGCTGGGGCCCATGCGGGTACCCATAGCCACACCTTTTATTTGGAGGAAGTGAGAGGAGTTGAAGGAGAAATTGTTCAGCGTGAGAACAAGTTCAGCCAGACGGAGGAGAGTAGTGGTGGATGGGGATTGTTCGGGCCTCTGTTCGAGGAAGAAGCTAAGGGCCCTCAGACCATCCTGGTGGGGGATGGAGGTGTAGAGGGATTGGACGTCCATGGTGAAGAGGAAGCGGTAGGGGCCAGGGAACTGGAAATTGTTGATGTGACGTAAGGTGTCAGAGGAATCACGGATGTAGGTGGGAAGGGACTGGACAAGGGGAGAGAGAAGGGAGTCAAGATAACGAGAAATGAGTTCTGTGGGGCAGGAGCAAGCTGAGACGATCGGTCTACCGGGGCAGTTCTGTTTGTGGATTTTGGGTAGGAGATAGAAGCGGGCCGTCCGAGGTTGGGCAACTATCAGGTTGGAAGCTGTGGGAGGGAGATCCCCAGAGGAGATGAGGTCAGTGACAGTCCTGGAAACAGTGGCTTGATGTTCAGTGGTGGGGTCATGGTCCAGGTAGAGGTAGGAGGAAGTGTCTGCGAGTTGACGCTCAGCCTCCGCGTGGTAGAGGTCAGTGCGCCAGACAACAACAGCACCACCCTTGTCAGCAGGTTTGATGACAATGTCAGGGTTGGACCTGAGAGAATGGAGTGCAGTAAGTTCAGAGAGAGACAGGTTAGAATGGGTGAGAGGAGCAGAGAAATTGAGATGACTAATGTCGCGCCGACGACCCTCCACCCCTGCCTGTCCCTCCGTCCCCACCCCATCTTCCAATCCCAGCCCCAGCCGTGTATTCACTATACCCCCTGACCTTCCCCTCTCCGATGCTGAACGTTCAGTGCTCAGCAAAGGACTTAGTTTCATACCCTTACGCCCTCACCTCAATGAATTTCGGGCTCGGCATGATACTGAACTCTTCTTCCGCCGTCTTCGTCTCCGGGCTCACTTCTTTGGGCAGGAGTCCTCTCCCAGTTCAACGGATCCTTTTACCCATCTTCAATATTCTCCCTCCACCTGGACCCCTCCCTCTGGATTCTTACCTTCTCTCGATCTTTTCATTGAGAACTGTCGGCGCGACATTAGTCGTCTCAATTTCTCTGCTCCTCTCACCCATTCTAACCTGTCTCTCTCTGAACTTACTGCACTCCATTCTCTCAGGTCCAACCCTGACATTGTCATCAAACCTGCTGACAAGGGTGGTGCTGTTGTTGTCTGGCGCACTGACCTCTACCACGCGGAGGCTGAGCGTCAACTCGCAGACACTTCCTCCTACCTCTACCTGGACCATGACCCCACCACTGAACATCAAGCCACTGTTTCCAGGACTGTCACTGACCTCATCTCCTCTGGGGATCTCCCACAGCTTCCAACCTGATAGTTGCCCAACCTCGGACGGCCCGCTTCTATCTCCTACCCAAAATCCACAAACAGAACTGCCCCGGTAGACCGATCGTCTCAGCTTGCTCCTGCCCCACAGAACTCATTTCTCGTTATCTTGACTCCCTTCTCTCTCCCCTTGTCCAGTCCCTTCCCACCTACATCCGTGATTCCTCTGACACCTTACGTCACATCAACAATTTCCAGTTCCCTGGCCCCTACCGCTTCCTCTTCACCATGGACGTCCAATCCCTCTACACCTCCATCCCCCACCAGGATGGTCTGAGGGCCCTTAGCTTCTTCCTCGAACAGAGGCCCGAACAATCCCCATCCACCACTACTCTCCTCCGTCTGGCTGAACTTGTTCTCACGCTGAACAATTTCTCCTTCAACTCCTCTCACTTCCTCCAAATAAAAGGTGTGGCTATGGGTACCCGCATGGGCCCCAGCTATGCCTGTCTCTTTATGGGGTATGTAGAACATTCCTTGTTGCAGTCCTACTCCGGCCCCCTTCCACAACTCTTTCTCCGGTACATCGATGATTACTTTGGTGCTGCTTCATGCTCTCGTCAGGACTTGGAAAAATTTATTAATTTTGCTTCCAATCTCCACCCCTCCATCATTTTCACGTGGTCCATCTCTGACACTTCCCTTCCCTTCCTTGACCTCTCTGTCTCAATCTCTGGTGATAGACTGTCCACCAATATCCATTACAAACCCACCGACACCCACAGCTATCTCGACTACAGCTCCTCACACCCCACTTCCTGTAAGGACTCCATCCCATTCTCTCAGTTCCTTCGCCTCCGTCGCATCTGTTCCGATGATGCTACATTCAAAAACAGTTCCTCTGACCTGTCCTCCTTCTTCCTTAACCGAGGTTTTCCACCCACGGTCGTTGACAGGGCCCTCAACAGTGTCCGGCCCATCTCCCGCGCATCCGCCCTCACTCCTTCTCCTCCCTCCCAGAAACATGATAGGGTCCCCCTTGTCCTCACTTATCACCCCACCAGCCTCCGCATTCAAAGGATCATCCTCCGCCATTTCCGCCAACTTCAGCATGATGCCACTACCAAACACATCTTCCCTTCACCCCCCTTATCGGCATTCCGTAGGGATCGCTCCCTCCGGGACACCCTGGTCCACTCCTCCATCACCCCCTACTCCTCAACCCCCTCCTATGGCACAACCCCTTGCCCACGCAAAAGATGCAACACCTGCCCCTTCACTTCCTCTCTCCTCACCGTCCAAGGACCCAAACACTCCTTTCAAGTGAAGCAGCATTTCACTTGCATTTCCCCCAACTTAGTCTACTGCATTCGTTGCTCCCAATGTGGTCTCCTCTACATTGGAGAGACCAAACGTAAACTGGGCGACCGCTTTGCAGAACACCTGCGGTCTGTCCGCAAGAATGACCCAAACCTCCCTGTCGCTTGCCATTTTAACACTCCACCCTGCTCTCTTGCCCACATGTCTGTCCTTGGCTTGCTGCATTGTTCCAGTGAAGCCCAACGCAAACTGGAGGAACAACACCTCATCTTCCGACTAGGGACTTTACAGCCTTCCGGACTGAATATTGAATTCAACAACTTTAGGTCGTGAGTCCCCTCCCCCATCCCCACCCCCTTTCTGTTTCCCCCTTTTTTTTTTCCCAATAAATTATAAAGATTTTCCTTTTCCCACCTATTTCCATTATATAAAATTAAAAAAAACCCACTAGAGCTATACCTTGAGTGCCCTACCATCCATTCTTAATTAGCACATTCGTTTAGATAATATCACCAACTTTAACTTTAACACCTATGTGTTCTATTGTACTATTGTTGTTGACATCTTTTGATGATCTGCTTCTATCACTGCTTGTTTGTCGCTACAACCACACCAACCCCCTCCACCTCTCTGTCTCTCTATCTCTCCGCCCCCCACACACACACCTTAAACCAGCTTATATTTCAGCTCTTTCCTGGACTCGAACTCAAGTTCTGTCGAAGGGTCATGAGGACTCGAAACGTCAACTCTTTTCTTCTCCGCCGATGCTGCCAGACCTGCTGAGTTTTTCCAGGTAATTCTGTTTTTGTTTTGGATTTCCAGCATCCGCAGTTTTTTTGTTTTTATCTCTGTGTTGCAAATACAAGTCCCTGTCAAGATTTTCCCTCCATTCCCTCCTTCAAGAACCTCCCGATGAACCCTCACTGTGACTTCAGTTCCGAAGAAGAGTCATTTTGAACGTAAAACGTTAACTCTGTTTCTCTTTCCACAGATGCTGCCAGGCCTGCTGAGTCTTTCTGTTTTTATCTCTCTACGACTTACTTAAAGTGCCAGCGAGCCATCTTTTGGTGGCAGCTGGCTGATTCCTGATGCCCAATCTGCCACTCCCACCTACTGGCATGCAGCTCAGGCCCAATAAAAATCACCCAGGCATCACACTATTGAGGCCGCATGAATCCCACTCCAGGATAGGATTGGGGATGGAGATGGGGCCCAGGGTTCTCAAGATCATGCAGGGTTCAGAGCATATCGGCATGATTATAGAGTCCGGTAGCACTGTAAGTGTCAAAGTTTCGGGAGCACGGACTGGAGACGGAGTGAAAGAGTATGGGTGTAATGATGTTGGGAATACTGGGAAATGGTGGGAGAAGGCGCAGGAGGCTATGCTTTTAATGATTGAGGAAGGGTGAGGTTTGCGATCTTTGAATGGTGGGCAGTGTAGACGGACAAGTAAGGGTCCTAAGGGGGCTGGCAGTTGTTTTCCCCATTGTTTCCACCTTTACATTAATCACTTCAGCCCAGCAGGTGGTCTTGTATTCTGCACATTATATGTCAATGCTATTTCTATGTAATGGGGGCAGAATTGACAGCAATTCAGATATGGAACACCATCTATCTCAGTTGTATGCCTGTGTCATGCAGGAACACGTAAAGGAACCGGTCCCACCTGTCAGAGGCTGGAAATAGCAGCAGAAAGTAAAAAGTGGGCTAACATCATGGAAAAAATCCAGCCCTCGAAATCTTGCTGTGCAAGCTTTACCATCCTATGCTGCCAAAACCTGAGAGGAATTTTCAACCCTCTGATAGGTCTGTAGTGCAGTTTCTTACTTAGGAGATAAAATCCAGAGTAAAACGAGGCCTTACCTCCTGCAACCGCCCACTCTTGTCACTCGACTCCAGCAACCACGTGACAGTAGCAAGCTGTGATTTGGGAATGCATTCCAAATATGTGCTATTCCCCTCAACAACAAACATCACCTTCTCTTCAGTCCAGGTATGCATGGCCCCTACAGTAAGCATATAGAAGTGGCATGTTGATTAGAGGCAGGGTAAAACTCAGGGATACTGGCTGCATTACAACACCTTCATGCCATATTTAATCATGTCTCAGTGACCATTTATTGTTATGAGAGTTTGAGATGAATCTTCCAGGAGCAAGAGAATATTTAAAAACCCTCATATTTTCCAATTTTGTATGTTATCAAAGGAGCCAAAATGATTCTACTGTATGTAGCCTAATTGTATTGTTAATTCCTGAGGATATTTTTCAGCCAAATGTCTAGACATCACAGCACCTATGTTAAGATGAATGGCTATGGCTAAACGGGACTGCTAAATAAGTAAGTTTCATTTTATATTTACATCAAACTCTTTAGTGGCTTTGAATCAGTTTACAACAAATATTGCAGCTTACCAGTGGAATCTGAAGCACCACATAGATTGCAGTGCAAGCCAGAGTTCACACAGCACTTACTGGAGTGAAGGACCCTATATTGCACCATCAAGCAGGAATGAGTCCTATTGGCTGTTCATTGCGGTCTACATCAGGGTGAGGCCACAAGTTCAAGGTCAAATACAGAAAACTGTCAGGGTAAACTGTAAACTACTGAAGTTATAGTAATTGATTCAAAAAGCCTCCTTAAATCTTTAAGTCCAAGGCTTTTTGGCCTAACCTGAAACAAGTTACTGAGAGCTCTAATGTATTGCTATCATTATCTCAACATAGGGACAGTAGGAACAGGAATAGGCTATTCAGCCCTTTGAACCTGTTGCCCCATTCAAGTAGATCACAGATAGTCTTGTACTTCAACCTCATTTACCCCTCTTTGCTTTATATCTCTTGATATCCATACTTAACAAACATCCATTTATCCGAGTCTTATGATATCACTTCCACCTTTGATGCCCTGGTCCCCAGTAGAGCCATTACTCTCACCCTGGCTTTTACCACTGGTACAGCCCTCACCTCTGCTACCTTAAGTTCAGAAGATGCAGACCTGAACCGATTTGGCAGACAACTGGTTTATCAATTCATGGCAGGATAATCATGGATTACAATGGTAACATTCTTCTCCAACACCTCTTACTAACATCCAGCTACAGGGGACTGTCACACTTGATTCCACACTTCTCTACCTTTGCTTAATACAGACTTACCAATCTCACATGGGATTGGTAAACTGAACATAGGTTTGGTTTATTTGAAGGTATAGTACAGAATTAGGGACGTCTTGTGTCACATCCCTACCTCTAGGCTGGAAGCTCTGGGTTCAAGTAGGCTAACTTTACCATCAGCACAATTGCTAGGAATGGATTCTATCTCATTGCTGTTCTTGAACATGGTTACAAAATAGTGGTTAAAGAATCCAAACCCAGGGTGACAGGCATTACCCTCTTTCCTCTGACCCCAGGGTTTGAGCCTAGTGAAGGGTGATGGATGCTGAATCCTCTGTGCTGACTGTAAGAGTCCAATGTGAAATTAATCTGGGCAGTCTGGCTGTGGGGCCACCTTGCAAACTGCCCAGAATTATGTGCACTGGCAATTGCTTTTGAGGGTGAACACATTTGAACAGTTTAGCATCTAACCGGCACTGTATCAGACTTGGGATCACGTTAAGAGGGCAGAGAAATTATCCTTAACCTGCCAAATCCATATTGTGTCTGATCCAGGAGAATTTGATGATGCCACATTAAGGGTGCTTTGCCCTCTGTCAGCCCATCCCTGGCCCTGAAGAGATCAGTAAGGACAGCAGAAGACAAAAGTGAACTGATGTCCCATTTTCTCCTGCTGTAAACCTTCACACCTGCACAGAATTACACAGAACCAGTTGCCACTATTTTTCTAGTGAAACAGCCTACTAATCTTACAAACCCTCTGATCATTATTTTTCTGAAACACAAGCCACGGTTAAATATCTTGTGGGTGAATTTGTGGCATGTGGAGACAAAAAGGCCTGGCCACCATTTCAAAGCAGTCTGACCCTTCAGGCACTGATCAGCCTCCACACTGGTCTTGGTGCCAACCTTCTCCTTTTACATCTCGCTTTTATTTCAAAGTTGCATTCCTCCCCAACCACCACAACCCCATCACCCGTCCCCCACAATGGCCTATTGAGTGAGTCACTGAACCATACAGGCCATAAACAGGACCTAACTCCGACTGTTTGTCCATGCTGAGTCAGCTGAAGTCAGCAGTTATGGGTTAAAACTGGCCACCGCAGCACTGAGCTAGGGAAAAGAAAATCAGCTCAAGTCAGAAAATCAGCTCCTGATCACTGTCCAGTGACTGTTGACAAAAGTGGGAGTAGCACAGATGTGCTGACTTCCAAGGTTGAATAATCCACTAACATTTCAGGTTCTGAAAATCCACATTGTGGTGTGAGGCCCAAGGGCAGCACCAGCAGCTGCTGGCAAATTTGGTGGGACCACCTCATTTAAATATTCAACGTCAGGTTAAGAGCTCAATTCCCATCGAGTAACCTTTGAATAAATGGGGGCCTGGGGGGAGAGGAAAGGTTTGGAAGGATTTAGAAGCCGGCAGCACGTTAAGATGGCAGCAAAAAACTGGTACGTGGTGTGTGTTTTCTCCTCCATCTTTTGTCAGAATATTCAACTGTGATGCTTTCTCAAGGCTTTATCATCGTTTTAACTTCACACACTGTTGACTCACAAAGCCTATATAGATTGGTGCAGGGTTCAGTGTCCACAAAAAGTGCAAAAGACTTCCCACATCTCCGAATTGGGAACAGGTACTGATCCCTAATCATCCCTCTTCCCAATGAAACTCAAATTTCAAAATGGTCAATCTGGCATTTAACTTCAAAAAGGATGACATCTGTGCAATTTTATTGTATTGCCTTTTCCTAGGGTTTCATGGGAAAAAATAAATTAGACTTCTTTAAACACAGAAATCCAACTGCTGTAAGGCAACTTTTATAAAATTTTCTCTCAGAAAATGCTCCTGTTGTACTCTTTTAAGATCTCTTACTCTTTCCTGCCACTTTTTAACCTTATATTTTGAAAATTTTGGAAACTGTCTTTTCTTATCATTCATTCACAGTGTGTGAGTGTCGCTAACAAGGCCAGCACTTGTTGCCCATCCCTATTTGCCCTTGAGAAGGTGCTGGTGAGCCGCCTTCTTGAAACACTGCAGAACGTAGATACACCCATAGTGCTATTAAGTAGGGAGTTCTAGGATTTTGACCTAGTGACGTTGAAGGAACAGTGATATAGTTCCAAGTCAGGGTGGTGTGTGGTTTAGAGGGAACTTGCAGGTGGTGGTGTTCCCATGTGCCCACTGCTCTTGTCCTCTGGTTGGTAGAGGTTGCAGATTTGGGAGGTGCTGTCAAAGAAGTCTTGATAAGTTGCTATGATGCATTGTAGAGATAGCCAAAAAAAAGTCCAAAAAAATTCCCCTCTACAACTTCTCTAGGTTGGCTGCAATTTGACTTTAGCAGATGCAAGGGTTGTACTGACTTCCTTTTGTCTTTTGCTTTTGAGGATAGGAACACTGGAAAATTACTTGATTATTTGTCAAAAAAAAGCCTTTAAAGAAATTTAATTTAACCTCAAACAGTTTGACAGGTTACTTCTTAAATGTAAGCGTTTCAATGATTACACTTATGAATGAGTTGACCTTTTCATTCATTGGTGACACTTACCTCCCTGGTTGAAGCACTGAGTCAAAGGGTCTCCATTCAGAGCGACCTGTCGAGTGTGTCTTCTGCAAGCAAACATAACAGCAAGGGGTCAGGTTCAACAGCAACCCATTGAAGTCTCAATCCAAAGTGTTCTCTTTTATCCTGTGGTTTATTTGAACAGTATCCAACAGCTAAGAGTTCAGATGCCCTGTGTCAATGGCCAAATCTGTTGCCTCAGGAAGGCTTTTGAAAGCTGCCCAATCCTTAGTATTTACTTCACAGATAGTAAGTCTCATTATGTGGTGAAATTAGAGAGTAATAATTACATATAATGGGGAGTTTGGATGTTTATATATAGAAAGGATCCCCAGGAGAGTTATGGACGGAAATCTAACCTAGGACTTTGAGGTGTTTAAAATAATTGAATATATAAATGGTAATGAATGACCATGAGTGAGCTAAAGGCTGGAATTGAACTGAGGAATTGGTATGGGTTATACACAGAAAATTGAATACTGGGAATGAGCTACAGGCAGGGATATAATTGAGGGGTTTAGATGGTTTACATATAAAATAATGGTTAAGGGGTGTGTGTTATTGAAGGACTTTGAATTCCATTTTCTTCAGGAGAGGGATTTTTTCTCTTAGAGTTCAGTGGATGTTTCTTTTTTAGCTGGTAATTGGGACCAATCCAGGTATCAGCAGCTGACATACCCCATCACTATTACAGCAGGCTGCTGGTTCAAGTGCAAGGGTGCATGTAGGTTGGAGCACATAATAAGATGCCAACAAATCAAGGGAATTCCTGTGTTAAAGAGCTGAGGGCCATCCTGTGCTGTGAAAATCCACGGTGAATAACTGAGGTGCAAAACATTTGATGTATTCAGATAACCCTGGAGATGCTAATTCAGATTTGGAGTCACATAGTACAATAGCATTCCTGTCATGAGTTCAGTGATACAATCATGGACATTTAATGATAGTCCAAAATCCCTATGCAGAACTTGCAATGTCTCTCATGGCTGTGGTAACACATTCTGGCGTTTAAGCAATGCTGTATTCTCCTGATGTGTTAGTGTCTTGTTACACACTAGACATGACATGCTCTTATGTTTATATGGTAAACTAGCAACCTGGATAACTGTTAACCCTTTGATATTCCTTGGTGATAAAGATATCCTCCTTTCACCTCTGGGTTCAAAACTGATCCAAGACTGGTGGAATACTAAATCCAATAAGGAATTTGGGACAAACTTCTTTATGATTTGAATGTAGAACTTGCTACCATGTGGAATCGTTGAAGCAATAGCACAGATGCATTTAAGGTTAAGCTAGATAAGTACATGAGGGAAAATAAATAGAAGGCTATGCTGAAAGGCTGAGATGAAGAGGTGAGAGAGGAGGTGTGTGTGCAGGATGAAGACTGACATTGACCAGTTGGGCTGAATAGCCTGTTTCTCTGCTGTACCTTCCATGTAAAGGCTTTTTGTGGAACAGTCTCCACCCAGTTCCTAACGGGAGCATGCCATACATGCATACAGCCCCTAACCTGGACCAACTGGCCCTCTCATTTAGGCCAATCAGAATGCCTGGTGTGCAAACTTTAAACATTCCATCTCAGGTAGCAGGAAGTGTATTTCTGAGATTTGGGGTAAGGCACATAATTGGGTGTTGAGGGGGAACCTCATTCTACGACTGAGGCTCCATGTTTTGACTGACTTGGGAGTGCATGCTGCTATATAAGGTGTTCCATTTTCATCTGTCGCATCTCTCACTTGATGAATGCGAACCTAATGGTCTAGAAATTCTCATATGGTACAATACAATCCATGAACCAGTGTTCAATTTTCTCTTGTACTGAGTAATACACTGTATCACTGTAGGGATAGTCGGGATGCCAGAACAAAGTTGTGATGCAGAAAACTAGGATGAAGTTGTATTTGAACTAATTTCTCCCTTGGTCAAGTTCACGAGGGCGGGGAGGGAATGTGGTCCAGACAGGTACATCCTGAGGCTAACTACTGTGAAAAGTTTCTATAGATTAGCAGCTGCTTGTAAATTCCCAGTGTCTGTCTTTAGGTTGTTAACATGAGAAAAAGCAGCACCGTTTTTCACTTATTTCAAATCTTTGTATTTTAAATCTTTGGAATTTCTTGAATGTGAGATCTGGAGTGTGACGGACCAGCCAAGCTCAGGATTTTTACACATCCAGGCTGTCGTGGTGTATGCACACTCGTACGCAGCAAGACAACGAACAGACAAAACATTAATCAAGCAGGCAAGTTACTGCAGCAACGGACTGACCTGCGGCTGCTGGGTAAGTATGTGCTGCAGGAGCTTCCGTTCCAGGTGCAGTAAGGATCCCGCGCCAGGCAGCATTCAGCACAGCCCTTACCATATAAATCACACTGGTACAAGGAGACCTGGGCCAAGCCACTCTTTGAGCCAACGTAGAGCCACTGCTGTAATGAAAACCACAGTTGGCAACTGTTTTCAAGGCACCATTCTTTAAACTCAGATCATAGAATTATACAATACAGAAGGAGGCTGTTAGGCCCATTGTGTTTGTGCTAAGTCTTTGAAAGAGCTGTCAATTTAGTCCCACTCACCTCCCCCTCTTTCCCCATAGCCTGGATCTTCTTTTTCTTTTTCATATATCCATGCAATTCTCTTCAGAAGTTACTATTCAATGCACTTCTCTTTTAGGCAGTGTCACCCAGATCATAACAACTCACTTTAGAGTAGAGAACTTCCCTGCTCTTCTTCAAAATAGCACTGAGGGGTCTTTCACATCCAGCTGAGACTAAAGCCAGAGCCTCAGTTTAATGTATTATTTGAAAGAAGATACCTCTGACAGTGCAGCACTCTTTCAGTGAAGTCAGTCAGACTGTAGGTCTTGTTCTGACGTGGAGATGGCGGTATGGATGTTGAGCCAGAAATGGCAGCTATACTGACATCTGTGGGCGGAATGGCACAGGACATTGTAATGTCCAATGAGACATCCAATACATGCAGGTCACACAGGTGGGGGGGTGGGGGGTGGGGAGGTGAGAGGAGGGCGGGGAAAGAGTCTTGTGGAGGCAACTTGAGTCTCGCCTGCCAGCAGAAGAGCTGGTGAAAGACCACCCCCCACCATTGCCTCCTTTAGGGGAGGGTCCACTGAACCACAAGCCAAACAGGCAGTGGAGAGGCCAGTGGCAGGCCTTTCCACAAGATCAGGACCCTAGGAGGTCTTGCCCACCGAGAGCTGTGCCAGCCAGTCAGAGGCCGGCAGCTCTTTTGCTCAGCAGTGCCATAGGGGAAGTGTTTGCTGTTGCATGATAGTGACCCAGCCGAGGCCCAGGCTCGCAATGAGGCCCAAGCCACAGGTAATTAATGATGGGAGGGGTTTCATGCAATGCAGGGTCACAGGGTAGGGCATTTGTAGGGAGGGTCAGCAGCAAGGGCAGGGGGTTGGGTCTCAGTGCCCCAACTCCCCATCCCAATGCCGGGTCCCTCGATCAGGCACCGAGTGCCTTTGAAGGAGAGAACTCCCGACCCAATCCCAGGGAAACAAGTAGCCCGCACAGGTTTACTTGTCGTGCACGCAGCATGGCAATAGGCCTGCCCGCAGCTGAGTTAATACCAGTGGCAGCAGGACAAGGGTAGCTGGCATTAATTGTCCACTTAAGGGCCTCAATTGGCAGCGAGGCAGGAAGGTCAATCACAGGCCTTCCTGCCCTGGATTCAATTGGGGTGGAGTCGGGGTGCTCACCCACTGCCCTCCTACCCTAATTATTGCCCTCCGTCTCCAAATATACCATTAAAAATGGCAGAAGATGCTGCCCACATCTCTGGTATGGTCCCCCAAAAGAGAGAGAGAGAGAGACATACAATTACAGACCTGATAGCAACATGTTAATCATTGCAAGGGCTTTAAATGGAATGTGGGTCATAAATCCTCAGAAAAAGCTTTTGCCTGGAAATCCCTCCTAAGTTTCAGTTTATTTTTAACATATATTGTGGAGTTGGAAGCTCACAGTCTTATTTAGTCACTACTACCTATGTTTAACTGGGAGCAGGTATCATCCTGGACACTGACTTATGCCTCTGCTCCCTCAGAGCGGTGACATGGCCCAAGGTAATATCTATCCAGGCAGCCGCTTCCCCCTGCAGAAGCTAGCAAAATGCAGCCCAGCCACATGATTGAGTCACTCCACAGGCCAGAGTATATTTTTTTCCAAGAACTGTTACTGCTGATAGTGTACGTCTGGATCCTGTGAATTCATGTCAATCTTTCTTATTATTGGACAGAGTTAAAAAAGTTTTGAGTCGCTGGTTTTGAAGCTCACACAAGATGTTGTTTTGCGAACTGTTTCAGCAATGGGAAGTGATCTCTACTCCATTACTCCCACGAAATAATTTTCACAATCTGCCACTCAGGGCATTGTGATTTCACATTCGATAGAAAGATTTCATCATGAATTATCGCAAATAAATATGCAGTTTGTGACCGCTTACCCGTTTCCTGGACAAGGTCATTGAAGTGATGGGTGATTTGTCCTGAGGAGAAATTAAAGCACAGTTAAGGGGGTGTCCATGATATTAACAGTTGAAATATCATTTTTACCTCAGACTTTTTATTTAAAGCTGAAAAGCAGCAGAGAAAAATAAAGAAAAGCCCGAATAAAATAAAGGGACAAATTGCTGGTCAGAAAGGGCCTTTGCATAAGCCATTTGGCGTAAAGTCCCCTATTCAGTTGGGAGCTCTGCACTTTGTCCGAACAAGAACTCAAGGGAACAAAAAAAATAACAAAATGATGTTTTGTAGGGGAAATTTTTTTTAAGCTACAGAATTAGGCTATCATTTGTTCGAAACATAGGAATAGGAGTAGGCCATTCAGCCCATCGAGCATGAATATACAAACATACGAATTAGCAGCAGGAGTTGGCCACTCGGTCCCTCGAGCCTGCTCCACCATTCAATAAGATCATGGCTGATCTGATTGTAACCTCAACTTCACATTCCTGCCTACCCCCCACCGAGGATCCTTTGCCCCCTTGCTAATCAAAGATCTATCTACTTTCCTTCAGGAAAGGAAATCTACCGTCCTTATTCTCTGGCCTGTAAGTAACATTGATGTGTTACTAATGTCCTTCTGAAGTACCCTAGCAAACCGCTCATTCAGAGCAACTAGGAGTGGGCAACAGTGTTGGAAATGGGGTTAGTGTGGGGCATGTGGCACTGAGGTAGATGATCAGCCATGAGTTAATTGAATGGCTAGGCTTGTATCCATTGGAGTTGAGAAGAGTAAGAGGTGACTTGATTGAAACATATAAGATCCTGAGGGGACTTGACAGAGTGGATGTGGAGAAGATGTTTCCTCTTGTGGGAGAAATCTAGAAGTAGGGGCCACTGTTTAAAAAAAAAAAGGGGTTGCCCATTTAAGGCAGAGGCAAGGAATTTTTTTTTCTCTGAGGGTTGAGAGATTTTGGAATTCTCCTCCTCAAAAAGTGGTTGAGGCGGAGTCTTTGAATACCTTTAAGACAGAAGTAGATAGATTCTTGATAAGCAAGGGGGTGAAAGGTTATAGGCAGGAACGTGAAGTTCAGATTACAATCAGATCAGCCATGATCTTATTGAATAGTAGAACAGGCCAACTCCTGCTCCTAATTCGTATGTTCATGCTCAATGGGCTGAATGGCCAACTCATGTTCCTATGTTCCTAACAAAGGCTGGCCTAATCTTGTGAATTATTTTTAAAAAAATTCCCCTACAAAACATCATTTTGTTATTTCTTTGTTCCTTTGGGTTCTTGTTCTGACAGAGTGCAGAGCTCCCAACTCCTGATGTAACTGAATAGGGGACTTTACACCAAATGGCTTATGCAAAGGCCCTTTCCGACCAGCAATTTGTCCCTTCGTTTTATTTGGGCTACATGAGATCATTAAGATGACTTTTCCTCCTCTTTAACACTGATCAAAAGAAACAAATAGTTTCTTGCATCATTATTTTACGATAGTCTGGGCTTCGTTTCAATTAGATGGTCAGTAGGTCACTTGTAGGCTTCTAATTCGCAAAGCAGCCCCACAAATCTTCAGAAGGAGGATCACACACAGCCAGAGAAAATACATTTAAAAAGAAGTAATATTAAAGAAGGCCCTAAATAAAAGCATGTATTCTCTCTAATCCCCTGGCAATAGTAATTCAGTGGTCGGCATTCATGTAGGTTTTAGCACAGCAGGGTCTAGTTTGGATTTTCTGATATATCTCATGCCAAACTAGTCCCTTGAGTGCTAAAACCCACGGCAAGCACACTAACATGACTTGCCTGACTGAAATTTCATAAATGTATAAATGATTTGCCAAGAAATAGCCTTATTAGGATCATGCACATATCAGGAATTTTTTTTTTTTACACTGCCTAAATATACAGCTTCTTTGCACTATATCGTTGTTAACTGAGATGCCTTTGTTCCTTAAAATTATTAATCTGAATTACGATCCCCAACTCAACTCCACTGAACGTTGCCTCCATTTCCCCTGATACAGTTTCACATTTTTCCCAGCCTTTCTGCCACCTAAGTCAAGTGGCTAAATTAAGTCAGTCTGCAAAGGCCATATGACCCTTCATTTCTCAGTCTCAGCGTCTCACACCAGTTACGCTTCATGTCAACATCTCCTCAAGACAGCTGAGCATTTTCTCACTGCCTTTCCGCCATGATTGGAATGTTGCATACCCTTACCCAACATGGCTGAATCTCCTCATGGGGCAGGAGGATTTGAGGAGAATGCAAAGAGGCTGCAAAGAGAGATTAATGGGTTAAGTGATTGGGCAAGAAGGTGGCAAATGGAGTATAACGTGAGGAAATGTGAAATTATCCACTTTGACAGGAAGAATGGAAAAAAATATTTTTAAAAGGCGAGAGACTAGTAATTGTTGGCCCGCAGAGGGATTTGAGTATCCCTGTATGTGAATCACAGAAAGTTAACATTGAAGTACAGCAAGCAAACAGGAAGACAAGTGGTATGTTGGCCTATATTGCAAGGATCTGCAATATAAGAGTAAGGAAGTCTTGTCACATTTATATAGGACTTTGGTGAGGTCACACTTGGATACTGTGTACAGTTATGGCCCCTATACCAGAGGAAGGATACACTTGCCTCAGAGGAGATGCAACCAAATTTCAATAGATTGATTCTTGAGGTCTAGGATCATCCTATGAAGAGAGATTTAGTGGACTATTGTTTGGAATTTAAATGAATGAGGAGCACTCTCATTCAAATGCACACAACACTTAAAGGGCTTGACAGCATAGGTGCTGAGAGACTGTTTTCCCTGGATCGAGTGTCTCGAACTAGGGATCACAGTCTCAGAATAAGGGCTGAGCCATTTAGCACTCAGATAGGGAGAAATTTCTTCACCCAGAGGGCTGTGAATTTTTGGAATTCTCGATTCTGAGGGCTGTGGCTGCGAAGTCATTGGATACATTTAAGACTGTGATGGGCAGATTGTTATGCAACTAAAGGGATCAAGGGATAGGGTCATAGGGTGGGAAAATGAAGTTATATCAGTCATGATCTTATGTAATGGTGGAGCATTCTTGAGAATTCATATAGCCGTTCCAGCTCCTATTTATTACATTCTTATGCTCCCCTTCATAGCTGGGTCTCCCTCACCCTTCTTCACAATAACTGGGACTCCCTTCACCCTTCCTCACAATGTCCGGCTCTCCCCTCACCCTTTCCCTTCATGGCTATTTCTTCTTACACCCTACAAATGAAAAGTGGGACTGAAGTAAAATGAGACCACTTCATACTGCTTCCCTGGACCAGTGTCACCTCAGCTGCAGCACAAATGTCATTATTCTGTTTGCAAGTCTGACATCTCCTGTCATATCTATCCTTCCTTCTTTCAAAATGTTGCAGCTGGATTAATGTTGGTGAAGTCCTTTGATAGCTTCAGTAAGATATGGAATTAGTTCCATTCAGTTACCTCTAATTTTCCCTACTTACCTGGAATACCTCCAACTCTTCTAGAATGATCTCTTCTACCTCCTGGTTTGCTTTGGGAGCATAGATAGATTTTAGGACCACTCCAGTGTCTGTAGAAAAACAAAATAGGAGTGTCAACTCTTGTTTTATAAAGTGTGGCCTGCGAGCACTGTCTCAGTGTAATCAGTAAAGGAGCAACAGACATTCCGTCCTACAATATCTTCCAGGCCCTTTGCCCTATCTGCTTTCATCAATATCCAAAACAAGCATAAAACCCTTCCTTGAACTGATTAAACAGTTCTTGCTTAAACGTGCCAGGATGGAAAGCTGAATTACTTTATTGCGTATTGCAAGTAAGACCAGCAAAATAAGATTTATGAAGTTGATTTGTTTTTAAACACAATTGATGATAAGGCTCCACTGGTTTAGAACATGAGAGAGTCACAATGTTCTGAAGTCAAACTACAGTTACAGCACAAGGATACCAGCCAGCTTCTGCATATACTGGCAACATCAAGTGGCATAAGGACATAAGAAATGGAAGGAGGAGTAGACCACGTGGCCTGTCAAGCCTGCTCTGCCATTCCACACAATCATAGGTGATCTAGGGTTTCAACTCCACTTTCCCACCTGCTCCCCCTATCCCTTCATTCCTTAAGACACCAAAAATCTGTCCATCCCAGTCTTAAATGTATTCAACGATAGAGCATCTGCAACCCTCTGTGGTAGAGATTTCCAAAGATTCACAACCCTTTAAGTGAAGTAACTTCTCCTCATCTCAGTCCTAAATGCTGGGCCCCTTATCCTGAGACTGTGCCCCCGTGTTATATATTCCCTGACCGGTGGAGACAATCTCTCAGCATCCACCCAATCAAATCCCTTTGGAATCTTGTATATTTCAAAAGTGGCAGCCGTTATGAGCTGCAGTGCAGTATACAGATGATCAGTCACAATTCATCAGGGATTATAGGTAACATTTCATGATGATCTTGATTGCTGTGTGCAACAAATTCATAAGTACCTGGTGGCACAATGGTTTAACCCACTGGTCTTTAACTTCCACCCAGATGGTTTGTGTGAAAGTCTCCTTGCCTACTGGCTGTGAGGTGACTGTCATCTGTTGCAAAGCACAAATCTGAAATTGGGGGAGTTGAGTACTAAGGGTGGAAAATTTGTGACTCTAGGAATGGACAGAATACCTTGGTTACCGGGAGGCCAGCGCTTGGGCTTCTGAATATTGTGCTGACATCCAGCCAGGTATTTGTGTTCAAGAGGTGTACAATGACAGTGTCTCAGCCATCCCCAACACCCACAGTGGGATCAAGCCAATTCTCCTAATAAGGGGTTGTGAGTCAAGCTAACAACAAGGAAGACAAGGACGATGAAGAGGAAGATGAGGAGGAGGATCAGAAGTAGAATGGATAGGTTGCATGGCACTTTCTTGATGCCTCAGGAAGAGATTTCCAAGAGGTCTTCCTGAAATTGGCCTTAGACTTTTTATTTCTATCTTTGTCACCTGCCCAGCAACAAACCCCCCCCCCCCATGGATAGGGAGGGCAATAGTGGATGTGATGGTCTTTCTAACCTTTTCTCAACAGGTCTGTATGATAAGTAGACATGGGGGTAGTTGCTAGTCTGGCACTAATAGGTATACACCTCAAGTGAACAACAATCTACAACATGTTTAAGGGAACTTCTGCCAATTTATGTTCTACTATAATACACTGGCAATACCAGTGACTAGAGCTCATACATTTACCAGAAGAAGACAATCCAATTACCATTTACTGCAAAATGCACAGGTACATTTGACACCTATTGTTCTGCATGCTTGAGAGGTTTGCATCTTCTGCATGGTTTAACGCTTTTGTAAAATAGTTTGGAAGGTTTTGATGTTAATTATTTTGCTGGTGGGGAGTTGAGTCAAACCCAGAATAGTTCTTTTCATATAACTGACTAATTAGTAAAGCGCTAATTTAATTTAAATGTTAGACCCCCATTATAAAGTTGTTATTAATAGGTACTTTTTTTTTTAAGAGAGCTGGTTGGTGGATTTTTAAAAGGTTATTATGGCTACTCGCCTGTTCCAATGAATATCACGTCATACTGTCCATCCACAGCCTCAACCCGGTCCACAGAGAGCCGAGTAAACTTGTAATCCATGCCAACTCGCATCAGCACTGGCCGTTGACTCACAGGGTAGACCGAGTCATGCATGAGCGGGTGAGTCCGGATAAAGAAGATTGCCTCGTCCGGGTATTCACGGGTTGACCTGAAGCTCCCATAGGTGCTGCTGGGACACTGGAAGTAAGTGCACATGTAGAACCATAAGACTGTGACAGATATGGCTTTGTAGTTCGAGGCTTTGCTAAAAATTGCATCACGGATTCAATATCTTTTGGATAATGGATTAAAATAAATCAACATAGAAAGTTCTGGGACTGGCTTGCTTTGAAAATGTGAGATGTGATCCACAGAAGACCATTTGCTTTGACTTATTAAGTATAATTGCTGTTAATTCAAATAAATTTTCCAGGTGTCCTGACCAATATTTTTCCCCTAAACCGACATGGTTAATCCTGATCGGTGCACATTTGGTTTGTCAAAGGATTTATGTTTGAAACAGGACTATCCCCTGGATCAAGTTTTTAAGTTAACAGAATAGTCAATAGTCCATCTCTGATGAAGAGTCCCACCCAAAACAAGCACCTGTTTTTCCATTTCAAATGGATTTCCTGTCCTGTTGTAATCAAGACATACTGCTGTTCACATCTTCAGGAATTAATTATTGTTAAAGTTTCATTGCTCTTGTAGGCAAATGTGCCAACTAATTGCTTCATCACAAGGTCCCAGGAACAACAAATGTAATAAGTCACTGATTAATCTACTTCGGAGATGTGGCCAGAAAAACAGAGGAACTCCCTGTTTTTCTTTGAATGGCTTCATGAAATCTTTTACATTCACCAGAATGGACAATTTGATGTCTCATCTGATTGATTGCCTCTGGCAATGAGGTCAGCAGTGGCTGAAGCTCATGATCTGTCTTGCTGATGGCTGTAATGTTCATGCTGATGCTGGGCGATCTCTATTTCTCTCTGCCTTTCTTCTGCAATCAAGGGAACAGATCGCATGAGGACTGTAAATGGATTGGATTTGATGACTCGTTTTTCTCCCATGCTTTCTTATTTCACATTCTTTACCTGCATGGTTATGTTATGGCTTTTGATAAAGTACCACATAAGAGGTTAGTGTGCAAAATTAAAGCTCATAAGGTTGGGGGTAATATATTGGCATGGATTGAAAATTGGTTATCCGACAGGAAACAGAGAGTAGGAATAAACGGGTCTTATTTGGAGTGGCAGGCGGTGACTAGTTGGGTACTGCTGGGATCAGCTGTTCACAATATATATCAATGATTTGGATGAGGGAACCAAATGTAATATTTCCAAGTTTGCTGACAACATGAAACTTGGTGGGAATGTGAGCAATGAGGAAGGTATTAAGTGGCTTCAAGGTGATTTAGACAGGTTGAGTGAGTGGACAAATACGTGGCAGATTCAGTATAACGTAGATAAGTGTGAAGTTATCCACTTTAGTAGGAAAAACAGAATGGCAGAGTATTATTTAAATGATGATAGATTGGGAAATGTTGATGGACAAAGAAACCTTGGTGTCCTTGGACACTAATCACTGAAAGCAAGCATGCAGATGCAGCAAGCAGTTAAGAAGGCACATGGTATGTTGGCTTTCATGGGAGAGGACTTGAGTAGAGGAGTAAGGATGTCTTACTGTAGTTATACAGGGCCTTGGTGAGACTGCACCTGGAGTATTGTGTGTAGTTTTGGTCTCCTTACTTAAGAAAGGATACACTTGCCATAGAGGGAGTGCAGTGAAGGTTCACCAAGCTGAATCCTGGGATGGCAGGATTGTCATATGAGGAGAAATTGGGCCAACTAGGCCTCTATTCAAAACAAAAACAGAATTACCTGGAAAAACTCAGCAGGTCTGGCAGCATCGGCGGAGAAGAAAAGAGTTGACGTTTCGAGTCCTCATGATCCTTCAACAGAACTAGGTGAATCCAAGGAAGGGGTGAAATAAAAGCTGGTTTCACCCCGTACTTGGATTCACCTAGTTCTGTTGAAGGGTCATGAGGACTCGAAACGTCAACTCTTTTCTTCTCCGCCGATGCTGCCAGACCTGCTGAGTTTTTCCAGGTAATTCTGTTTTTGTTTTGGATGTCCAGCATCCGCAGTTTTTTTGTTTTTATTTAAGCCTCTATTCACTTGAGTTAAGAAGAATGAGAGGAGATCTCATTGAAACGTATAAAATTCTGACAGGGCTGGACAGACTGGATGCAGGGATGAAGTTTCCTCTGGCTGGGGGGGTCTAGAACAAGGGGGCACAGTCTCAGGATATGGGGTAGACCACTTAGGACTGAGCTAAAAAGGAGTAGGAGTGTGTCATTCGGCCCTTTGAGCCTGCTCCGCCATTCAATATGATCACGGCTGAACCTCTATCTCAACGCCATACTCCCGCGCTCTCTCCATACTTCTTGACGCCTTTAGAGTCCAGAAATCTATCTATTTCTTTCTTAAATATATCCAGTGACTTAGCCTCCACAGCCTTCTGTGGTAGAGAATTCCGTAGGTTCACCACCCCTAGATTTCTGGAATGACCTATTCCTGCTCCTTTTTTTTAATGTTAATGCCATATATAAATTTGTCCAGATTGACACAGCAGGTTGAGAGAGCAAAATGAAATTCTGTTTTAAATGAGTGAGACACATTCCTGTCAATGATACAGCCCTGAGCGCATGCTCACTGGATGCTGTGCACACTGCCTCAGAGATTGTTAATATTACTCACTGTTCCAGGGCGAGGGAAGGGGACACGCCCCGGATAGGTCACCCACTTGTAGTCAGGACCCGCTTTGTGTGCAAATTCACCTTTGAAGGCCATTACAATGTCAGCCATCTTGTACACACAGACAGCTGACCCATTGAGAATATTGCTGGAAAGAAAAACAAAATGGTCACTGAACTTCCTCTCTCAATATTTAAGTTAACCTACTCCTGTTTTGATTAACTGAACAGTGCAGTGAATAAGGAACCATGCTCCAAAGACGTGAAGTCAAGATACTCCCTCCTCTCCTTCCTTTTGTGAACCTATGTCCACTCCTGCCAGTGGGAACAGTTTCACTGTTGAAACTTGGAGAGGTCACTGGAGTTTGGGGGTTCTCTTTCTTTAGCTCCATCACTGCAGTTTAGTGGGAAGATGGTGGTGTAGCGGTACTGTCCCTGGACTAGTAATGCAGAGGCCCGGGCTAAGATGGGTTTGAATCCCACCATGGCTGCTGATGGAATTTAAATCTAGTTCATAAAATCTGGATTATAAAGCTAGTCTCAGTAATACTGGCAATGAAACTATCATTGATTATCATAAAAATCTATCTGGTTCACTTAATGACCTTACCTGCTGGGTCTACATGTGACTCCAGACCCACAATACGTAGTTGACTCTTAGCTGCCTTTTGAAATGGCCAAGCAAGCTTTGCAGTTCAAGGGAAATTAGGGAGGGGCAACAAATGTTGGCCTTGTCAGCAACACCCATATTTCATGAAAGAATAAAAAAAGTCAATGCCCTAACAGGGCAGTCCCAAAGTAACAAGCATAAAGTTGAATTTGGAATCCTCAAATGAGCTTCCTAAGCCTATATGGTACCAGCCAGGGTAACGTGATGTAGGCTAGAGGGAAGGATAGCAAAACTGGCCAAATTAGCAAGAGTAAAAAGACCAGATTCTTCCTACTGATCACTATTCTGGAAAATGCATGTATCTGGATGCTTGAGTGTAGATGGGATCAATCTTGTCTGGTGATGCCATACACAGTGAAATAGTTTGTCATTGTGCATTAAATGGAAGTACCTTCACTGCACAGACTGCAGAGGTTCAGGAAGGTGGCCCAGCATCCACTTTCTCAAGGGCTATTAGGGACAGGCAATAAATGCCAATCTTGCCAGCAATGCCCACATCCCAAAATTGAATTAAAATAACTATTGCTGTTCTCAAAACAAAGAGCGGTTGTTTGGATGACAAGACATGCAAAAATACAAGCTGTAATTATATATTATGCCAACCCTGACCAGCCTACAAATGCCACACACCTTGTGGCAGCCCAGAACATGAAACTCTGGGCTTCCTGTCTATATTGCTAGTGGCACACTGCCTCTGGAATGATAATTGCAGCTTGTTTGGAAAGTTTATCAGCTCTATCAGAGTTGCTGATAGCTGAAATCAAGCCTTGCTGCTAAGCACAGCAATAACATATCAAAAACTGACAGACAAAATATCAGCAGACCCATTGTTGGAGAGATACTCCAATCACCCGTGTTCACTTCCAGTAGGGTGACATGTTCCCTCACGCGTCGACAACAGCAAATTCCAGTGGTGGCATATCTCTGTTTTGAACTTTATCCAGATCTCTTCAGATTCAGATCGGCATCATTCTGAGGGAACCTGCACCGATTTCCAACTCACCCATCACCTTTACAGTCGCTGACTTATATTAATTGTCTCCTAGTCCCCCACTGTCTCCAATTTAAAATCTTAGCCCAAAAGCAAAACACTGTGAATGCTGGGAATCTGAAATAAAAACAGAAAATGCTGAAAATACTCAACAGGTCTGACAGCATCTCTGGAGAGAGAAAAACAGTTTCTCTCTCCACAGATGCTGTCAGATCTGCTGAGTATTTCCTGCATTTTCTGTTTTTATTGAAAATCTCATCCTCATGTTCAAATCTCTTCATGACCTTGTCTCTTCCTTTCAATACTCCTCCAAGAACTCTGCCTCCTTCCGATTCTGGTCTCTTGCACATTCCTCACTTCCTTCACCCCGCCATTGGTGGCAGTGCCTTCAGCTTTAGGCCCCAGGTTCTGGAATTCCCTCTCTAAGCCTCTATATCATTATGGCTCTCCTTAAAGCTTACCTCTGTGACCAAGATTAAATTCACATTTCCAAATATTTTTCTTTTTTTAAAAAAGTTTTTTCAAAGGATGTGAGCATTGCTGACAAGACCAACATTTGTTGCCCACCCCCAATTGCCATTGAACTGAATGGCTTGCTAGGCCATTTCAATGGGCAATTAAGAGTCAACGACATTGGTGTGGGTCTGGAGTCACATGTAGGCCAGACCAGGTAAAGATAGCAGATTTTCTTCCCTAAGGGTCATTTCCAAGTTTTTTTTTGATTCTTTGTGTAAATCTTTGTCTGAATACACTCCTGTGAAGCACCTTGAGATATTTTTCTATGTTAAAGATAACATATAATTGCAAGTTGTTGTTGTTCTTGAACTGTTTATTCCTGGTTATTAACCTGATTTTTAATGTCCTTTTTATAGGTTGATATAATAATGGTGATTGACAACTGGGTGTTATAACAATACCTTCAAGTGGAAGACTCCAGCATGAATCATAACCTTCAGACAGGGGCAGACACAGGGAGACATTATACATTGATTTTGATTATCTTTCACTAAGAAGTCCAGGTGAAGGGTCAAGGCCTAATGAACAGACGGCACTAAGGTCAGAAAGAGTAAAAGGTGGCGGTGTGTTACAGCTCAATCAGGGGGCTCAAGCTGCTGGGGCAACATGTGCTTTTACATACATGTTGTAGTCTGGAGCTATGGATAGTGATGGTAGAGGCTCCAATCTTCTTTCCATCACATGGCTGATCAGGAATCTCGCTTCTTCTTATCACCTGACAGCGTATGTTGGAAGGATTTGCAGGTTGATATTTAACCTGTCTGGTAGTGTTATGAGCATACTTTCCTTGGCCATTGAGTCCTGGGGTGGGAGTGAAACCTGGAGTTTCTGATGCAGAACAGGGACGCTACCCACTGCACCACAAGACCTCCAGGTAAAAGGTTAAATTGGAAAACAGTGAGCCTGCAGACTTCAGGATGGATGGAAAGCTCTAAAGGAGGCAAAAACTGAGGGAGGCAAAGGATTGCAAGGGGATTGGAGTACAGGAATAAAAAAAGTCTTGCTATAATCATTCAGGATTTTGGTGAGACCACATTTGGAATACTGTATGCAGTTTTGGTCTCCATATTTCTGAGAAGATATACTTGCATTGGGCAGTACAGCAAAGGTTCACTAAATTGGTCACTGGCATGACGGGGTTGTCCTATGATTAGAGGCTTGGTAAATTGGGTCAATTTTCTCTGGAGTGTAGAAGAATCAGAGGCGATCTGAAGGGGCTTGACAGGGTGGATGCTGAGAGATTGTTTCCTCCGTTTCCAGACTGTTTCCATCATGTAATGCTGGAACTGTAAAAAACGCTGGTTAGGCCACACCTGGAAATTTGTGCACAGGTCTGGTCACATTACAGGATGGACATAATTGCTTTGGAGAGAGTACAGAGAAGATTACAAGAATGCTGCCAGGACTTGAAAATTGCAGCTATTAGGAGAGACTGGATAGGCTAGGGTTGTTTTCCTTAGAACAGAGGAGGCTGAGGGTTGACCTAATTGAGGTGTACAAAATTATGAGGGGCCTAGATAGGGCAGACAGGAAAGACTTGTTTTCCCTAGCTGAGGGGTCAACTACCAGGGGGCATAGATTTAAGGGATTGATAAAAGGATTATAGGGAACATCAGGAAAAACCTTTTCACCCAGAGGGTGGCGGGCAGCTGGAATTCACTTCCCAAATTGGTGGTTTTGAGGCTGAAATGCTCAACTCATTTGAAAAGGTACCTGGATCTGCGTCTGAAGCACTGTAACCTGCAAGGCTACAGATCAAGTGCAGGAAAGTGGGATTAAAATGAGCGGCTAGTTTCTTTTTTATCTTTTTCTGGCCGGCACAGACATGATGGGCTTAATTTCTGCGCCGTAACGTTTCTACGGTTCTATGGCTGGGGAATCTAAAACACAGGGGCACGGTCTCAAGATAAAGGGCTGATCATTTAGGACTGAGGAAAGGAGAAACTACTTCACTCAAAAGGCTGCGAATCTTTGGAATTCTCTACCCCAGAGGGTTGTGGATGCTCTATTGTTGAATACACTTAAAGCCGGGATAGAGAGATTTTTTGGAGTGGGCAGGAAAATGAAATTGAAGCCCAAGATCAGCCATGATTGTATTGAATGGCAGAGTAGGCTTGATGGGCCATATGGTCTACTCTTGCTCCTATTTCTTGTGTTCTTCCACACTTTTGAGGATCTGGTAAAGATCAGGTGATTGCATAATGAGACTTTATTTCAATATGATGAGGATAAAGAAAGGTAGAAACAGCCAGATTTATTCAACTGTTTTTGTTTAATAAAAATTGCACCTCTTGTATAAGGAAAATATAGGTATCATTGTATCACTACTTGCCTTTCACTAATATGGCTGCATAGTGACAGATTGGAGACGTTTCACTAATTCCCCTATAATTTACAACTAGAAACTGTACTACTGTATATTATTTGTATGTAACTATCCTCCACTATCTGCATTTTGCTGGAGAAATCGCCCTGCTTTGATTGACAGATTGCTGTAGCTTTAGTAATGAGTTCTGTTGGCTGTAGTTTATAAAGACACTGGGCTGGATTTTCCCTACAAGGCCTGGAAACAATAGTCAGGACTGCTTCCAGGCCCTGAGCTTGTCCCTGGGGGAGGAGGTGGGCAGGAGAAAATACTCTTTGTGATTTTCACGGAGTCGCCTCCTAAATTGGCAGGAGACAGGTTCTCTGTTCAATTAAGAGCAGGCTCACAAAGCTGATCAAAGCCAATCGTAGGCCTTCTAGCTTGAGAGGAGAAGCAGGCTGTGCTGACAGGTAAGTAACAGAGAGGGTGCTTCAACATGAAGATGCCCTCTCACCAACTTCTTTTAAGCTTTAATCGAAAAATGGTTCTTGATCACCACTGTTGGGGAGGGGATTCCCTCTACAGGACTGCCTTTGTCTGCCCTTGGCCCTAGGCAGGCAGGATGGGCTTGGAGGCCTGTCAGGAGCTGGGTGCTGCCTCCAGGCACCTAAACTGACCCCACTGGTGTGGGAAACTGGAGGCCAACTGGAAAATGCGAGTAGGCCTCTCTTAATTGGCCATAATGAGGCCCTTAACAAGCCTAATTGGCTACCTGCCTCATGGGGCTGGGGAGCTAAGCCATTCCCAATCCCACTTTTGCTAAAATGGCTGGCACCAGGAGCTGCATCGGAAAACTGGCATGTCAGCCAACGTCTCCATTCCCACCCCCAGCTCACTGTTTGGAATATTGTAAATTCTTTGTTGTAGTGCTGTTTAAATGGACTGTGCTGGTAAATTGAGTTTGTTTGCACTGTACAGAATGCCTTGAGTCCTGCTGCAAGTTCTGTCCCACCTATAATTCATTAGATGATGTAGTGGCACCAAAATAGACAGTCTGCACACACAACCATCCATTCATCCCACCTCAACCTGAGCATGCAATTCCTTTCCAGGCTTCAGCTGAGTTGACCATGGGTTGACTCTTGCCCATTCCTGATCTATAAATTGAGCATCTGGTGTCCAATGCCCCGCCTGCAACAGCAAGCTTTCCACATCACCACGTTCAGTCAAACAGGCAGTGTCCTAGCACCCATTGTGTGGACATTCCGGCACTGCAACCTGGGGGCCACGCACAAGAGAGCATCTACTCAACAGGGGGAACTTCTTTGGAAATCTTGGTGCAGCAACTGCGCTTTTCAAACAATTCCGGGTATTTATCAGAAAAGGCTATCATCTTAAGAGGGAAAATCAAAACTGTGGCATAAATATCCCCAAAAGTGCAGTCGTGCAGCACTTAAAAAATCAAGCTTTGTGATGGTTGGCAGATGTTAAAAGATAGACGAGTGATTACAGATTGTTTTAAAACACAGCTTATTCATCTCAGCAAAATGGGAACCACTGATTTACACTGAACGCTTCCATTACCAGACTACACAACGTGCTTCATTCGAATATTTACTGAGGAGTGCGTACTGAAAGTATACAGTTTTACAAGTCGCTCACTAACCACACCCACGAGTCAAGGACCCAGCTCTCTCTTCTCTCAGAGGTTCACAAGTAAACAAGCTCCTTATCAACAAATCAGAACCTTTTGAAGAGACACTTTGTAGTTTCCTAACTGCCTGCTGCCAGTCAGGGGTCGGCATTGAACTCTCAGATAAGAGACTGCCGGGTTTTTTGTGCAGCTTTATTTATCTTATCCAAAGTGAAATTCTGGATGGGATTCCCAAACTGTTGCGCTCTTTGTAACCTTTCAGTTTCCAGTTTGACGCTGCTGGCTCTCACTGTGGTGCAGTGTCATAGGTGACAGCAGCCAACCATGACTTGCCAGGATGGCTAGTGGCAACATGGTTATTTGACTTTGGTGCAGCCGAATCCCATCCTGTCCTCACCAGCCATGCAACAACAAATATGTGCACTGATATAGCACCTTTAATGCAGTAAATAATCAAAGGTGCTTCACAGGGGTGTATTCAACAACAACTTATATTTATGTAGCACCTTTAATGTAATAAATATCCCAAGGCACATCATGGAAGCATTATATAACAAAATATGACACTAAGCCACGTAAGGAGATAACAGATCAAATGACCAAATGTTCAGTCAAAGAGGTAAGCTTAAGGAGTGCTTTAAGGGCAGAAAGTGAAATAGGGAGTTGGAGAAGTATAGGGAGGGTATTCCAAAGCTTAGGAAGGCAGGGTCTCCAATGGTGAAACAATTAAAATCTGGGGTGCTCAACAGGTAATTAGATGGGCACAGATATCGAGGAAGGTTGTGTGGTTGGAGAAGATGACAGAGATAGGGAGGAACAAGGCCATGGCTACTTTAAAATAAACTATGGGAATTTTGAAATCAAGGCATTGCTTGACTGGGAGCCAATGTAAGTCAGCAAGCATGGGGATGATAGTGGAACAGGACTTGGCATGAGTTAGGGCACAGACAGCAGAGTTTTGAATGACCTCAAGTTTACAGAGAGTAGAATGTGGGAGACTAGCCAGGAGTGTGTTGGAATAGTCAAAGACTAGAGGTAACAAAGGCATAGATGAGGGTTTCAGCAGCACATGAGCTGAGAGAGGGGTGAAGTCAGGCAATGTTACTGAGGTGGAAATAGGTGGTCTTAGTGATGGTAGTCAGATAAAACTTGGCGCTGAGCCAAAGAAGAAAATATTAGGACAGGTGACCAAAGGCTTGGTTAAAAAGGTAGGCTTTGAGGTGCATCTTAAAGGAGAAGAGACAGGTTGAGAGGTGTAAGGCAGGAGAGCTCAGGACTCTAACATTTGAAGGCACAGCCATAAGAGGTAGGATGAAGGAAACTGGGAGTGCACAGGAAGCAGGAATACATGGTTCTTGGAGGGAGAGATTTGGCTTTGTAAGCAGGTTGTTTCAATCTGAGAGACACATCAGGCCGAATGCATCCTGCAGCAGATATTTTAAGGACCTCAGGTTGACAGAAGCTGATCCCATCAGTGAAACATTGAGCTTTGACAGTACACAAGATTGGGGGCTTGACTCCTTATTAATTAGTACCCAGCTTTCATTATAACAGTGACATAATTTGGGTTCTTTCTTGACAGAGCTTTGGTGGAACTGTTGGCCCAAGCTTCCCTTTGGACAAGGATCTCACCTGGACGTTGTGAAAACTCCGTAGATCAGTGGATTCTTTTTGTCCTTCCCATTGAGCACGAAGACATCCTCTGCAGGGAAAATAAATGCATTGACGGTGACAGTGGAAAATAAAGTGGGTATCCTGACCTCATGAAGTAATTACGGCATGGAAGGAGACCATTCAGCCCATCAAAGCCTGATCTTGGGCTTACTGCAACTCATACA
Source organism: Carcharodon carcharias (assembly GCF_017639515.1). Taxonomy (NCBI): domain Eukaryota; kingdom Metazoa; phylum Chordata; class Chondrichthyes; order Lamniformes; family Lamnidae; genus Carcharodon; species Carcharodon carcharias. The sequence continues at coordinate 72,515,338 of NC_054473.1, forward strand.
AAGACAGAGTTTATATGTGACATCTAACTATTTCCTTCGGGTGACCCAAAGTACTTTTAAAAGTGACGGATTACCTTTGAAGTGCAGCCTTTGCTGTAATGCAAGCATATAACAGCTAATTATCTCACAACAAGGTCCCACAAGCAGCAAATGAATGAATGCCCAGAAAGCTAAGGTTGAAGGAGAAATATTGGCTAAGGGACTAAGGAGACATGTCCTGCTTTTCTTTAAAATGGTGTCACAAGATATTTTACGGTCATCTTAGCTGACGAGCTAGGCTTCAGTTTAGCATCACAACTAAAAAATGGCACCTCTGATGTGCAACATTCCCTCCGCACTGCACTGAAGTGCTGGCCTGGATTATGTGCTTGAGTCTATTGTGGGGCTTGAACCCATGGTGTTCTAGCTCAGAGGTTAGAAACCAAAGAGCCACTCACACCAGGAATGTCTGTGGGATTCTCTCAATCTCCTACCATTTCTTTAGGATCTTCACCCAAATTATAGCTGGAGATTTCCCAAGGAAATTCACCCACTTAAGCTTCACATAACATCCAAGTTCCAAACTCGATGGCTGGGATTTTCTGGACCCAGCTTGGCGGGACCGGACGATCCTGGCGGCAGATGGGGCTGGAAGATCCTGGCCAAAGGTCTTTTCAACCAGACCAGCAATGGGGTTAGAATAACAATTTGAGACCTTCCAAGTTACAAGCCTTTCCCACCTATATTTGCATTCCCTCACCCCACTCCACCCAGGGATTTTCATAACTGGCCCTCCCACCCAATGCTGCCATATCACCCTGATTGTCTCATTTGTTCAACCTCTCTCTGTTACCCCACTCATTTGCGATCTCTGTGTGTTCTGCAGTAGCAGAAATTGAGTAACTGTGCTTAATGGATCCGTACTGGAGAGGGTTTAGTAAAGCATTATTAAGTTCAGTACTTTCACTGCATCAGTCACTGCATTATTTAACTACCCTTGAGGAATGTGCACAATCAAGAATGTAGACATTTATGAACAAAAGGTGCAGCACACCGACTATCCTGCGGGCTCTATCTTCCTATCACTCCTGCCCATATGCTTCCATCTGAGTGGAGGTGTCAGGTATTCGGAAACAAGCTTTCACTTCACCTGGATCACTAAACACATTATCAGTCACAGGCAGAACTCTCTATAGGTTTACACTAACAAAGCTAGTTAATTGACCACCATGAAACAATGTTAAGGGTTCAAGAGACAAAAACCTGACTGGTGCTCTGAAAGATGAATTGCTGATAGCCTTCATTATAATAGGGGCCTGTTTGAAGAACAACCTTCACTGCAGCATGTGTAAGAGCAATACACATTGCTGAGCTGCCCTTTAATGCCATATCTCAATCTCTCCCATCCCTTCAATCTGCTGAGGACATTGTGTTGCTCCAATTTTGGCTTCTTGATAATCCTTGACTTCCTTTGGTTTACCTCCAGCTGCCTAGGCCTGAATCTCTGGAATTCTCTCTCTAAATCTCTCCTCTCTCTTTTCCTTGAAAAGGCTCTTTAGCGCCTATCTCTTTGAAAAAACATTTGGTAATCTAGCCTAATCTCTCTTTCTTTGGCTTCGTGCCAATTATCTTTTTGCTGATAATGCCCCTGTGCAGCACTCCATTTAAGGTGATATATATATATATATATATATATACATACAGCCATTGTGATTCTTGTAATAGTAATGTAAGAACAGGAAGTTCTTCAGTCCTTTGAGCCTGTTCAACCATTCAATAAGATTATGGTTGACTTGGGTCTTAATCTCATTTACCCATTTTGCTCCATGTCCCTAATACAACAGATCTCTGTTTTGAAAATTTCAATAGACCCCAGCTAGCCTTTTGGGGGGTGGTGTAAGAGTTACAAATTACAAGTTACAAAGAGGTACAGATTTCTCATACCCTCATGTAAAGATAAATTTGTTGGTGCCTCACACTCATTCTTTTACAGTTTAATACTTCTTCCCAGTGTTAGTCTGGAACAAGACATGGATCAATCTCCTCCTCTTGTCAACATTTTAAAGTTCATCTCTAGTGACATTGCAAATGAGGGACACTGCAATTTAGAGATAGAAGTTTCACTGTGCTGGCCCCTGGTGCACATTGGGAGCAGATGTTAAAAAATTGCAAACTCCAAATGGTCACAAAATCACAGATGGGAGTAAGCAGTTTCCTGATATGCAATCCCAGTGCGCAACAGGAATCAACACATGGAAACTTTTAACTCTTGCTGTCCTTATTTCTTTATGGCAATAGTGTGACTATAACCCAGCTAATGAGTGAAGCACCTGTGCTAATTATAACAAGGGCCACTTGACAGGTATACACACATACCAACATGCTCAATGGGGAGACGATGACAAAGTGATAATGCCACTGAACCAGTAAACCAGAGTTCTAGGCTAATGCTCTAGAGACATGGGTTCAAATCCCACCATAGTAGCTGGTGGGATTTGAATTCAATTAGGTAATAAGTTTGGAATTAAAAGCCACTTTCAAAAATGGTGACCCATCTGGTTCACTAATATCTTTTAGGCTGTCCTTACCCCTACCTTCAGGCCCACAGCAACGTGGTTGACTCTTAATGGCCCTTTGAAATGGCCAAGCAAGCCACTCAGTTCAAGGGTAATTAGGGATAGGCAACAAATGCTGGATGCTGGCCTTGCCAGCGATGTCCACATCCCATGAATGAATAAAGAAAAAATACATCTCACTTGACCATCAGCTATGACTTTCCTTGCAGAATCTTAATGTGAGTTTAAATTATGTGTTACTCACGCAGTTCATCAAAATGGGTTTGGATTCCCTCAGACCCGGGAATGGAACACACCAGGCGTGCCTTCAGGAAGGTGCTCCATTTGTTTACCAGACTGCGTTGACCACCAATGTCATTCTGGGGGAAACAAAAAAGCTCCGTGAGCTGGGAACAGTGAGCACATTATACACCCGTTTCACATCTGTTGTCTCTCCTGTCCTCAGGCTGGTCATCCAGTCTGTCCTCCAATTGTAAGCCAGAACGTAAAGAGGTTGGACATCTTGTGTAATTGTTGAAATTGTGCTACAGTAGAGTACATGTTTTAAATTGGTAATTAAAAGCAGCTGTGCCCAATTGGGGAAGGATTGGGGATTCATTGCAAGAGTTTAAAAAAACCATTCACACTGGGTCAAAAACAGAAAGTACTGGAAAAACTCAGCAGGTCTAACAGCATCTGTGGAGAGAAAAACAGAGTTAATGTTTTGAGTCTGTACGTTGGGGGCAACTGGATAATGTGTCCTTACTCTGTAATCTTGGAAATAAATCTGTCTTAAGGTGAAGACTGGCTTCTTTCCTCAAACTGCAATTAGTGGAATTAACATATTGGAAAGGATTTTAAATTCTTAACAGTAAAACTAGCTCAAGGCCCAGGTGGATTGGAATCAAGTAAAACAGTAAATGAGCATTGGGAGGCGTTCAGAGAGGAGATAGTTCAAGGAGATAGTTCATGGCATATTGCCATGAGGGGGTAAGGAAGAGCATGCAAAGTTGGAGCTCCCTGGATGACTGAAGATTTGGGGATTACAATGAAACAGAAAATTGAGGCTTGTGATAAACGTCAGGTTCATAATTTAGTAATGACCCAGATAAACACAAAAAGTACAGAGAGGAATGTAAAGAGGAAATAAGGAAGGCAAAGAGAATGTATGAGAATAGTCTACCATGTAAAATTAAAGGGAACTCAAAGGTTTTTTGTAATTACATAAATAGTAAAAGGGTAGTCAAAGGAAGGGTAACGTTCTAAACTTCTTGTGGAGGCAAGATGTACAGGCTGATATATTAATCAAGTACTTTGCGTCTGTCTTCACGCAAGAGAATGTTGCAAATGTCATAGTAAAGGAGGCAGCAGCTAATTAAGATTGGACAAAAATGGATAAAGGGGGCATACTTAAAAGGTTTGCAGTATTCAAAGTGGAAAAGCCATTGGGTGTGGATGGGATACATTGTGGGTGACTGAGGGGAGTTAGGTTGAAACAGCAGTGGCTCTGAAACAATCTTCCAAACCTGCTTAGATACGAGAATGGTGCCAGAATACTGAAGGCTGGCAGATGTTAGAGCACAGTTCAAAAAAGGGACGAGGATAAACCCGACATTTACAGGTCAGTCAGCCTAATCTCAGTGACAAGGAAACTTTTAGAGGCAATAATTTGTTGTAAAATTGTCATTTGGAAAAACATGGGTTAATAAATGAAAATCAGTGTGCATCTGGTAAAGGCAAATTATGTCTAACTTGATTGAGTTATTTCAAAAGGTAACAGGGAGAGTTGATGACAGTGTGGTTGATGTGAATATGGACTTTCAAAAGGCATTTAATGGAATGGCACAAAATGGACTTGTTAGCAAAACTGAATTTATATAGTGCTTTTCACACCACCAGACATCGCAATCACTTTACACCCAATTACGTACTTCTTGAAGTATCATCACTGTATGCAGGAAACATGGCAACCAATTTGCACAAGGCAAACTCCCACATCAATGTGCTAATGACTACAATCTATTTTGTGATATTGATTGAGGGACAAACGTTGGCAAGGACACTAGGAATAACTCCCCTGCTCTTTTTCCAAATAGCGACAAAGGACCTTTTTACATCCGCCAAGCAAGCAGATAGATGGGACCCATCGATTTAATACCTCATCCAAGAGATAGCACCTTCGACAGTGTGGCAGTCCCTCAGTAGTGCACTAGAGTGTTAGCCTTGATCTTGTGCTGAGGTCCTGAAGTGGGACTTGAACCTAGAACCTTGCGATTCAGAAGTGAGTGAGCTATCAACTGATCCATGGCTGACACGGCTAAAGAGATTTGATAAAGATGTTCAAAATCATGAAGGGTTTTGAGAGAGTAGATAAGAAGAAACTTTTTCCAATGGTAGAAGAGTTGGTAACCAGAGGATACAAACTTAAAGTGACTGGCAAAAGAACAGGAGGTGACATGAATCAATCAAAATGAGGAATCGTTTTTTTTTTAGATGGTTAACTGTTGTGATCTAGAATGCATTGCCTGAAGGATTGGTGAAAGCAGATTTAATAGTAACATTAAAAAAGGAACTAGATAAATATCTGAAGGGAAAAATTTTCTGGTCTTTGGGGAAAGAGCAGAGCTTTGAAGTAACTTGATAACTGCACTAAATAACTAGTCCAGGCATGATAGGCCAAATGGCCTCCTTTTGTGCTTTCTCATTCTACGAATACAGCCTAGTTACTGGTGGGTACCGACCAACCGATAAAACTTTCCACAATACAACACCAATCGCAACTAAATTGACAATTTCAGTCAGGTGGACTGTCCTGAAAAATAAGAAATGTTGCAATGATGCAAAAGAAGTGTTCATTCTGAGGTTGCGGTTAGTTGCATCGTCAGATGGGAGTAGAGGGAGCTTTAGTCTGTAGCTAAGTTGTGCCATGCATGACTTTGGAGTACCTGAGTGAAAAAAAACTGGAGATGTCACAACATTTATATTGGTGACCACAAAGAGTCACCAAAAGCAAAGATTGGATAAAGGGTTTCTCACCTGAGATCAGTCCTTCATCTTTACAGATACCACTTGAGTGGCTGTGTATTTATAATATTCTTTATATTCCAGGTTTTTAGCATTTGCAGTTTTTTTTTTATTTTTGCAGGTGATTTATTTTACAGGGAAGCATTTGGTAAGATACGTCTCATGTTTGTAGGAAGGTTTGGAAAAATTATTTTAAAAATCAGTTAATTCTCCCCTTTTGAATGTTCAACTGAAAGTTTAGGCCTCTTACATTGTCCAGTTGTGACCATTAAACTGAACTTGAGATGCTTTCCAGTTGGAATCATAGTTAATGATTAGATATGGGAACTGAGGTTATTTTTTTACCCTCCTTAACCTAGGGGTGTGAAGTGACAATGCCAAACTCAGGAGGGGTGACAGTAAAGAAGGCAGTACAGAAACCACAGATTAGGTTAAAAATGATATGAAAGTGGGCAGAACAATTGCAAAGTAATGAAAGCAGGGAGGGAAATGGTCAAAATAAGTATGCCATGAATGGTGAAAAGGATAAGGATGATGCACACACAACACATAACATATCCCACCAATGCAGAGTGGCAATCAAGAAAGCCAATAGGCTGTTGAATGATATGGCCAGAACAGTAGAATACAAGGCAGAGCAGATTGTGACCCAAACTATACAGCACACTGATCAGCCCGTGTCCAGCTCCGATTGCCAAAAAAAGTGAACTATTCAAGCATTAAAAGCAATGCAGAGAACAGCAATGAGACTGGCCCTAAATGTAGGGGGCCCAAGTTATAAGGCAGGACTTGGGTTTTCAGCCCAGGAATAAGGGGATTGGGAAGTGATCTTCTAGAGGTCTATAAAGTTGCTAAGGGTGTGGTTAAAAGCATGGTCACTATTTAAAAACAAAGGGTTGCCCATTTAAGACAGAGATGAGGAGAAATATTTTCTCTGAGGGTTGAGAGTCTTTGGAACGCACTTCCTCAAAAGGCGATGGAGGCAGAATATTTGAATATTTTTAAGCCAGAGGTAGATTCTTGATAAGCAAGGGGGTAAAAGGTTATTGGGGGTACATGGGAATGTGGGGTTGAGGTTACAAACAGGTCAGCTATGGTCTTATTGAATGATGGAGCAGGCTCGAAGCACTGAGTGGCCTACTCCTGCTCCTAATTCGTATGTTTGTATGTAAACCCCTTAAGCTACAAGTGTAGAACATGAATATAATTTCAAACTAGTAAGCTTAAGGCTGCTATCAATAACCTTATTTAAACAAAGAACACTCAATTATGGAATACATTCCTAGATAATGTGGAGGAGGCAGAAACATTTTGGAAACATTTGATTGTTGCAATTGGGATGCAGGATTGATCTGAATGATGAACTAGAATTGTTTGGGATGGTCTTCCTCATTTATGGAGCATTATGTGATCTGGTAAACAGCAATCCCCCCCCCACAACCTCACTAACTCTTACAGACTTGGGACCAAATCTGGCATATATGATCTGGCTCCCCCATCACTTAGTAACTGACCATTCTGAATCTCAAACAGCAAAGCTCATTGTAAAGTGTGGCGGATCATTAAAAAGTCACTGTGCTCAGTTTTTTAGTACAGTGGCTCTGGCTCACTGCCATTCACAATTATTCCCCCTTACCTTGCAAACCCGGGCCACTCTTGAGTAAATCACCTTCCCGTTGCCATTGTCCACTTCCTGAGCATGCTCAGTGAAAAATAAGTACACTTTGTCATCCTCTGCATTGTTGCTCTCTGCAATGGCATGGACCTTCACAAATCTAGGATCTGAAGAGGTGCACAAAGAATTAAACAAAGTACAGACCATGTGTTGGCATTCTCGACATGGCCACAAAATCTTAATTGAATCCAAAACAGCTCCACCCAGTCTAGAAACCCATATAACTGTGACTGATTATATTTTACAGTAGTTAAACACAAAGGATTAATTGTTCTTTTGTCTGGTGGCATCAGAGTTGCTCAAAGCCAACTGGAATATCACTGCAATGTTGCAATATCTACACTTTTCACTTAGGTTAAAGCTCTAAGGTCGTGCAGCCATTCGGCCCAATGTATCTGTGCCGGCTCTTTGAAAAAGCTATTAAAATTAGTCACTGCCCCCTGCTCTTTTCCCACTGCCCTGCAAATTTTCTCCTGTTTTCAAGTATTTTCCCTTATCTGATTTCTTTCCCCCTAGCAAAAGAAGGGGGCCTCCTGGCTCCCCAGAGCTCAAAGTCTCGGGCTGCTGTTCATAGACATGATGTTGTGCCTTGTGGAACCAGGTGACTGAATTGAAAAACTAATGGGATGAGGCTGATGCAGGGAATGGGAGTTTACCCAAACCTGACCTCACCTTGGAGCCACATTGAGTCGTATTGCTCAGTGCGAATCGTGCGACGGTGTCCCAGGCTGCGGAAGAATGCCACATCCCGGCTCATGAAGTCGGAGGAAATGCCGGCATACAACTCACCCTCTGTAAACACAAGCAGGAGGGACAAATGAACTTAGTAAAGAAGTCATTTTCCACATACGTCAACTGGAGCAAATGGGCGGGAAGGAAAGGATGTTAAGAATAATTGTTTGCCACATCGCAACAATAAGACCAGCTAATGATGAACGAGTAATGATAAGACTTTTAGGTTATCCAAACTGTCAGAAGTATGTTCGCAGAAAAGGCCTGAATGGGCCAGTAATATCTATAGCTATGTCTGTATCCTGTGTAGTACAGAGTACAAACACCTCTGGTGTACCCCATCCTTCTTGCTAACCCTCCCCTCATACATGCTAGGTTGCTGGTAATGGATTTTGGCAGGAGGTTGCTGGACAACACTGAAATGGGTTAATGCCATTAGCATTGAAAATCCGTTTCTGTCTCGTCTGTGCGGTTGCATCATACGTCAGTGGCAGCACTCTTGCCTTTGAATTAGTTACGGGTTCAAGTCCCACTCCTGGATTTTAGCACATGATCCAGACTGACCCGTGTCATACTTAGGGAATGCTGCACTGATGGAAGTGCCATCTTTCAGATTAGATGTCAAATCAAGGACCTGGCTGCCTGTTCATGTGGATGTAAAAGGTTCCACGGTACGATTCAATGAAGAATAGTAGAATTCCTCTAGTGTCCTGGTTATCAGTCCTCACTCAAAACAGCATCAACCAAAACAGATTCAGTGTTTAATTGATTCTGTTTGTAGTGAACAAGTTAGCTGCAGTTGACGTTTCGAGTCCTCATGACCCTTCAACAGAATTGAGTGAATATTAGGAGAGGGGTGAAATATAAGCTAGTTTAAGGTGGTGAGGGGGTGGGGGGAGAGAAGTGGGGGGGTGGTGTGGTTGTAGGGACAAGCAAGCAGTGATAGGAGCAGATAATCAAAAGATGTCACAGACAAAAGAACAAAGAGGTGTTGAAGGTGGTGATATTATCTAAACGAACGTGCTAATTAAGAATGGATGGCAGGGCACTCAAGGTACAGCTCTAGTGGGGGTGGGGTGGAAAGAGTAGCAGGGCATAAAAGATTTAAAAGTAATGGAAATAGGTGGGAAAAGAAAAATCTATATAAATTATTGGAAAAAACAAAAGGAAGGAGGAAGAAACGGAAAGGGGGTAGGGATGAAGGAGGGAGTTCAAGATCTAAAGTTTTTGAATTCAATATTCAGTCCGGAAGGCTGTAAAGCATTCGTTGCTCCCAATGTGGTCTCCTCTACATTGGAGAGACCAAACGTAAACTGGGCGACCGCTTTGCAGAACACCTGTGGTCTGTCCGCAATAAAGACCCAAACCTCCCTCTCGCTTGCCATTTTAACACTCCACCCTGCTCTCTTGCCCACATATCTGTCCTTGGCTTGCTGCATTGTTCCAGTGAAGCCCAACACAAACTGGAGGAATAGCACCTCATCTTCCAACTAGGCACTTTACAGCCTTCCGGATTGAATATTGAAGTCAACAACTTTAGATCTTGAACTCCCTCCTCCATCCCCAACCCCTTTCCGTTTCTTCCCCCTTCCTTTTGTTTTTTCCAATAATTTATACAGATTTTTCTTTTCCCACCTATTTCCATTATTTTTAAATCTTTTATGCCCTGCTAGTCTTTCCAACCCACCCCCACTAGAGCTGTACCTTGAGTGCCCTGCCGTCCATTCTTAATTAGCACATTCGTTTAGATAATATCACCACCTTCAACACCTCTTTGTTCTTTTGTCTGTGACATCTTTTGATTATCTGCTCCTATCACTGCTTGCTTGTCCCTACAACCACACCACCCCCCCACTTCTCTCCCCCCACCCCCTCACCACCTTAAACTAGCTTATATTTCACCCCTCTCCTAATATTCACTCAGTTCTGTTGAAGGGTCATGAGGAGTCGAAACGTCAACTCTTTTCTTCTCCGCTGATCCTGCCAGACCTGCTGAGTTTTTCCAGGTAATTCTGTTTTTGTTTTGGATTTCCAGCATCTGCAGTTTTTTGTTTTTATAAATTCGCTGCAGTGTTCGTTTGCAAAACAATATGTGACTAATTAATTGGTTAATTGAAGTACATTGAGATCTCCAGCGGTGGTATAAGGAGCCATCTCAATGCAGGGGCCAATGTTCCTGACCTTTGCATTCAGAGAGCCCTTATTCCCTGGGAATCAATCCATTCCTCTATTCTTTTTGCCATCAATAGATGGAGCTGTAAAAGACAAGGGTTGACAAGGTGCCTTGGTGGTGGTGGGGGAGTGGGGGGGGGGGGTTATAAAAGTGTTGAGCACTATTTTAAATGCTGTAATGCCCTTGTAAAAACATCCTGTCAGCACTAATTTAATGAAGTTTTTAACCTGTTTAATTTGAACAACTTAATGACTTGGTTGAAGTAGCTCAAATATAAATTATAGGTGACAGCATTAAATGAGACACTGAAAATAGCATTGTGGTGAGGTCGGGTGGGGGAGGGGGAGGAGGTGGGGGCTAGTGTTTGAGAATGTGATTCATTGTGGGTGGCAACACAAGAGATGCTGGTCTTTAATGAAGAGAAACCAATTGGACCTTTCTTCTAAAGTTCCTATGCACAGTAAGCTTTGTTTTCACCACCTAATGGGGTATTACAGTATCGTGGTTATGGCACTTGGCGAGGAGTCCAGAGACCTGCAGTGATGTTTTAAGCCAACACTTTTATTACGCTGCCCACTATAACACTTTTTGTTGTTTCTGCCTGATTTCATGGTTGTTGTGGGAGTGAGTGGAATGGGTGGGAGTGGAAAGGGTTACAAGGTAATGTAATTGGGGTTTTCAAAGTGTATTTGTCTGACATTCCAACCCACCTATTCTATTCTATGATATGTGGGCTGCTGCGTCACTAATGTACATTTTCAGCATAAAATCAGTTTCAAGCAGCAACAACTTTGATTTGGGTAGCACCTTTAATGTAGTGTAATGGTTCATGTCACTTTACAGGAGAATGATCAGAAAAATCATTGACACTGAGTCAAATAAGGAGATATTGGGACAGGCCATCAAAAGCTTGGTCAAAAAGATAAGTTTTAAGGAGCATCTTAAGGAAGGAGGGAGAAGTGGAGAGGTTCAGGGAGGGAGTTAAGGGCATTAGGGCCTAGACTGCTGAAGGCACGGCCACCTATGGCGAGGTGAAGAAAGTCAGGGATGCATGACAGGCCACAATTGGAGGACTGTAGAGGCATTGGAGGCTGGAGGATGTTACAGAGGTAGGAGGGGTGAGGCCATGGAGGGCTTTGGGAAAAAAAGGGTGAGAATTTTTAAGTTGAGGTGTTGGTTCACACAAGTCATGCAAAATGTAACAATGAAGCACACAGTTAAACGTGTGATTAACATTTGCAAGGGGACTGCATGGAGCCACCATCCCTTCACCTCTGCAATTTCAAATTGAATCCAGCCAAAGCTGATAGAATCTCAAAAGCCAGCATGGATCCCATGTGGAATGGGTTTAAGGCAGTCAGTTCATTGTGGTCATAGATCCATATCATCATATTAGCCATTAAGTGACAAGCAAACTGTGATAAATGGTTAAATGCTCAGTGTGAAATGGTGACAGGTTTAATCACTTCTCATGGGCACATAGGACCCTCAAAGCGAGAGTATTATTGATGCTGATAAGGTGCAGAGACGAACAACATGATGATTCTGGCTATCAGGAATCGTAAGTTATGAGGAAAGATTAAAGAACTTGGTCTTGCTTCTCTTTGGAAAGTGGAGATTTCCAAAATTAAGAAAGGAAATGAACAGGTTTAATTGTTAAATTAGCAAGTTTTGCTGGGCTCCTGGCATGCGTCAGGCCCAAGCAATGCCGGGAAAGTTCCAGCAATAATGGCCCTTGATTGGGGCCTTCCTTGGCTTCATTGTTTGCCCACAAGGAAACTGCTCATGAAGTCACTGAGTTCAAATACCAAGGATGCAAGTTACAGTTTAGGATGTTGGGCTTATCAAATAGTTGAGTAAGTTTATTCAGTGTGTGGTCAAGCCATATATACCAGGAGGATACAAGGTCTGTTCTGTCGAAGGGTCATGAGGACTCGAAACGTCAACTCTTTTCTTCTCTGCCGATGCTGCCGGACCTGCTGAGTTTTTCCAGGTAATTCTGTTTTTGTTTTGGATTTCCAGCATCCGCAGTTTTTTGTTTTTATCTCTGTGTTTAATTGACTGCCACTGCTCTTCAAGAAATGCAGTTCTGTCGAAGGGTCATGAGGACTCGAAACGTCAACTCTTTTCTTCTCCGCTGATGCTGCCAGACCTGCTGAGTTTTTCCAGGTAATTCTGTTTTTGTTTTACAAGGTTTAATCCTTATTCCATTTAGCTGATCTTAGGAAGAGTTACAGAAGGATTAAGAGGGGGAGAATTGGCCTGGGCTTCTACTCTTGATAATTATCTAGGAATCTCTGCTGAATGTATGCATGCATATGGCCAGTGGGAAAGGACAGGATTGGCTGTGATGCCCCTAGAGTGGAATTGCCCCCTTACTCTCAATGTCAAGATTCACTCACGAATCATGGTCTACAACCATATTCAGAAGAGTCAATGCTTTCAGGAGTGAATGTCATTACAACTTTAAATCTTGCAGGTTAGCACAGCCAAATAAGAGTCACAGATTGAGTGGCTATTTACTAACCCTAACTGAGAAAAAGCAGTTTGACAAGAGAACAAGAGAACTCAGGATTTCTGGGATTTGCTGGAATTGTGAGAGTTAAATTGGAAACTATCTTGTGTTTGAATATTCCAAAGACGTGTGCAGCAGGAACATAAAGATTCTCCGCAAGAACATGGACCATTCTACACAATGTACATACTGGAGAATGCAACTGATAGTCAAGAGTGAATTTACTACACGTATAAATAAACCCTACCTGCTGCTGACTGACCCCTGCAATGCTATGATTTATTACTGTCTTCAAATACACATCAGGCAACTAGGTCATCCTGCTTGTTTAAACAGGACAGTGTGCTATTCATTAATGTTAACGTAAACTCTCTGTTAGACCTTGCCTCTGAACTGTCAGCAGCAGACGGCTAGAACGTTTACACTCCATATGTTGTGTGTAGCCTTCAGTATCTGCATGTGATTCAGAGACTCTTTTATCCCTGAAACAAATGGAAACAGATGCAATTGCTGGAGCCTAGCATTAATCCTCAAAGACAAATTTATACCAAAAGCTGAATCCAATTGTACCCCTAACCAGGTTGGTCCTGGAGATATGTGTGAGTAGTGGTAGTGCGCACACGAAAACACACACACAGACATATTCAAGCACGCACAGGCACATGTATGCACACACAGATGTCTGCAGGACTGCATGGACACACACATGCATACACACACACAAATGCATCCATGCATGCGAATACATGTGCATGCATGCACAGACACATGTACACATACATAGCTAAATCCATGTAGTCACAGACACATTTGTGGGCACACACACACACACTTGCTCACGAACTCAGAACACATGCACTCACTGCCATGAAGGAAAAATTAGCATTTATATAGCGCTTTTCATGACCATCGCATGTCTCAAAGCCCTTTACAGCCAGTTAAGTATTTTTGAAGTGCTGTCACCGTTATAATGCAGAAAACACAGCAGCCAATTTAAAAATAATCAAACTCTCACAAAGAGCGATGTGATAATGAACAGATTGTGTTTTTGCACTGTTGATTGTTGGATAAGATACTGAGGGATGATGGGTTCCTTACCTACCATCAGGCCATCAAGGTCACGCTGTTCCATGATTTTGATCTGTTCTACTGAATGGTCAGCAAGAACACCCTCCCAAAACTGAGGCGGTCTTTGTGAGGAAACTACAATTTTAACTTGGTTTTGAATGGGGAAGCTGTTGTGGATAAACCAGTTTGGAAGACAATCAGCACCAGGAAAGGCCAAGAAAGGGAAGCTGATTTCTTTCAGAAGCAAAATGCTCCAGATGGTGGAAAGATTTAGAAGGTAAGGCAGCATCTGTGGAAAGAAAGAGTTAATGTTTCAGGTCTGTGACTTTTCATCAGAATTCCAAGGAAAGCTCACAGACCTGAAACGCTAACTCTGTTTCACTCTCCATAGGTCTGCCACACCTGCTGAGTCTTTTCAGCATTTTCTGCTTTTATTTTTGATTTCTTCCTTTGCAGGGTCAGAAGCAGCACATGAACTCTCCCACAGGCCCTAAAAAAGTGTAAGCCTTCCTTCCTTGGACACACCCAACTTTTCCAAACACAAGACACTCCTGGAATAGGATTGCCAACGGCCCCCAGAATGGTTGGGAGTCTCCTGGAATCGGCATTAATCTCCCAGTGGCTTTCAAAAGCAATCTGGGAAATTTTAAAAACACAAAGGGTTCACTTTTACCCCTCCTTGCACCTGTCACCAGGAAAAGAACAAACAAATTGGTGACATAAACATGAATTTTGGTTGATAAGACTGTTTCCCTCCATTATCTTGGGAAAGACACACACTTCTGAAACAATATTCACCTCACTCGATGCTTAGAAAATCTCAGACCAGTAAACGTGACCGAGCTAGCTCACCAACAGGGACAGACGAAGGCCGGGCTGACAGGGCGGAACCACAGTTCTGAGCCACTGTTGCACTGTGGCCTTGGTTCGTGTGCTGAACATTTCCAGGTTCTGTAAATGGTGTTAGGGTGGAGCACGTGGCTCTGACAATTTGTGCTGTAAGTATGGACGTGACATTAAAACAGTTAATATCAACATTTCAAACACATCTCAGTTCGAGTAAACCTGTCAGAGGTGAGATAGACAGACGGGGCTTTCTGAATCCACACTAAGATCTGTCTGCCAGTTAAAGGCACGGGTTTAATTATATCACTGAAGGCAGTCCAAGGACTTTTATAAAGTTTAGCATCACATCAGTTGCAGTTGTTGTGAAATTTGATGCACTATTAACTCAGTCAGCACAGTGTAAATGTTGTTTTATTTGTTTTCTTCTAATCTTGGGGCATTGAACTCATGTTGGAAACCACAATTAAACATTTAAAAGTCCCCGAGTTGGTTGTTGCTGGGGAGAGAAAGGAGAAACCAAAAAGAGAAATAAATGACAAAAAATGAATCTGGGAGAGCGGCCAAGGGAAGCGGGGTGAGATGGTAGGATGGATGAGAAATTGGACCAGTAAAGAAATTCAGTTTTCGTGCCAAGCCTCCGGCTTACCGTGATGTCACTTCCGCCGACCTCTCCCGGAATACGTCCAGCCAGAGTTGGCAATCCTACCCTGGAACCCAATCCCACCCCGTACTGTGTTCACAGGTGGGAAATTGGTAGGTGCGATTTAAATGAAGCCTGAGAGTTACAATCTCCTGCTTTCGGGAAAGGTGGGCATGTTTCCAACTCATTCCATTACCCAGGGTGATCAACTGTCCCGTATTTTAAGGGATCGTCCCTTGTTTTGACTGTTTGTCTCTAAAGGGATGTCTTTCATTCCTTGTTTCCAGGACAGCCTGTGGGACACGGGGCAGGGGAGCTCCTCGATTGTCTCGGTTTTCTTTGTTAGCAAGGGCGTTGTGGTCTTCGTCCACCAGGGGGAGTTATGATCACGCCCTGTTGCTATGGTCACCAGTGCCCCAACTGCACTCACCCTCAGTCCCACAATCAAAATGTCCCCTTTCTTTTATTTCTCAAGAATTGGTAACCCTGCCGCTACCCACCTGGCTGGAGTTAAAAACCAGGCCCATATCTGGCAAGCATTTTCCTGCCCTGTGGTCAACCTGAGGTTTCTTTTGAAAGTGG
The DNA here is from genome assembly GCF_017639515.1 of Carcharodon carcharias. NCBI lineage: Eukaryota > Metazoa > Chordata > Chondrichthyes > Lamniformes > Lamnidae > Carcharodon > Carcharodon carcharias. Next base: position 72,531,127 of record NC_054473.1, read on the forward strand.
CAGTAATCCTTCCTATTGTGGCCGAAACAAGCCAATTTCAAAAGCACCAATGTAACCATGCAGAGAGATCCAAGTCTTTAATTACAGACTTTGTGGGAAAAACACAAGGATGCAACGGGCAGCTGTGAACTTTTCATTTGTTTCTGAAGCATAGCACATTGCAAAGTATATCTCAATTAAAAATCAGAAGATGTGGGATGAAATTACTAACATGTAAGGACGTCAGAGATCCAATTAACTGATGTTTTTTTCTGGAGTCGAACCACCATTTCATCTGCTTCCTTCCTGATATTTCCCACTTTGCGTGGCTCCACTGTAAAGATGTTAACCCCAATTCTATTGAACTTTCCTCTCCTCTCCTCTCCCTCTGTAGTTCCCTCTGCCCCATTCCAACAATAACAATTTGCATTTACATAGCATCTTTGATGTAGCAGAACATCCCACACATTTCACAAGACCGTAATCAGTCAAAATGTAACGCCAAGTCACATAAGGAGATAATAAGAATGGTGATCAAAAGCTTGGTCAAAGATGTAGGTTTCAAGGAGTGTCTTAAAGTGGAGAGATAATTAAAGACTCGGGAGTTTCAGTGAGAATTGCAGCACTTGGGTCCTAGTGATTGAAGGCACAGCCTCCAATGATGGGATGATTAAAATCAGGGCTGCGCAAGAGGCCAGAATTGAGGAATGTAGAGTTCCTCTGCCTTTGATGGGTGAGTTCAGAACAATCTTATAATTAGAGCTGTGTCATTTAGGAAGGAAATTCTTCAAATTCATTGTCACACTGCCTACATTACAACAGTGTCTACACCCCAGAAGTACTTTATTGGCTTTAAAGCACTTTGGAGTGTTCTGAGGTCATGAAAGGCGCTATATACATGTCTGTTTTTTCTTTCTATTAGCCATGCAGTATGGAAACCTGTCTCACAGGCTAGCATGAAAAGATTTTGTAGATGAATTTACAATGCCTGTAACTCTAATCCTAAAGATCAGAGATAATGGGCTGAATTTGCCTGGCCTCGTGCAGATGGGTTTGGAGGCGAGGTGGTCAGGGTGCGGGGCAGGGGTGGCAGTATGGGAAAACGGCAGGAAACCCCATCGGGGTGGTTCCCAAATGTTGTCTCGCCTGCAGGCGACTCTCCAAGGGGCAGGCTGTAATGGGAATCTGAAACCTCTCCACAGAGGCGGACAGGCATTGAAGCCTAGGAAGGCCCAAATCAAGGGCCATTTTCCCCTAGCGCTGGAACTTTCCTGGTATTGCTTGGGCCTGACAGAGTTCCAGGTGTCCAGCAATGATGCAGAGGCACCCCCCCCACTGGCAGGTCAGTAGGCCATAGGCGGCTGGGTTAATAGGCCACAACAGTGGGCCATAATACTCACAGGGATCCAGGAGCAGCTTCAGGTACTCCTCTGGAGGAGTCAACTTCCACCCTAAGGCTAATCTTTTATTTCAGCTGAGGAGGGAGGCCTTTGTGAATGCCTCCATCTTGAGGTGCTCCTTAAGTCTCTTTCCTTTCCAGCAGCGCTCACTTCTCCACATAGGGCTGTTGTCTGGACATCACTGAGGGCCATCCTATTGGCCCTCCTTCCCTGGTCCACGGGGCCAAGAAAATTTAGCCCATTATCTGTGACCTTTAGGGCTAGAGTTCTTAATTGGGTAGTGAACAAGGTAGTGGCCAATTATGAGGCTGCCACAGGTCCGATGGACACACTGAGGCCATGGGCAGAAATTTTCAGTCAGCGTGCAGGGCGGGCCCAACACGCCGACGCATAAAATCACACGTGATGACATCGGGCGTGCATCCCGACATCATCATGCTGAGTAGCGATGTTATGTTCGGCAGGCGCGCTGGAGTTGGCTGCGCAACCGCTGATATATAAACAGCCTATTAAGGCCAATAAGAAAGTAATTGATGTAATTGTTAACGCTGCCTGTCCAACCTCAAGGTTGGCGGGCAGGCGAAAAAGTCCAGCGGCCTTCTCATTTTTTAGGAAACCTCATCCATGGGCGGGATGAGGTTTCCTAAAGCTTTTATTAAATAATTAAAATATTATGATAAATATAAAAACATACCCCATCTCATGTGACACAGTCACATGAGGGGACATGTTTAAATAAATGTTTAAACCTTTTATTTAATTATTTTAATATTGATTCAATCTCCCTGAGGCAGCTCCATGCCTCAGAGAGATTGCTGTGCTGTTTCGCACACATGCGCAAAAGAGCACTGGCCCCGAATCCCCCTCCTCCCCCCCGCCCGCACAGGTAGTGCTGAGCGCTACTGGTCGCATATTATGCTGGGGCAGGCATTCATTGGCCCGCCCGTGTAAAATGGCGACCGCCCCCCACCTGCTCCCGCTGAGCCTGCACGCTATCTGAAAAATTCTGCCCCTTGTGTGGGCTCAGCACCCACGTGGTCCCGACATTGTGTGGGGCGGGGGCAGTGCTGACATCTGCGGGAAGGTTCATTCCAATAATACAGAGCCTTTAAACATTGGGTGAAACAGGATGAACCAATTTATGTTTAAGGCTTATCATTATGTTATCGTTTATTGCGAGGGGAGTTGAATACAAGAATAGGGAGATTATGCTTCAGTTATACAGGGCATTGGTGAGGCCACATCTGGAGTACAGTGTACAGTACTGGTCTCCTTATTTAAGGAAAAGGTGTAAGTACATTGGAAGCAGTTCAGAGAAGGTTTACCAGATTAATACGTGGAATGGGAGGCTTACCTTCTGAGGAAAGGCTGGATAGGCTAGGCTTGCATCCGGTCAAGTTTAGAAGAGAAAGAGGTAACTTGATTGAAACATATAAGAGCCCGAGGGGTCTTGACTGGGTGAATGTGGAAATGATGTTTCCTCTTATGGGAGGATCTAGAACTAGGTGTCACTGTTTAAAAATAAGGGGTCACCCATTTAAGACAGAGATGAGGAGAAATTTTTCTCTCAGAGGGTTGTGAGGCTTTGGAACTCTCTTCCTCAAAAAGTGGTTAAGGCAGAGTTTTTGAATATCTCAAGATGTAGATAAATTCTTGATAAGCAAGGGGGTGAAGGGTTATTGGGGGTAGGCAGGAATGCAGAGTTGAGGTTAAAATTAGATCAGGCATGATCTTATTGAATGGCGGAGCAGGCTGAAGGGCTGAGTTATTCCTGCTCTTAATTTGTACGTTTGTATGTTCAATAGTTGCTTTACAGTGATGTAGATAGCCTTAAATAGTTTTGACGATCATGTGCCTTACCCGCATGCATGCATGGATTTGTTAGCCACCTTGAACAGAAATCATCAGTTTAAAGTCTCATACATAAGGCAGCACTTCCAACAGTGTGGCACTCGCCACAGTATCAGCCTAGCTTAAGTACTCAAGTCTCTGGAAGGGGGCTCAAACTCCCGACCTTGTGACTCAGAAACAAAATGCTACCAACTGAGCAACAGCTGGCCTGTGAACCAAGGCGGATAGTCTCTATTTTTTATTTTCAATCCACATATTGGTCTTGTGACCTTTGCTGACCTTTGGTCAACTGAGGTCACCGGCAGCATTCCACTTGGTGACTCTTAGCTCCTCCCCAAAGCTGTGCTGACTAGTTTAACTCTCTGATACAGGACCCTTTTATGAAAAATGCAGGTTTTTTTCTCTCAGGTAAATTTTGTTGTGGTTCCCTTTACTTCAACAATACCAACTTGCATGTAGCATAGCAAAACATTCCCTGATGTTTCAAGGGCATTATCAAACAAAATTTGACACCGAACCACAGGTGACCAAAAGTAGTCAAAGAGGAGCAATTTAAGGAATGTCTTAAAGGTGGAGAGAGAGAGAGAAAGAGGCAGAGGGGTTTAGGTTTAGGGAGAGAATTCAAAAACTTGGGGTTTAGACAGCTGAAGGCATGGCCAATACGGTGAATTGACTAAATCAGGCATGTTCATAAGAGGCCAGAATTAGAGGAGCGCAGCGATCTCAGCGGGTTTTAGGGCTGGAGGAGTTTACAGAGATAAATGGAATTGAAAGTGTGGAGACTATCTCTTAATTTACCATATATTCCTTCATCCATCGAACCAGCCCAGGGAGATCTTACCCTGGAGCAAATCATTTCCATCCTTACTGAGCTCAGAATCAGAAATGCACCAAGTTTATGACTAACAGTTGTTTTTGTCAATCTGTAATGATTCCTTATTGTTCCTGAGCCCCTGTGCATTCCTACTACTCCTTGCCAACTGCTATCCTCCTCCATTGGACTCCCATTGATTCCAAACGTGCCTTGGATTTATTTTTTGGATTCATGAAGGCAGCCTCAAGTTTGACTTCAATAAGTGAGAAGTTAATTGAGGACAATTAAAAACTAAGGGGTAGATACTGACTTTGTTCGATAGTGTAAAACAGGTGAAAGCAAATGGGCAGCATATTTTCCATCTCTCGCATTGACTTCAAAGGAAATAAATTACCAGGAGAGATGGAAAATGGCTTTGGCATCACCCACTTTATTATATCACACAGACTTCAAATCTGTCCCAAACAGTTCCATCGTGATGTCATAACGTATCCAGCATCAAATTCGTATGGGAGTAACTTGACAGCACAGTTTTAAGTCTAGGAATTACTGTTAGTGATATTAGTGTTTGAATATTTGTTACGGTCTGTCTGCTGTATCCACCCACTTGAAATGAATACATTATTGCTTCAGCCAGAAATGCAGATGTCATGAATGCACTAAACAGTTGTGCATTAAAATTACCAATGTCATTTTGAGACTAAGAGCGATGAACAGACCTTCAGCACAAACAAGCCAGTTGCAATGAAACTGTCATCTCGGCAACAGATGCTGTGCGAGGATCCAGAATAACAGCTCAGCCTGTCACAGTGCCCAGAAACTGAAGCATCGAAGAAGATCACAGTACATGTTGAAACTAATTGCTGCTGGTAATGCTTTTTGATTTCCCTGAGGATCTATGTCACTGATCTCAGGAGACCAGGTGAGAAGGATTGTGAGCAGCAGTGCACCAGGAAACAGACCTGCTCATGGTGATGGGAAAGCTGTCAGCTGGCTGACTCCTGGCCTAAACTTTCTGGATCAACTTGGCTTGGCTGATGGTCCACCGTGCTGTGAGTCAGGAGGCTGTGGGTTAAATCCCAAAATCTTCCCCACAGGTCACCTGCAATAGCCCAGGAGCATCACGATTAGGCATCCATACAACTGTTGCAATATGCCTTTAAGGAATTTCAGCATGACATCACTAGAAGGAAAGTGTGTCATGTGATCTAGTCTTAGTTTCGCTTTTTGCTTTGAACAGAGCACACACACATAGCTCTGATTTCTTCAAGCTTTATATCTATACTTAACGGTTCTCACCTGCCAAGTCTTAATAAATGAACCCACAACATGTTTACCCAATCCCTTATGAGCAATTGGTGCCTTGTATATTGTACAGTAAATAAGCCCAAGGTATTATATTCTAATGACATGTCAATTTATCTTTATATAGCACCTCTAACATAATAAGACTTCCCAAGATGCTTCACATGAGCGTCATGAAGCACAGTTAGACACTCGGCCATGTAAGGAAATATTAGGGCAGGTGGCCAAATAAATTAAGTAGATTTTAAGCAGCATTTTTAAAGAGGAAAGAGGGGTAGAAAGTCATAGAGATTTAGGGAGGAAACTCCGGAGCGTAAGGCCTAGACAGCTGAAGGTCTGTCTATACCGAACAACTCACATGCCCAACTGCGGGACATTATGAGTAAGGGGGCACCACAAGTAACCAGCCTCTGAGCTAATTCATAGCCATTAAGTACAATTTTCTGCCTATGAGAATGTGGTTAATTCCTGATCCATTCTAATAGCCCCCACTGATACCACAAGATTCTGTCTTATAGTGCAACTTGCTGTGGGCTAATTATCAATTACTTTCTGAAAGTCCATGTAGCCAACAACTACCGGGGTGTCCTCATCGATGAACCTTGTAACTTCCTCAAAAAATTCTAATAGATGAGCTAAATTTAATCTTTTCCAATAATATGTTCCCTAATCAGGCGAGTAAAGAGAGCATCTCTTGCGATCACTTTAAATGTCATGCCTATGATTGACATAAGACTCTTGGGCCTGTAGTTTCCTTGATGTTTCCCTTTGCAGGGGAATCTAGAACTAGGGGGCACAGTTCAAAGATAAGGGGTCTCCCATTTAAGATGGAGAGGGGGAGGAATTTCTTCTCTCAAAGTGTCATTAAAGTTTGGAATTCTCTTCCCCAGAGAACAGTGGAGGCCGGGTCATTGGATATATCCAAGGCTGAGTTAGGCAGATTTTCGAGCAACAAGAGAGTCAAGGGTTATGAAAGACAGGCAGGAAAGTGGAGTTAAGGTCACAACTAGATTAATTCTGATCTTAATGAATGGTGGAGCAGGCTCAATGGGCCAAATAGCCTACTCCTGCTCCTATTCCTTATGAATTTATGATCTGACTTGTCAAGCTTTTTGACAAGCAGCAACACATGAGCATCATTCTAATCCAAGGGAACAATGCCAGACTCCAGCAAGCCATTAACGATAAGAACAAGACTTGCAAAACACAGGTTTCAGCTTCTCAGGTACACATGATCTGAACATGTCAGGAGAAATTTCAATCTCCTGATTTATGCTGTTGCTGCACATGACAGTCCTTGGAAATTTTGGTATGAAACTATTGTAAAAATCAAAACAGACTTTACTGTTCTCAGGCAAGAGAGCTCAGATATTAGTCATTCACCCCAAACAGTCTTTATTGCTGAAAACAGCTGCATAAAAATGGTTTATTTTCCCTGAGTTATCGAGTAAGGTGCAAATGTCATAGTGACCACCCTGCAGCAGTGGCTGATTCCTGCTGCTGCTCAGCCCATCTTGGAGACTGTTCTGATGAAAAAGGGAACAAGGGGTCTTAACTGTGAGGCAGTGAATACAAACTCTCAACCAACAGTCAAGGCAAGGGGAGCAAGAACTGCGCCTACAGTCAAGGTAGATGCCTTCAACTCCCTAGGCTCTAAGCTCTGGAATTCCCTTCCTAAACCTTGTTCACTCTCCACCTCTCTCTCCTCTTTTAAGTTACTTTTAAAAGGCATTTTTATTTCCATGGGATGTGGGTGTTGCTGCCACTGCCAGAATTCATTGCCCATCCTTGAAAAGTTGGCACTGAGCCACCTTCTTGAACCACTGCAGTCCACGTGGTGCAGTTACACCCACAATGCTATTACGGAGTTCCAGGATTTTGACCCAGCGACAGTGAAGGAACGGTAATACAATTCTAAGTCAGGATGGTGTGTGACTTGGGGGGAAATTTGAATTTGGTGGTGTTCCCGTGCATCTGCTGCCCTTGTCCTTCTAGGCGGTGGAGGTCCCAGGTTTGTCAAAGAAGCTTTGGAAAGTTGCAGCAGTGCATCTTTGTAAATGGTACATGCTGCAGCCATGTGCATCAGGGATGGAGGGAGTGAATGTTTAAGGTGGTGGATGGGGTGCCAATCAAGTGGGCTGCTTTGTTCTGGTGTCCAGTTTTTTGAGTGTTGTTGGAGCTGCATTTATCCAGGCAAGTTGGGAGCATTCCATGACACTCCTGACTTGTGCCTTGTAGGCGGTGGAAAGGTTTTGGGGAGTCAAGAGTTAAGCCACTCACCGCAGAATCCCCAGCTCTTGAGGCTGCATTATTTATGTGGCTGGTCCAGTTATAATTTCTGGTCTATTAAGCTACCATATCCAGTGCACTCAACTGTTTCTTGATAACATGTGGAAGAATCAGATTGGCTGAAGACTGGCATCTATGATGTTGGGAATTGTAGGAGGAGGCTGAAATTCATCATCCACTTGGCACTTCTGGCTAAAGATGGTTGCAAATACTCCAGCCTTGTCTTTTACATATATGTGCTGATGCTTGCCATTATTAACTTGTTTAATTCTCCACCACCATTCACAAATTGATGTGGCAGGGCTACAGAGCTTTGATCTGATCTGTTGGTTGTAAGGTAGCTGAGCTCTGTCCATAACATGCAGCTTTAGTTACTTAGCATTCTAGTAAGTGTTGTAGCTTCACCTGGTTGGCATCTCACTTTTAGATATGGCTGGTACTGCTCCTGGCAAGCTCTTCTACAATCTTCATTGAACTAAGGTTGGTCCCCTGGCTTGATGATAATGGTAGAGGGGAGAAATGCCAGGCCGTGAGGTTACAGATTGTGATTGAATACCATTCTGCTACTGCTGATGGCCCACCCACCTCATGGATGCCAAATTTTGAGCTGTTAGGTATGTTCAAAGTCTATCTCATTTAGCATTATGGTAGTGCCACACAACACGATAGAGGATATACTCAATGTGAAGGTGGGACTTTGTCTCCACAACGACTGTGCAGTGGTCACTTCTACCAATACTGTCATGGACAGATATATCTGCAACAGGTAGATTGGGGAGGGTAAGGTCAAGTATGTTTTTCACTCTTGTTGGTTCCCTCATCACCTACCGCAGTCCCAGTCTAGCAGCTATGTTCTTTAGGACTCAGCCAGCTCGGTCAGTAGTGGTGCTACCAAGCCACCTTTGGTTATGGAAACTGAAGTCCCCCACCCAGAGTATATTCTGCACCCTTGCCACCCTCAGTGCTTCCTCCAAGTGGTGTTCAACATGGATGAGTACTGATTCATCAACTGAGGGAGGGCAGTAGGTGATAATCAGCAGGAGGTTTCATTGCTCAGGTTTGACCTGCTGCCATGAGACTTCATGGGGTCCTGAGTCAAGGTTGAGAACTCCGGGGCCATTCTCTCCCGACTGTATACAACCCTTTGCTGGGTCTGCCCTACCAGTGGGACAGGAGATACCCAGGGATGGCATTGGAGGAGTCTGGGACATTGGTAAGGTATAATTAAGTGAGTATGACTATGTCATACTGGACTAGTCTATAGGACAGCTCCCCAATTTTAACAGAAGGCCCCCAGACATTAGTACGGAGAACCTTGCATTGTTGGATGTGTGTCTTTGTCAAGTCCAAATCTGATGTCTAGGTTGATTGCGAGTGTTTATCCTTAATATAGTTTGTCATAGTGGTTTGAGTGTCTTGCTAGGCCTTTTCAGTTAATATTCAACCACAATATAATGGGTCTGGAGTGACAGATATGCCAGATTGGGTAAGCAATACAGCTTCCCTTCCCTGAAGAACACTAGTGAACAAGATGGGATTATGTATATTTTATGATCATCGTTACTGATGCTAACATTTTTTTTAAATGCCAAATTTATTCAATTAACTGAATTGAAATTTCTCAGCTTCCGTGGTGGAATTTGAACTCATGGCTCTAGGTCATTAGTCCCACTCTCTGGATTACTAATCCAGTAACACAACCACTGTGCTACCATGCTTCTTTGACCAATCTTTTGGCTACCTTTCCAATTATCTCTTTAGGTGACTAAAATTGGAAATTTTATCTCATAATGCCCCTGCAAAACATGGGACATTTGGCTACATTAAAGGCGCTACATAAATACAAGTTGTTGTTGTTGTAATTTTCATTGAACTATTAGGGCATCTCCCTCTTGTTTCCTTGGGGGTGCCTCAGGCTGGTGCCCGGCCTGTCTGTGCATTAATCCAGCCTTGGATTGAAATGTTAACATTTTTTTATGTCAGATTTTTGACATAATCCAGTCTGCTCTTAGTGAGCTTCAAAACCCTTGGGCCCTGTAAGCATGCCACACACTTCGAATGTCTCCACAATTCTAATATCGTGTGACACTGGTGGGTTTGGCGGGGGGGGCATGGCAGTTTGATATTTCCAGCATTCCGAGCCTGCGAGACTCTCAGTAATACACATTCGCACAGCAAATTGTGGAGCAAGAGGCTGCAGCCAAACGGTTCCTTGAATGACAGCTGGTAGGACAGTTGTGCAGGTTTTCCTGAGCCAGCAGCAGTCTGTCCTCCCAGACCAGCCCTCACAATAAATCACAATACTTTGTGATGGGGGACCATAATTGGAGATCTATGGGAAATAGCTGGCTTTTGTGTAGTGTGACAAGGAAGAAACAGATTGAGACTAATTTTTTCCTCCTCATGTGTCGCCCATAGGGCATCTTAGAATTCAGAGTTCTGATTACCAGCCAGCAGCTGTTCCATCACTATGCTGGATCTGTCACTCACTCACTCACTCATTCACTGACTGACTGACTGACTGACTCACACACACACGGCAAAATTTTACAGCAGAGGGATTTTACGTTCCCGCCAAAGCCAATGGAATTTAGAATGGCTTGCCACATTTAATGGTCCTGTCCCAGCCACGGTGAGGCCATAAAATTCTGGCCACACACATACATACGCCAAGAAGATGCAGAATTCTGCAGTCAACAGGCAAGGATACGCCGTGCCGTGTGTGTGTTCCAGTGTCACAGGACAACTGGGAATATGCCTCCAGCAATCTTCTCCTAACAAGGGATCCCACAAGTGAACTTTAGCTGTCGCCTTCACCTCTGCACTCACATCAACATTTATGGGGGTGGGGGCGCAGGAGTGAATTTATTGCTCCAGTGACGGCATGATGCAATGAGTTAGCACGCTGTCCCTTCAAATCTGGGACTGAAGCCACAGCAGGCTGATGTTATCGCCTCCCACGCTCTCTCTTCCCTTCTGGTGAATGGAGGAGTCTCAGTCCAGTTCCTGCTAAGGTACGACATGAGTGCAAGGGGGCAGCATATGTATTTCATACAGTCCCGTCGTGCAAGTACCCATCAATGGTGGTGACAGGGTTTGAAGAAAAGCTCCTTCTGCTGACTGAGACTGCAAGGGCGACTCTTGAAATCATGCAAGCAGCGAGAAAATAGGAGACCCAAAAGTCTTTCACCTTACGAGCAGTGTTTTATGTAACATGATCCTGCTAGACCAAGAGTACAGTATTTGAATCCAGGATTATTCTTCAGATTTGCTTTTTGGCAGCCTGATAAGATTAGCACTGCAATACAGGAGCAAGACACTGCAAATGGTCCTTTCAAGCATAAGTTATCATTTAATATTTACTCATTACGCACTTCACATGCAACATAGGCCAGGATTTTAAAGATGGCAGGGCTTCCCTTCCTGCGGAAGTCCCATCCCCAGTAAATTAATACTCATTGGAGTGTTAAATGGCTTCGGGGCAGCTGGAGCAGGGAATGGAAATGCCAGACTGGTGCAGTGGGGTTGGTGGTAGAGCCTTTCATTGGACAGAGCAGTTTATACTGCAATTAACCCATGTCACATATGAGCCCCGGACCTACATGACCCCAAATTCTGGGAGCAAATGCAAAGTGAGAATAATGCTCCATTCCCTACTAGTAACGTCCCTCAACTTGACGAACATGCCACTTGTTACCAAAAACCTAGCGTAATGCATTTGAAATGCTGAAAGAGCTTAAATTTATATAACACCTCACAACACTTAAAAATATCTGCATGTGCTCAGAACCAATTAATTTGATGTGTTATATAATATTTGCCTCTTAATTTAACATCACTAAAACTATTAATCTGCTTATTGCTATTTCTGGGAGCTGTGTACCAGTTGACTGCCGCATTTCCTACATTTCAACAGCTACTGCACTTCAAAAGTATTTCATTGATTGTCCTGAGATTGTATGAATGCAAGTCTTTCTTTCCCTTTGATTGTGATTGTGGGCTCGCACAGATTCTACTCAAAAAACAACGCTCCTGCTGCAGTGATTTTCTAAGTTGTGTCATGCAGTACTCATTAGCAAATGAGCAGGAGACGCGCTGTCTTATCTATAAACATCCTGCTGTAGAGGGCCTATGTATACATGACCCCGGCCTCGCCATGACTCCAGCCATCTGCCAAGGTACCTGAAAGTACTGTCATACCCCTGCTGGTTTCAAAGAATCAAGTGATGTAGAATAATCTTTGAGATTTTCTTTGACTAGAAGTCAAAAGTTCCGTGCTGTGGAATCACAGCTGAGCCACCTAAACTCATATAGTCCACTCCTAGGGAGAGTAATGATGTTAGAAATCATGGATAATAATGCACTTTCGCAGAGAATTATAGTCCACTGATTTGCCTCAGTCTCCTGAAGGGTTGTATAGGGAGAGATCTACACACTAACGGAAGCCTCACCTGTTCCTGTTGGCAAGGGACATCCAGGAGAAAAGAATTCATGTGAAATCCCTCTAACATAAAATGGGCCAGTGAGAAATAGAAACACAGACAGATAGGGAGCACAGGCAGAGTGGGAGAGCGGGCAGAGTGGAAGTGTGGACAGAGCGGGAGAGTGGGCAGAGTGGGAGAATAGGAAAAGAGAGAGAATAGACAGTGGGAAAACATAGGCAGAGGGAGAGAACCAGAAGAGTAGGTGAACAAGCAGAGGTGGAGCACAGGGTCCAAAGCTTTTTGCAATGGACATTGCATAATCTAGTCTTGGCTGCCAAGTGACAATCAGATAACCACAGTTTCACAAACATCCAAAAGGTGAAGTCATTGCAGAAGGTATGTGTGGAGAATGGAAGTGTCAAGTTAGGTGGAGGGTACACTCCACTTGACTATTCTAAAAGACAATAGTCTATTACAGCCGCTATAGTCACATAGTTACTTATCAAGGCTATTATAACATGGATGTCAGCTCCAGAGCTTGCTGAACATCATCCATTGAATAAGTGACGGTTTCAATACAACACTGACATTTTATACAGACTTTATGAATTTGAACGTTAGCCTTTCAATCCTGCGGCCCAATTCAAGTTCAAGTTCAACTAAGTACACACTTTGACGAGTGGCAACTGAGTTGACACCATCCTTTCATTTCAGGAATCTAGATTCCAATACTAAACTAAGAATCCTGTGTGTTCAGACAAGCTTAACTCTGTTCCCTTCAGGTCATGAGGCCAAAGCACAGAATTGTAAATAAGTTGGTGATGAATGGGCAGTGTCACTCGAAGCCTGCAGTGATACATAACATAGGGACTGGAAAACATCACATAATGTCCTGAGGTTGACACCAAAGCATGCCGTTCAGACGATGTAGAGAGTTACGTTACACCTAATCTGTCAATGGGTTGAGTGGGGAGATCTGAGTCAGTATAGATGCTGTGACTGCTAATATTGTTCCAGTCCATGTGTGACGGTACTACTGTTGAGGAATTTTCCAGAACAAACACTCAGTCTATACTGGATGCTCAAGACACTCAAGGCATGTCCACAAATGTTAACTCTGGACCAAGAATTCCCTGATGCTGACCCAAGTGTGCATAAGGGCAGTGCCACCTCCAGCTGTGTAAACTTGCACTTGTCACAAATCCCATACAGCCTATTATTTATACAAAAATATTAGTATGGTTCTTCCAAGGACATAGTGGGCACTTGTGAGAGTAAAACTACAGTGCTACGGTTTTAACAGATTTTCTCCTCTCAGGCTGCAGTCTCTGCCAGTATAAACATTCCTGAAGTGGCGTACCATCCCACACGCTGCCTGCCCCAGCATGCACAGTCTCACTGCTACCTCAGCGTTGTCCTCACCCAATGCTTACTCACCAATCATTGCTGAGGCCACCCGCTGTTGTGGGTCGTAAGGGCATTTCCCTTTGCCACACTCAGTCTGTTCGTGATGTAGCATCAGCTGATCAGCCTGCAGGGATGGGTGGATGGGGGAGTTCGGGGGAGGGGGAGGGAAGCGGAGACAGAGGGAAGGGAATAACAATGAATAAAAAGTTAACCATAATTATATAAACCAGCACCAAGGCATCCGTCCACCATCTAGCCTCACCCTAAAAAAAAGGAATGTTCCATATCCCGTCCAAAGGATTGAAGCTGCTAGGTTCATAGAGTACGATTATTTGTGAAAACAAATCAAGGAATCTCATATGATGTGGGGATAGAAGTTGGTGCACTTCCTGCGTGTACATTTAACATTTTTGAACCAAATCCTTCTCTCTGCAATTTCACTGCAGACCCACATGTGTCTGTAAAAATATCGCAGTTATTCAGTACAAGCACATTCAGCATTAGTCTGAAGCTAACACAGATTAGGATTTGTATCCTGTGATCACAAACCCATTTAGATTTGTGTTACAGCCCTGTCATGGAGACTCTTTATGGGATAAAAATGTTCAATGGTTTAATTGATCTGTGTTTGATTACCTTAGTCTATTAACTGACGTGTGTTCACTGTGCTTGATTGCTTAAGCCTGCAGGTAGAACTAGAGCGTTTAATAAAGTGACACTGTACAGAAGGTTCCAGGAACAGACCTGGGTTTTGGCTGAGAGCATGTGCATAGAAATCCTGAGATTGCAGACATATTTTAAAGTACTATAAATAAATTTGTGGAAATAATGTCATCACCAAAGCTCCTTAGATAGCACCTTCCAAACCCACAACCACTACCATCTAGAAGAAGGGCAGCAGATAGATGGGAACACCACCGTCTGGAGGTGCCTCTCCAAGTCAATCAATTGAAAACATATTGCCGTTCCTTCCCTGTCGCTGAGTCAAAATCCTGGAACTCCCTCCCTAACAGCACTATGGGTGTACCTACACCACACGGACTGCAGCGGTTCAAGAAGGCAGCTTACCACCACCTTCTCATTTTAGGGATAGGCAATAAATGCTGGCCCAGCCAGTGAAGCCCACATCCCGTGAACGAATAAAATAAATATCTTATTGCTCTGAGATATATAAGATACGCAGCAAACCGGTGAATACATAACACTTACATCAACTTAAAAATAAACAAGTCCCATTTATTTAAACTGTTGATCTCTCCAACTCTTTCCCACCACAAATCCCACTCTGAACAGTTTCCTGAGCATGAGGCTGCACTGATCAGAGCTTATGGGGCATTTTCCCTCTTTGCATACTGCTGTTGGGAACATGTATCTGGCTGAAAAGATGGAAGCTCAGCAGAGCCAATTTGTAAATATCCAAATTGGTGGCTGAATCAAAACATAATTGTTTTCAAGTTATTTTTCACATCAAGGAGGCAAACATTAAAACTGCAGTGGTATCCATTTGATGGCTGTCCTGTTGAACACCTTGCCCTCCTGCTGTCCTGAACAGCACCAGAAACTTCTGTTTTGAAAATAACAGGCCTCACTAATTGCCTTCAAACATGGCACAGTCACAGTTCTCACCATACCTTGACAATTGGAGTACACACCAGCACGCATGAGTGATGGGACTATTGAGTACGACCTCAGGATTTTCCAAAGTACATTACAGCCAATCAAGTTCTCTTGAAGTGTATGGGTCACTGTTATAATGAAGGGAATTTGCACACAGGAAGGTCCCATGAACAGCAATGTGATAATAACCAGATAACTGGTTTTAGTGGCATTGGTTAAGGAATAAATATTGGTCAGGATACCAGGGAGAACTTCCCTGCTTTGAATAATTCCATGGGATCGTTTACGTCCACTTGGAAGGGCAAAGAGGCCTCAACTTAAAATCTCTTCAAAGACAATGAACTGTATAAGATGGTCAGCCTAGATTTTGTGATCATGTCTCTGGAGTGGGATTTGAATCATGACTCAGAGGTGAAAGTGGTATCACTGAGTCCGGTCTGAATTCTTTGAACATGTTGGGGAGGAGAGATTTTCACACAGCTTCCCCACCCAGGAGAGGAGGGGTGGGTTGCAGTCGAGATGTATAATCAAGGCAATCATTTACCCTGACTAACATTTATTCCTCAATCATCTCGAAAACACATTATCTTCATTGCTATATGCAAATTGGCTGTTGCATTACAACAATGCCAGCACTCAGAAAGGAGAACCTTTATTTGTACAGTTGCTCAGACAACACACCATCCTGACTTGGAAATATGTCGCTGTTCCTTCACTGTCACTGGGTCAAAATCCTTGAACTCTCTCCCTAACAGCACTGTAGGTGTACCTACACCACATGGACTGCAGCAGCTCACCACCACCTTCTCAAGGCAATTAGGGGTAGGCAATAAATGTTGGCCTAGCCTTCGAATAAATTAGAAAAAACAACAATTCTGTTCAAAAGCTGCTGTTTTGGGGTGTACGTTTTCAGAACATTGTGCACAGCAGGAACCTAATGCGAATCTGAGACCCCTCCTGGGCTACGACGAATGTATAAGAATAGTATACACAGGAAGATAGCAAGAGCCATTAGGGTCTGCACATGGATTTTGCAGATTGGAATTTCTACCTTTTGATAATTACTGTGGCTGCTTCCAAAAAAACAAATGTTAATAGTGCCCAGCAGTGTAAAGGTTAAAATGGGAACCAGAGGAGTCCCTCTTTAGGACCCTTTCTGTAATTGCACCCAATGATCATGTTGATTCCCAGTTCCAGCGAGCACCACCTCTTTTCACAAGAAGTGAACTGTCTTGCAGCTGGGACATTCAAACATGCAATACCTCTGCACTCCCCCACTTTTGGCCTCTTGCATATCCCAATTTCCTTAGCCCCACCTTTGGATGCTATGTCTACATAGACCTTAAGCTCTGGCATTCCCTCCTTAAACCTCTCTGGCTCCCACCACTCTTTCCTCCTTTAGGATGCTTCTTAGATAATACCTATTTGACCAAATTTTTGGTCATCTAATCTAATATCTCCTTTAATGGCTCAATGTCATTTTTTTTTGTCTTGATTGCTCTCCTGTGAAACACCTCGGGGCATTTTACTATGTTAAAAATGCTTTATAAATGCAAGTAGTTATCATTGTTGTAGCTTTTGGGTGGCCTTGAAAGACACTTGGAATAGCCCCATGATGAGGTAACAGGCATCTCTCTTGTGGGATAGCCAACAAATTTTGCAATTTTATGTGCCAGATGGGTAAAGAGTTAATGTGACATAAAATGGAATTGAACTTCATGGCTGTAATTGGCCTTAGGGGCTTACCTCTGGGGATTGTGAAAGTGTGTTTGCTGTGTATAATGTCAGTGCAGGCAGGGCAGCCGACTGTACAGTGTAAATGACGCTATCACCCTGGATTGCTCATCCATTGCCAAAATGGCAGTCGGCTTGAACTTTAATCCAACTGCAACAACTAGCTGCTGGTGTGATATTGTACAGTACACCCCAGCAGCTGCCTTCACCGGTTGACAAGATTTAATGTTTTCTTCTGTACATGTTAAACACTTATTTGTAAAAGACTCCCCCAGGATAATATCCTGCAATGATCTTCTCCTCGAATTCACAGGGAATAAAACACATCCCCCTTCTTAAGATCTCTCCTACACAATCTCTGGCCGAAGTCTCCTGAAAGCGATGGCTCACATTTGGGGTGCAGTTCCTCGGTGCCCAGTTTGTACCTCATCCTTACACCTGGGCCAAGGCAGTGAGTGTCAGCTGGATATTTGGATGTGGAAGAATTTCTTCACTCGGGGGTAGTGAATCTTTGGATAGTCTACCGCAAAGGGCTGTGGAACTCTGAGTATGTTCAAATGATCATGGAGATCAAAGGATTTCTATATATTAAAGATATCAAGGGATATTGGGATACTGAGAAAATGGCTTTGAGGTAGAGCATCATCCATGATTTAGATGAATGGCAGAGCAGGCTCAAGGGGCCGAATGGCCTACTCCTGCTCCTATTTTCTATGTTTCCTATGATATTTGAGTGGTAGATCAGGGAAGATGGTAGCATGGTGGCTATGTCACTGGGCTAGTAATCCAGAGGCTCAGGCTAATGCTGTAGGGACATGGGTTCAAATCTCAGCATGTCAACTGGTGGAATTTAGATTCAATTAATAAATCTGGAATATAAAGCTAGTCTTAGTAATGGTAACCCTGAAACTATCATTGATTGTCATAAAAACCCATCTGGTTCACTAATGTCCCTTAGGGAAGGAAATCTGCTGTCCTCCCCTGGTCTGGCCCACATGTGACTCCAGACCCATAGCCGTGCGGTTGACTCTGAAATTGCCTAGCAACCCACTCAGTTCAATGGCAATTAGAGATTGCCAATTAGGGATGGGCAATAAATGCTGGTCTTGCCAGCCATGCCCACATCCCACGAAAGAATTTTTAAAAAAAATTATACCAATACACAAACATTACCAGAACAGTCTGATGAATAGCCATTAGGTGTAAAAAGATATTTTGACAGTGTTAGGTGAAGTAGGCTGGGAGATGACTCACATGGACCGTAAACATTAGCTTAGACCAGTTGGGCCAAATGGTCTATTTCTGTGCTATACATTCGATGTGACTCCCATGTATTTTCTAGCTTTATCTCCCTTCCTCAACCTGTAACTGCTGAAGCTATTTGTAACACCAGTGTTGCTGTATATGCAGCTGAGGTCAGCATAGAAGGGAACCTTCTGACCAGCATGTCTCAGTCCCACCCTACATGGTACATTTTTCAACCACTTTTCTAAGTTTAATTTTTTTTTGGTCCCAATCAAAGTGATTTTACAGAATTTGAGGCTGGATAAAGAAACATGACTTTTTATTTTAAACTTGACCCTAGTTCCCTGCAAAAACTGAATAGTCTTTTTAAATCAAATCGCAACCAAGTTTTAGGGAGCAGCGCAAGTCACCAGTGACATCAACATCCCTAGAGTCCATTGCATGGAGGAGCAGCAATGCCATCAGACACACACTCACACATATGCTTACACACACACGTGCATACACATAATACACAACCACACGTGAACATGCACACATATATGATGGAATAATACACCACATCACAGATTTTCCCAGGAGCTGGCAGTTCAAGTTTCAGGGTGCTGAGCCTGTGATTTGGAAAAATTCATAGGTGAGCAATCTCTTTCATGTCTGTCTGAGATTCAAATGAGGATAAAAAACGCAGTGAATTCAGGATCCTTACATTGGATTTTCTTCTTGTACGAAGTCTATAAGCAGAGGCCATTATAAAGTGGCTTACTTCTTGTAGTTCACATAAATAGGCAAATATTTGAGAGCAGATTAATGGGGGTATTTTCTTCTTAGGTTTGCAAGAGTCACAAAGGTATTTTGTAAATGTAAACAGATGAACTCAATTCTGCCTCTTTAAGGAGTGTCTAAATTGCACAAGTCTAGACAGCAGTTCACTCTCAGAAAAATGCAGCAGCAGAAGTTAGCGGTAAACTAAGAGGACAGATTGCTGGAGTTTGTTGCCATTAATCTGCCTTTGTTACTGTGCAAAATGCAGAGAGGTAAACTGATGCACCATCAGGTTGTGTTTGCTGCTTACTCAATATGCAAATAGGCTTTTGCCCGATGGTTGGTTATATACTGCTCCAGATTTGTGGTCAGGGAGGTTGGTTACACCCACTGTCCTGACCCCAGTGAGGAAAAGAGACCTCATAACATTTACTTTCCAAAAAAAACTTGGCACAGCAAGTCTTTATTTACAATTATGGGTTGTGTACTATGCCATAATTCACTTTGGGGACCTAAAATGATAATTAGGCCTTTTAAAGCATGCGTTTTTACAGAATGATACGCATTGTGGATATATCTTGTGTTCGTAAACCAAAAACAAGGGCAACAAACATTAGACAAGTGTTCTGGTACACTGCATAATGCTTTGTGCACATTTGATGTAGCCAGTGTGACTACAAAAATTGGAAGAGCTCATGATGGTCCTTTTGAGAAGCCCTTTTGTATAGTGGTCCATAACTTCAATTAGTGAATGGTGAAAGATCTACAGAAATGGTTTTCCTGAGCACAAAAATGTCAGTTCAGAGTTGTGACTCGACAGTGAACGGAGTGTCCAGAAGTCCCAGAGTATGCATAGTTTAGTATATCAGCTTCACCTGGCAAAGGTCCTGTCAGCCCCTCAGACTTGCCTGCAGATTACTCCAGGGTCATGAGGAGGGGGTTCTTAATGATATCAATGATATAAAACAGATCCACGTAGCAAGTAGCCTTTACATAAACCATCTAAAACTGTTGAGTGTATTCTGCCTTGTAACTCACTCTCACATTTACATAAAATAGCTCAAACCCTTGATTAGATTTCAGTCTATAACTCACTATTGGGTATCCATTATTATTATTATGCATAAATCACTCAAACCCCTCAATTAAATTGCTGAATGTACACCAGTCCTGGAAATTGATTTTTCTAAATATACAGAGTATAGAGTGTAGACATGGAAGCTATTTCCTGGACAGTTTAAACCCTTAGTGTGCAATTCTCCTATAGGGTTTGATGTTTGGATTCAATCTGCAGCTGCTATAGTCCAGCTAAATTAAATGACCATTCATATGAGGAGAGGGTTAAAGGAGGATTCAGCCATACTCAAAGTTTAAAGAAACACTAGTGTTAACTCAATCTTCAAATATGGCCTATTGATCGCTGGATATATCAGCTCACTAACCTCCTACTTCTCGTGTTGCACCTGCTTGAGGGATTGGGAGGGATGACATCATTGCATCACCATGGGTTCTACAAATCTTCCATATAACCCTAGAATCTTTTTCTTTTACAATCCCAAGGTGTTTCAGAATGTTTTACAGCTTACATGAGTGCAGGCTGGATGAAATTAGATCATGCTCCCTGAACTGTCCTGGATAATGGAAAAACAATGACATCCCCAACTTAACCCAGCTCCTTCCCAGTGTGCTCCCAGACTGGACTTCACAAAGCAGCATGACTAAGAACATGTGGTGCAAGAATTTGAATGCAACTAACTATGTAAAAAAAAATTTTTTAGAATTTCTTTAGAGTTGGGGTTGTCTGATCTGATATGTAATCTGACCCTTTCCCTACTTTCCTTCTGGTAGGAGTTCTTTCATCCAATTGTGGTCTGCTTGGCTAAGATCTGGAACATTCTATGTGGAACAGCGTGGTGTTGCATCCCGCATCCGCTCTCTCTAAGAACTTGATTCATTGTCCAGTTCAGTCCGTCTCACCAGCTCAAATGTGGAAGCAAGGTCGAATTTTTGGAAGGCGATCATCAGATTTTCAGTCTTCATTTCCTGAAAGCAATGACTATTGGTAGGTCACAGCTCCATGATGGGGTATGGCCTGCAACCCTCTGGTACTCCTACTCCCCTCGCATGCCCCTAACCAAGTGGACCCTTGCCAGCTGTGACCATGGATAGAATTGGTTGGCAGGTTATTTTGCAAATGAGGAGAGTGTCGAGGAAGCATATTTCAGCTAAACTCTGTCCTTCCCTCATCCAATGTCCGCACACAGATTTTACTATAGGGATAAGTGAACAGCTATCAGGCACCGGTGCTATGGCTGACAACAATGAGAAATGAACCAGAAAACTAAAGAGTAGAATTCTCGTTGAGGTTCATCGTGATTCTGTACAGTAACTGCTGTGGAAAATGCACATAAAACCCAAGAGGAGCATTAGAAACTATATTTACACCAGCTGGAAGTTATCTAGAATGAGCCAACTTGAGACATGCCCTATTAGTTAGACTTCTTATTTCACCCTGCAGTGTGAAGCATTTTCGTGTCACACGTTGCTGGAGGTGCGAGCTGATAATGGAGATGGCGAGGTCAACAAAGCATCTAGGACCTTAGCGAACAACAGGACTAACAGTGTATCTCTGTAACCAATTAGATTTAAAGACTGAGAAAGAATAGAGGAAAGATGGAGAAGGAAATAGGGTCCAATTAGATACAGTAAAAATAAATGAAAAGGGGAAATAAATATTGGATTAAGAGAGACAATGAAAAAGCCAGAAAGAAATTGTAAGAAAAAAAACAAATTTTAAATTTTAAGAGCCTCTAGGAACAATTTACTACTTGTAGACATGAGACCTCACAGTTTTAATTGTGCCCTTTCTGGACTGAAGAGGTTGAATGGGCTTGCAGGAATCTTATTATTAACATGGTCCTTGCATCATTAAGTATCAGCCCTAACTTTCTATGATGAGTTTAATATGTTTTAACACCAGAAATGTAGCAATTTCTTGAAACTTGCGAGTCTAACAGTGAGCTCCTGTTTTTGCAAGGCTAATGGAGCGGTGCAAATCGTCAAGCAATTTGTACGATTTGCAACTCACAGAGTACCTCTTCCTCACTACACCTTTCTGGACAGTTTAGACACTTATAACAGTATTCACCAATAAATTCACCATTATTTTCTAAGCATATTCTGGGCCGACAGCTTTTTAAAATGGAGGTTCCAATTTTTTCCATCAAATTCGTGTCCCACATTGCCAATGTTATTGAGGTATACAATGGGCTTTTACATCAGTAGCCAAGTGAATAACAGGGCTCGAGCTATGCCTTCCCTCCCTGTCTTATCCTAGACTTGTACAAAGGTGGAAATCTCAGTGTGAACTCTGCGTGATTCCCACTTCTCTTATTTTCAAATGCCGACCACTCCCCCTTACCATAACCCTTCCACCAACCCACGGACACTGTACTGTATAGCCCCTTTCAGGCTGACATCAACTAGCTCATCTCTAAACACGGATTAACGTAGTTTTTGGAAATCTCAGTTGCACACACTGGGACTTGCTATTACACCCAGGGAGCATAAACTTTTCAAAGTGCTAACAGAAAACAGATGGAATGATGAGGTGCAAAGGAAATTCAGTCTGCAGTAAGAAATGTTTCTAAAGAAGTGTGCATTCGTGTTAAATTGTTTTCAGAATTTAATGATATAATGAGTTAGGTTATAAAATAAGGTGCTTTCCATTAAAATTCATATTGAAGTAATATTAAAATTAAATAAATTGTATGCCCAATTAAACATACCAGATGCTGTGGATAATATGCAGGATAAATTCTTTCTTAATCTGTTGTCTCAAATATACATATGGAATCAACGACTTATTAATGGAATCTCTGCATGGCCCCAGGACAACCCTTTTTCAGTCTGTTTCCCCAGGAGGGAAACAGAATGTGTTACCAAATATACTCGCTACAGCTTTAGCTGCACGTGTTGGAGTTGAGAATATCACTATAACCCTCGAGTTGTTGAATTGCCTCAGCTCATGTGCATGTCCATTTGTCACTTTGAAACACCTGTGGTTGTAACTTATATTGAAAAGGAGAGAAAGCATCCCATTACAAGCTCCTCCAACCTTCAACAGACCTTGTTTGAATGCTCAAATATTCCTGTCACCTGGCACACATTAGTTTCTTCAGACTGAAGTTGACAAGCAATAGTACTGCTCGAGGATTTGGCCAGACAGTTGTAATCTAGCAAGATAAATAAGGACAAAGGGCTGTGTCACACATTAGGGACTTCAATCACTCACTTTGGCTTAAAAAGGGTATTTTTTTTTGAATGTGGCTCTTAACAAGAGAGCATCTGCACATGTTTGAATGTGCTTGCAATCTATGTTGCTTTTGCTGGTCATAAATGTCATTCCTTAAAAGCCTCCTCAATATTGACAGCTCAGCAGACATGCAGTAATGAAACAGAAAGACATGTTGAATATTGCCCCTTAGGAAATTTTAAACTTCCTCTAATTTAACAAAAATCAGTCTCAACCTTTTCCTCAGTTCTGTTTTGGACAGTATAACACCGGCTCTACTTCAGTGAATGGGTCAGGACATCAGGAATTCCAACTTCAAATCACGATGAAATATTGGAAAGGGGCTGAATACAATGAAGGAAACTTTACCATAGAAGGCAAATTGCAGCAAAGTGATTTCATGTGATTAAGTCCAACACACTATCAGCACAAGCTGGAGTACATTGGGAGCAGAAAGTTCACTGACCAAAACATCTTGGGTGCAGGCTGCAGGAACGTCAGTATGGCACGTCAAGAAAAACCTGCGTTTCTACAGTACCTTTCACGCACTCAGTATATGCCAAGACTCCATGCAGCCAATAAAATACTTGAAGTGTAGTCACAGTTGTAATGTCAGGAACAGCAGCCAATTTGCATGCAGCAAGCTCTCACAAACAGCAAAGCGATAATGGCCATGTCTTTGTGATTTGCCTGAGGGATATTTATTGGTCAGGACACTGGAGATAACTCCCCTGCTCTTCTTCAAAATGGCGCTATGGAGTCTTTTACATCCACCAGAGAGGGCAGACAGAGCCACAGTTTAATATCTCATCCAAAAGCCAGTGCTGCACACTCTCAATACAGTACTGCACTGCAGCATCAGTCTAGATTTTACTGAAGTCTCTAGAGTGGAAATTGAATTCACAAACACGTTACACACATAGTTATTAGTTGGCCGCTTGGCCACAGACTACTGTATCCCATCCCACAATGTATTATCCTCCTTCAAATGAAGGAATGTGAACTATAGAGGCACTGGGATTTTCCCCATCTTTCTGGAGGTGAGAACACTGGCCAAAAATGAAAATTATCTCTCAACAGAAACCAGGTTGGCTGACAGGGAGTAAACTATTGGAATGCATTGACTTATTGCTGCAGTTTAAAGGGAAATTTTCTGTCCTTCAGCTAACCAAGCAACGACTTGGGCCCTATATTCATGACATCAAACATCATCTGCTGATTGATCAGGCAAGATGGACAAGCCTGAAACACAAATGTTACAGCAGGGCCATCCCTAAGGGGAGTGTGGGGCCCAGGGAAATTCACACTGAGTGGCCCCCCCGTAACATTTTTATACAGGTGAAATCTGGTTACAATGAACGTCAAAGGCAGCTGCAGCCTGCAGGTTAAGTGCTGATAGTGCCCAGCTGTATAATTAAAATGTAGTTATATCTTATTGTACCTCTTATGTTTAATTTGCTGGATCATTCATTTCTTCAGTGGAAATAGCATCAGAGGTATTGGCTATTTCATCAACCTGTGTACATTTTGCAATAACGTTCTCTTCCTCTGCTGTGGTACATTCACTGGAGTGCATTAATCCAGTATTTTCCTCACTAGCTAAAACACTTCCAAAAACAAACTTTTCCAGCGAAACTTTCAGGGTCTTATCGATTTTTTCTCTCTCCTTTCTTTTCTCTACACCAAAGCTATATTTTCTCCATTTGTCTCTGCCCCTGCTAGTGCTAGCCATTGTATTCCATATAACAATAGGGCCACTCCTTCGCGTTAATTAAACCGATGCCTTCAAAATAAACAGGAAACGAAAGGTCACAACCAAAGGTCACCCTCAACAGTGGCTTCTGGTTCCATCCCCACGATGAGTGCGATTCTGTGAAAAACTAAAGACTTCACTTCCTAGTGCCTATGGTCTCATTACCCTCAGTGGATTTTTTGTAACGTAAGTAGATATTTGCAATACACAAGTACACTCTGATGAATGCGTGCAAAGTATTATATCTGGCACTGTGATGTTGAAGCACGGGACCCCCCAACAGTGCAGGGTCCGGGGTGGTCGCCCAAATTCGCCATACCCTGGGGATTTCTCAGAGGAGGCCATTTGGCATGTCATGTGTGCTGGCTCTCAGAAGGAGCAATTCACCTGGAACTACCCTACCTTCTCCCCATAAACCTGCACATTCTTGTTTTTTAGATAATAACTCAATCCCTATTCAATGTTTGGATTGAACCTGCCTCCAACACGTTCTCAGGCAGCGCATTCCTGATCCTAACCACCCACTGCGTGAAAAAGTTTCTGATTATGTCTTGCATCCGAAAGCACATCACAAACCACAACAGAGCAAGTAGTACGAATGTAAGCAGACAACAACAACAACTTGCAATTATATAGCACTTCCAACAGAGTAAAACAACCCAGAGCATTTCACAGAAGTGTTGTCATACAAAATTTGACGTAGAGCCACAGAAGGGGATATTAGGGCAGACGACCAAATGCTTGGTGAAAATGGTAGGCTTTAAGGGGCATCTTAGAGGAGATGTAGGGTTGCCTTAATAAACACTATATAAACACAGGTCTTTTTTTCTACCCTCCACTGTGTTTGTTGGACAATTGAGATTATTTGCTGTTGCTATCTCCCTCGTTCCCTGGTTCTACTATGAGTTGAGGCAGTTGAGCCTTTCATGTACCTGCCCACACCCCCACCAGCTCACTGGGTGATGGGAGGGTAGGATCGCAGACTGTTTCTTCCCCTGGCTCTGCTCTAGGTTAACACAATAATTGCACTGAAATTATAGATCCAGACCTGCCTGGGAGCTCTGGAACTTTACACTGGCTGATTCTCTCATCAACACTCCCAAAGCCCCCCCCAGTCTGAATCCACAATGAGCTGCTTTGAATGCAACTGAACACATCGGTTCAAGCAAAGCGACCAACAGCTGAAATGCCTCCCTAATACTAACACAGCCTTTCCACTCATGTTATTCCCAACATGTTGACAGTTTAAGCCATAATGAATTCCAGAGCCTCCCAGCAGTTGACAAGCTGTCAGCTCCAAAGGACGCTACTGGTGGCCTTGCGTCTTTGGCAAACCGAACATGACAGGGTCAGTGAGAACCAATTCACAAATGGCCATTTATCACGTGGGGGGTGGCAGGGTGGACACTGCTTACAAGGGTGATCCAGCCAGTTGCCTTTAAATTAAGTGACCTACTTGTCATTAACTTATCAGTACCATTCCTACAAGTGTAAGCACAGGCTTTAGATCTAAAGGACCAGATATGAGTTATGCCCCGACATACAGTGGAGCAGACTGATCTTTATTTACTGACTCCCAACATCCCCATCATGCTGCACATTAAAGGCACATTTTGTG
Organism: Carcharodon carcharias; assembly: GCF_017639515.1. Lineage (NCBI taxonomy): Eukaryota > Metazoa > Chordata > Chondrichthyes > Lamniformes > Lamnidae > Carcharodon > Carcharodon carcharias. The sequence goes on from NC_054473.1 coordinate 72,557,619, forward strand.
TCCAACTTATTGTGGGAAAATAGGAACAGGAGTAGGCCGTTCAATCGTTCCAGCCTGTTCTGCCCTTCAATTATATCACAGCTGCTCTCTATGATCAACTCTATTTACCCGCCATGGTTCCATATTCCTTACTATCCTTAGCCAACTAAAATCTCAGTTTTGAAAGTTTCAACCTACCCCCTAGCCTCAGCCGCTTTTTAGGGGGAGAGCATTGTAGATATTCACTACCCTTTGTGTGTAGGAGCATTTCCTTACTTTTATTCTCAATGCATTTAACTGGAATCTGCTACAAAAGGTGAAATGGAAGTGCCCGATCTTTCTCTAGGCCAAAGCTAGAAGAGATGGGCTGATTAATAAATGGACTGTGCCAGTGTTTGAAATGGGTGTGGTCGGGTCTTGTGCCAATTGGATAGCTTGCATGCGCACAAACCTCAGTTGATATCTATGCACGTGCCAGAGGCACACCCGACCAATCAGCATCCTCCCCCACCAGGTCTGTGTTAAGTACACCCACCTCACTCTACATATACACACATACACACACACTCCCCATGCCCATCCATGCTAACCTATACAACCTTATGCCCCCAACAACAGCCCCAGCCTCTCATACCCATATGCCAAACTATCCCCAACTCTCCACCTTGCAAGGTCCCTCATAACCACCATGCACCTCACATCCCCATGTCCCTGTGTAGTCCCTATGCCAATTTAGTACCAACTCATGCCACCCACCCACCATCTTTTTCCCTTACTCACCCTATGCCAACTCACCTTGTATCCTTTGACAGTTCCTTGACAGATTTGACAGTTCCAATGGGCGTATGCACTTTTCATGCACAATCATGGACTGTAGGTTCCGATGGAGTGGCAATTGAGTCGGATTGCCATGCTGCACAAAACTTTTTACCTTGCAATCCAAGTGATCCCATCTCACCTGACCTTCTGAATCAGGCCAGGCAAGATCTGGGCAGTGCAGCATGTCCCTGGGACATAGCATCAAGGGCTGTAGAGAGCTGTGGGGGGAGCGGGTAGGTAACCCCCAAATATGATGCGCTGGAGCTCGGAAGTTAAAGCCCCTTGTTTACACTGAACAATCCCAAAGGGTGCCTTTCCTTTCCCAACAGTGTCCCAGGACCATGTCCTTACCTCTCCAAAACTATCTAAATGAATCCACCAGTTTCAGACTTACCTGGTCTAATCTGCATACTCTGGATTTCTCACTCCTGGCCTACCAAAATCCCATTTCATTGGAGGTAGCTGGTGAGTTAAATGGCTAGCTGCCTCTGTAAACCGCGCATGTGTGTACCCCGGCCTGACTCCAGCCCCCACCCCCTCAAATATCGGAAATGCCATTTCTGCCACGATGGAGAGGGTCACCTTCATCACGAAAATCTGGGCCCCTGTTACTACCTTCAAATGGAAAAACGCGACATAGCCTGACCTTTCAGAAGCCTTGGTGTAAAAGTTTCATTACCAGAGCCGAATTAAGAATTTTTGGGTCAGGACTAGGCTTCTAGGCACCACGAAAATTTAGGGCCTCTCGACACAAACCGCCCTCCCCAAACCATTCGAGTCGCCTCCACCTGAGAAGGCTAGCCTGCTGCTCTATGTTATCAGGAGCTTCAGGCTTTGAGGGGCAGCGCCTTGCTCCAGTGGGATCAAGGGGGCGTGGTGGATCAGCAGACTGATCAGGTAACTTTCAGAGGGGAATTGGATCATTTGAAAAGGAAACATTTGCAGGGATATGGGGAAAGGAGGGAGTGGGACTAATTGGACAGCTCTTTTCAAGGAGCTGACATAGTCACGATGGACCAAATGGCCTCCTTCTGTATTGTATTATTCTATGATTCTAAGAATTGTCAAAACGTCAACAGGTTTGTTCCCTATTGCCATCTTGGGCAGCAATGGTGGTGGAAGGTTTCAAGTCAGAAATTGACACGTAATTTATCTTTTTGATTGTTGCAGGTGAAGTTAGCAATCAACAATTATGTTAATTGCACGAGCTCCCTTGAAAGGGACTATGAAAGGTGCTATTGTATATCACAGGATAAGTAGCAATGATTACGGTCATTAACCCTTTGCGGACTACAGCAGCAATTTTGCAATAAAACAGAAAACACGGATGACAGATACCAGAGACTGATTACTTGTAACAGTTAAGTGCTGGTCTATACAGGTTAAAGCACATTGCAGTAGAACAGCATGAAGCTGAGACTATGCAAAACATTGAGTGGGAAACTTGGAACAGATTACACAGTGAAAGGAGAACTCAAGCAGATTACTTCAGTGATATCTGAACTACATAATGCTTTAATTAACTTCAAACACACAACCAGGAGTTTGCCATTCCTTGGATTTCAAAAGTACTTCATTGGTTGTAGGATGCTGCCAGATGTGGTCATAGATGGTGCTACATAAATGCCAGTCTTTCTTTCAAACTCACAGCACTTCTCAGGTGTAAAAGGCAAAGCAGCTGAGGAGTTATGGGGTAGGATTTTACCAGTGGCAGCATTCTGCCTTTCAGCTGAAAAAGTCACCGTAAAACTCGCCCCCTTCTCCAGCGGGCAGCCGCACAGTCATTTAACGCCCTGAGGGGCATCAAGTGGCTTGAAACAGGCCTTCCATCTCATCTGCGGTTGAAGACCCACGGTGTGTCTCAGCTGTGACATTGGAAGCAGGCAGGCAGTCACTGAAGAGGAGGAGCCATACGAACAGATAAACATACGAATTAGGAGCAGGAGTAGGCCACTCAGCCCCTCCAGCCTGCTACACCATTCAATAAGATCATGGCTGATCTGACTGTAACTTCAACTCCACATTCCCACCTACCTCTAATAACCTTTCACCCTCTTATCAAGAATCTATCTACCTCTGCCTTTAAAATATTCAAAAACTCTGCTTCCACCGCTTTTTGAGCAAGAGGGTTCCAAAGACTCACAACCCTCTCAGAGAAAAAAAATTCTCCTCGTCTCTGTCCTAAATGGGCAATCCTTTATTTTTAAACAGTGGCCGCTAATACTAAGTTCTCCCACAAGAGAAACATCCTCTCCACATCGACCCTGTCAAGACCTCTCAGGATCTTATTTGTTTCAATCAAGTTGCCTCTTACTCTTCTAAACTCCAGCTTAACCTGTCCAACCTTCCTCAAAAGATAATCCACCCAATCCAGGTATTAGCTTAGTAAACCTTCTCTGAACTGCTTCCAATGCATTTACACCCTTCTTCAGATAAGGAGGCCAATACTGTAAACAGTATTCCAGATGTATTCTGAGGGTTTGGCCTCTCGGCAAAGAAGGGGGTCCATAAATGAGGGGCCCCTCTCCCTCCTTTTCTACCCAAGGCTCACGCAGGCTTATCTGCTGGGCTTCGCACTGCTTAAAGACCTCAACTGGTGCAAGGCAGGAAAGGCACCCACGGAATTTTACACCCCACTACCCCCGATCTGCAAACCGATCCGCAAGGAACTGTAAAATTCTGCTCATGGAGTCAGAAGTGTATGACAAGGTACAGCACTGTGACTGTACCATGTGATGTAAAGTGTGGTGTTCCATTTTGTGACAGTGTCATTGTACTCTGACACAAGTGTCACTGTACTCTCAACTACACAGTATTACTGTATTCTGACTCACACAATGTAATAGTACTACAGTGCGACACATGCTAGAACATAGAAGCAAAATACCGCAGATGCTGGAGATCTGAAATAAAAACAAAGTTCTAGAAAAATTCAGCAGGTCTGGCAGCATCTGTGGAGAGAGAAACAGAGTTAACGTTTCGTGTCCAGTATCACACTTCTTTGGAACTGAAGAGAGGTAAAAATGTGATGGGTTTTACGCTGTGGAAAAAGGGGGGAGGGGTGAGGTGGACCAAAAGCAAGGAGGGTCAGGTTGGGGAAAAGAGAAGGCCAGGGATAAATTAGAGGGAAGGGGAAATTAAGTGGCAAAGATGTCATGGAACCAAAGGGAGTGGTAATGATAGTATTAAAGAAACAAAGGATTGGTCTAGAGTAGGTGTGAATAGAAGAATAAAGGTCAGTGCTGTCTGAAAGCAAAAGTATGAGAACAAGACATAGTCTGGCACTTGGGTCAAAAATAAATAAATGGAGGGCAGAGTTCATGGTCTGAAGTTGTTGAACTCAGTGTTGAGTCCAGGTGGCTGTAAAATGCCTATTCGGAGTATGAGGTGCTGTTTCCCCCAGCTTGCGTTGGGCTTCACTGGAACACTGTAGCAGGCCAAAGACAGAAATTAGAGTCTGAGATCAAGATGGCAAATTGGAATGGCAAGTGACAGGAAGGTTGGCATCATGCTTTCAGACGAACGAAAGTGTTCCACAAAGCAGTCACCCAGTCTGCATTTGGTCTCCCCAATGTAGTGGAGACCGCATGCTGAGCAGCAAACACGGTATACAAAATTGAAAATAGTAAAGTAAATCACTGCTTCACCTGGAAGGAGTGTTTGGTGCCTTGTACAGTGAGGAGGGAGGAGGTAAAGGGGCAGGTGTTATGCCTTTTGCGATTGCATGGGAAGGTGCCGCAGCAAGGGGATGAGGAGTTGTTGGGGGTTCAATTATTTAGTAATTGAAATCTGCTGCATGTCAGGGTTTTCTGCAGGTGAATTGCCTGTGGCGAAAGGAGGCCAGTGTCAGCTACTTGTGAATGGAGAATTACGTCAGTGAAGCCCCATGCCAAAATCTCCATTGTTTGGGAGAGCTTAGCCTGCACTCTGTGTGCCCAGATAAAATGGGCAAATTAATAACACACTGGCCTGGTCTGCTGTCAGTGGATTCTTCAGATGACCTTTCCAGTCTGAAAGTACAGTGAAAAGAGGGATTTGTTTTGGTGGAAACAGAGATATCTACTTTCATTTCACTCCCAGCCTTAAATTATTTTGATATAGAGGTTGCCATTTTGCATTTGCTCATCTGTCCACTTACCAACCTTTTTGATTAGTTAGTTTTAAGCCTACATTCACCAGCAACATAAGAGCCTATTACAATTTGTGGAAGCCGGTGATGTGTAATTTTTGCTGAGGTCAACGTTTCACCATTACCAACTCTCGTCCCAGCTACTGCTGGAGCATCTGTGCTAGGAGGTGAGCGGCAACAATGAAATTACCAAAGTCACAGAATCTCGCTGACAGGATGCTTGTCATTTCTGTTTATTCTGAGGTTGTGACGGAACAGGACTGTTTTGCTTCAATGTAACCTATCCTAATTAGTCCTACTTTGCCACTGGGAGATTATCTGAGAAATTCAGCACTCAGAGGGTTAAAATCTGATTTCCCATTGATTGCTGTTGCCAGAACTGCGAGCTAATGTTCCTTGTAAAATCTCTGTTTCACATGATAAGATCAATGGTGTCAGGGTGCCTTCAACCTGCTCTTGCCTTCTCTCTGACTGGGGGCATGAACGTTTCCAAGGCACCAATCAAATACTATGTATACAATTAATTGTACAGAAGAGGCTTATCACTAAGAATAGAGCGGGAGAGAGTGAGAGAGAGAGTCTGACACCATGCTCCACAGACCTCCCAGATTCCCACTGAACAGAAGGAATGCCTGTTACCAGCTTCCATAATAAACAGCATAAATCTCTGGAAAGCACACCATCAGGAAGATGTAGATTATGAACTGAAAGTTGATGATGTAATGGTTTTTCAAAGGATGCCAGAGAATGTATATTATTGTAGCATGAACTTCAGCAGAGGCAGCTTGTCTTACTCCTCCTCTCTCCACCCTGGGCAGACACTAGTACAGCTAAATAATTATAGACATTTAAGGGACAATCTTCCAGTTGTCCTGTGCCAGTTTGGAGTCTCAATAGCAAAGAAACTGACACTGAGCCACACAGGGAGGTATTAGGAAAGATGACCAAAAGCTTGGTCACAGAGGGAGATTTTAATGAGTGTCTTAAAGGGAGAGAGAGGTGAATAGATTTTGTGAGGGAATTAAGAGAGTTCAGGGCCTTGGCAAGGAAAACATGGCTGCCAATGATGGAGCGATTAAAATCATGGACGTGCAGAATTCAAGGAGTACAGAGATTGCAGAGGGTCATAGAGCTGCAAGAGGTAACAGGTAGGGAAAGGTGAGCCCACATGTATTTGGTAGTCACAGGCACACTGGCCAACCTTTTGTGGTGTTTGGGCAGGAAATTGTGGGCAGAGCATCCAATAAAGGCAGTGACCGAGCATGCAGGGCTTCCTGTTGATGATGCGCATTTGGAAACTGGCCCTGTTTCCTACTTTCCCCCTTATAATTTCTTTCCTACTTTCTCCCTTATAATTTCTTACAAAGATCTTTGGCCTGCCTGCCACTGTTTGTTGTGATGATTACAACAAAGTTTTTCTTCACCACCGAAGACAACCATGTCAGTCTCTTGCTACCTAGGAACAAGAGGCCATTCTGCTCCTCAAGCCTGCTCCACCACTCAATTAGATCATTGCTGATCTGTATCTCAACTCCTTTTCTCACCTGATCTCCATATCTCTTGATCTGCTTCCTTCAGGGACCATGCCCTAACAGGGTGTTGACAACCAAGGACTTCCTTTGAATTGGTCTGTGATAACACTTGGCAAAGTACTGCAGTGGTTTACTATTGCTTTCTACAGTATGGCTGACCAGGAAACCCTCCCATTCTTACCATCTGCCATCAGGTGTATTGGAAGGATTTAAGGCTGATAATCAACCTGTTTGACCACATTATGAATGCACCTTCCAAGGCCATCAACTCCTGAAGTGGGACTTGAACTCGGAGTTTCGGGCCCAGAGATAGGGAGGCTACCACTGCACCACAGGACCTCCATTCATATCTCTTTGCACCCTTACCTAATAGACATCTGTTGGTCCCAGCCTTCAAATTTTCAGTGACCCCCAGCCTTTTTGTGGCAGTGGTGGGGAGTGGGTGGAAAGCGTTCTCAATTTGCACTAACCTTTGTGTGACAAAGTGCTTCATGATTTTACCCTAGAATGGCCAAGCTCTAAACTGAAGATTCCGCAGTGCAGTCCAGATAAAGTGTCTTAAATCGTCTGCTCCAAACTTTCCACAGGATTTTGCCTCCTATTAAAACAATACATCTCCCTCTATCAGCTGTAATACTATGGAAAGTGATGCAGTAAAGCTATTGGATAACAGTGACTCACTGCAATCTTACTCAATCCAGGGTGTACTGCAGGGTGGAGAAGCAATGTCAAGCTGCCTCAGCCATAAGGGTGAAGAGATACTAAAAATAATATGCCTGTTCTCCACATGGTGCTGGATGTTTCATATTGCTTGGCAGAAAAATTCTCTTACACATCATGAGGACAATTTTCACAGTGTGCGCTAATTATGAATAACCTCACCCACTGTTGGCAAATATAAGTCACAGTCTATGACTCTCTGGCCATAATATATAGAAATAGGTTAGAAGCAGAATAATGTTTCCGCCCCTATCCAATCAACCTCACCATCAGAAAAGGACAATGCAAATGTTCTATTTCTTGTTCTCTTCATCACCCTCCAGTTGAGACTACCAGCTGGTGCCACATCATGCATAGTCTCTTGTGCCATAACTGGCTGGCTGCTAAATGAATGTGTGGTACCTCACACACTTACCCTGTTGAATATCGACGTGGCAATGTATGCACAGCGTGGGTGGAAAGCTCCAGTCCCACAGACGTACAGGTGGGTTTGGTTGTAGAAATGGAGGACCCTCAAGAAGTTGCCACAGTCCAGCTGCAAAGAAATCAAGAAGTTTTTGTTACTTTCCAGTGCAAAAAAAAACTCAGACTATGGACGAACTCAAAATTTAATCTCACTTTAATAACAATTTATGTGAATTATACATTTGCAGGTGCTAATTTGATTGGTTTCATCCCTCTGTATTTGATGACAGGGTCCTCAACCGTGTCCGGCCCATCTCCTGTGCATCCACCCCCACACCTTCCTCTCCCTCCCAGAACCATGATAGGGTCCCCCTTGTCCTCATTTATCAACCCACCAGCCTCTACTTTCAAAGGATCATCCTCTGCCATTTCACCAACTCCAGCATGATGCCACCACCAAACACATCTTCCCTTCACCCTTCTGGTGCCTTTCTGCAGGGATCATTCCTTCTGGGACACCCTGGTCCACTCCTCCATCTACACCTCAATCCCCTCCCAGGGCATCTTCCCATGCAACCGCAGAAGGTGCAACACCTGCCCCTCTACTTCCCCCCTCCTCACCCTCCAAGAGGCCAAACATTCCTTTCACGTGAAGCAGCATTTCACTTGCACTTCCCTCAATTTGGTCTATTGCATTCGCTGCTCCCAATGCAGCCTCCTCTACATTGGAGAGACCAAACGCAGACTGGGTGACTGCTTTGCGGAACACCTTTGGTCAGTCCACAAGCAGGACCCAGACCTCCCTGTCGCTTGCCATTTCAACACTCCACCCTGCTCTCATGCCCACATGTCCGTCCTTGGCTTGCTGCATTGTTCCAGTGAAGCTCAACGCAAACTGGAGGAACAACACCTCATCTTCCGACTAGGCACTTTATAGCCTTCCAGATTTAACAATGAGGTCAACAACTTCAAATCATGAACTCCCTCTTCCATCCCCACCCCCTTTCGATGCCCCTTTTTCCAATAATTTATAATTTTTTAAATATATTTTCCTTTTCTCACCTATTTTTAAATTTATTTCGATCTATCGTTTTATCTCCACCTTTCAGTCCACTTCGATCCCTACCCCCCACCCCACCCCCACTAGGGCTATCTGTCATTTGCTTGTCCTGCTTTCTACCCTTAATATCACCATTAGCACATTCCTTAGATAACATCACCACTGTCAGCACCCCTTTGTCTTTTGTCTATGACATCTTTGGCAATCTCTTCTTTGCCTCCACCTATCACTGGCTCTCTATCCAGCACTACCTGTCCCATCCCCCTCAACCAGCTTATATTTCACCTCATTTCTCATTTCTATATTTCTTAGTTCTGATGAAGAGTCACACGGACTCGAAACATTAACTGTATTCCTCTCCACAGATGCTGTCAGACCTGCTGAGTTTTTCCAGCTAAAAATCTATCAATCATCAGTTAATTATCCCAGTGTCTAAAGCCTTTTGGGGAGAGGGTTCTCGGGGACATAATTTTACAATTAGAGCTTTTTCCAAGTCACAGTTACAATTTAGAAAAGGTTCAAAGAGTGATCCTTTATAAATAGGCCAGTTTCTGCATTGCAATCGACAAATGTAGTGGGAAACCAGCCTTTTAAATTTTAAATTACCCCTCCTGTGTCCTTTCAACCCAAACATTACTAGGATGCAAATTGAGAGAGTCCAAGAAATGAAATGTCTGCATGCTAATCTATTTGACTACATGGTCTATCTTTCCAGTTAAAAAAGTTCAGTGGTTATTTATGCTTCAGGTTTTGCTCTGTTTGTAGGATTCAATCCCTTAGCTTTCCACCAATCTGAGAAGTTACATGGTTTGAACATTGCTATGAATGCTGGACTTAACATGGCAGTTATATTTTAATTTAAAGTGAAAGAGAGAGAGTGTTCTGCAAAGGGAATGATGAGGTCATACTAAATACCTCCGCTCAGAGACAGGCCCATTTGATTTGGCTGCCATTGGGTTGAAACTCAAACTGAAATCTATTCAAAGCAAGTGACAGTTTTTAACACATTGACACAGTAACTCACGGATAAAGGATGGTTGCCTTTTGAAGCCATAGGGAGAAGCAAAGCAGCTTTTGCTGTGAAGAGCAGAAAAAGACTTTTAAGTGTTAGCAACCAAGCAGGATGCTTGTGAGAACTGGTTTTCTGTTCTAGAAGAAGAGGACGGAAGAGACAAGACTTTTGGAGATTTAAGGAACAAAGAGTCGCCAAGGTTGGCCTTGCTAACGAAAGTCAGCTCTCGAGTACTCAGGTGGAGTGGAACAATTTTCAAAGGACACTGGAAGTTTTAACCTAGTGCAGCAAGGACAAGTGAGCCTGCTGGAACATCTGGGAATAACTTGGGACTTCTTTGTGTAATGCTATACATCTGCCAGAAGGGTGGTCCACAGATAAAGGGTTTATAAGAAATATCTTGATTGTGTTAATTAGTGAATGTGAAAATACCTTTTCATTAGTTTGGTGTATTAGTTGTTTTTTAAGCAATGTTTGATCTATGTTGATTTTAGTTTATTTTTACAGCAAAAGGCCCAAGACGTGGAATTGTGTTGTGCAATTCTTTCTGCCACTGATGGGAAAGTAATCTCTTTTTAAAAAAGCTATCAGCTCAAGGGAATCATAACAGCATCCCAGTCTCATATGCTAATGCTAGGGTCTCCTAAAGTGACACACTTAAAAATGGAGGTAAATTCAGGGAAATAATTAGATAAACATTCAAAAACAAGGTTCGTTTTAATGAGCATGGCTTGGATTTTCCAGTCTCGCCCACAGTGGGAGTCTCTTTGGGTGGGACGAAAAATCTGGAGGGGCAGCCAAAAGTCTGTTGACTTTGGGTGGGAATTTCCGGTACCACCCGCTCCTCAAAGCTGTCAAGTCAGGCTGGCCAAGCATTACCATTAGGCAGCAATACATGGGATCATTGCTTCGCTACACTGAGTACATCATTTCAGAATGAATAACTCATTCATCTTGTAGCTTCATTATGGGATGTTTCCTAGTGACATCTGTGAATGAGCTGCTTGGAGATAATAGAAACCTGAGACGCTGTTGAAATATCACTCTTGAGCTGAGGAATAGCCACCAAGGATTTCCTCCAGGTGAATCATCGCTGTACCACTCTCATGCCCCTCCCAATGACTGGCTGAAGATTGGCACTGGCAGAGGCCTGGGAGCCTGTCATCTGCTCAGTGTGTCAAACATTATTAGGGCACAGGGAAGACCACCTAACAAAAAGGTGGGAGAAAAAAAAAAGGTTTCTTTGTATTTAAAAAAGAGTCTGAATGGTATGGTAGGTTAGCACCTGTCTGCAACCTGCAGAGTTGAATGGGAGGATATCTCAGTTACATTCCATGTTAAGATGCTGTGTAAAATGATGATGGGACTGCTGCAACTTCTAGCACAGTACAAAACTGCCCCAATTTCAGTATTCCCATTCCGCAAGGCCACAGGATGGCTGGTGTGGAAGATGTATAAGGGGGAACTGGTGGGACAATTCTTCTGAAGTTGTGCCAGAGTAGAAGGTGCCTACTTTGCATCTAACTGTGTTGTGCTACCTAGCCTGGCCATACTCGATCCTTGATGCTTGAAATGAGATGACATTCCATACCCCAGAATTAGAGTCTCTGAACTTCACGAACATAAAAAAATTCTCCTTCAGGAAATAAGTGGTTTCTGCTGCTGCCTGATGAAAATCTATTTTTTGCAGTACAGTTATTGGAGCAGGATTTATTTTAAGTATCATTAAGTTTCTATTTGAACACAACTCCTAATGGTAAATACTCACATCAGGGTCCTTCCCAGCCATTTTGCATTCATCTATCCTCTCAGGTGTGGCTGGCCAGTATAACTGGGGGATAAAAAGACAATATACTTATTATCACTTTGGAAGACAGGGTACTGTAGTGTGGTAAAATTGTTGCACCAATAATCCATAAAATCTGAGTTCAATTCCAACCACAGCAGGTGGAATTTTTGAATTCAGTGGTTAAAAATCTGTAACAAAATGCTGGTATCGTCAAGCTGTTGGAGTGTCAGAAAAACAAACATCCTTCTGCGAAGGATACCTGTCCTCTTACAGTCTGACATATTGTGACTACAGTCCTGCATCAACTTGGCTGACTTTTAACTGCCCTCTCAAGTGTCCTAGTAAGTCACTCAGCATCAAAACGCTGTAAGGCATACATTAAGTGAGCACCTTTATCACATGGACTTGAAGCCACTCTAGAAAATAGCCCTGCCAAGCGTTCTCAGGGGAACTAGGGATGGACAATAAACATGAGTTGATGGTAACAGATGCCACTGATATCAGTGACTTGAAAACCATTAGCCAGCCTTGGGGTTATTTTGGCTTTGCGGGGTAGTATGAAACTGTCGATTCAGATACCAATTTTTTAACCAGCCCTTGCCATATCTAACCTGGGCATACTTGGCAACAGCCTGCTGGCAATCACTCCCGTGGACTATTATCTCTCTTATCCTTAGGAACTAACAAAAAGCACCCATCTGCCTTATTGCATCTCCTGAAAAATCAACAATCCGTTTAGTCTACCCGCAGGTATTGCCGCTCTCCGAATTTATTTATTTTTTCTTGCACTACTGGAATCATAAATCACTCAGGTATTTAATCAGATCAAACCAATAGAAATAGTGGTGCTGTTGAAACCTGGAATGTCTGGAATGAGTGGGGTTGGCGATTAAGATTTTGTTGAGTTGAGGTTTTGCTGCACAGACATATTCCAGTGCGGCGATTTCAGAGTCAATGTCAACAATCCCCATCCAGCACCACTGTTTCATTCTTCACCCCACCTCTTGTTCCTGGGGGAGAAACCTGTTTGTATTATAAGTTGCATATCACACTCGGGGAGCCGCTAGATTGTGAATCAGTGCACTAGATTTTAACCTTTGCTGCCAGGTAGTAACAGGTTACAGGAGTTACAGGTCAACTGCTGATATACAGCAAGCCCAAATGATTTCAAAGAATAAGAAATGGGCTGGGTGTGTAATGTGTAGCTGATCGTCAATGCTGTGCTTACCATCTGGCAGGAAGATTCAACCCACGTACATCATGGATTCACCCACTGATAATGTGATTCATTGTTGTGAAAGATCATTGCTACTCACTCAAACTCAGCACCACTGAATGGCGCAATCTCTTGTACTTGTAAACAATGTGCACAGCAAAGTTCAATGGGTCTCACTGGTTGTAGATTTTGGCCATCAAGTGGGGGAGCTCCGCAGCCAGATACCCAATAAACTGGGCCAAGTGTTGGCGACAGGATTTTAGCACCATATCCCTGGCAGGCTGAGGGCAGGAAACAGGTGTTTCACGGCAGCTCGCTGCTTCTAGGCCAGTGCAATATTGGGCGGCCCTGAAGCTGACCCTGCCTTAGGACAAGGTGGAGAGGGACAGCATCCTATCACAGGGCAGGGTTCTTGGGTGTGACAGCTGCCCCAGTTATTTTTGTGGAGATTGGAAGTGCACTCTTGCTCTTCCTGGTCCCACAAAGTCAATTTAAAACTACTGTTTTGGGGCCTCTTCAGCTGTACAGGTTACAATGTGCACATTGCAGGCTGTGCCAAGTTGTCTCCCAAACTGGTACCTGGGAGGGAACACCAATTTGCTTATTAAAAAGGACCTACCACCCGATACAGGGATGTACAGTACCCACCCAGCAGTAGGCCCCTTCAAAGATGGCAGAGGCCTGACTGGCAGTGACAATGGTACACTTCATCTACTGATCCTATTTTGAGGTTGTTAGAATATCACAAACACTTTTGACCAAGTTAAATCAACCCCACTGCATCCTGAATGCAAATAATCTTTACCTGGATATCATGTACACCTCTGTATTTCTTTGTTCCGTTGCGGAGATCACCATATTAGGCACATTATGCGCCATTTGAAAATATAGCAAAAGTTCCGAGGGTGTGTGCAATCAACAGGCCCTGTAGTGGCTGGGAAAGGTGCCGTTGCCCACAATCAGCCCCCAACTGCGATTTCACGCTGGTGGGTCAATTAAAGCCCGCCAAGCGCGAATGGGGGCTCCCCAATCTTTGGGAAGGGCTGGGCAGGGGCGGAGGCCTGTCAGCCGCTGAGTTCAATGGCGACCCGGCGGCAGGTATAAAACCGGTACGGTCAGGCCCTGGAAGGCTGTCGGCTACGAAGCCACCTTCGGTGTTGTCAACAGGCGATTGAGAATTATGATGGATTCAAATGCAGTTGCAGACCCCAGGCAGGAGGGCAGGTCCAGTGGTCACTCGATCCCCCCCCCCACCCCACCGCCCCCCCCCCCCGGTTTTCTGATGAGTGCCTCGTAATCCCCTTGGAGGTGGTGGCTGCCAGGAGGGACACCCTTGTCCCAGGGAAGGAAGGAGGAGGCCACCCACCTTCCAAAACGAGCTTGGGATGAGGCGGCAGGACTGATCAGAAGCCATGACGTTGTGCGGTGCACCTGGGTCCAGTGCCACAAGAGGTCTAATGACCTGCTACGCTCAGGAACGGTGAGTACCGTGTTGGCATGGGTCAGTGTGCAGAAGTGATAAGGTCTGGCCATCCCCCTGTGGAGCTCAGGGGTGTTAGAGTCTGAGTGCCAATTGTCAATGATGCTGGAGCTGGCCAAGGGGGTCAGCCCTGGCTGCTTGGACTGAGTGTCTTGCGCCTTGAGGGCCACCACTCAGATGTGCCCTGCAAGGTATTCCCCAGCTGGGGTTGGCCAAGCTGCAATGACGCTACAGGTAGAGAGCAGACTAACCCATGCTGTCCTTTCAGGGGAAGACAACCCATAACACCATCGAAAGGTTGCGGACCGGCGGAGACCCCGCTAACCTTCTAATCCTAACCAAATACGAGCAGGAGGCCTTGGAGCTAGATGGTGCCACGCACCTCGTCAGCCAGCCGCGGAGATGCTGGGGTGTCAGATGAAGATAAGAGTGCAGCGCACAGAGGTGAGAGTTTCAGATGGTGCAAACATTCTTGTGTAGTCTCTTCATTGATGGGAGCCTCAAACCTGGAGTCCCCATTGATCATTGAAAGATGATGGCACCATGATGCAGATCTCCATGGTCTCACCAGGGTGCCTGGCATGCACAGTGAAAATGTGATGGCTTAAACTAATGACATGTCATTTTTCTCCCTTGGGTTTACCACTGCACACCCAATCGCAGGACCCCAAAGACCCACCCCTGACGCCAGAGGATCAGCAGGCTTCACATGCACCTGTGTCAAACCTACTCTCTTGACCAGGCACCAGCGCAAGTACCAGCACCTCAGTGGGCATTAGATCTTCGGTTAGAACATTGGTGCACATTGGTGAGGGCACTTCACACTCCCTTGAGGAGCAGGTGAAGGCAGAGAGTGTCCAGGGCGCCAGCAGTCAGAGGACTGCTGGAGACCAGGATGATGCTTGGTTGAAGGCAGGTGATGAACCTCTGGAGTCATCCATTAGGCGGCAGATGCTGGAAGTCCAGTGAGATATGTGGGAGGATCTGGCAGAGATCCTTGAGGGTATGCGCACCATAGTCTCCATTATGGAGGAGTCCATGAGGAGCATCAGCACAGCATTGACCGTCATGGCCGAGCATAATGCCTCCTCCATTGAGAGACTGGTGACTCTCATGGAGAGGCAGCTCCAGGAACAGAATCAGGGGTTCATAAGGTTGCATTCGGACCTGCAAGCCCTCACACAGGCAATGACCTCAGGTGGCCAGTGTCCGTGTGGGAGATGGATGAGGTGCCCAGTAGTACACCTGGGTGCCCGTCCAGTGGTGAGCAGGGAGATTCAGAGTGACCTAACATTGGCACACGAGCTACCTGTTGTCTTTGCGGGCTCCTCTCAGGGCGCCCTGGATGATGGCAGCAGCTCCTCTGCCAGTGATGGTGGCATCTGATGAGGCTGCAGCGACTGGAGAGATGCCAGCCATGGAACTGGCAGCTCACCCCCAAGATGGGGCCAGCACAGGTTCCACTGGCCAGAGGACGACCGCCAAGGTCATCAAGGCCAACAGGACAGCAGACTCAGTAGGCTGTCTCCAATGCCGGTGCCAACGAGGGGGGAGCACCTAGATGGAGCACTCGCAAACATAAGTTTAAGGCACCATAAGCACAAGAGGGACTGGTCACTGGTGATCTTCTGTTATGCAATGTTTTGTTTATGTCTACTGGTCCGCTCAGAAGACCAGAGAAGGTTCTGTTAATTTGTTTTGACTGTCAACATGAGATAAATTTTCTTTTGTTGTAATGGCCTGAGTGCTTCACCTTTTTTTATTTAATGTGGTGCAGGTACGCCAGTAAGTAATGCTGGATGTGGGTGACTCGAAACATTATTGCACAGGCGCTGAGTGAACTTTGGGTCAAAGGAAAGAGTTACTGCAGACATCTGTGATGGAGGCAGCAGCCCTGGCATGAGGTGATAGCACTTATTTGGCAGCCTAGCTGAAGGAGTGTTGGATCAAGATGTCCCTGGTGTCCCTGCCTCCCTGGAGGTTACCGAGGTCTGCCTCCATGCCCTTAGTGTTCTCACCGTGCTCCTCTTCTGACTCACCACTGGATTCATCCTCTGTGGCCTGTACAGCTGCCTCAAGATCCTCTTCCTCCTGTGGGTACCCACCTTGTCAGTGCCAGATTGTGGAGAGCGCAACTATCAGTGATACCCGCTCTGGGGGGTATTGCAGTGCACCCCCTGAACGGTCCAGGCATCAGAAGTGAATCTATGGTTCTCTCTATCACCATCCTTGTGGATGTATAGTTCCTGTTATAACGCTGCTCTGTTTCTGTTCTTGGGTGAGGCGTCACAAGGGCTATCCCTTGAAAAGATAGCTTATCACCCAAGTCATCGATCCAATTAGGCTGGAGCACTGAAGAGCCTCAACACTTGGGAGTGTCTCAGGAAGTAAGCATCATGGGAGCTGCTGGGTACAGAGCACAGACTTGCAGAAGCTGCATCCTGTGGTCACACACCAACTAGATTTTCATCGAGTGGAATCCTTTCCTGTTAACAAAGACACACGGCTGATCCACTGGCTCCTTGATGGCCATGTGTGTATAGTCGATGGCACCTTGGATATGGGGGAACCCAGCAATTACTGCAAAGCCCCTGGCTCGCTCAGCCTGGCTGGCCTCATCCATACAGAAATGAAGGAAAGTCAATACCCGCATGAACAGAGCTTCTGTCACCAGCTTGACGCAACTGTGGACAGCTGATTGGATTACTCAACACAGATCTCCCACTGAGCCCTGGAAGAACCAGAGGCATAGAAGTTGAGGGCCACTGTGACATTCAGAGCTGCTGGCATGGGGTGTCCACCCACACAGTAGGAGCTGATCTCATGCCCGATTATCTGACAAATGGTCTTCCCTGAGAGGCAGAGTCTCCTATGGCATTGCACGTCAGACATACTGAGGGAGCTGCATCGTCACCTGTAAACCCTGGCAGCAGGATAGTGACATCTTCTATGGCCCCTAACGCCTTAGACTACCTGCTGGCCCTGCGCCCCTTGTGCTTGCACTTTCTTCCCATAGGTCCCTCCCCTGGAAGCTGCATTGGGACACCTGGCCTCCTCCCCCCCTCTTCCTCCTCAGAGCAGGTGCCACCAGCAGCGACCACAATCCCCATTACCAGGGTAACAGAAGATTGGTACCTGGAAGGGTCCACATGAAATGAATTCTCTGGAGAGACACCAAGGAGTCCTGAAATGAAGCTTGGAAATGCTAAGAATGAAGCCCCAAATAGAGATGAAGCTGCCAAGTCACCAGCAGCAAACTATCTCCAAAACTCCTCACTACTCACATTGGCAATGCTGCTGGCCCTTTTTATCCCACCCATGGATGATGTTTTTGAAATTGTCGGCTGGCCGTCTGCCTGCTTTGCCCATGAGACTAGTGCGAAATCCGCCCGGGCAACGAAAAATCAGCATCAATTGCCTTTTTAATGGCCTTAACTGGCCTTTTAATTAATGGCTGGTGCAGCTCCGGCACCCACGTGCACCCGCCGACCAAAATATTATGTGAGGGCGTGATGACATATTGAGATGTCCAACATCATCATGCGCAGTTTTATGCTTGAATGGGTCAGGCACGAGCCCGCCCACTCAGCGAAAAATTCTGCCCAAGGACTATGTCTGATGACTTTGACCCTGATGGTGGCCAGGAGATGAGAGAGAGTTGGAGAAATTATGCTGGGGTACAAATGGATAACAGATTTCAAATAGTTGTCACTGCTTCAACACACGACAGTTTATTCTTCCTATAAACAGCTTGGGGGAGGAGAACTGATAGGGAATTAAATAATTGTGGCCTAGGAGCCCGATCCCAAGGTACCGGAAGATTGAGGAAATCAGGGGTTGAACTTCAGTCTTTACTACCCACTCACATTTGATCTTGGTGGTGGGGGTAGCAGTGAATGGATTAAAATTAAGAACATGGGCAAAGAGGAGCAGGTGGATAGATAAAAGAATTGTCATTTATTTAGCACCATTTGCAATCTCAGAACATACTCAACTGCTTCACAACCAAAGATGTACGTTTGCAGTGTAATAACTGTTGCAATATAGGGAAATGCAGCAGCCAGTTGGCGCACAGAGAGGTCCCATAAACAGCAACTCACTCAAGTCCCCAGTGGCATTGGGTGTGGGATACATATTGGTCAGAACACTGGGGAGATCACCAGCTCCACTTTAAATAGTGCAATGAGATCTTTTATTACCCGAGGGGACAACCAGTGCTTTGGTTTAACATCTCATCTGAAAGGCAACATTTCTGAGCCTATTGAGCTCCTCAGTATCAGTTTAGATTTTGTGCTTGCATCTCAGGAGTCTGGGGCTTGAACTCACTGTGCTCTGTTCCAGAAGTAATAAGTGAACCCAGGCTGACAACTGAACAGAAATAAGGCTTTGGGCAAAGAAGAATATAGAAACAGGTCCCCTTGAGCCTGTTCTGCCATTCAAAGAGCTCATGGCTGATCTGCAGCCCAAATCCATATACCTGCCTTTTCCCCATATCTGTTCAAAACTTTGGTGAACAAAAAAACTATCAATCCCAGATTTAAAATTTGACATTGATCTAGTATTAATCGCTGTTTGAAGAAGAGATATTTAAACTTCTACTACCTTTCGCATGTAGAATTGTTTCCTAATTTCACTCCTAAAAGGTCTGTCTCTAATAGTTAGACAATGGCTGTAATTTTTTGGCCCCATTAGCGTTGGGCATCATGGCGGGTGGTTGGAGGAGGGGGAAACAACATGGCGAGGCAGCCAAAAATTGGTTACACGCCAGCATGAAACCAGTTTGCGATCGTCCACTCCACCCGTCAATGGTGGGCCGCGTTTCTTGCCATTGCACATCGGGGACCTAATTTCAATATTTTAGTAAATCATTATATACCCTGCTCGCCGGAATCACCCCCCCACCCCACCATGCTGGATCATCTGGGTACATCAGCACGCAATCACACCGATGTGTTTCACAACTGTACATAAGCGACGTACACCTGGCGAGCTGCACTTCACTTGGGACTTAGAGGTTTGTTTGCCTCCCTTACTTCAGGCAGCACTCACAGTCATCAGCACCAGGCTTTACAGGCAGCACCACATCACTTTTAGGAGGGGATTACAGGCAGGTGTCTACCTACCAGACCAACCGTAAGGCGGGGTGGCTTTTCAACAGCTGGAGGACTAGGGTTTGCTTGGGGTAGGGGGAGAAGTGGCCTCAGCCAAGGGAAGAGGCTGCAGGGTGCAGGCTTTACTGGGGAAGTGGGGTGTCATCCTAGGGTGTATGTGGGAGACGCATGTTGATCTGTGCAAGTGGCCTCAAGATGGTGAGGTCTGAGGAAGCAGTCTACAGAGGAGATGAGGCCAGATGGAGATGTGAGGGTGTATGTGAGAGAGTGAGTGGTGATGTCCCTTGAGCTGGCAGTGAGTGAGATGGCAGTGAATGTGAGATGGTCTTGTGCGTGTGAGGTTAGAGTGAGGAGATGGTTTCCTTACCCTGGCGGCACTGATAAGATCCGTTTTCTGCACTGGATGACCCACCCCTTCTATGCAGCATTGAAACTGATCACCTCTGCCACCACCTGGCAAGTCAAGAGTGGTGAGACTGATGGGCCTCCTGCAGCCAGAGCGGGGGTAAAAGGACATCATAACGGGCCTCCACAGCATCCAGAAGGCATTCCAGGGATGCATCATTGAATCAGGGAGCTGCACCCTTCTTTAATTTTGGGACCATGTCTTCAGTGGAACATTTCTGGGCTGCAGGCATTGAGAAGTGAGCACGTGGCTGCTGTTTAAATATGGTGCCCGGAGTGAGGAAGCAGCGAGGTAGCAGCGTGGTGGGAAAATCGGAGGCCGACTGCCAGTGAGCAGATATATTTCCAGTGGCTGCATAATTATTGATGAGGCAGGAATGGGACGATATAGTGCGAAAACCCACCATTGCGGCCAGTGGGTAAAACGACTTTTTTCCCACCTGCTACCGCACTTAGGGCAGAATTGTCCCAGATTTGCACAATGTCCCTTGGTCCTCAGCTCTCCAACCGGCAGAAATAGTTTCTCTCTTATACTCTGTGTCCCCCTTAATATCGTGAAAACATTGATCAAATCACCCCTTAGCCTTCTAAATTCCAGGGAATGCAACCTTAGTTTGTGTAACCTCTCCTTGTAATTTAACCCTTGGAGTCCAGATCTGATTCTGGTAAACCTATGCTGCACTCCCTCCAAAGCAATTATATCCTTCGTAAGGTGTAGTCCCCAGCACTATCCAGAGTAGTCCAGGTGTGGTCTGGGACTTTATAAAAGCTAAAGCATGACTTCTACTCACTAATATTGTAGTCCTCTAGATAAAAAGGCCAGTACTCCATTCGCCTTTCTAATTAATTTCTGTACCTGTACATTTTAATGATCTATGTATCTGGATACCTAAATCTCCTTAGGTCTCCACTATTTCTAGCTCTTTGGCATTTAGAAAGTACACTGTTCTATGCCTTTTAGGTCCAAGATGGATAACCTCACATTTGGCTACACTGAAATCCTTTTGCCTCAGTTTTATTGATGCTTAGAGAGGGATCACAATCCCATAACATTCAAAGTGTGCCTCAATGGTTAGGATGGGATTGGGGATCAAATGCAAATGTTTCCTTATGGTGTTGCTTTTTCAAGGCACATTTTTCAACAACAACTTACTAATAGGAACCATTAACCCTGTCTTCTGATATAGGGCTGTAACACTGGACTCAACTGAGTTGGAAATGACCTTTCCCAGTGGAAGTCAATGGGTCTATAATTGGCTGCAATTAAATCTAATGGGCTCCAGAAATCAAATACTGACAGCGTAGGATGTACATTCAGACACAGTCCCAGGAGCCACACATCAAACAGCTCTATTTGCATGCCATTATGATGTCTGTGTCTACGTGCTGGACCAAATGTCGCCGGCTATCAGTTTATCATGTCAATTTACTGTCATCATTGGTCCTCCAACTCATCACATAACCAAAGTGCCTCAGAGGAATTGGTTGGTCCAATTTGGCTCATTCTTACCATAGAACCTGAACTTAGCTTGACCTAATAAAGTTGCTCCCTCCAGCGTAATTTAGTGTTAACACGTCACCCAGTGTTTCTGTATCATCATTGCAAGTAAATGCTCCACATCTGTAGTAAAGACAGCTGGCTTGGTAGGGTAAAATTCGTCCCAGTCAAGCATTTAAATATTTATCTTACTGCTATATTGGTTGCAATGAAACACCAAGTGGAGACTGCCAGGTACCAAGACTGGAGCACCAGGGAGAAAGGGCAGCCATGTACCATCACCTGATTAC
Source organism: Carcharodon carcharias (assembly GCF_017639515.1). NCBI lineage: Eukaryota > Metazoa > Chordata > Chondrichthyes > Lamniformes > Lamnidae > Carcharodon > Carcharodon carcharias. Next base: position 72,579,064 of record NC_054473.1, read on the forward strand.
TGGAGCTCTTGTGTTGCCAACATTGAGTCACACTCAAAGTGAACCCTGATCTCTGATCCACACTCCCTTCAAACATGGCTCTTTATTCCTCCTAGCAAAGTGAACCACCTCACGTTTGGCTAAATTGTACTTTTATTGATCTGCCCACTCGACAAGTCTGAACTTTCTAAACTTTGGTGCAGTTCACAACACAACACCAATATTAAGAATGCCAGCTCCCAGTGAGGCAAGGTGGTTGCACCCATTTGTGTCACCAATTGATTGGCGTGAGATAACCATAAACTGCCAGGCAATTGTATATTTAGCAGCAGGTGCCTAAACAAACAAGTGACTGCAGATACGTCAGCATAGGCCCTCTCTTGCTTGCTATGTTGGCATTCAGAAAATTATGCCACTAGGTTTTGAAGATAGAAACTATACAACAGGAATAAAATTGGGCAGTTAGAATTGCATGTTAGTAACAGAGCCTGCCTCATTTTCCTTACTATTAATTTAAAATAAAAGGAAAATGGAGGGATCGATTATGGACCTGCAATCCTCCCTCTTGATTTTTTCACTCTGTACATCACTCAAATGATGACTTATGTCCAGATGGCACAGATGAAAATCTACCCAAACAAAGTGCAAATTGCTCAAGATGGGCAAAATTTAGATTCTTTTAAGGAAACCCAAATCATCCAAATTGGGATTGATTCAGATTAGGCTCTTGGAGTCAGTGTCCGTCGCTAATGTTAACTTGCCTTCTGAGTGCTGCTTAATAGAAAAGGTTCCAGTTGAAGGAAGAATTTTAGAAGTCTACAGCAAGGAAAATATTTTCCACTCACTTAATACCTCTTACTTGCCTACGTCACCTTCCAGCCTGATAGTCCTTTCCATCAACTGTCTCCATTCCATTCTCCCCACCCCAAGTTTTTCCCCAGTCTGTCCTGAGGGCTGGTTATTCTAAGAACTTGCTCCCTTACCCCCTTGTTCCCCTTCACCTTCTATTGCTCACCATCCAAGAGAACAAGGCCTGCTCCTCACCTCTGCCAGTGTTGGCTGTTGTGAGGAGCCAGTAGCAGTCAGCATGTGTGGTATGAAACTTAGTGGATCAGAAAGTCCATGATAAATGACTGGTGACTGCTCATTTGCTACAGTCTAAGGGATATATTGTCTAATTAATCAAGATCAACAATGAGCACTTGGCACGCTGGTACAACAATCCTCTATGTGCCTTTTCTAGCCAAGCATTAACCTGTTTAAAATAAACAGGTTAATGTCTGCATGAAAATTGCATACAAAGTGCAGCGTTCATTACTGAACTTGCCCAACAAGAAAATGTAACCTCCAATGCACTTCTAAGATTCAATAACAGTTCCATCCTGTACGTTTTAAGAAGTCACTTGTCTAGTCGTTTTCAGTTGATTTTTTTTAAAATAGAAGAACACCCTCTTGTTTTCTGTGGCATTCACAGGCTCCATATAATTAACTATCAAAAACAAACACTTGCACTGACAAGCAATAACGATCTCAAAATGATGTGTTCTTAACCCACAAGTGTCAAAGGCTGACTCAATTAGCTCTATTTCCTGCTCAGTGATTAGCTAGCTCTTCAGCCAGTACATGTGAATAGGCTGGCCTCACACTCTCTTTTTGCTCACGGATTGTGGCAAGTGCTGACAGTTTTCATTAAATACCTGTGTTTTTCTTTTAAACAAAATTAGAATCATTTCATTGAATGGCAATTCTGGGGGAGGCCCATCATTTAAAGTGTATGTTACCCGTCATTGCTTCTATTAATTTCTCATTTCTCTGCAGCCCCTGAAAGTTTATATGAGCGTACAAGGGTAGATTCAGAGCTCTTGTGTTGCCAGCATTGAGTCATATTCAAAGGGAACCCTGATCTCTGATCCACACTCCCTTCAAACATGGCTCTTTATTCCTCCTAGCAAAGTGAACCACCTCACGTTTGGCTAAATTGTACTTTTATTGATCTGCCCACTCGACAAGTCTGAACTTTCTGAACTTTGGTGCAGTTCACAACACAACACCAATATTAAGAATGCCAGCTCCCAGTGAGGCAAGGTGGTTGCACCCATTTTTTTTACCTTCTTTTCACCACTTGAGATGTTGTCCAGATTGCAGGTCAGGAGGTAGTCCTTTGCAGCTGCGTAGAGTCTTCGGTTGTCCTCATCGAGGATTATGGAATGCAAGTTGGAAGCACTGAAGCTGAGTGGGATGATTCGCTTGTTTGACATCAACTCTAAGAAACAATATAATTGATTAAAAAAAAGCATTATACAACACAGGACTGGACTTGAAATTATCAAACGTATCAGCTCAGTGTACAAAATGAGGGCTGGCTTCTTTCACCATTAGGACCTGGAGTTCAATTCAGACTACACTGAAGGAATAAAAGTCCCCTCCACAGCTGATAGTAAGAATCCCATATGAAATAAGTTTGTGGTAGTCTCAAAGGAGTTCCTAGTCAAGCAGACCAATGCCATAAAACAGTTTTGGCACTAATTATCAATCTACCTAAAGTCACACAAATATTGGGTGTGGGAAAAGAAAAAAAAAAACGCACTGTTGGAGATGTTTGAGGTTGGAACAAAACCATATTGTTGGGGACAAATGGAGGGAGCTTCACTCTCCGACAGCTCTGGGCCCATTTTCCCCTTCTGAGGCCAGGGAACAGTGAAATCAATTGTATTGCCATCGCTGATAGCTAGTTAATTCAACACAGATCAGGCAATCACCTCCTGAGCATTGGAGGAGCATAAACCACTTTTGTTGGACTGGCACAATGCCCATGCGCTCTCTGGCTGTTTTCAAAATGTGCCTGGTTGCAAAGGCTCCCAGTTATTATTTCAACTAACACCTCTTTCCCAGTCCAGGTTGGTAGATGTAGGGGTGGTTTTCACCTAACTCACAAACATGTGGAGCAGTGGTTTTATACCCTGCCTAATATTGCCTTCTTTTGCCTTCAATGAAGAGTGAAATTGGACCGGGTGTTAAACCAGCATTCTACCCAATCTCATGAGAATCGCAAAGGGTGGGTTAGGCTAAACTTCTCCCCAAAGTTTCCTTAACAGAAGGATGTGAGCTGATAGCCTAAGCAAAGTCATTAGCATGTTTAACTTTTGATACTGTAAAATGTTTCAGGTCATACAGAACTATTTTGGTAGCCAAAAGCCCCTAGCTGATCAGTCGGCTTATGAAAGGTTAACTGTCTGGCCAGCTCTTTGTCTCAGTGCATGAAGCAAGGTAAATCCCAGCCCAAGTATAGGTATATGGGCTTGAGTTTGCACTCATGACTCCACCCAACCTCCACTCATTCTCCCCCTCCCCATAATACTACAAATGGCCACTCTATCCACTTCCTGCTCTTTAAACAAGGCTTGGTATCTCAGGTGGCAGCAAGAAGCACCTCAACTACCTTCCAGAGCAGTCCTTGTAGTAATATGCCTTTAAGGGATATCAGCATGACATCACTAGAAGGGGAATGTGTCATGTGATCCAGTCCTCGTGACAGGGAGATTCAGCAGCCCAGCCAAAGGCCCACTGGCTTTCGACGGGACCAGATGATCCCAGTGGTGGGCAGGCCTGGAAAATCCCATCCTTAGTTTTATTTTTGCTTAGCTCAGATGTCTTCAAGCTTTATTCCTACATAGAACTGTTCTCATGTGCCTAGTCTTAATAATTAAACCCACAACGTGTTTACCTAATCCCTTATGAGCCATTGGTGCCTTGTGTCTTGTACAGTAAATAAGACCATGGTATTATATCATGATAATAACACGACAGTGCTGACCTCAGCCGTGAGGTAAATGCTGCTCTCAGGTTGTAGTTTTTACACAAGACAATTGTCTTATCATTAATGAAGGGAATAATTTCTGAATTTGCATCCCTATCATTCTGCTTGGCTTGCTGGGAAACTACGTGAAGAGCGCACTGAGAGTGCCAATCTTTGAGACCCCTCCATCCTCTGATTTTTCATTCCACGATTACACAAGTTCATAAAATGACCCCTTACACATCAAGGAAGTAACGTGGGAGATGTCTGTGTGCTTTAATATGGCTATGAAGTAACTAATGAAATATGGACACCTTGGAGCAATTCTGCAGTCAGCTCTTACTCATTCTACATTGTGTACCTTTGAAATTTCAGCAGCAATAAGTAAAGGACAATGTTGGGGAAATTTTAATTGTATTTGGTTTTAATTACAACCTAATTAAACCCACAAAGGACACAGTGATTCCTTCAGGAATGCTGGTTTCATCAGACTTATTTGGGCTAGCTTGCTTGTCATAAACTATTGCAATTAATACTGTAGCTAATGCGTAGAAAAATGACAATGTTGTGCAAATTTCTGTGAAAGCAAGCAAGCCAAATATTCTCAGAAAAATAAACTTATTTTAAACTAAAACCTTTGATCTATCATCCACTTCCATTGTATTTTGCTGGGTAGACAGATGAATAGGATTATGATGTGGAGCTGTGTTGCACAGATCACAAACATTGGCCAATTCATTTGTGACACGTGGTCATTCAGAAAGACGTCTATCACTGTAGCATTCATAGGTTCTTTCAATCTCTTCTAATAATTGAAGACAAGCTTGGTAAAATCAGGACACGAGCAACAAGAGATCAATTGGCCATCTGTAAGTTACAAAGGTGGAACCTACGCCTGGTTGGCTGGAGAGTTCATGTTAATGCATAAAATAAAGAGCCCATCAGAATAGGCCAGTGCACATGTACACAAGAACACAAGGAACAGGAGTAGACCACACAGCCTATTGAGCATGCTCTGCCTTTCAATAGGATCATGGCCGATCTTGGGCTTCAACTCCACTTTTCTGCCCACTTTCCATATCACTTAATTCTTTGACAGATAAAAAAATCTGTATTCCAGCCTTAAATGTATTCAACGATGGAGCAACCACAACCCTCTGGGGTAGAGAATTCTAAAGATTCACAACCCTTTGAGCAAAATAATTTCCCCTCATCTCAGTCCTAAATGATCGGCCCCTTAATATGAGGCTGTGTCCCCATGTTTTAGATTCCCCGACCAGGGGAACCCAGTCTCTCAGTGTCCACCCTATCAAGCCCCTTCAGAATTTTGTAGGTTTCAATGAGATCGCCTCTCATTCTTCTAAACTTCAGAGACTATAAGCCCAATTTTCTGAGTCTCTTATTATAGGACAACCCCCTCATCCCAGGAGTCAATTTAGTGAACCTTCACTGTACTGCCTCCAATGCAAGTATACCCTTTCTTAAATGTGGAGGCCAAAACTGCACAGAGTATTCCAGATGTGGTCTCACCCAAAGCTTGTACAATTGTAGCGAGACTTATGTATTCTTGTACTCCAATCCCATTGCAATAAAGACTAACATGCCATTTACTTTCCTAATTGCTTGTTGCGCCTGCATGTTAACATTCTGCATTCCTTCTATGGGCTCACCCAAGTCTCTTTGAACACCAACACCTACAAATGCCAGTGAATGTGTGCTGGGCTTGAGCGTGTGAGTTTAGAGTGATGAGATGGTTGCCATACCCTGGCTGCATGGATGAGATCATTCATCCTCTATCTGTATTGGATGGCCAACATCTTCTGTGCCACATTGGCACTGATCACCACTGCCATCATCTACCAGGCTGTAGTGGTAATGTTACTGCCCCTCCTGCAGCCGGAGCGGGGGTAGAGGACATCACAGCGGGCCTTCAGGGAGTCCAAAAGGCGCTGTAGGGCTGCAGTCTTCTTGCCTTTCGGGGCCATGTCTTCTTTGCTGCAGTCCTGGACTGGAAGCACTGAGCATGACTATACTTTAAACGTGGTGTCTGGCATGATGAAGCAGTGAGGTGACGGCATGACAGGCGAATTGAAGCCCACCTACCATGGAAATCCCAGGATTGCATAATTAAAACATAGGTTGGGACGATGCGGCATGAAAAGCCACCATTGCCCACTACCGCACTTGTGCAAATCTGAGATGATTCCGCCCTTAGGCCAGCGGTAGTGAACTTACATTAAAAACCTGGCGGTGCAACACTTAAGGGAATAACAGATACCATCGAACTCAAATAGATGTTTACTGCAAACGTAAATCCATAACAGCTAACTTTAATGATTATGTTCCAAAAATGTGTTCAAATTTGAATTTTTACTTTCGACAGATGGTCTGTAGTTTTATTAGTTTTGTGGGTGAGTGCACGTAGCAGTTTTGGTGGGATTGGAAAATGCGCACATTCTAACATTACGTGTGGCTCACAAGATATAGAGAGGGAAAACAAATCACAAACAGGCGGAGGAGGAAATGAGAAGGCAACAGATATGTACCAAGAGTTATTGAGTGGTGTGGCCTTTTTGCGGTTTGAGCCAAACATCTTGATTCACTAAGATCAGAGAATCCTACTCTCTGCACCTTGGAATCTTTTTCAACAAATGTTCCTCCCTCTTTTTCTTACCTCTCCCCCATTTTGTTCCCGGTAATCACTGCCCCTTCACAAGTTGCCCTCAGTGTAGCCAATAACTGAGATAACTTGGTCTACATCACACAACCAAGATCTTGGCATATGTTAAAGTCTGATTGGAACAAATCGATGGCACTACAAGGATTCTGTGTAATTGTTTTTTTTAAAATGGTGCCATCATTGTTTGTCCAATTTTCCAGCCAATTAAAAAGAATAGATGCAAATTTGTAAGAAATACTCTGGCTTATACACAGCTGCCGAGCATTAGATGGAAGGAAACAGGGGATATTTCTCTTAATCGAAGGGAAGGAATGAAACATTTTGCTTTAGATGCCAATTTGTCACCACCAACTGCTCCATTCCTTTGTCCATTCTCATTGACTCTCACACAAAAGTATATCTTCAGTACAAAACTTCACCCAACACAAAAGGAATAAAAAACTGCTGACCAGAAAAGCTTTGAAATAAAAAAGAGAAAATATTGGCAATACACGTATGGTCAGTCAGCATCAGTGTAGAGAAAATACAAGTTCTGGTATTTTGGGTGCAAAGCCTTCACTAGAACTGAAGACTTGAGGTCTTTAGGTAAAGTTTGGTGAAAAAAAATGCAGATAAAGGAAGGAAGAGGGGGACCCCCCAGTGGCATTGGGGGCCCCTGCAATTACCCCCTCCCTCACCACCCCCTATCGTCAGGGCCTACCTGACCCCAGCGTCCTTCAAAAAGCCTACATGTCTGAAATATCAGCTCAGTATTAAAGCACCCTCTCCCTTGTACTGCAGCCTCAGCAGCGGCCATTGTGAGTGGTGGAATGGCTGAGGCTGCTGAGCTGCCAACCCTCTGATCAGCCCGCAGATCTGTGTGTATGTGTGTGTCGTGGTGGTGGTGGTGGAGGTGGAGGGGGGCGGTGAGGTGCAGCTGCATTGGATGCTATCCTGAATTGGATAGACACCAGAAAAATGCTGCTCCAATGTCCTAATGCCTACTGGAGCAGGGTCAGCTCCCAATTTCAGCCCAGGCTGTGAGACTTGAACCTCAATGTTTCAGCCCACAGTTACTAAAGATTGTATTGAACATCTTTTGAATGCTGCAGGGAAGTAAAGATGGTGGGGCATGTGACATACTGAAAACAGCAACAGTCATGAATGGTGATGGACAATTAAACAACTCACTGGAGGTGCAGGCTTCATAAATATCCTCATCCTCAATAGTGGCGGAGCCTAGTACATCAGTGCAAATGACAAGTTTGAAGCATTTTCTACCATCTTCAACCAAAAGTACCAAGTAGATGATCCAGCTCAGCCTCCTCCTGAGGTCTCCAGCATCACAGATGCCAGTCTTCAGCCAATTCGATTCATTTTCCAAGTGATATTACGAAACAGCTGAAGGCACTAGATACTGCAAAGGCTACGGGCCCTGACAAAATTCCAAAAATTGTATTGAAGACTTATGCTTCAGAACTAGCTGCGCCCCTAGCCAAGCTGTTCCAATGCAACTACAACACTGGCATCTACCCAGCAATGTAGAAAATTACCCAGGTATGGCCTAAACACAAAAAGTAGAACAAATCCAATCCAGCCTATTACCGACCCATCAGCCTCCTCTCGATCATCAGAAAAGTGACAAAAGGCAATATTGACAATGCTAATGATGGAACTTACGCAGTAATAACCTGCTCAGTTTGGATTCTGCCAGATCCACTCAGCTCCTGACCTAATTACAGCCTTGGTCATCCAAAGAAGGACAAAGCAGCTGAACTCCCAAAGTGAGGTGAGAGTGTCTGCCCTTGACATCAGGCAGCATTTGACTGAGTGTGGCATCAAGGAGCCATAGCAAAATTGAAGTCAATGGAATCAGGGGGAAATCTCTCCGCTGATTGGAGTAATACCCAGCACAAAAGGAGATGGTTGTGGTTGTTGGAGGTCAATCATCTCAATCCCCAGGGCATCACTGCAGGGGTTCCTCAGTGTTGTGTCATAGGTCCAGCCACGTCCAACTACTTCTACAATGACCTTCCATCCAACATAAGGTCAGAAGTGGGAGAGTTCATTGATGATTGCACAATGTTCAGCACCATTCAGGACTCCTCAGATACTGAAGCAGTCCGTGTCCACATGCAGCAAGACCTGGACAACATTCAGACTTTGGGTGATAAGTTGCACTAGCATTCACATCACAAAAGTGCTAAGCAATGACTATCTCCAACAAGAGAGAATCTAATTATCACCATTCAATGGCATTACCGCAGCAAATCCCCCACTATCAACATCTTGCAGATTAGGATGGACCAGGAACTGAACAGCCATATAAATACTGTGGCTACAAGAGAAGATTAGAGACTGGGAATTCTGAGGCAAGTAATTCACCTTCTGACTCCCCAAAGCCTGTCTACCATCTGCAAGGCACAAGTCAGGAGTGTGATGGAATGCTCTCCACTGCCTGGATAAGTGCAGCTCCATCAAGAACGAAGAAGCTCGACACCATCCAGGACAAAGCAGCCCACTTGACTGCCATCCCATCCACCACCTTAAATATTCACGCCCTCCACCACCAGAGGTAGCAGTGTGCACCATCTACAAAACACACTACAGCAACTCCCCAACGTTCCTTCAACAGCACCTCCAAAACCTGTGACTTCTACCACCTAGAAGGACAAGAGCAGGAGATACATGGGAACACCACCATCGCCAAGCTCCCCTCCAAGTCATTCACCATTCTGACATCCAGAGAGCAGAAGATGCAGCAGCCCGACAGCAACCGGACCCTGGGGGAACATCCATCGCATGCTGGGTGGATTCTCATGGATATGGCTCCGCCACAAAGAAGCTGAAGGAAGATGGAAGGTCACCATTGAGGGTCTGCTTCAAGACATCAGTGTCTTGGCCATGGTCTGTGATGGATGACCGTCGAGGGAGTGGAGAGGAAGGTCCAGCTGTGAGTGGGACAGGGAGATCTACTGGGGGGTGGCAGAGAAAGATCTGGGTTTGACTGGGAGAGGAAGGTGTATGGAGGGGGTGAGGTTGGGAGAGGGGGAACAATAGTGTCCGGGGTGGGTGGTGAGGGAGAATGTGGCAACTGGGGAGGTAGATGCAAAGGGGGAGGAAGGTGTAAGAGGAGTTCGGAGGAAGGCAGGAGTTCAGAGGGGGTGCAGGTGTTCAGGGAGAGGGAGGGAGGGAGTCCAGGCAGAGGAAGGAATTTCCAGTGGGGAAGGAGTCTGGGTGGAGGAAGAAGTAAAAGGGCTGCTGTCTAGGTAAACGTGCAAGAGAGGGATTTGTGGAGTCGATGACCCCTCCTGGGGAGCGAAATGAGGGTGGGCATGTTAGCAGGGAATAGTGAGAATGACCAAGGGCAGAGTGAGATGGTAGGGTGGGAAGGTGAGGGTGTGACGGTAGTGGTAGAAGGGATGGCGAGGGTAGTTGGTGGGGACTCGGAGGCAGACATGGTTCCTAGGGGTGGGAAGGAGGTGGTAGGGGAGGTCAATGTGGATGGGAGTGGAATTCTGAGGAAGGTAGGGTACGTGCACATTGGCCTGGACAGACTGGAAAGAAAAGGTGATGGTGAGGTGGTGGAAGGTGATACCGGGGGGGGTCAACAGTGATGGGGTAAAGGACAGGGGAGGTAACGACATACTTCGCTAGTACTATTTAGCCAAATCAAAAGTGAGCGGAGCCTCGTGTTGGATGGGCACAGGTGCTACATGGGAGTGCGATCAGTGGGTGGGCGGAGATGCAGGTCAGCTCAGATGGACAACTGAACAAAAGAGAGAGCCCCAGCAGCAAATGCTCAGACCATTGAGTTGAGCTTGATAGAGGAATGCTCTGTGTGTGTGGGTGAGTGCTAAGCTCTGAAAGGCACACACGCACCTTCCTCCGCAACCACTTGTAGTCCAGCTGCATGCAGCTGAACTGCTAGTGGGGGTTGCAGGGGGAGTATTTGCGAAGCGTGTCAATGAAGCTGAGAGACACCATTACACATATTCACTTTCACTGAATATATTTTCAGCTTATAAAGTGACAGAATATGTCCACCTGTGCAACCACTTGTGATCAGAAATACTTAACTTTTCTAGGCTTACCATTTCTTCCAGGTCCCACCCGGACATCCCCAGCAAGGGTGAAAGCAGGCTGCGCAATAGTTGGCCCTGTTGTGTCTGATGACTTTGGCTTGGGTCCTCTGGAGGGCTGAGGCCTTAGGGACCCGACTTGCTTTGGCTGTCCTTCTGTGGGCCAGCTGCTCTCTCTGAGATGACAGAGGACGAGGTTGAGGGATGGTCACAGAGGGACAGACAGCCTCTGAGATTCCCGAGTGGACGACCCAAGGGTGTCCAGCTGCCGCTCCTCTTTCCTTCGGGTGTCCAAGGTCCGCAGCTTGATTCCTTGACGGGAAGGAGCATCTGGAGGGACGTCAAAGTGCCCCGATTCCCTCTCCATTGCCACCGCAGGAATTCACCCATGTCTACCACGATGGAGCACAGATCTGCAATTATCTCAAGTATTCTACTGGACCAGGATCTCCATGGCTTCTGCCATCCTTCCTATGGAGACTTCCATTCATGCACATGTGAGCACCACTTTATCAGAGACCAGGAAGATACACTCCTCCTATTGGATGCCACTCTGTTGAGGGCTTCCAATAGCTGTGTGTGGTTGCCCCTCCTTCTGCTGACTCTCCGTGATGAGTTGGAAGGCCAAATCCAGAGGCTTGTCATCTGACTCAGACTTCTCAGATGTCTGATCCCCAGAAGTCCTCCCGAATGCCAGGCAGCTCAGCTGAACCTGCCTCCTCCTGCTGCAGACACCTGTCCATGCAGTGACTACCAGATTGTGAACCCAAGCCTGCTCTAGATGCAGGTCCTACCGAGGTGTGTGTCTCTATACTGGTGGAGAGTCTGGGTAGGCGCTGTGACAGGCTTCCAGGCTGCTTATTTCCAGCTCTTCAATGGACGTGAGGACCTGGATGGAGTTGAGGGACTGGCTAGCTGAGGGTGTCGGTTGCTTGGCAGAGTTCCCGTGAACCAATGTAGAGATGATTAGTGCTTGGCAGCAGAGTCAAAAATCAGAAGAGAGAGCACTGTGGGTTGTGTTGAGAGGGATGATGTGCCGCAGGATCCTCATGTGGGTGTTCGCTGCTGACCTCACCGTCACCGCAGGCACAGTCCACATTCTCGCCGGTCAGCACAATGACACGCTCCTCAATATAAGTGAGGGGCCTAATGTGGACCAATCCACTCTCTTCCTTCCCCCCTCCCCTCCCCCCCCAGTCTGGGTCCTCTCCCTGCTGATGTGAGCCAGCTTCTCCTGAAAACAGATGGAGAGAGTGTGACCAGGACACATGGCACTGTGTGGAATGTTTGGCAAGCGGAGCCTTGGATGGGATGAGGATGTGAGCTCCAGAGGATGTGAAGGCGTGTGTGAAGGTTAGTGGTGCTGTCCGTTGAGGTGTGAGATCCCTGTGGATGTGTGATGGGTTTGAGAGTGTGTGAGTTGAGAGTGATGAGAAGAGAGTGAATTATCCTGGTGGAATGGAGGAGATCATTCATCCTCTTTTGGCACTGGGTGGCTGTTCTCTATTACGGGGTGTTGGCTCTGACCACCGCTACCACTGCCTTCCATGCAGGATTGGTGACTTTGCTTGCTGGTCTTCACCCAGAGTGGTGGGTAGAGGACATCACGGCAAGTCTTTACGGTGTCCAGAAGCCATTCCAGGGATGCGTCACTGAATCAGAGGGCTCTTCTTGCCTTTTGGGGCCACATCTTCTGTGCAGCAGTCCTGAGCTAGAAGCACTGAGAGGTGTGCTCGTGGCTGCACTTTAAATATGGTGAGGAAGTGGCGAGGTGACGGCATGGCGGGCAAATCGGAAGCCAGTCACCAGGGAAACAGTGTGTTTCCCGGGAATACATGATTAATGAGGCGGGGTTGGGTCGATTCAGCACGAAAACCCGCCATTATGGCCAGCAGGTAAAATGTCCTTTTTGTCACCTGCTACCACACTTAGTAAAAACCTGCAATGATTCTGCCCTTTCTTAGAGGTGCTATATAAATGGAAGCTGTTGTCTTTAATCGTCAAGGAGTACGGGTCCAAAGTGCTTTCAGTGGCAAGGGAATCTGCATGTCTCTATCTTCTTGCATTTTTCCAATTCATGCCCCGTTTCAAGAAGGATAGAGTTAGCTCAGGTAAACTGACCTGTAAATGATAACGAAGGCTGCTCTGCCCTTCACCTGGCAACCGCTTCATCAGACAGGGGTCAGGGAATGGGAGGGGAGGTAGCAAAGAGTCAACTTTTCAAGCTAACATGTCAAGAAAGGAATGAGCTAAATGTAACCCATCAACAAATCTTTATTTATGCTATGCAACAACTCAGCTTGAACACCAAAATATCCCAAGGTCACCCACTTAATCAATGTGGTTTAAGTGGAGAGAGCACCTGCCTTTCCTCAGTTTTCTGATTACTCTCCCATGCTTTCAGGGGCTTAATTTGTCAATCATCTTGCCCAAACACAGTCCATCTAAAAAGCCATGCATTGTAGTTACAAAGAAAGCTACAAGAACCAGATCCTTCACATGCAACTCCCGGTCAAGTATTTATTTTCAATGCAGTTATGGGGCTTGAAGACTATTTATTTAGAATACAACTACCCTAATTGCTAATTACAAACCAATAAAGTGCTGGAGTCCAGTGTCACTGAATTCCAGACTGGAGGCATTTTCTCTGCAAGAAGTTACCATGGATCCCACAGGCTGAGCTCTATGCCGGTGAAGATCCAACAGTGGGTAATGGTCCTTTTCATCAGCATGGCTAATCTTTAAAGACATGTCTTTCAAGCTTCTCTTCCCTGCTCCCAGGGGCCCCCGACCAAACATTTGAAAAGGTAGGTTGAGGTCTAGGAAAATTTACTCAAAATGTAAGCTTGCCTAAAAGGAAAGCAGTACTATTGGAGGGGAAACTTTAATTTAAGCTGCCCATCAGGAATTGGACAAGATCAAGTGCAGAGCTGTTTAAACATGACCTGATTTTACTGTCCATTGAAGTAGTTTAACCAATCCTGTGGGTTTCTTGCCCAAAGAGTTATGTTAAAATCTGCCCCTTCATTGCAGAATATATGTTCTAGCTACAATACAACAATGCATTATTGATTCAATAAATACAGAAAAAATCTTGAATACAGAATGCATCATGCAATGTTGGCAGCTTCATGAACCCTGGGAATTCCATGAAAGATCCCTTCTTTAACAATGGACCCTGGTATGAAATCCTATTCCTGAAAGCACTAGTCACTAATATTGACTCAGTCCTTGAAAACTGAAAACAAAGATATAAAAGCTTGGCATTTAATGGAAGCATTGCCTGACAAATTTGTTCATTTAGTTGCAAAATCCAGGATGCTATGGAGCTTATCACATTGAAATGCTTCACTTGAAAATAATATTGTAGTGATAAGAATTATACATTTGCTCCCCTCCTGCCTCAATTCTTGCTGTGCAGGGTCTAAATCAGGCCAACGTGAAATGGATTTCTCGGGTCACCAGGCAGTGCTGTGTATGAAAGGTCAGAGAAAGGACTCAAGAATGTTAAGGTGTATTTCAACTATTTCTTAACAGAGATTCTTTTTTTCTTTAAGATTCTAGCGCTTAGGTTCTCTCGAGGATTTGCGCCAATGGTTGCCGATTACTTTTGGCCCATGCACCATTACTGGCACTGATGGAATACCCAATAGGTATCCTCCTATTAGAGGTGTTTGGAAGAAGAGGAGCAATGAAGCTGGCAGGCGGTTCACATGGCACAAAGTGCTGTGTCCACATTACCATCCACAGGAAATTTCGCTCCCTTTGGCAGATGACAAGTGCATCTGTGGCTCCAATTTTCCAAGGAAACTGCTGCAGCAAACCTGATGGCACCACTAAGGTATGAGAACACTCAACGAACTGTACTCAGCACCCCAATTACAATGTGCCTTGCTTTCAGCCGCAATACGCAAGAGAAAAATTTGCTAGGATATAGTAATGCAATTGGCTAAAGCTGCCAAGAGGCCACTAACAATACCTGTCAGTCTTGGCAATACCACAGGGTTTAGGTCAGCGAATAGGCAGCCATTTGCTTCAGCCACCATTCAGCATAGACCTGGCACATCCAATGATAGTAGCAGTCAGCTGTGGCTTGAAACTTGGCCTTTGCCTCTTGACAGGGATGCTGCACTAGCAACCCATGGGGACGGTATATCAGAATGGCACAGAGGGCCATCAGCCTCACAGCCAAATCATAAAGCACCTCAATAAAAGCAAAATACTACAGATGCTGGAGATTTGAAATAAAAACAAATTGTTGGAAAGACTCAGCAGGTCTGGATCATCAGTGGAGAGAGAAACAGTTAACATTTCTAGTCCTATACGAGTCGTCTTCGGAATTGCCTTGTTCCATTTCCAGACGGTATTGTACCCTAGGTTTCCCATTCCTTCATTTTATCCTGTCTCTTCTTAGTTCATGCCACTTCAACCTTGTAAAATTGGATGATATGCCTTTTGAGAATCTCCAAAGGCTTGCAGAATTATATTTCCCTTATTGTGACAAACTCCATTAACTCCCATCCCTTTAAACTTTGCCGATATAGAATACCCATCCTTCTCTGAGCCTGAAGCTATACTAATAAGCTGACCTTGGAAAATTGGGTTCAAGCAGCACACTCCTATTGCTGTGTGCCTTCAATTCACAAATAGCTTTTTGCGCCTAAATTATGGCAACAGAAGTAAATCAATGAGTGTATCTCTTTAATAAATAGCAAATCTGCCATTAGGTTTTTAAGTCCCATTTGTTTGAACATAAACTCATTCAAGTGAAGCGGTTAGCTATTGATCCAGCACTAAAACAGATTACTTCAAAATGCTCTCGAAAGGCTGTGAATTGCAAAGACTGGCTTTACTGTCAAATTCTCACACCCAATGTTAATGGATTTGTGGAAACGCTATCAGGAAATGTCATTGAAACAGAGTATAAGGATGCAATTTGATGAATTTCTAGAGGTAGAAGAGATTGAGGGATTTGGTGATAGGCCAGTTTGTAATGATTAATTTATCTAAAAAGATCAGTCTTAGAATCTTATAAGGCAAAACGTAGCCATTCAGCCCATTGTGCCTATGCTGGCTCTTTGAAAGACTTATTCAATTAGTCTGTCACCCGCTCTTTCCACACAGCCTTACAACATTTTTATTTTTCCACTATATTTATCTAATTCCTTTTTAAAGTTATTATTGAATCTGCTCCCACCACCCATTCAGTTAGTGTGTTTCATAACCTAACTCACCGCCTAAAATAAATTCTCTTCTTCTCCCCTCTGGTTATTTGACTAAATATCTTAATTCCTGTTTGGGTTTTCCATATTCTGAAAAATGCTGGTGTTGCTGGCTGATTGTGAGAGAGGATGACAAAGAACTAAAACCCACAATGGCAACAGCACTGAGACCGGCAGCTAAGCGAAAAGAAAATAAGAATGCGGCTGAGGCAAAACATTGGATTAAAATATTTAAACGTCTTTAGAAATACATATTACATAGGAAAATTATAGTCATATACCCAAGAGCAGCCTTTATGAAAAGAACTTGGGTTGACTTAGCTACACTTTCCAAGACACCACACCAACGTTAGACGACCACTTGAGAGCAGGCCCCTATTAGGAAAGAACAAATGAACTTGGATTTATACAGCATGTTCCCACAATATCTCAAAGTGCTTCACAACCGATGAAGTACTTTTGAAATGTGGTCACCACTAACTTGTGTACGGCAAGCTCCCGCCAACAGCAATGAAATAAATGGCCAGTTAATCTGTTTTGATGATGTTAGCTCAGGGATAAATGTTGGCCAGGTCACTGGGAGAGCTCCCCTGCTCTTCTTCAAGCAGTGCCATGAGATTTCTTACATTCACCTGACCTGGTAAATAGAGTCTCATTTCAAAGGCGTCAGCTCTGAATGTACAATTTCTTTACTGCACTGAGGTGTCAGCTTAGTTTATGGACTTAAATCATGGATTGGGCTTTGAAACCCGTTCTGACTCAGAGGCAAGTGTGCCAACACTGATGCAAGCTCATACATTGATCTAGCAAAAAACCAATAGCCCATTGGCCGTTTATTGATCCTATAAACTCTTATGTTCTCTGAGATGTTAATGCGATTTACCTTTGCTTCTGTTGAGCTAGGACAGTTTTAATTGTGAGGTGGGTTTGTTCTAACTAATTAAGCAGATGATGTGCAGCAGTGCTAGGAGTTTTGCCAGACCTGACTGGCTAATCTCTTTGTGAGAAGGTAAGCTGATTAAGATGTTGGCTAATATGGGTCCTTTGCAGCTATCACTCAGTTTACTTTGTGGTGGGTATACAATGGAGTATGGACATTGGACCATCTCTGGATTTCACCCAGCTAAGCAATATGGTATAGATAATATATAGTAATGTTTTGAATACTACATACATCACTGTACTAATAGTTTAAATTGCATTTACTTATTATTCATCTCTCCTTATTTTTAATAATCATTTTATCTTTATACACCATGACTATCCCTAATTGCCCTTGAACTGATTTCCAACCAAACACCATTTCAGAGGGCAGTTAAGAGTTAACCACATTGCTGTGGGTCTGGAGTCATACGTAGGCCAGACCAGGTAAGGATGGCAGATTTCCTTCCCCAAACAACATTAATGAACCAGGTGGGCTTTTACATCAATCAATGATTGTTTCATGGTCACTATTACTGAGTCTAGCTTTTAATTCCAGATTTATTAATTGAATTCAAATTCCACCAGCTGCCATGGTGGGATTTGAGCCCTAGTTCCCAGAACAAAAGCCTGTGCCTCTGGGTTACTAGTCCAGTGACATTATTACCACCACCATAACAGGACATTAGGAGAACCAGATAGTTTTTTATGATAATTGATGATAGTTGTCATGGTCACCATTACTGAGAATAGCTTTCAATTCCAGATATTTTAACTGAAGTCAAATTCTACCAGGTGCCACGGTGAACCCCTGTCCCCAGAGCATTAGTCTGGGTCCCTGGATTACTAGTCCTGTGACATTATCACCACACCACCATCTCCCCCTCCTTAATTCCTTCCTTCAGTTTGTCTTTCCCTCCTTTATTGTTAGATTTCTGTCATTCCTAGAAGTTGCCTTTCCCTCTGTTATTAGTTGAAAAACACCTAGTTATCCTTTCCAGTAGGGTCTTGGCCCCAGGCTATCCGAGCAGTGCAGCTCCCCATGTCCCAGAAAATAAACCCTATCTTTTCCACACTACACCTTTAGCCATGTTGACGTTTCTAATCTGTTTACAGCTGGGTCAGGTAATGATCGGGAGATCCTGCTTTTCAATTTAGTTCCTAATTTCTAATAGTTTTTTAACAGGACCTCCTCCCTAATATTTCCTATGTTCTTAGTTCCAAAGTGAATCAGAACAATTGAATTCAACAGCTTGCATCTCTGTAGGGCCTTTCTCAATCTCAAGACATCACAGGGAGCTTTGCAGATGATGCACTTTTGAAGTGTAGTCACTGTTGTAATACAGGAAGCACGGTTTTCAACTTCTACACAGTAAGATCCCACAAAGAGCAATGTGATAATGAGCTGGCAATCTGTTTCAATGATGTTGAGTGAGGGATAAATATTAGTTCAGGGAGAACTCATCTGCTTTCCTTTGACTAGTACCATGGAATATTTTATGTACACCTCAGGGGTCAAACAAGGTTTTAATTTAATGTCTCATCTGAAAGATAGTATCTGCAATAGTGCAGCAATCTCAGTAGTGCACTGGAACACCAGCCTAGATTGTGCTCAAGTGTGACTTGAACCCACAACCTGCTGACTCAGAACTGACACAAGCCAACTCTAGATAAATGCCTTTCAGGGACACACAAAAGAGGGTGTTTTAGTCAGGATGTGATGTACAGAGAAGCTATCTTATATTATTTCCCCTAGTAATGAGGGTGCTTTGAACAATGCATGTTATATCAGATACTATGGTTTATCAGAGAATGTTTTGGTGAGTCACTAATGTACTTCACAAGCTTATCTGAACTAGTACGATGAATAAGATCCTGTTGAAGGAAAAAGGACCGTCAGCTGAAGATCATCAATGTTAGACTAATGCCAAGTTGTAGTGCGACGCCAAGAGTGTTGGATAAATCTGATCTGATCTCAGTAGAAATGACTCCATCAGAAGAAGGATCAGAGTCAGAAATCCCAGTGAGCTCATACTGCAATTAGTTCAAAGGACAAAGAGATTTAGCAGAACAGATGAAAGAAAGCACCATAAACCTCACCTGAAAGTATTTACGCCGCTTGCCAATAATGCTTTTAAATCGATTACGCTCAGAGTGGTGAGAATGTGGAACTCACTGCCACATGGAGTGCCTGAGGAGAATTTTCCACAAGCATTTAAAAGGAAAATCAGTGAGCACATGAGGGAGAAAAGGAATAGAAGTCCTATGTTGATGGAGTTTGATGAAATGAGGTGAGAGGTGGCTCATGTGGAGCATGAACACTAGCACAGACGTGTAGGACCAAATGGCCTGTTTCTGTGCTATAAACTATGTGAAAATGGTATCATTCAAACATTCTTTTGTGGAACTGAGAGGCCAATTGAATGAGTAGAGAAACGTGGAGTAAAAAGACAAAGTTCCATCCAGTTTACCCACCCGGTAGTTGTATGATGCAACAATAACGGCATTGTTAATCAATCATAGCAACTAATCTCAATCAATTAATCTACAACAGACCCAGATATGAGCTGGTGAAAGCCCCAGTGGTGGAGAGCTTTAGGAACCTTAAGTTAACTGTTCCTTGCAGACTGTTCAACTTACTATATGTTATGAGCTTGGCCTAAATAGCCAAGTGGTTATGGTAGTGGGTTTGTAACCCCAAGATCAAGAGTTCAAATCTCACAATGGAAAACTATGAAACAATGTAACTTCATTCCCGCCCGATTGTTTGTCCCTCTTCCGCGGCTACGTTCGCTGCCGGATGTCCCTGGAGAAGGAGCACGCGGTGTCTGCTGGCACTCTCGAGGCCTTCCGTGCTCGGTGGGCACCGCGGGGACTGGGGTGTTTAAAGCTTGGCCTAAATGGCCAAGTGGTTACGGTACTGGGTTTGTAACCCTAAGATCAAGAGTTCAAATCTCACAATGGCAAACTATGAAACAATGTAACTTCATCTGAAACAGATGGAAATGTGTTGCTTGGCCTAAATAGCCAAGTGGTTATGGTACTGGGTTTGTAACCCCAAGATCAAGAGTTCAAATCTCACAATGGCAAACTATGAAACAATGTAACTTCATCTGAAACAGATGGAAACAGGTTTACTCAAAAGAGTATCAAGAGTTCAAGCTTGGCCTAAATAGCCAAGTGGTTATGGTACCGGGTTTGTAACCCCCAGATCAAGAGTTCAAATCTCACAATGGCAAACTATGAAACAATGTAACTTCATCTGAAACAGATGGAAACAGGTTTACTCAAAAGAGTATCAAGAGTTCAAATCTCACAATGGCAAACCATGAAACAATGTAACTTCATCTGAAACAGATGGAAACGTGTTTGTACTCGAAAGAGTTACTATATGTTATGTCTCAAATTACTCATATGCTGACTCCCAAATGCTGAGATCTGAAAGCAATCCAATTTGAATGAATTAGCTATCTATTTACACCATCTCCATAAGGAGCCTGTTCCACAGATTGTCAAATGGATGAATTTTACCATCTGAGTGGGGACCCCTGACATCAGGGTGAAAAGCAGGTCCCAATTACAGGGCTGGCAGCTCTGAAGCCTCTTCAGTGCTCCTGGGAGCTAGGCCTGGCAAGTTTAAAAATTGTTTTTTTTTAAAAACATTCATAGGACTGAGGGTCAGAGGAGAAACCCCTCTGGGGAGGCTGTTGGGGCCGCAAGTGCTGCCTTTCCTGCTGGTGGCCCCTTCTTTGGCCCATAAGACCATCTATTACCTGGGCTGCTGCAGGGAGGCTGCTTGCATTTGGCTGGCAGCCTCCTTATGTGATGAGGGTGGAGTGGGGGTGAACGGGATGGGGGGTGGTGGTGGTGTCTCCCTGCCTTCACCAATGATTAATTAATAGGGCGTTTACATATGTAAATAAGCTGCCCTCCTCCCTGGGGCTAGAAGCCCCTCTGCATCTGGTCTCGCCATTGGTAAAATGCCCTGATGATGGAACCCCACCAGGGAGCCAATCTCACTGGATTCCTCGTGATTTTTCTGCACCCTGCCCCAACGACCCCCCACCACCCCCCATCCAATCCATCTCTCTTCCCGCCTCCCATGAGCCAGTAAAATTCAGCTCAATGTTGCTGCAGATTTATTTTGAATTTAACTCCCTTGAAATGCAGAGCAATTCAACACGTTTGTGCTCATTAAAGATGAGTGATGTCAATGCTGGAGAATGAAACAGTTTCCACTCAAGTGTCTGCACTAAGCACTCTCAGGTCAAATACAGAGGAAAGCTCACTCTACTTTGCATCAGCACTCAAACAACACTCCCTATTACATCAAGTTAATAACTTCCACTTCCTGCACCAGCCTCCTCCAAGTGCGCTTGTGGGTCAACGCCAGCTTGTGCACAAATTAACATTGTTGGGCTGTGTACTCAAGCTCGGAATTCATTGCATCAATGACCCTTACAGCTGGAAAACAGAGCAGACTTTCTTCCCATCAGCTGAACCCAGGTTCAACTATGAACCAAACCCTCTAATCACATGCTATTGATGTGATTCATGTCACGCCAAACATGCACTTCACACATGGCAATGGTAGCATGGCACCTTGGTCAAAATGAATCTGTTATTCCCAATAACAGACAATGAAAAATGTTTTAGTCTGTAACGCACTCGCAATCCTCTAGAACCTCTAAACAATTATATTATAATTCAATACCACCCCTGTTCATCGTTAAGAGTGCTCTGACTGTCTTGAGTTTTCATGTATTGCTCTCCAAATACTTTAATCTGCCAATAACAAAACTACCAGTCTGCGCAAACATAAATGAACAGAGGAATGTACTAAATGCAGCATTACTTCCTACTCACTTTGTATTGTTCTTGTGAATTATTTACAGGGTAACTCCCCAGTAACTAAGTGAATAACTTAATCATGTGGTGTGAAACTGGAGTGCCCCAGGTTTGATCCCTGGTCTCTGTGCTGATTTAGCTGGGACGTACTATAATTGGCCCTGGGGTGTCTTTGAGCTGAGGATGAAAAACAAATAAAGTAGACTTCCTGCTCCCAATTGGTGCCTACTGTCCAGGCTTGGAAAATGGTTGTCAAGTACAAACAGGAGGAAGTTCAATCATGATGTTCCTCGCAGTTAGATAACCCACCAAGTCTCACCACCAGGCGTGCACATAAATCATGGCGACTTAGATATGGATGGCAGCTGTGAAGGCTGCCAACAGGAGTGGGACTGAACTCCAGTAGTAGTAACCAGTGCTGCTAGAGTGGAGGAAAGCGAGGGACACATACAGGTGCCGATATTTAATACAACGCTATGGTTGCCATAAGCTTTGACAGTGAAGTATGGACATTTAGACTTTGAAGTTTCACTTTTCTTAGATTCCCAAATTCTTTTTGTTGTATATTTTATATATCTCAGAGCAATGAGGAGATGACACTAGTTTCCAAGTGTGCAACAGGTTTATTTACAAATTTTAAAAAATATTTCTGCAATTACAAAATGGCTGAACTCATGCTTGCAGCTTAGCTCCTAGTAGCATCTGTAATGCTTGTTTACTTTGCTCTGAATCCACAACCAGTCTTAATCAATCAAGAACTGTGAGCATAGATCAGTTACCAACCAGACTCTCATAAGCAAACACAGATAAATTTAACTATTGAAAACTGCACTTTTCCCTCTATATTCTTCTGGGCCATGCCCCTCTTGCCTCTATCTTTTTGCCATGTCTGCAGCACAGCCAAGATCTGGAATTCAAGAGAGGTAGGGTTCCAGTGGGCTCCTCCACTATGCCCAATTTGACATTGGTTGAGGGATAAATTAGTCAGGACACTGGGGAGAACTCCAATATCCTTCTTTGAAATAGTGCCATGGGGTTTTATGTCTAGCTGAGAAGACAGACAGTGCCTCCGACAAGGCAGCATTCCCTCAGTACTGGATTACCAGCCTAAATTGTTATCCTCTCAGTCCCTGGAGCAGGGCAGAAACCAACAACTTTCTGGCTCAGAGGTGAGAATGCTACCCAGTGAGCCACAGCTGACACCATTATCTTGTACTGTTGTTTACAAGACAGGAGCAAAGTCACTGTTCAGTATGGCAGCAGTACTTATTGTTCGAATCAATGGCAAACTCCAGCTATTGTACCACATGTTACTGAGTCTCTTGACTGGATGACTCAAATGATGTTGCTATCATACGATATTACTCATACCACAACCATTTACCATCTAAAGCACTGTAAGGGCATATCAGATGCTGTATATAGAACTATAATATGTCGTATCAAAATCCAACCTCGCTGGTGCCCTTTTGAATCCCCATGGTGGATGGGGGAGGAAAGAAAGAAATAAAATTTACCATGACCACAACAAGACACTTGAAACTCCCATATGGAAGTCATTTGAAAAGTACTGATGGAAAAGCTTCCCCTGACACTTCCCAGATATCAGAAAACGAGTCCCTCAGTTTTCACACTCAGGGTCTCATTTTCTTTTTTTCAAAACCTTCCCCTAGGTTGGGAATAATTATCTCCCCATTTAATTCTCATCATATAAATTGATGGCTGCCAGGATAAAGGGAAGAAAAGGAAACTTTCAGTCTTAATTTAGTCAATTTGGGGAAAAATAAATATGGGAAAATTGTTACTAATAACACACACAGCACAATGGGAAGGATTTGCCACTGTGGAAATGGGATAAGGCAAGAGCTACAGGAAGGGTTTGTGAAAATAAAATAATAGTTTCAATGCCTCACCTCTGTAAACTATTCCAGCCTTACAACCAGCTGAGCATTCTACCCATTCCGGCCACTTGTGCATCCCCCAATTTCCTTCACCCCACCATTGCTGGTCATTCCTCCAGCAGCCTAGGCCCTTCTTCTGGGGTTATCTGCTGGAAAGTAGGTCCAACCCACAGTGCCACAGTCTCCACCAGGGATAGGGCAAGGAGGCAAGTCACGAGTCCACCCCAGCCGGAACAGGAATCAAACCCCTTACTGTTGACATCAATTTGATCCATGCCAGCTACCCAGCCAACTGAGCCAACCAGCCCCTCAAGAAGTCCTCAAATTGCTTTTATATGTATGTTGTAGCCTGGAGCTATGGATAGTGATGGTACAGGCTCCAATTTCTTTCCGCCACAAGGCTGACCAGAACTCCAGTTTGAGTGACAATCACCTTATTTTTAAATTTATTTGAAATTTGGCATTCTTGCATTTGTCCCGATGAGTGCAAGATGTAAAGCTTCGACAACACGTCTCTCTTTTCAGCAATATGCTAGTTAATTGTAGGCTTAAGGTCAACACTCAATGCAAGTTCTGGCAGCTAGCATGTTAATTTAATTCTAATCATATACTTTAATTTTTCCCTAATGTTAGGTCTGCCTGTAACATATATTTTCCCAAAGCTAAATGTTTAAAATTTAGATGATATTTCCAAAGTAAAGTTACAGATGGCAAAAAGGAAATGCTCACAGGCATGGGAACTGTCAAAGAGAATTTCATTTGTACACAGATTAATTTAATTGCCAAACAGGATTAGATGATAGTCAATTTAAAACTAAAGTGATTGTCATTCAAACCTGAGTTCTGTATTCTAAAGAACCTCTATTTTTTTAAAACTCTGTTTCAGTCAGTCTCACTCACTCAGCTTTCAACACTCATACCGTTTCAATGTGGTGAAAGTTATTTTGTTTCCATCACTTGGTGCTGTGTTTGTTCAACATATTGGTATGCTTTACAAACAGTTTGATTTCAGCACCAGCCGTTCGATACAATCTGACCTCACCATCCACCATGCCAGTTTTAATCTAGCTCAGTGATTGGGTGTGGCCAATGAAATATCATAAACAAGAGAGCAGATGTAATTATTTGTAGAATGTGGAACATTGTTTTACTGCCAGAACATGTGGAACACAGTAAGTGACTAATTTATGCCATCAGCGAACCACTCCACCAGACTGTCTCCCTCCCTCTCTCTGTCCCTTTCTCTGTCCCTCTGGGCTGCATTCTTTCTCAATCTGTTTCTGACTGTTTTGCATTCTCTGCCCCATCCTTTTACTTTGTCTTGACTTTTTTTTTAGTGGTTTCTTATATTTGCTTCGAAAC
Organism: Carcharodon carcharias; assembly: GCF_017639515.1. NCBI lineage: Eukaryota > Metazoa > Chordata > Chondrichthyes > Lamniformes > Lamnidae > Carcharodon > Carcharodon carcharias. The sequence continues at coordinate 72,603,834 of NC_054473.1, forward strand.
TAACACAGCCCTTCTCTCACCCTCCTTTTCCCTGTCAATCTGGTTTATGTTATTTCTCTTTCTGCCTCCTCAACCTTGTCCACTTGCTTTGTCTTCACTCTGAGCTTTCTCTTGCTCACTTCTATATGTAGCGCAGCCAGTCTCTCTCTCCCTGACCGGGATTTTCCAGTCCCACCAGTGGTGGGCATCGTCGCAGGTGGGACAGTAAAATTTGGAGAGCAGCCAAAAGTTTCCAGTTTCAACTGTGACAATGACTGTCACTGACAGGACCGGAAAACCCCATCTCCTCTTCCTCTCCCCCGCTGTCTTCCTTCCCCCACTCTTTCAATCTGCCTTTCTCCCTCTCCCTCACAAACATTCACACCAGCGTTAAAATGCTTGTTTGGAAATTCCTGAGACAGAGAGTCATGACTTATTACTGATTTACTCTGGTACTCCGGATACTCCATCCTCCAGGCGTGACTAATGACTTTTGTCTTAGCTCACGTGTTGACTCCAATTGCAATTAAAAACTGTATTTAGAGGCAGAAGAACCCTGGCTTTGATGGAACATCCCCACTCTCAATCGAATTAACTGATCTTAGCCGTGTCAATTTTACAAGTGCTTACAATTGGCCTTAACGTCCCTGGGTTCAGGGTGAAAATATCAGCCAGACTTCCTGCTAATGCTCACCATCCACCAGCTGCTTGAAGTGTATCTATTTGGACATTGCATGAGAACAGGAGTGTGTGGAGCAATAAAAATTCCGTTCCCCTTCTTACCCGTCAGTGCTCACAGTCATGAGGAATGGTCATTTGATGAGGTAATGTGAGGGTAAATAAGGTCATGGAACCCCACCAAGAGGCCACACTTTAGAAAGAAGGGGGGTAGAATTTCTGAACCAAAACCAAAGGCTTGGAAGTAAAGGTAATGTAACAACAGCATAGGTGGAATTGGTGTACATTCATCTGGTGTTTAAACGCCAGCACAAACTAGTTGGACCGAAAGGCCTGTTTCTGTGCTTTGTATTCTACATCATTATGCACCTTCAACTTAGCTAAACATCCTGAAGAATTTCTTCAGCTGGTGAAAGGTTAGGAGGGATGACCAAAAGATGTGGTGGTAGAAGAGGTGGATTTAAATGGGAAAAGGGATGTAGCAATGATGGACTAGTGGGAGGGAGCTTAGAACCATGATGTCCAAGGGCTGTGGAGTGGAGGGGGAAGTTGTCCAGATTCTGTAGAGCCAAGAGTGCAAGCTGAGGTTTAGAGCTGGGAGGAGGGACCAGATGTCAGATGGGCTGAAGTCACGGAAGGGTTTTTCAGATGGGGATGTAGCTTTTAAAATCAATGTGTTTCTGGGAGACAGAGAAGAGCTAGAACTGGGGTGACTGACAAGTGCAGCCTGCTAACGGATTGGATGCAGATTTCTGACTGAAATGGAGGTAGTGGAGCTAATGTAAATGCCAAGTCTGGAGTAACAGTCAGCAACAGTGGTGGGGGAGATATAGGCAGAGATAGTGAATATAGTTCCAGTGGCAGAAGTAAACAGTGAAAGGGTTTGAGTTCAGGGTAGAGTAGGACACTAAGGTTGCCCACCAAGTTCAGCCTGAGGAAGTAATTCAGCAAGGACATCAGAGACGAGAACTGGAGGAAATTCTGGTTTATCCCAGACAGGGAATAAATAAATGATACATGCAGAGTTTCCCTTCTTCCTAGAATGGACTCTCTAAAACACTGCAAACAGTCTTAGATCAGGAAAACAAACCTGACATGATTTAGCTCTCAAAGAAAAGCCACCCACCATCATTGAGCTAAGAAAGCCTGACCTCAAGATTAGATTTTTTTTCTTTCCTTCATATTTGCCGGGCAAATGGCTTTGTGCTTGCTCCACCAATGTGTCATGCAGTTATCAATAAGATACACAAGGTAATCTTGCCAAGTTACCACACACAGGCAGCATTAAGAGATTACACAAGATTACATCTGTAATACCAGAGCTTTCAATAAATCAGAACCAACCGTAACCCAAACAAGAAGCAGAAGCTGCTAAGAACCCCCCAGATCTTAACCCTTTTATGGCTGTGATCTTACTTCTGATGCAGGATCCAGAAGGTGTGTGGAATTAGCTGCAGTGCCGTAAAGAACATAACTTGTCAATGTGTCAGCAAGCACTGAAGTGTAAACTTCTTGCAGTAATCCCAACGTCACAAGTTCACTTACTTTCCCCTATTCCTAGCCAGTAATTCTACTGGTGTTACGGCACCAGGGCTGTCAAATTGGACACAGGCGGTGTTAGATTTTCAGTCTTAAGCAGCATAATTAAACTGTCAATCCACAGCAAAAATAAACAGAGCTAAATGCAATGAGCTACTTGTACCTCATGAGCCGTAGAGGTTGGTAGGTGGCATCTCTGCTGTCCTAGCCAAAATTTATCTCAATTAACATCACTAAAAACATATTATCTGGTCATAAACTCATTGTCATTTCTGGTGATTTGCTATAATGTCCTCCATTAGAACAGTGACAATGCTTCACACAGTGCCAACACACAAGGAAAAGTATTTCATTAGCCTTAAAACACTTAGGAACATCCTGAGATTGTGGAACGTGTTATAAGAATACAAGTTCTGGCTTTCTAATGCAGTTCTGTCTCACTTTATATGTATTCCTCGTTAACTCTTCACAGTCATCTTGGCTGTAGAATTTGTAAGTTCTTTCTCTCGCTGGAGGGCAAGAGACCCATATGGAGGTTGAACTATCTCCACACTCATTTTCATAGTGAAAACCTACAGTCAAAAAGAGAGAACAAGCATGGAATGATAGAAGGCAAAAGCTTATGGAAGGGCAAGCTAACTTCACTGATATGAAGGATGAGAACCCTCCTTCTACTGGCCAGAAGTCACTTTTTTGATGCTTGTGCCTTTCTCAGTAGTATTTGCATCTACAGATTTTTTTCATTCATTCATGGGGTGTGGGTGTTGCTGGCTAGGCTGACATTTATTGTCCATCCCTAACTGCCCTTGAGAAGGTGGCGGTGAGCTGCCTTTTTGAACCACTATAGTCCCTGTGGTGCAAGTTGCGCTGTCAAGATCCAAAAATCACTGGCTTCTATGGTGCACACATCATCTTCAGGAGCAGGAAGAGCAACATCTACTCAGTGAGTTTTCAAATCCCTCCATAAGTTTGCCCCTCCTGTCTCTAATCTCTTCCTGTCCTACAACTCTGCAGGATCTCTGCGCTCCTCCAGTTCTGGCCTCGTGTATCCCCAATTTTCATCGCTCCACCACTGGCAGCAGTACCTTCAACTGTCAAGGCCCAAAGCTCCGGAATTCCCTCCCTAAAGCTCACCACCTCTCTACCACTCTCCTCTCCTCAAAAACTACCTCGTTGACCTAGACTAGTCAATTGTCTTAATTACAGAATTATAGAATCATACAGCACTGGAAGAGGCAATTCGGCCCATTGTGCCTGTGCCAGATGTTTGAAAACACTATCCAATTAGTCCCACTCTTCTGTCCTTTCACCATAGCCCTACAAATCTTTCCCCCTTCAGTTATTATCCAATTCCCTTATGAAATCTGCTTCCACCACCCTTTCAGACAGTGCATCCCAGATCATAACAACTGGTTGATTTTTAAAAATTATCCTCATCTCCTCTCTGTCATCTCCCTTCTATTTGTTTTTGCCAATTACCTTAAACCTTTGTCTTCTGGTTACTGACCGTTCTGTCACTGGAAACGGTTTCTTCTCAATTATTCTTCATGATTTTGAACACCTCGATTAAACTTCTATACCTTGTCTGCTCCAAGGAAAACAAGCAGTTTCACCCTGTAAGTCGCTCAATGTCAAATTTTCTCTCGAGAATGCTTCTGTGCAGCACCTAGGGATATTTTACTATGTTAAAGGTGCTATATAAATGCAAGGTGTTGTAGTTGTTCTTTACATGTTTAAAACAGTCGAGAGAATTGATGGGACTTGACTCTTCTGCCTAACAGGAGAAACCAAAACAAAAGGGTGATATCTTGCATTTGCCTTTAATCAGTAGAGTTTTAATTTCAAGAAAAATTGCTTCACACCAGAGGTGGAATGCATTGTTCTAGAAGGACAGGGAATCAATTGTAGTGCTTGAAAAGAAGGCAGAGACTTGGGGCAGGATTTTTGCTCAGGTGGGCACGTGCCTGCCTTGCTTGAACGTAAAAATGATGCACGATGACGCCAGGTGAGCGTCCCAACGTCGTCGCTCACTCGCGTGATATTTCGGTCGGTGGGCACGCGCAGCAGTCGACTGCGTGCCATTATTAAGGCCATTTGAATACAGTTGAATTAAACTTTTCCCTGCCCGTCCAACCTGATGGTTGGCAGGCAGGCAAAAAGGCCAAGTGGCCTTCGCATTTTTTGTGAAACCTCATCCATGGGCAGGATGAGGTTTCGATCTGTCATTTAAAATTTTTTTAAAAATTTCATCCTAATTTCTAACATGTCCCTGCTCATGTGACAGAGTCTGTGCCTCAGGCAGCTTTTCCAGTGTGTAACCACGCGCATGCACGAACTTGTGCTCTCACCCTCCTCCCTCCAATGCAGGCAGCATTGAGCACTCCCGTGCACGTTTCACACTGGGCGGGCCTTAATTGGCCCATCAGTGTGAAAACGTGGTCCAGCCCTGATCACAGGCAGTGGTCGACTTCCCGACCACTCCCAACCACCCCCGCTGAGGGAAAATTCCTGGCCTTGGGAATTCGATGGGACATAGAAAGACCTGCATTAATATAACACCATTTACAACCTTAGGATGTCCCAGAATGCCTTACATGCAAAAAAGTACATTTGAAGTGTAATTGCTGCTCTAATATGGCAAACATAACATAACTGGGCTATCGAGACCAGCAAGGTCACAGAATTAACAACTGATAAATGTTGTGTTGGTAGATCTGAAAGGGGGCTGTGGTAGTTTTTCAATAATTGACCTCCACCCAGAAATTAGGGACGTCAAAACTGCATAGGGCTTCTACTCCTGGTCCCTACAGAGTGATCTCAATGTGAATGATCCACATGTGAATGTTGGGTGGGCATGGGATCAGGCTCAGCTCTGGTGCCTGTTGTAATGGAATAACTTGCAGCCACACACTATCTAGGCTTAAACATTAAACTTTGCACACAGCAAGTCACCACAAACAGCAGTGAGATTAGGACCAGATAATCTGTTTCAATTAAGGGATAGGGAGAAAGAATATGGCATTGACAGTAAAAAAAAAGATGGCATTTGATCAAAGGAGCCAGTGGATTAAGCTGGTGCCAAACCACTATCACGAACATGCAACAAAACTGAGCCCACATGACAGTCACACGTACAGGCAAAAATTATATTCTTGAAATTATATGCTGAAAGGGCACCAAGGAAGGTGAAATGTATATATTACAATACCCATTGTGTACCCCTCGAGTTAATACAATGTTAAGTATTCATTTGTGAAGCCGGCTGAGAATTCTGGCATTTATCACATTTATTATTGGATTTTGACAAGGGGTTTTGCTTAGGTTCACAAATCAACACGTGAACTGATTTAAATTAGTTAGGTTATCCTTGGATCTCAGCTGTTTCAACCAGTAAATAACTGAGCCATTGATAGCAGGAAGGTCACAGAATTAACAACTGCTATATGCGTTTGTAGATCTGAAAGGGGGCTGTGGTAGTTTTTCTATAATTGGCCTCTGCTCAGGAGTTAGGAAGGACAAAACTGCACAGGGCTTCTGCTCCTGGTCCCTACTGAGTGATCTCAATGTGAATGATTCACATGTGAATGTTGGGCATGGAAGGTATCAGGCTCAGCTCTGACACCAGCTGTGATAGAATAACTTGCAGCCACACACTTAACCATTAAGAACTGTCACATTTTATGTTTACTTTCGAGAGGTGGGTGCAGCTAGTCAGGCTGGAATTTATTGCCCATCCCTACTTGACTTTGAAAAGGTGAAGGTGAGCCCTCTTCTTGAACTGTTGCTGTCCATGTGGTGAAGGTCCTCCATAGTGTTTTTGGGACAGGCTTCCAGGATTTTGATCCAGCAATGATGAAGGAACTCAGGCAACTGATGCCTGTGGAGCTGTACCCTAAGAAAATACCTTCAGAAGAAGGTTGGTAAAATGATTGAAGGAAAGCAATTACTGTGAGGTCATATGTCTTCAATGAACCGTGGAACTAGTTGTATTCAGTGTGGTCTGTGAATATTGTCATCTAGTAAGGCCTGAGTTTGTAGATAATTTGAATAAGTCAGTTTATTACCATTTTCCAACTGCATTTGCAGTGAATAAATGAATGTGTGAAGCGTTGTACTTCATGAACTTTCTTGCATGTTCACAGTTTATTTGCAGGATGGGGGTGGACAATTGCTTATTATGTTATTGCTGAAAGTCGAAATATACAACGCTTACTTCCAAAAAAAATCAGACTTCATTGGCATACTGGTTTGGGAGGTGGAAAATATAGGGTTGAGAAGGGGGAGGGGCAGGGGAAGGCACAAGAGGGGGAGGAACAATGGGCAAAGGACAAACATACAGTAAAGAAGAAACAGACACAAAAAGACTTAACAGTAGAAATGGGGGGCAAACACTTGGGGGAAATTATAACATAAAAAAGGGTGTGTTTGGGTCAGGTTAGTCTGGGGGTGGGGAGGGGAGGGGTTGCAGTTAAAGTGTGAGAAACCTGCTTTTTGATCTAAATACACATTCAACCTGCCCACTTCTGACTTTAACTGAGGCCCACTCCCAGGAGACAGTTTGGATCTTTAACTATAATAATGAGGATGCAAGTCTCATTGTCATTCAGTTTTTCACTTCACTCAGAGGGTTGCGCGTCCTTGGAATTGTCTATCCCAGAGGGTTATGGATGCTCCATCATTGACTATATTTAAGGTTGGGATAGACAGATTTTTGGTCTCTCAGGGAATCAGAGGATATGGGGAGCCAGCAGAAAGTGGAAGAGATGGAAGCTCAGCCATGGTTGTATTGAATGCTGGGGCAAGCTGAGGGGTGGGGGGGAGGTGGGGTTGGGGGGGGAGGTGGGGTGGGGGGGTGCGGCACACAGTGGTTACAGCACAGAAAGAGGCCATTTGGCCCATCTTGTCCGTGCCAGCTTTCTAGAGCAACTAGTCCCACTCACCCACCTTCTCCCCATAGCTTTGCAAATGTTGTCTCTTCAATAATTATCCGGTTCTATTTTGAAAGCCACAATTGAATCCATCTCCACCTCAACCTCAGTCCATGCATTCCAAATCCCAATCACTCACAGTGTAAAAAGGATTTTTCTCATGTCTCTTTTGCCAATCCTTAAATCGGGGTCTCCAGTTCTCGATCCTTCCGCCAGCAGGAACAGCATCTTCCTCTCTTTTCTGTCCAGATATACAGTCTACTCCTGCTCCTATTTCTTAGGTTCTGATGTTCAATTTTAACTGCTGTTGGCTGCAACTTGACCGATTCAGGAGGTAAGTGCCTTTACACTACCTCCTGGATCCAGGTGCCTGCCCAACGAGCCTCTGGAAGCTCTCAACACTAAACACCACTCTTTCCATCCAAGTCTCCGATCCCATTGCAACCAATCCAACCACCTGCACTCCCCTTCAAGCCTCCAATTCCCTCCCCCACCACAACCATCACCAAACCTACCAAGCCCCATTAGGCCTTCAACCTCCCCCCATAGCAGAGCCTCCAATCTCCCCACCTCTAGATCTGCGACCTCCAGATCACCCCACTCCAGGATTAGGAGCCCACCTGATTGCCCACGCCTATCAACACCAAACCTCTACAGATTGATCAACCCTACCCCTTACCACCCACCTCCTTTCCACAGCGCAGACTTAACTGCTCCTGCTATCACCACCGATCAGCTCCCTCCCTAGCTGGTGGCCAAACTTGTCAATCAAATCCAAGTGAGGAACTGATCAGTGATGTCAGGACCAACAGCATGTGGAGGAATCTGAATTCCAAGTTTTCCACAGCTTTCTGACTGACCTAGTCCTTGTGGGTGGGGTCAGGCAGATAAATTCAGTCCTTAATATCTCTTTCTTTGTTTGCTATTCTAATGACGGCATTAACCCATTTAAAACAAACTAGGTTACAGAAATGAAAATAAAATTGTAAAACAGAGCAACACACTAGAAATATGCTTAAAAAATTGAAAGAAAGGTGAGCACAGAAAGAGGGGCTGGAATCTTGTTGAGGCACCGGGGGTCTAGCCTTCCGGTGAGACCCCTGCGCTGCCTCGCTTCAGGAAGGCCCGCTAAACCACAAGCCAATCAGGCAATGGCGAGGCCACTGGTGGGCCATCCCTTGGTGTCAAGGCCTGGGGGCAGAACTCTCACCTACCAAAAGCTGGAGACCAAATCAGAGGCTGGCAGCTGACGTTCAACAGCACCAAGAGGGAGGCCGTGGCTGCTGCAGGAAGGACAGACATTGGAGTCCAAGGATCGCAGAGTGACCCAGGCCACAGGTAATTCATGAGGAATTTGTTTAATTTGTGGGACAAAATCTGCCGCAACAGCAGAGGGGTGACTCTCAATGGACTACCCCTTCCCAAAGTCCAGTCTCTCAGCCAAGTCCCAAGTGCCTTTGATCGAGCTATCAACGTGACAAGCTAGCCACAGGGTCTTAGTTGCCACGAGTGCCGCATGGCAACAGGCCCACCTGCAGCTAGGTTAATATCAGCAGCGATGGGCTGAGGCCCTTAAGTGGTCATTAATTGGCCACTTAAGGACCTCAGTTGGCAGCAGGGCAGGAAGGTCAACCACGGGCCTTCCCACCCAGAACTTATTTCTGGCACATGTGGGAAGGTGGCAGGGTTCCATTATGCCACCATCCCGCCTAAGTAAATGCTCTTCCTGGCTCCAAGCTCATCACCAAAGAGAGCAGAAGATTCCGCCCAGAGATTGGGAGAGACAGATGAAGAGAGTGAAAAACCCAGTGAAGGACAGAAATACAACCGTAGAAAGATGGAAGCAGAGAAAAAAACTGTTGTCTGCATATGTATAGGACAGAGGACCAGACTGATGTAAAGATTTATACACAGAGACAAAACAGGCAGAAAGAATCAGATGAGTGATGGGTGGAATGAGGGGGGTTGAGAGACTCAAAAAATTAATGTGAGAAAGATTGAAAGAAATGAGGCAAAGCAATCATAGAGTGCATTCAAATGGCACGTACACTTCACACTCTGTATGATCCCTGAGAAACCTTTCCCTGATTCCACCTGCTGTGCTGCACATCCAATTCTATCTAACTGGGACCAAATCGAACAGGGGCACAAGGCCAAGGCTGGGAAATGTAACTTATTGAGTGAAACAATTTAATTCCATGGAGCCTATACAAGCAGCAATGGAGTCAACAGCTGTCAAGTTATTACATGACCGGCATTTCATCATGATCCTCAGAGAGCAATAAACATTCTGGCGTTGACAACCAGCATCGCGTGTTTGAGGCACAGGGTGGGGTGATTCTCTATTCATTATTGGCTCTGGGTTTTACTGGCAATCTTAAGCTAACACTTATCACTATTTCAAAATAAAAACAGAATTACCTGGAAAAACTCAGCAGGTCTGGCAGCATCGGCGGAGAAGAAAAGAGTTGATGTTTCGAGTCCTCATGACCCTTCTTGATGCTGCCAGACCTGCTGAGTTTTTCCAGGTAATTCTGTTTTTGTTTTGGATTTCCAGCATCCGTAGTTTTTTGTTTTTATCAACTTATCACTATTTACCTGAAATAGGCAGAGGGAGCACCTGGAGCATAACCTGATCTAAACTTTGCAAATTCAGGAAACTTGATGGCAAGCAAGCATGAAAAAAGACATGCATTTATGTAGCCCCTTTCATGACTACCAGTCATCCCTAAATGCTTTACTGCTAACTAAGTACTTTTAAAGTGTAGTCACTGTTGTAATGGAGGAAATGAATTAGCCAATTTGCACACAGTAAACTCCCACAAACAAAAATTAGATAAAGACCAGATAATCTGTTTTAGTGATGTTGATTAAGATTAAATATTGGCCAGGAATAACTCCCCTGCTCTTCATCAATATAGTTCTATGGGATCTTTTACGTCTACATGTGAGCAGATAGGGCATCAGTTTAATATCTCATGTGGAAGACAGTACAGCACTCCCTCAGTATTGGCTGGAGTGTCAGTATAGAAAGTTAAATAGTTGCCGTTAAGTCCAGACATTGAACTTGAACCCACAACTTTCAGATTTGGAAAACCAAGAGCATCTGTTTTTTCACAATCACAAGAACAGAACACCTTCTAGACCAACGCTGCAGAAAAATGGACAGCTGCCACCACTTCCCATATTTCAAGAGATGGTGGATTTGTTCTTAAAAATCACATGAAAATTTCCATGAAACAGGCACTGAAGGAAATACCCATACCATAAAGATACAAGTGGGTGAGCCTTTCGCACAGGCCTCTAAATACCTCGTGATGTGGCTGTAGGCTTGTTCTTTCACAACAGCTGGGGACCAAATACATTTAAGCCCTAAAAAAGCCACAATAATTTAATAAGAAACATTGAGACCAGAATAGAGATGCGTTAGGCTGTAGGGAACGTTGGAGAAATATCCCCCAATTCCTCCACTCAAACTACTGACATTTGAGGCTTTGTTGCAGGATCCAGCCTCACTGAATTTCCCTTTGAAATTTCAGATTAGAATTACTATTGCTCCCTACTATGGATTTACTCCTTAAAGTCATGGAGGGACAGTCCTCCTTCTCCTTCAGGTACCATGCCCTAAGAACGCAATGCCTGAATAGGCATCGATTGCCGTAGCAAGAAGCTAAGCTAGAGAGTGACTCATCACAGTTCTATATAAGAAAGGGATTTCTAAAGTGCAGAGTCAATAAGAGGTGCACGATCAATGAGAGGACACTTCGGCCTGAGTGAGACAGAGACCAAGTGAGTGTATTTGGAATTTGGTTCAAAGTGGGAATTCAGTTCATGGGGGAAAGAGGTGCTTTAGGTAAGGTTTATTGCAAAAAGTAAAGCGTGCTGAGTGGGGAGTTCGATGAAGGGAGGGGAGGAGGTGCTTTTTTTTTTCTACTCTTTTTAAGCCTCCAGTATTTAATTTCCACTTTGGTACAGCAGAAGCAGCAGGTATTATTAGTTTCATCAGCATTGTAAGTACTGTATTGTTTTATGAGTATTGTGAAGTTTATTGGCAGTGCCAAAACCTATTGGAAGGTGTAGACATTATTCATTTTAATTAATCAATTAGCAGTTATTAATTAATTAACACATATTTGACAAAGCAGGACAAGTGATGTGCTACGAATGCAGGATGTGGGAGCTTCTGGATACCGGTGTGATCCAGGGCAAACATATCTGCAGTTTGTGTTTGCGGCTGCAGGAATTTCGGCTCAGAGTTATTGAGCTGGAGGCCAGGCCGCAAAGGTTGGGGGGAAGTTACCTGGATAACTTTATTCTAGGAGATGGTCACACCCCTTAGGATAGAGACTTCCGATTTGGTCAGTGGTCAGGGACAGGAGGGTGTGACTGCAAGTAAGGCAGGAAAGGGGACCCAAAGGAGAGGAGTGCAGGAGCCTTGGCCCATGCAATTGTCCAACAAGTTGGGGAATTTTTCAGCTTGTTTGGATGAGAGTGGGGGCTGCAGGGTGAATGAGCTAACTGGCCATGCCACCATGGCACAGGAAGCCATTAAGCGGGGGAGTGGGGGGGGAGGTCACAAGGAATGTACTGGTCGTAGGGGACAGTATAGTCATAAGAACATAAGAAATAGGAACAGAAGTAGACCATTCGACCCCTTGAGCCTGTTCCACCATTCAATAAGATCATGGCTGATCTTGGGTTTCGATTTCCACATTCCCATCTAACTCTGATAACCTTTGATTCCCTTGCCTAACAAGAGTCTATCTACCTCTGCCTTAAAAATATTCAATGACCCTGCCTCCACCACCTTCTGAAGCAGAGAGTTCCAAAGTCGCAAAACTCAAAAAATTTCTCCTTATCTCTGTCCTAAAAGGGCAACCCCTAATTTTAAAACAGTGCCCCCTAATTCAGGACTCAACCCATGAGGAAACATCCTTTTGACATCCACCTTGTCAAGGCCGCTCAGGATCCCGTTTCCTTCAATCAAATTGCCCCCACTCTTCTAAACTCAGTGAAAACAAGCCCAGGCTTTCCTCATAAGGCAACCCACTCATTCCAGGTATCAATCTAGTAAACCTCCTTTGAACCACCTCCAACGCATTTACATCCTTCCTTAAATAAGGAGACCAAAACTGCACACAGTATTCGAGGTGCGGTCTCACCAATGCCCTGTATAACTGAAGCATAACATATTTACTTTTATGTTCAATCCTTCTCATAATAAAAGATAGCATTCCATTAGCCTTCTTAATTACTTGCTGGTCCTGCATACTAGCTTTGAGACTCATGTACTAGAACACCCAGATCCCTCTGCACCTCTGAATTATGCAGCCATTTTCCATTTATGTAATACTCTGCTTTTTTGTTCTTCCTGCCAAAGTGAACAACTTCACATTTTCCCACGTTAAACTCCATTTGCCAGATCTTTGCCCACTCATTCAGCCTACCTATCTGCAACCTCATGTCCTCTTTGCAACATACTTTCCTATCTACCTTTGTGTCATCCGCAAATTTAGCTACCATGTCTTCATTCCCCTCATCTAAGTCATTGACGTAAATCATAAGAAGTTGAGGCCCCAGTTAAGACCCCTGTGGGACTCCACTCGTCACATCCTGCCAATCAGAAAAGAACCCATTTATGCATACTCTCTGCTTTCTGCCAACCAGCCAATTTTCTATCTATGCTAACATGTTTCCCACTACACCATGTGCTTTTATTTTCCGTAATAATCTTTGATGTGGCACCTTATCAAATGCCTTCTGGAAATCCAAGTACAGTACACCTACAGCATCCCCTTTATCCACTGCGCATGTTACTTCTTCAAAAAAGTCCAATAAATTAGTTAAACATGATTTTCCTTTCACAAAACCATGCTGACTCTTCCCGATTGCCTTGAGCTCTTCTAAGTGCCCAGCTATAACCTCCTTAATGATCGATTCTAATAACTTCCCCATGACAGACGTCAAGCTAACTGGCCTGTAGTTTCCTGTTTTCTGTCTAATCAGAGGGATTGACAGCATTCTCTGCAGCAAAGAACGTGAGTCCAGATAGCTGTATTGCCTGCTCAGTGCCAAGGTTCAAGACAGCTGCTCTGGGCTGGAGAGGGACTTGCAGTGGGAGGGTCAGGACCCAGTTGTCGTGGTCCATATTGGTACCAACAGCATAGGCAGGACAAAGGAGATCATTCTGCATAAATCAGTACGAAGAGCTTGGCACCAAATTAAGAAGCAGAACCTCAAAGATCATAATCTTTGGATTATTACCTGAGTCACATACAAATTGACATAGGACAAATCAGATTAGGGAAATGAGTACGTGGTTCAAAGCCTGGTGTGGGAGAAGTGGGTTCCAGCTTGTGGGGCACTGGCACCAATACTGTGGAAAATGGGATCGGTACCGTAGAGACAGTCTACACCTGAGACTTGCTGGGACTGGTGTTCTTGCAAGCAGCACAACTAGGGAATTAGAAAGGGGTTTAAACTAAGTAGAGGGGGGCAAGGGATGAAACTTGATAAGATGGGTAATTAAAAGAGTAAAGACAATGCAAAAAGGAAAGGTATTGTTACAGAAATGAAAAACAGACCATGACAATAAGAGATAGAGTACAAATCTAACAGTAAATCAAAAGATGAAACTAGAGGTGATAAAAAGAATGAAAAGTTAAAACTAAAGGCTCTGTATCTGAATGCATGAAGCATTCGAAACAAAACAGATGAACTGAGAGTGCATATAGAACTAAATAAGTACGATTTGATAGTCATTACAGAGACATGGCTGCAGGAGGACATCAATTGGGACCTGAATATTGACGGGTATAGGACATTTAGGAAGGACAGGAAGGAAGGAAAAGATGGTGGGATGGCCCTATTAGTTAATAATGGTATTAGCACAATAGAAAGGAATGGTCCAAGTTCAGGAAACGTGGATGTGGAAATATTTTAGGCAGAGATGAGAAAAGGGAAAGGTAAGAAGTCACTTGTGGGAGTTGTGTACAAGCCCTCTCATAGTAATCGCATGGTAGAATGGAGCATAAAGGAATAAATAATGGGAGCTTGTCAGAAAGTCATGGTGATAATTATGGGAGATTTTAATTTACGTGTAGACTGGAAAAGTCAGATGGGCAATGGTAGCCTAGATGAGGAGTTCATAGAATGTTTCCAGGATAGTTTCTTAGAACAGCATGTTCTGGAGCCAGAGGGCAGGCTATGCTAGACCTTGTATTGTGCAATGAGATGGGACTAATTAATTATCTCATAGGCAGCAGTAAACAAAATATGATTGAATTTTACATTCAGTTTGAGGGAGAGAGGAGTGGGTCCAAGACTATGTTTTTAAACTTAACTGAGGGTAATTATGATGGCATGAAAGCAAAGCTGCTAAAGTAAATTGGCAAATTAGGTTAAGGAGCTGGTCAACGGAGATAAAGTGACTAATATTTGAGGGGATATTTCAGAATACACAGAATAGATACATTCCAACAAGTAAGAAAAAGTCCAAGGGATAGACACACCATCCATGGTCAACTCGAAAGGTTAAAGATAGTATTAAACTTAAAGAAAAAGTATATAATTGTGCAAAGGTAGGTGGAAGGCCAGAAGATTGAACAGAATATAAGGAATAGCAAAGCATGACAAAAAGATTAATAAGGAGGGAAAAATTAGAGAACAAGAGAAAGCTAGCCAGAAATATAAAAACAGATAGTAAGAGTTTCTATAAATATTTGGGGGAAAAAATGAGTTAACAAAGTGAGCTTTGATCCTATAGAAAGTGAGTATGGAGAATTAATAATGGCAAACAAGCAAATGGCAGATGAACCAAACAGGCATTTTGCATCAGTCTTCATTGTAGAGGATACAAGTGACATCCAAGAAGCAGCTATAAATCAGGAATGGAAGGGAGGGAGGAACTCAGGAAAATTACAATCACCGGAGAAGTGGTACTGAGTAAATTGTTGGAGCTGCGGGCTGACAAGTGCCCGGGTCTTGATGAACTTCATCCTAGGATCTCAAAAGTGGCTAGTGAGATAGTTGAAGCATTGGTTTTAATTTTCCAAAACTCCCTAGATTTGGGGTATGTTCCATCAGATTGGAAGATAGCAAATGTAATTCCAATATTCAAAAAGGGAGGAAGACAAAGCAGGAAACAACAGGCCAGTTAGCTTAACATCTGTCATAGGGAGAATGTTCGAAGCTATTATTTAAAAAGCTATAGCAAAGCACTTGGATAAGTTCAAGTAATCAGGCAGAGTCAACATAGTTTTGTGAAAGGGAAATCATGTTTAACCAACTTATTGGAGTTCTTTGAGGAAGTAACATGCGCTGTGGATAAAAGGGAACTGGTGGATGTACTGTACTTAGATTTCTAGAAGGCATTTGGTAAAGTACCACATAAAATGTTATTCCGGAAAATAAAAGCTCATGGTATTGGGGGTAACATATTAGCATGGATAGAAGATTGACTGGCTAACAGGAAACAGAGAGTAGGAATAAATGGGTCTTTTTCAGGTTGGCAAGATGTAATGAATGATATGCCACAGGGATCAGTGCTGGGACCTCAATTGTTTACAATTTATATAAATGACTTGGAGAAAGGGATGGATGGGATAGTTGCCAAATTTGCTGATGACACAAAGATACATAGGAAAGTAAGTTATGAAGAGGGCATAGGAGGTTAAGTGAGTGGGCAAAGATCTAGTAAATGGACTATCATGTGGGAAAATGTGAAATTGTCTATTTTGAAAGGAAGAACAAAAGAAAAGCATATCATCTAAATGGTGAGAGATTCCAGAGCTCCGAAATGCAAAGGCATCTGGGTGTCTCAGTGCATGAATCGCAAAATGCTAGTATGCAGGTCCAGCAAGTAATTGGGAAAGCTTACAGAATATCATTTGTTGAGAGGGGAATTGAATACAAAAGTAAGGAGGTTATGCTTCAGTTATATAGAGCACTAGTGAGACCACATCTGGAATACTGTGTACAGTATTGGTCATCTTATTTAAAGAAGGATGTAAATGCATTAGCAGTTCAGAGAAGGTTAACCAGACTAATACCAGAAATGGGTGGGTTGTCTTACGGGGAAAGGTTGGACAGACTGGGCTTGTATCCATTGGAATTTAGAAGAGTAAGAGGTGATGTGATTGAAACGTATACGGTCCTGAAGGGTCGTGACATGGTAGATGTGGAGAGGATGCTCCCTGTTGTGGGAGAATCTAGAACTAGGGGTCGCTATTTAAAAGTAAAGGGTTGCCTATTTAAAACGGAGATGAGGCAATTTTTTTTTCTCTGAGGGTCGTGAGCCTTTGGAGCTCTCTTGCCCAAAAGGCGGTGGATGGAGAGTCTTTGAATATTTTTAAGGCAGAGGTGGATATATTCTTGATAAGCAGGGGTGTGATAGGTTATCAGGGGTAGATGGGATGCAGATTTGAGGTTACTTTCAGATCAGCCATGTTCTTATTAAATGGCAAAGCAGGATCAAGGGGCCAAATGGCCTATTCCTGCTCTTTGTTCATATGTTGGTGACCATGAACATCCATTGGATTGGTCCATGATTATGCTTGGCTAAAGTTCTGCATTGGGTTGCCATTGCCTTCTGCAGTATGACTGACCAGGAAACTCTTGCACTCTTACCACCTGCTATCAGGCATATTGGAAGGATTTACAGGCTGATAATCAACCAGTTTGGCCACATTATGAATGCACCTTCCATGGCCATCAAGTCCTGAAGTGGAAATGGAACTTGGAGCTTCTGGCCCAGAAATAGGGACACTACCACTGCACCACAAGACCTCCCTGGAGGAACAGTAGTGCTTGGTGATAAGAAAAAAGTGAACTTTTAGCATTCTATCACGATCAAACACTCACAGCAAGTACTGTGAACCAGTAAGAAGTACTGTAGCTTGACCCTTCCTCCAACTTATCCCCAGTATCCGAAGACTACCCCCCACTGCACCAGCCTGAAATTTCCATTTCTCACACAATCTATCTCTGGGGCCTCTCTGAAAGATGCTTAAATGGGTGCCAATTTGTGTTGACTTATAGGCAGTTTTATGTTGTGGACTCAAGCCCATTGGGTTCAACAGTCCCAGGCTCAATTTATTTAGGATCCTCATAGACATCAGAGGAAATGAAACTGAAATAATCAGTCCAAGATGGATCCAAGCCAGATCCAAGAGGTAGAAAGAGAGCATTCTCACTCACTAGGCGGTCCTTTGGACCAGCGTTTCTATAAACTTCAGATGAAAGGCACCATTTGAAAAGTCTTCAGTACCATAGTCTGTGATCATTCACTTAGCTACTCAATGTGAATAAAAACAAACAGAAAATACTCATAAAAGATAAAGTATTTTACACACAGCAGATTAACCTTTGTCTGCTGTTGCCTCATGTGGTTTTGTGGGTGCTTGACTGTGTTTTGTGCTATGAACGGCTGAGAACAATTATGTTTGGATCAACATCTTGTTTCCCAGTGTTCAGCAGGAATTTGTAATATAAGTATGAATGGGAAAGAGTTTGGCCAATTGGAATTGTGTACAATGGTCAATGTACAATGATATAGTCCATTCCAAACAAAAGCACAATTGGCAAAGGGTTTGGTTTCTTGGAATTTTATGCATTGGGGATGAACGGAAGTGTCATTGATCCATTTAAATTCTGTATGACAGGAATAATCGCAAAGAGGTTGGCTCTCTGGAATTCTGTAAGATCAAAGTGAATGCAACGATTACTGCATTGGAATTCTATACAATTGAATGAGAAAAGGCAATGCCTCAAATTTAAAATGTTCATCTTTCTCATAGCCCTATAGGACCTTGGCCTTCCTTATCTCTGTGGCCTCATCGAGGCCTGCAAGCCTCCAAGATCTCTGCATTCCTCCAATTCTGGCCTCTTGTACATTCCCAATGCTAATCAGGCTATCTTTGGTGGTCATGTCTTCAGCTGCCTAGGCCCTAAGCTCTAGCATTCCCTCCCTAAGCCTCTCCACCTATTTTTCCTCCTTCAAGGCACTCCTTAAGACCCAGCTGTTTTGCCCAGCCTTTGGTCATCTGTCTCAATATATCCTGGTGTGGCTCAGTGTTAAATAAACCACTTGTGAGCCACCTTGGGCCATTTTACTATGTTGAAGGCAATGTATAAATGTACATTGTTGTTGAATAGAGGGTGTTTGGGCCCATTGGAATTCTATAGAATAGAAATTAATGGGAAGTATTCTGTGGTTGGATTAGAATCATGCTTGCTTTACACTGAGATTGAGAGTAGCCCATATTATAGTGTATTCGAGCGCTTTGTCAAAGAGTGCGAGGATATGAACATATGAAATAGGAGAAGTAGACCATTTGGCCCATTGAGCCTACTCCGCCATTCAATAAGGTCATGGCTGATCTTTTGTATTTCTACTTCCACATTCCCATCTACCCCCATTAATCTTTGGTTCCCTTGCCTAACAAGAATCTATCTATCTAACTTCATCTTAAAGATATTCAATGACTCCGCCTCCACCATTTTCTGAGACTGAGAGTTCCAAAGTCACACAGTGAAAAAATTTCTCCTCATCTCTGTCCTAAAAGGGCATCCCCTAATTTTAAAACTGTGCCACCTAGTTCTGGTCTGGCCCACAAAAGGGAGGATCATTTCTACGTCCACCTTGATAAGACCATTCAGAATCTTATATACTTCAATCAAGTCATCCCTCACTCTTCCAAACTCCAGTGGAAAAAAGCCCAGTCTGTCTAACCTTTCCTCATGGACAACCCACTCACTCCAGGTATCAATCTAGTAAACCTCCTCTGAACCACCTCTAATGCATTAGCATCCTTTGTTAAACAAGGAGACCAAAACTGCACATTGTATTTGAGATGTGGTTTTACCAGTGCCCTGTATAACTGAAGCATAACATCCTTACTTTTATGTCCAATTCCTCTTGTAATAAAGGATAGCATTCCATTAGCCTTCTTAATTCCTCGCTGTATACTAACTTTTACTGCATACTAACTTTTTGTGACTCATGCACCAGAACACCCACATCCCTCTGCACCTCGGAATTCTGCAGTCGTTCGCCATTTAAGTAATACTCTGCTTTTTATCCTTCCTGCCAAAGTGAACAACTTCACATTTTCTCACATTGTACTCCAACTGCCATATCTGCTGGAACCTCCTTACGTTCTCTTCACAACATACTTTCCTACCTATCTCTGTGTCATCTGCAAATTTAGTTACCATGTCTTCGCTGCCCTCATCTAAGTCATTGATGAGGGTTTGAACCTATGATTGACAATAAGGTGAGTTTCTAAGGTTAAAGTAGGCTAGTAGGGGAAAGCAGCAAGCTGTCAGCTGCTTAGCCACAAGGAGTAAAAAGAAAATGGGAAGACACGTGACTCACTGCGGGTTATCTCACTAACAGACTATAGGTAGCGATGTAACAGAGCTATGCACGAATCAGGAGGGCACTTAAAAGGAATCAGTTGCGAATTCTGCCCAAAAACCATTGTTTTCTTGGCAGTGGAAAATAGGTCACCACGGATGGACCCATCCTGCTGGAAAATACTTTCAAATTCCACATAGATTTTGAAGACATTGAGAATAGACTATTAAAAAAATGTTCCACAACACTTACTGAACAATTGCAGACCCATTTTTTATTTTTATGAAATAATTTTTCAAAGTTTATTGCAGCAAGATGTCTATCTCGCTATCTAAAATCTCAGTATTTCAAAAATGTGCCTGTCATCTCTGGAATTCCAATCTGGACAAATCTGTATAATTTTGCTTGGAATTTATAGTCATATGGTTTCAATATGTTTTGTATTATGTTAAGTTGTAATGGTTTAAAATTTAGTCAGTAAAGATGAAAATATAAGACCGCTGTGTAGCCTAATGATGTTTTTAGGACACGCCAATTATTGGCATCCTCTAGGTATTTTCACCTACGAGACCCCCAGGCGAGTATCATCACATTCCTAAACTGTACATCAAATGTAAACGTTCTGTTTCTTGACGTGTTTTCTGGGCATCAATCTCAACAAGTCCCGGCAGCTTTTACGCTTGGCTTAAGCTGACTAAGGTCCATACTTTGGAACTCCAGCAGCATGAATGCAAAGTGCCCATATACAAACTCATTATTTCCTCAGACCTCCAAACTGCAGAACTCCTGACCTCCATCAGACTTTCCTCTCTCTTACAATCTTCAGACTTTTGTAGCCCAAACTCGGCATCCCCTAATTGCTAACAGCTTATTTACCTCATTTTCTCTTTTCCTCTGCTCAAAGTTGATTGTGTTCTGCAGTCACATAGAATCTTAAAGCCCATTTAGCCCATTGTATTTGTACCAGCTCTTTGTAGAAGCTATTCAGTTAGCCCACTTCTATACCCTTTCCCTGTAGTCCTGTAATTTTTCCCCTTTAAGTATATAGCCAATCCCTTTTGAAAGTAATCATCGAATCTTCTTTCAGGCAGTGCATTTCAGATGATAACAACTCACTGCATGAATAAGAACTCATCTCCCCCTCTTGTTCTTTTACCAATTATCTTAAATCTATGACCTTTGGTTACCAACCCTCCTGCCGGTGGAAGCAGTTCCTGCTTATTTACTCTCAGAAACCCTCATTATTTTGAGCACCTCTGTTAAAACTCCCCTTAAACAGTGTTCTTCATTTAGTTTTTTTTTTAATGGTTGTTTTTGTACCAGTCTTTGCATATTCACTTCATGTCTCCCTGCACTGTAAAGCTGTAACTTGTCTGTAACTTGGTTGAGATCCTGGGTAAGTATAATTTTTCAGGGTTTCTGTCTGTGAAAGAAGGTAACTGGCGGCTGGGAGAACATCAAAAGCAGAAGGGTTGAAGGTCACTGAAAGCAGGCCGGGCTGGGTTTGTGAGGTTATACAAAGTGTGCTGATGTGAGGTATCAAATGCAGACAGGGGCCGAGCTCACTTAAAACAAATGGGAGATTCTCGCTCAGGTTCATCCATTTGAACTAAGCTCTTTACGCTACAATGGGCACTTCCCCCATGACAGTGTATCTGGTTTAGGATTTCAGACATGTGCTTTAAGCCCTGGTTGCATCCTCCTTCCTGAATGCCTGCTCAAGTACAACTGGCCTGTGCTGCCCAAAGTACCTAATTCTAAAGCAATTTGGGACATTTTTGCTAAATCAAAAGGAGTGACATAAACATATCCTAATGTCACACATTAGAGACAAGAGATTACCTCCCAAATTTACTATTCACCTCTTACAAAAAGACTAGTGATTAGTTCCTATATTACAACAAAATAATGTAAAAGCACATGACACAAGAAAAGGAGATTCAGCCCAGAACCACTCTTGCATAGAATATGTACCATTTACCCTATCGTGGATTCAACTCATTTAACCTTCCGAAAAATTTTTTGAAAATTCCTTCCTGAACTAGAATCTTTACCCATCCCAATGTCTATTCTTTTCATACCTAGCCAACTACTCTCTGGAGGTTACAATGTTCACCCCAATGATTACAGTGTGCCCTGTGGAGTATTTGATAATCTCGGCTCATATCTGTCCCACACACTTTTAGTCCCATCATCAAGCCGATCCCCTGTGGCATCATTGATACACCCAGGCTACAGTTGTGAAATTTGGCTGCTAATGTGGAACTGTGTTTAACCTGCCCTGTCCCTTTAAGGCTTAGGTGTCACTGTGGGCAAATTATATTGATGGGCCCATCCTGATGTCAACAGAGGCTTATTGCCAAAGGGAGCTTCTGTAGATTGGTGGCTGCTCGTAAATCTCTGCTCCTGCCTTTGGGTTACTAAGGTCAGAAAAAAGAAAACAAAGAATGGTTGGCTTTCTTTCTCCTTCTTAATGTGTTAACATTATAGAGTAGGACATCTTAAGCATGAAGACTTTGATTGCAAAAGCCTAATTTGGTTAAAGAATAAAGCAGCTTCTCCAAAGAGGATACTATTACTAGCTATGGAAAAAAAAATCCCTTCTGTTGCCTGGCATTGGTTTTTGCTCTTCTTAATTTTCACGATGTGGCATCACTGGCATGGCTAACATTTATACCCACCCTTGAGAGGGCAGTGTTGAGCTACCTTCTTGAACTGCTGTAGTCTGTGTGGTGTGGGTACTCCTACAGAGCTGTTAGGCAGGGAGTTCCAGGATTTTGACCCAGAGGCAATGAAGGAATGCTGATATGCATCCAAGTTGGGATGGTGTATGACTTGGAGGGAACTTGTAGGTGAGGGTTCCCAGACGCCTGCTGCCCCTGTTCTTCTAGGTGGTGGAGGTCGTGGGTTTGGGGAGAGCAGACAAAGAAGTCTTGGTGAGTCGAGGCAATGCATTCTGTAAACTGCAAACATGATGCACCAGTGATGAAGTGAGTTTAATGTTTAAGTTAAGCTGTTGGGGAGTCAACAAACATTTAATAAGAGCCGATACCATATCATAACAGTGCAGATATCTTCCCCCTCAGGAAGACAGTCAACAATTCATTTATTGGAACCTTAGGATGGAGCTACTACATGTACATATACGGATTTATGTTAGATAGTTTCAGAACACCGGCAAAAACAAAGATAAATTGATTTAACCCTAGATTACAGTGCATTGCTGATCCCAGACACAATGATGCAAGCTGACATTCTACATCAAAATCATGATAGGTATTTCAATTTCAGAGGCTAGACAGTGCAGGTTATCTAGTCAAAATTAAATATATCTGGAAGAGTATCAGCAAGACAGACTCCAGTCCCAAGTGGGAGCCTAAAACTCATTACTAATCAGTGTTGTGAAAGAGCACAGGATGGTAAGTAAAATCTACATCCCAATCTCAGTATTTCCATTGCAGAAAACCAGTGTGAAAAGAACAATGATAGACAAGAACAGGCCCTCTAGTCAATCCAGACAGTGTGTCAGATATACACACCCCTGCCTCCACCTAAAACTGTGACGTGCTGGGAGAGACCAGAAACCAAATATCTCCATTACCCTAGGGTGACGATGACACTTTCAGGAACAATGAATGTGCAGATGGGAAAAGAATTGCGTGGACTCCACTTGCAGTTTCTCAGAATGTGGATTCAGAAAACCCAAATTCCAAAGCAATCAGAAAATGTGAAATATCCCATTTCCTAGCATGGGAGCCCATTATCATTACCCTGAATAGAGATTAAGAAATGAAAATGGAGCTGTGAATAAATGCCACGTACTTATAATGAATTATGGAATAAAGTTGAACTGAGTTATCCTCACATGCTCCTCTCCTGATTGAACGAGTTCATTCATTCACAGAATTGTTACGGTACAGAAGGAGGCCACTCAGCCCATTGGGTCTGCACCGACTCTCCAAATAAGTATTATGACTCAGTGCCATTCTCCTGCCTTTTCCCTGTAACCCTACACATTACCTAAATAGAAACAATCTAATGCCCTCTTGAATGCTTCTATTGAACTTGCCTCCACCACACTTCCAAGCAATGTATTCCAGACTCGAACCACTCAATGTGCAAAAATGTTTTCTCTCATCACATTTGCTTTTTTTGAAACTTTAAATCTGCACCTTATCGTTCTCGATCCTTGTATGAGTGGGAACAGTTTCTCCCGATCTGCCCTGTCCAGCCCCCTCATGATTTTGAGCACCTCTATCAAATTTTCTCTTAGCCTTCTCTTCGGAGAACAGTCCCAACGTCTCCAATCTATCCTCATAGCTGAAGTTTCTCATCCCTGGAACCATTTTTGTAAACCTCTTCTGTACTCTCTCCAATGTATTCACATCCATCCTAAAGTGTGGCGCCCAGAACAGTACACAATATTCCAGCTGAGGTCTAACTAGTGTCCAAAACAAGTTCAGCGTAACCTACTTCCTCTTGTACTCTATGCCTCTATTAATAAAGCCCAGGATACTGTATGCTTTACTAACTGCTCTCCACCTGCCCTGCCACCTTTAATGATTTATGCGCAAAAACACCCAGGTCCCTCTGTTCCTGCACACTCTTTAAAGTTGTACCCCTTATTTTATGTTGTCTCTGTATGTTCTTCCTACCAAAATGAATCACCTCACACTTCTCTGCTTTGAACTACATCTGCCACCTATCTGCCCACACCACTAACTGTCTATGTCCTTTTGAAATTCTACACTGTCCTCCTCACAGTTTACAATGCATCCAAGTTTTGTATCGTCTGCACACTTTGAAATTGTCCCCTGCACACCAAGGTCTAGGTCATTAATATATATCAGGAAAAGCAAGAGTCCCAATACCGACCCCTGGCGAACTCCATTACAAACCTTCCTCCAGCCCGTAAAATGTCCATTAACCATTATTCACTGTTTCCTATTACTCAGCCAATTTTACTTCCATGTTCCTATTGTCCCTTTTATTCCATGAGCTATAACTTTTCTCAAGTCTGTTGTGCGGCACTGTATCAAATGCCTTTTGGAAGTCCATGTACACCATATCAACAGCATTACCCTCATCAACCCTCTGTTACCTCTTCAAAAAAACTCCAGCAAGTTAATTAAACATGATTTTCCCTTAAGAAATCCACGCTGGCTCTTCCTAACCAACCTACATTTTTCCATGTGACTATTAATTCTATCCCAAATATTTTTTTCGAGAAGCTTCCTCACCACCGAATTTAAACTGACTGGCCTGTAATTGCTGAATGAGGGCGTAATGTTTGCAATTCTCCAATCCTCTAGCACCTCCCCTGAGTCTAGGGAAGACTGAAAGATTATGGCCAGTGCCCCTGCAATTTCCACACTCACTTCCTTCAATATCCTTGGATGCATCTCATCTGGTCCCAGCGCCTTGTCAACTTTAAGTACCGACAGTTTATCCAATAACTCCTTCTTATCAATCTTGAACCCTTCTAGTGACAGAGTTTCCTCCTCTATCACCATGGCCTGGGTAGCAACTGCTTTCTTGATAAAGACAGGTGCAAAGTATTCATTTAACACCTCAGGCATGCCCATGCCTCCATGTGTAAATCCCTTTTTGGTTCCTAATCAGCCCTACTCCTCCTTTTACCATCCATTCATTATTCATGTGCCTATAGAAGATTTTGGGATTCCCCTTTATGTCAGTTTCCAGTCTTTTCTCATAATTGCTCTTTGCTTCTCATATTTGCTTCTTCACGTCTCCTCTGAAGCTTCTGTATTCTGCTTGATTCTCAATTGTATTTTCTACCTCACACCTGTCACAAGCACACATTTTCTTCTTTATCTTAATTTCTATCTCCTCTTTCTTCCAGGGAGCTCTGGATTTGTTTGCCCTAAATTTCCCTTTTGAGGGAATATACTTTGACAGTGC
Source organism: Carcharodon carcharias (assembly GCF_017639515.1). Taxonomy (NCBI): domain Eukaryota; kingdom Metazoa; phylum Chordata; class Chondrichthyes; order Lamniformes; family Lamnidae; genus Carcharodon; species Carcharodon carcharias. The sequence goes on from NC_054473.1 coordinate 72,629,238, forward strand.
CTGAACCATTTCTTATTTGAAGGTAACCAGTTCTTCAGCTACAGTTTTTCCCACCAACCTTTGGTCCCAATCTATCCAACCCAACTCCATTCTTGCCCCATTGAAGTCGGCTCTCCCCCAGTTAATTGTTCTTACTCTGGATTGCCTATTGTCCTTTTCTACTGTCATCCTAAACTTTACAAAACAATGATCACTATCTCTTAAATGCTCCCCCACTGACACTTGATCTACTTGGCCCACCTCATTTCCAAGAACCAGGTCCAACAGTACCTCCTTTCTTGTTGGACTGGTCACATTCTGCTGTAGAAAATTCTCCCGAGCACAATCTAGGAACTCTTGCCCCTCTCTGCCTTTTACACTACCACTGCCTTAGTCTACATTTGGGTGATTAAAAAGTCCCCCATTATAAACTACTCTATAATGTTTGTATTTCTCTGTAATTTCCCTGCAGATTTGTTCTCCTACATCCTTCCCACTAGTTGGCGGTCTATAGACTACACCGAGCAATGTAATTGCACCCTTTTTGTTCCTTAGCTCTAGCCAAGTTGATTCTGTCTTTGAACCCTCTGTGACATCCTCTTTCTCCAGCATTGCAATGTTCTCCTCAGCCAATACTGCCACCCTTCCTCCTTTTCTTTCTTTCCTATATTTTCTGAACATCTTGTACCCACCAACAGTGACACAGAATAAATACTGTATTAAAACTCCAGTCCCAAGTGGGAAACTAAAACTCATTCCTAATCAATGTTGTGAAAGACATAGGATGGCAAGTAAAACCTTTGTCTCAATCTCAGAACACCCATTGCAGAAAACTAGTGTGGAACTGGCTCATTTTCACCATCCAGTGACCTCAGATTAACACAGCCCTCTATCACAAACTAGCAGAAAATATGAGTGCCTGCATTGTTCAACATCGAATTACAAATTGGGCAGAGTCAATGCTCCAAATTGCTTGGGCCACTACCTCCCCAACTTTTAGGTTCATCACAAGTTATCAATGTATATTCAACTCTCATTCCATCTTGCACAACACTTGACATGACCTCAACATTTGCTATTTTGAAATGCTGTCTTAGTGTGACTCACTATTTGGCACTAAAATTTGATTAAAGGCATGAGACTGACCTACCACCCCTCTTTAACTGATACAAAGAAGTTAAATTGCCAATTATTATAATGAGACTAAGCTATTGACCCAGGCCCAGCTGACATGGTGGAATATGCAAATTTACAAAAAGAATTGGGACATCCAACACAATAGAGATCCTGAATTCAGTGGGCATTCTAACACAGTTCACTTGTTAAAAAGGGACAGCTTTCATAGAAAATATTTTGTCTGTCTCCCACCGGGGTGTGACATGGTACTATACAGCCCATGGGAAGCAGAGAATGGGCATTTTAGAACACATCTTAACCTTCAGCTGGTAGCTTGAATGCCAGCTCGGCCCATTGGTAGCATGCTCACCTCAGAGTCAAAAGGGACTTGTGCATTATTCAAGGGACTTAAACATATAACCTGGGCTGACACTTCAGCGCAGGACCAAGGGAGCACTGCTGCAACCAGAGGTGCTGTCTTTCAGATGAGAAGTTATTAGCAGACGGACATAAAAGAATCCATGACATTATTTCAAGGAGGCCGAGGAGGCTCCTTGTGTCCTGGTCAATATTCCTCCCTGAACCTCTATCATCAAAATAGATCAGCTGCTAATTTATTTAATGTTTGTGAAACTTCTTGTGTGCAAGCTTACTGTTGCATCTACATTGCATAATAACTGTGACTCCAATTCAAAATAATACATTGGCTCTGAAGTGTGTTGCAACATGTGCAAGGCACTATATAAAAGAGACTTGGTATGGAGCAGGAACCAGTTGGGTTGAATGTCTTGTTTCTGTGCTGTACATTCTATGTAAGTCATGAACCTACAACATTCTAACTCAGCAAATGGCATATCAGTGCCAAAAGTTCTGAGTGAAAGCTCATTTCAAAATGTTACCACGTGCAAACAAACAGCGATATACCTGCTCTCAAAATTGGATGATGTAGAAAGTTTTACATTTTGGTCCCTTGATTTTTTTTCCCCCCAGAAGTTTCTACCTGACAAATCAGAAGTGAGTTTCAAAAAAATTGAGGTATCCTACTGCATATTGCTGTGGTGGGGGCTGTGCAAGCAACGTGAAAGTGGAATTTTGTGTTGGGTGGCCCATAAATCATTTTTCTTTGTGACTTTCTTTAGTCAGATTAAGAAATGTCTCCGGTCCAATGACAGCAGGTAATGAATCCACTGCTTGATTATTTACAGTAACTTGCTTCATCGGCCAAGTGCCTGCTGATACATTCAGCCTAATGGTCTGTGACCCAAACAATAAAAGACTTGTACAAGGAATGAAAAACAAACACTGAAGACAGATCCGATCTTAGTGATGCAGAGGGTGAAAACTTGTTTTATTCTGAACGGTAAATGAGCTGTTGAGTGGTTTGGGCTGTTTATAGTTATCAGGCTTGATGAGACACTACTTTAAACAACATCAGTAACACCCATTCAAAATTTCCACTCCCAGTATTTTAGCCTTACATTCACATTTCTGGTCAATGGCCCCACTAACCATGACTGACAAATTCCATAGTTTAAACAGGGTAAGATGTTTGGAGACTGTCACTGGTTTCAGTGGTCCAAAAAAAAAACTTGCATTTAAACAGTGCCTTTCACAGACAGCCTCAGGACATCCCAAGTAAGTCAACCAAGGGGATTTTGAAGTATAGTCACTGTTTTAATGTAGGAGAAGCAGCAGCCAATTTCCAAACAGCAATGTGATAAAGACCTTATCATTTCCTTTTGTGTGGGGTTGGTTGATGGATAAACGTTGGCCAGAACATTGGGGAAGACTCCCCTGTTCTTCACTGAATTAGTGCCATGGGATCTTTTACATGGACCTGAGAGTACAAGCTGCAGCCTCGATTTAACATCTCATTCAAAAGACACGACACAATGGGGTAAATTTTCATCTTAACAGCACAGGCAGTAACCTGACAGAGCAGAACATCCACCTGTTGTAGAACTCACATGCTGATATGAATGGAATGAAAATTGGCGGGTTCTTCAAGAGGCAGTAAATTATCCCTAAGCCTTGAAGTGTGAAAAAAAATGCATCATATCCTTTGTGCATTACTTCATTCTGACAAAAATTGGCACATGATTTTTCTGGCTCTTTTTCCTTCCCACAAAGGGGAGGAAAATGTTTGCCAAAATTGCTCATGCTAAGACAATGCCCTTTTATATTGGTGCCGGTTCAAGAAGACAGCTCATCACTACCATCTCAAGGGCAATTAGGGATGGGCAATAAATGCTGGCCTAGCCAGCAACATCCACATCCCATTAATTAATTTAAAAAAATAACAGCCACCACACTGAATTTGTGCTTGTCCATTGGAAGGTATCAGGCTACAATGTTTTTCTCTCTCTTCTCTCTCTCTCCCCTCCCCCCTCTGTCTATTGCTGACTGTCTTACCGGGCCTTATCTGAAACGAGTGGCAGTGTACAAAGCGACACATCAAACCAAAACCTCCCTTAAAAACCTCAGGAGAATCTTTGGCCGGGATTTTCCATGCTTGCCAGAGTCAGGCATGCTCGATAGCATAAGTGGACAATTGCGATTGTCCACTGAGCCCGCCAATGGCGGGCCGCATTTACCGCCATCGGATGTCGAGAGCTTCATTGGAATACATCAGCATATCATTATAAGGCCAGTCTGCCAGACTCACCCACCCGCTGAATCGTCTGCCCACATTGGTGGGAAAACGCACATAAGTGGTGTGCACCTGGCGGGCTGTACATCGCTTGGGACTTCAAGGTTTGTTTGCCTACCTTGCTTTGGTCAGTACTCGCAGTCATCAACACCAGGCTTCACATACAGCACCACATCACTTTTAGAGGAGCTCATGGCAAGTCTCTACCTACCAGACCAGCCATATGTGGGTGGTTTTTCAATTGCTGCAGGGTTAGGGCTTGCTTGGGAAAGTGAGGAGAAGTGGCCTCAGGCAAGGGAAGAGGCTGCAGGATGAGGGCTGAACTGGGGAAGGAGGATATACCAGGGTGTGTTTGGAGGAGGGGGGGTCACGTTGATCAATATGAGTGGTCTCAAGATGGTGAGGGCTGAGGAGGCAGTCTCCAGAGGAGATGAGGCCAGATGGACTTTTGAGGGTATGTGTGTGAGAATGGCTGGTGACGTCCCTTGAGCTGGTAGTGGGTGAGATGCCAGTGAACATGTGATGGGCTCGAGTGTGAGAGTTTAATGTAATGAGATGGTTGCCATACCCTGGCTGCATGGATGAGATCATTCATCCTATATCTGCATTGGATGGCCAACACCTTCTGTGCAGCATTGGCACTGATTACTGCTGCCACCACCTGCCATGCTGGATTGGTGATGCCGCTGCCCGTTCTGCAGCCAGAGCGGGGGTGAAGGACATCACAGCGGGCCTCCATGGCGTCCTAATGGCATTCCAGTGACAACTCATTAAACCTGGGGGCTGCAGTCTTTTAGCCTTTCGTGGGCATCTTCTCATCAGTAGTCATGGGCTAGAAACACTGAGATGCGTGCATGCGGCTGGACTTTAACAATGGCGCCTGGCATGATGAAGCGGCAAGGTGACGACATGGCAGGCGAGTGAGAGCCTGCCTGCCTGCCATAGAAACAACATGTTTTCCGGGAATGCATAAGTAATGTGGCAGGTGTGGGATGATACGGTGTGAAAACCCGCCATCATGGCCAGCAGGTAAAACATCGTTTTACTCACCTGCTACCGCACTTAGTGCAAATCTGGGATAATTCCACCCTTTATTGCTCTGACCGTGGATCTGACAGATGATCTACAATGATTCCAATTTCCAGAGTTACTTTGAATTAATCTCCAGCATCATGAATCATCTGAAAGAAAGCTTTGCATTTATATAGCACCTTCATGACCACAAGGCATCCAAAGCACTACACAGCCAATGCAGTGCTTTTTGAAGCATAGGCGTTGTTATAATGTAGGAAATGCAGCAGCTATTTTACGCACACTAAGACCCCACAAACAGCAAAATGACCAGATAATCTGTTTTTCTTTATGACGATGATTGTGGGATAAATATTGTCAGGATACCGGGATAACACCACAGCTCTTCTTCAAAAATAGTACCATGGGATCTTTAACATCCACCCGAGAGAGCAGATGGGGCAACAGTTTAACGTCTCATCCAAAAAGGTGGCACCTCTGACAGTGCAGCATTGGGGTGTCAGTCTGGATTGTTGTGCTAAAGTCCTGGAGTAGGACTTGAACCCTAAACCTTCTGACTCTGAGGCAAGAATGCTACCAAATGAGCTACAACTGACACCACTGCACTGCAAAACAGACTACACTGAAAAAGTACTTATTGGCTTATTGGTAAAACACTGTTAGATGTCTGGATGTCATGAAAGATGCTGTATAAATGAAGATTCTTTCTTCTTTCCATATTGTGGCTTCACAGGCCAAGAAGGGCCCAGGTTCAATTCCTGGTTTGTCCTAAATTAATATATTCCAGTTGAAGTGATGCTGGGAATGCTGAGCTCGGGATGGGAGAAATTTCAGCAGGATGCTGTTTGCTGATTGCTCTCTAGTGACCCCTGTTGGAAAGTGTGAATGCTCAGATGTCAACTGACGGCACTTTTAGGGCCAGCTGTAATCATCACGGAAAAATTCCAGGAGAAAGGGATAGGTAATCTGCTGTTTAATGACCAAATGTATTTTCACCTAGCACTCCTGTATTTGCTGACCGACATTGGCTCCCAGACCTGCAATGCGTCAATTTTAAAATTATTACACTGATGTTCAAATCATTCCATGGTCCTCTCCCCTCCCTATCTCTAACTTCCACCAAGAATTTCTCTGATGTTTGCAATGCTCCACCTCTGGCCTCTTGTAAATCCCCCATTTCCTTCATCCAGCCATTGGCAGCTTCAGCGGTCAGGGCCCTAAGCTCTGGCATATTCTCCCCAAACCTCTCTGCCCCTCTCCTCTTTTAAGATGCTGCTTAAAAGCTGCCTTTTTGAACAAACGCTTGGTTGCCCATCCTAACATTTCCTTCTTTGGCTCAAAGTCAAATTTAGTCTATCAATGCTACTGTGAAGTGCCTTGATATGCTTTATGCCAAAAGAGACTATATAAATGCAAGTGTTGTTTTTAACCAGCAGACCTTCCTTTTGAGGTGTAATGAGTGAACAATATTTTGTCATGTCACTAACACAAGGCCATTATTGTATATTTGTTCAAAGTACTGCAGCATATTTACTACAGGTGACTACGTCATACTAAACTCTGCTTTTCCACTGCATTTTATATGTATTTAAAGAGGAATCAGGGTATACTGCTCCCCAAGATTGTGTCAGACTCCGTTGCTGAATTTTAATTTCTGATTTTTTTGTGCCTTATTCGATTTCATCACCTGTTGGCCTTTCCATATCGAGTTAGCCTAACCTCAGCTGTATCCTCAGGGCAAAAACTTGGGATAGAGGGAAGTGGACAGAAAATAAAAAGGAGTAAGGGAAGGCAGGAATCAGCAAATTGAACATAGGACTTAGGAGCAGGAGTAGGCCTTTCAGCTCATCAAGTCTGCCTCACCATCTCATCAAGTCTGCCTCACCATTCAATAAGATCATGGCTGGTGCTCTCAACTCCACTTTCCTGTTTGCCCCACCCCCATGACCGTTAACACCCTTGTTTATCAAAAATCTGCCTAATTTGGCCTTGAATAAATTAAATGACTCAGCCCCCACTACTCTCTGTGGAAGAGAATGCTACATACAAATGACCCTCAGAGAAAAAATTTCTCCTCATCTCAAAAGGGAGACCTCTCATTCTTAAGCTGTGTCCGCTGGTTCTAGATTCCCCCACAAGTGAAAACATCCTCTACCCTATCAAATCCCCTCAGGATCCTATCTTGGGCAATAAAGGAGAAAAAGAAATGAACAACAAATGAAGGGGAGGCAGATAGAGGGAGGAGATTGGTCAGATATGGAGGGAAGGTGATGAGAAGGATAAGATAATGGAAGGAAGACGATAAGAATGATGGGACAGTCACATAATGGAGGGGGTAATGAGGGAAGTGATGAATCAGATAACAAGGAGAGATGGCTTAGGGGAGACATGGGTCAGATAGGGAGGGGAAGTGGCAAAAGAGAAGCCTTGGATCATATAATCATAATAATCATACAATGGACACAGTTTAAGAATAAGAGGTCTACCGAGCAAGAAGGAAATTGGAGAAATTTTTCTCTCAAAGGATAGTTACTCTGTGGAATTCGCTTCCCCAAAAAGCAGTGGAGGCTAGATCATTGAAATTATTCAAGGCAGAGTTAGACAGATTTTGGTAGACAAGGGAATCAAGGGTTATTGGGGAAACAGATGGCATAGCGGAGTTGAGACACAACAAGATCAGCCATGATCTTATTGAATGGCAGAGCAAGCTCAAAGGGCTGAATGGCCTATCCTGCTCATAAGTCCTATGTTCCTAATGAGGAGAGGGATCAAAATAGAGGATCTGGGTAGCATTAGGAGGGGGAAGTGGCAAAAGGGAAGAATTAAATCAAATAATAAAGGGAGGTGGTAGGAGGGAGGATTTGGGTCACAGTGGGAAGAAGTTGGTCAGCCGTGGGGTAGCCTGCAAAGGAAATGGAGGCACTTCATGGGAGGAGGGCAAGAAGGCAATGGAGGAGAGATACTGAGCAATAGGTGGCAGCAGATAGAAAATATATTTGAGGGAAGGAGATGTAAACTGAAGTGAGGAGCTCAAGGGGTGAGTGTAAGTGTGAAGACAAGATATTTCTCCACAGAGATAGAGGAAAATTTTGTCCTGCTGTCATTAGTAAACGGTTCCTGCTTCAGGTAAGAATTAACAAGAGGTAGGACATTTAATTAGGAGAAGAATAACAAACACCAAAAAATGAATAACATTTGTTTTTACTTGGAATTGCTGAGCTTCCCACTATGCATTCCACATATTCCACATTGCTGGAATTGGTTACTGGAAAGCTTCCTGTAATACAGCTGTATGAAAAACAGTTTTAATCGCGAGCTGTTCATGGAAAGATTGAAGGGTTGGGCAAAATATTCCTTGGGAGGAAGAAGAATCAGAACATCTCATTTCATTGTCATCATGTGCAAGTGAGATTGTAGGCGGAATTTAATAACTCACACCCACCACACCCGCCTTCCAGAGCAGGTTCAGAGGTAGGGGGCAGTTAGATTGGATGGGATGGTATGGAGTGCGGACTCCAATTCCCCCCATCCCCCAATCAAGCTCCAAATGGGAAGGGTGGAGGACATATTTGATTAGTCAACAGCTCCCAGGGGCAGAGTTTCTGCCTTACTTGGGGTTAAATGCAAAGCAAGCCTGACACCGTCTGCTTAAGTGCCTGATTACCTGGTAATTCTGTCAGACCTCCTGGAGAGAAGAAACATGGAGATCCCACCAGTGGGCGATACCCCTGTTGCACTCACTAAATTCCACCCAGCACGTTAAACGAATATATGTCTATGCCTTGAGTGTTTGAAAGTAAATTTATGAAAAGGTTTGTTTAACTCTTTCTGCGTGCCATTTGGGTTCAGCACACTAACTTCCAAGTCAGTAGCTTCTGGGTTCAAGTGCCATCCAAAGACTGAAGTATTAAATCTAGGCTGACCGATCAAGAGACTGCAAATTGATGGGTAGTGCTATCTTTTGGAGGATACATTAAACCAAGGCCCAATTCAGGTGCCTTTTACGCAAGTAATTCTCCCATTCCTCCTCAAGTAATGCTATCAAAATAAACTAACTGACCATTTGACTAATTTACTCATTGTGGGATCTGCTTGTGCAAATTGGCAGCCACATTTCCGTGCACTCCAAGGCAATTCATTGTTTATGCAGACGTGATAAAAGTGTTATAAAAATCATTGATCTTTCTTCCTCAACAAAAACAAAAATACCTGGAAAAACTCAACAGGTCTGACAGCATCTGCGGAGAGGAATACAGTTAACGTTTCGAGTCCGAATGACTCTTCATCAGAATTGATGAATCTAGATCTGATGAAGAGTCATTCGGACTTGAAACAGTAATTGTATTCCTCTCTGCAGATACTGTCAGACCTGCTGAGTTTTTCCAGCTATTTTTGTTTTTGTTTTGGATTTCCAGCATCCACAGTTTTTTTGCTTTGAACTTTCTTCCTTTCCTGGAGTGTTGCATGTTCTTAGCATGTGTTTCTTGGGCATAAAAACAAAGCAAATTTTAAATTAAGCACTGAAGATTGCATCAGCCCAGACTATGTCTGTCATTGCAGTGATGTGTTCAACTATTTTTTTAAATACTCAAGGGGGGATTACAAAAAGGCTGGCTCTGCTAAGGTTAATCTGTCTCACCCAAGCATTAAACAAAACATCATGCTTCAAGCTCAAGGCAAATTAACCAACAATTCCACAGGCCTTTGAAGTAATGTTTTGTCTTGTTGATAGATGAAATATCCTTATCCTAAGACAGGGGGGGAAGAAATCTTCAGCATGTTTTAGCAATGTGCTGAGAGCCAGGTTTGGGATTCCCCATGGGCTTCTAAGCAAACACAGCAATCAATTTGTTAAGGGAAACTGCTGGACACCCATTCTACTTTATTGAGTTGTGCAGGTGCCTGATGATGCCATTGCAAAATCTGCGAATGGAAGCAAGCACTTAGCAACTTCAGTGAGCTGGGTAAAAGGAAGGTGTTCTCTATTGTCAGGATAAAACAAGTGGTACCCCGCAGGGAATTGTACTGGGGCCATATACATATATATCTCAATGGCTTGGATGAAGCATTAGAGAGTTGTATACCCAAGTCTACACATGACACTAAGTTAGAAGGCAGAGTAAGTTGTGGAGATGGGAACATTTGAAGGGACATAGACTAAGTGAGTGGGCAAACTGTGGCAAATGGAGTTGAATTTGGGGAAGCTTGTGGCCATCTAATTTCAATCCAAAGACATATTTTCTCAATGAGGAGGCTAGGAACTGTGAAGGGATTTGGATGCCTTTGTGCCCAACTCACTAAAAGCTTGTGCACAGGATTAAAATATAATCAAAAGACTAATGGGATCTCAAGGTGATTGGAATACAAATCTGAGGAAATGATGCCTTAATTTGTAGAAAGCCTTGGGTAGACCCCATCTGGAATACTGCAGTTTTGGACACTGAACCACAGAGAAGACATATCACCATTAAAGAAGCTCCAGGACAGATTCTTTTTTTCCTTCTTTCATGGGATATGGGCGTCACTGGCAAGGCCAACATTTGTTGCCCATCCCCAATTGCCCTTGAACTGATTGGCCTGCCATTGAAGAGGGCAGTTAAGAGCCAACCACATTGCTGTGGGTCTGGAGTCACATGTAGGCCAGACCAGGTAAAGGCAGCAGATTTCCTTCCCTGAAGGACATTAGTGAACCAGATGGGTTTTTACAACAATTGATAATAGTTGTCATGATCACCATTACTGAGACTAGCTTTATTTTCCAGATTTATTAACTGAATTCAAATTTCACCAGCTGCCATGCTGGGATTTGAACCCATAGCCCAAGAGTATTAGCCTGGATTTCTGGATTACTAATTCAGTGACATTCCCATGGCACCACTGTCTCCCCTTAATTCTGCAAAATTATATCAGAATAAGAGGGTCAAATTATGAGACCCAGTTGCATAACCGCAGTTTACATTCCCTTTCGTTTAGAAGGTGCAGGGGGTGATCTCACCAAGGTTTTTACATTATAAAGATGATTCTGTAGGGAATACAGAAAAACTAATCTCCTCTTGTACAGGAAGCCAGAAGAATGAAGCAAGATCTGAAAATTAAAGCAAAGCTATTTGGAAGTGAAATCAGGAGGCACCATTTCACACAATAGTGGAAATCTAGAATCCTGTCCCAAAAACGCTGTGGATGCTGGATTAACTGAAATTTTCAAGACTGCACATAACAAATATCTTCACAAGAGAAGCTGAAGAGATAACTCTACTGCAATGAACTTCAAACTCAGACTGGATTTTAGTTCCAGGTCCCAGTCCCAACGTAAGCCTGAATCCTGGGTTGGGAAACCTGCAGTGGCCATTACGGAATCCTGGAAGAAATTTGAGGAGGCAGCCACTCAAGCAGCTGCCTCTAGGAGTCCCATCAAATTAAGGACAGCAAGCGGGTTCCATAGTCAGGAGGTCCAATGGAGGCACCTGAGGCTGTGGGTAGCAGGCAGGCTCAGTGGGAGAGCTGCTGATTTAGGTGGGAGAATGAGGGGGTGCCTCAAGATGGTGATGCCCTCTGGAGACTTTAGAATGTTAAAAAAAGTGCCATAGTTGCCAGGCCTTCACAAAGTAAAGGGAACCCTTTACACAGCTGTGGCCCTCTGGCATCCATGGCACCAGTGGGGGGTGGAATTAAAGGATGCTTCACTGGGTCCCCAGCCTGGTACTGGGAGGTTGTCTCTATCCATATGCCAGGCTTCAGACTCAGCAGGGTGCCTGCTTGGTATCCGCAAATTACAGGTGGCATATAACGATTGTCCTCATTTGGTGCTTTAATGGGCTATAATGGCTATCTGCCACTGGGTGGGTAGCAGTCACCCCGGAAGCAGCTTCATTGAAAAATCGGTTGGAGGCAGGAACACGGTGGCTAGTAATGCAAAATTAAAGGCACGCCCACCTCCAAACTCATCGTCATTATAGAAACAGCCCATTGCCTCTGTCTCATTCATGGCACCCCACCTTCACATGTGAGGTAGAAATTGGATAATTCTTGACTGTTAGTCAAACAGCCTTTTCCTGACCCCATCTCCAATAGTTTCATAACTATTAAAAAGATTTTTTTTTAATGGAAAAAAGCACACACACTGGGTGAAATATGGGATGGTAAGAATTTGTACTGGCCACACTCCAGTCTGCAAAACAACCTTTTTTAAGGAATTTTAAAAACTTAAACTAAATGTCAAAAATTAGGGAACTCCCTACCTAACAATATTGCAGGAGAACCTTTTCAGTTAAAGGAGGTAGTCCACCACAACCAGAAGGACAAGTAGGGATGGGCAATAAATGCCAACTTTGCTAATTATGCCATTATCCCCAGAATGAAAAAAATCCTGTTGATAGTATTACTTTCTTTTTGAATCAATGGGTAAATTTTAATTTAGATAGCCGTCACTTAGACACCAACAGCAGGCACTAATGCACTAGAACAGATCAACAATAAAGTTTATGAAGATGTTCTCATGATGGATGGAAAATGAGGTGGACAATGGCCTTGGGTGAGTAGGCATATCAGATCAGAATTCGAAACATCAGATTCTTATTTTACAATGAGCTGTGAGGAACACCTTTGCCAGAGCACCTGAAAAGTAAAGCGTGCACCTCTATCATCAGACTACCAAGGGTGACAGATGATCTGATTACCTGAACTCTTGATCTTGATACTCTTTTGAGTAAACCTGTTTCCATCTGTTTCAGATGAAGTTACATTGTTTCATAGTTTGCCATTGTGAGATTTGAACTCTTGATCTTGGGGTTACAAACCCAGTACCATAACCACTTGGCTATTCAGGCCAAGCTCAAATGGTTTCCAGAGATGTAACTCTTTTGAGTACAAACACGTTTCCATCTGTTTCAGATGAAGTTACATTGTTTCATAGTTTGCCATGGTGAGATTTGAACTCTTGATCTTGGGGTTACAAACCCAGTACCATAACCACTTGGCTATTTAGGCCAAGCCCTCTAATCTTGATGTTACTCTTTTGAGTACAAACCCGTTTCCATCTGTTTCAGATGAAGTTATATTGTTTCAGATGAAGTTATATTGTTTCAGATGAAGTTATATTGTTTCATAGTTTGCCATTGTGAGATTTGAACGCTTGATCTTAGGGTTACAAACCCAGTACCATAACCACTTGGCTATTTAGGCCAAGCCTCCTGATTACCTGAACCTTCAGCAATAGAGGTGCATATCTAACGAGACCCCCCCGCCCCGCCTATTATTAGATTTTCAAGGACAGTGGAATACAAAAACAAGCAGCAATTCACCTTCCACAATTTATGCAGTCTCAGATGCCCCCACTGGCTACCTCAAGAACAGCATAAACAGGTGTGAATTAACAAGAGTTATCTGGTTAACCCCTCATGCACAACAGGGAGCTCGAAGGTGCCTCAGTGCTCCTAGAGGGGAACTCCACTTGAGGAGGAAAATTGGCACTACATTACTGGAGCCCACTCTTCAACTTGCAGCCCTTTTGAGTGCATTTCCTCACTGGATGCGTGATGGTGTCAACTTTACCCTTTAGCATTGTCACTGGATTTTACTCAAACATAAAAAGATTCACATGTGAACCTTTCGCACTATACATAAAAAAAGCACAAGCTGCTTAACTGTAGGTTTCAAAATTAATTTGTATAGTTTGGGCTGCAGAGCACTAGGGTTCAGTACTAGCAGCTCTGGGAATAATTTGCATGATGAATTTAGAAACCTCATTGTACAAGATTAGAGTGCCTGGGACTGCAGCGGTTCAAGACGACAGCTCACCACAGCCTTAAGGATAGTTAGGGACAGACAATAAATGCTGTTCTTGCCAGTGACACCTACACCCCATGACTGAATAAAAAAAGTACAATGTTTCTGAAAGTATACACTAGGAGAGTTCTCCCAGTGTTCTGGCCAACATTTATCCTTCAAGCAACACCTAAAACAGATTCAGAAAATGCTGGAAAAGCTCAGCAGGTCTGACAGGACTGTGGAGAGAGAAAAATAAAGTTAACGCATATGAACTCGAAACGTTAAAATTGGTTTTCTCCATCCACAGATGCTGTCAGACCTGCTGAGTTTTTCCAGCATTTTCTCCCTCCACAGATGCTGTCAGACCTGCTTTTACCTAAAACAGATTGTCATTATCTTATTGCCATTTGTTGGGGCTTTGCTTTGCACAAAGTGCCTGATGTGTTTCTTACAATACAATAGCAACTGCACCTCAAAAAGTATTTAACTGGCTGCAAAGTGCTATGCAACATTCTGAGGTAATGAAAGGCACTGTATAACTGCAAGTATTTTCTTTCTTCTGACATTGGTATTGGCACAGAATTATTGGCTGGATAATGACCATTTTGAAATGTTTTGTAATGTTCTTTTAGATATTTTATGAATAGACCATATGTTTGCAAAGAAAATGGCTAGATAATGGATAATGAGCGTCAGTTAATTTTAACACAAACCAACCAGCACCCAAACATTAATGTGATGTCAGAAAACCATCACTTGACCATTACCCAGGTAACTCATCCAATATAATTAATTTATTGATGTGTCTCCGACAGGGAACACAGATTATATCAAAAGACATTTTTCATTTATAACACATTTTCTTTTCACTATACACATGTTAAAGCAATACAGGTTACATGTTATATCTGAGAGAGACTACAATTACAGGATTAAGCAGTACACTCGGGGGAAGTGTAACAGAGGGAAGCAGACAGACAGACACAGAAGGTAAGAGACATGGAAAGAAATGAGACAGACAGATATTGGGAACAAGAGGCAGAAACTGAAGAACATTCCATGAGCGCTTGTGAAAGGGAGAGGCACCGAAAGGTAAAAAAGACACAGACAGAAAGAAACATAAGAAATGAAAAGGATCCGTCACAGAGAGGGAGAGAGAGAGAGAGAGAGAAATACAGAGACAGAAGCACAGAAGAGACAGAGGAAGATGCAGCCAATGTTTGCTACAGAAATACAGTGGGCCAGAAACAGACAACACAAGAGAGAGGCACAGAGACAGATGAAGAGGAACAGAGTGAGAAAAAGGCACAGAAAGAGAGAGCGACCACAACCACAGAGTAAGATAAGATAATTGGAGGTCTACCTGAGAAGGTGAGCCGGAGCCGGGCCTGTGAAGGTCTCCATGCACTGGTCAGTCGTTCCCCAAGGACAGACAGCAACAGGACCTGAAGGAGGAATGCACTGAGCCTCCAGAGACCGAGGGTGAATCCATATCCACTAGAACTCAAAGGTAAATAGTGAGCCTTGTTAATCCACATTGTATGGCGCACACTTTTCTTTTTCGTTCTTTCCAGAAGTAACTTCAACAAGTCACAATAGCAATTCTTCAAAGCTTGACACTGTCCCAGTGCAAATCTGAGTGAAGGGGTTGACAGGAGGAGAAAAGCAGAAAACAGCTGCGAGGGGGGCGACTTGTAGGTCTCAGCCTGACTGACCTCTCAACCCAAGAGGTCAACAACAGAAGTTTCAGATCTTGTGCTTCTCAATTAACCTCTTCGGATATGAGGGTCACGGGCGCACAGTTGGAGTCTGTCACCAGCACTCTCGACCTTTTCCCCGGTAAACACTCAACACACAGCAGCCTCCTCACAGTGCCTGCTCTATGTCTCTCTCCTGGTGTAAAGTGAACTTTTGGACAGGAGCTATCGCCTTCCTCTGATTCTTGGCTGTTCCCTCCCTTTGCCAGGTCCTCAGCGACAGCTCGCACTCAGTGCATGTGTCCTCTGACTGTCCGCCTGTCCCTCCTTAACCAGAGCTGGGGAGGGAGGGAGAGCCAGGCACACGCCCCTCCTCTCTTTCAGCCGTCAGTGGGATCACTGGAGAAAGTTAAATGCAAATCACACGTTTGGAATTCCGCCTTAATACTTAAGAGACAGAAACCATGTTAGATTAACCCCCACACATGTTTCGATTATTCCCCAACTTCCAGCCGCCCCTCTCTCTCTTTGCGTCCCCCTGTGCAAAACTCCACCTGAAGGTCAGAGTAAGCCGGTTAAGATATATGGCTTGTCAATACCAATGAAAGAATGAAGTCGCTTTTTTCTTTTAAATCCACAGTCAAATAATTCCCCTAGCAGTGGGCTGTAAGTGTGTGTGTGTGTGTATATAGAGGATGATGTCCCGTTGTGCTCTCATTGAGAGGTACCACTTGACTCTCTCAGGTCACTGTTGAAACGGCTCCACATCGGCAGTGTGGGTTAGTCAGCGAGGCTCCTGAGGCACGGATACCAGAGTTATTAATTGCTTCCTTACACGGAAGCACTTGACAGCGTCCCTTAGTGGCAGTGTTACAGGAGCGTTGATCATCAGAGCCGCTGAAGCTCAGATAGAATGTGATGGTTTTGGAGGGGGCGCAGCTCAGATACAGCACCATGATACCGGGGCTACAAAGGTTAAATCATAAGGCTAGGTTGCATAAAATTGCCTTGGATTGCCTTGAGTTTAAAAGGTTGTAGATGACCTGAGTGAGGCGGCTGAATGGTAAAGGAATTCTATAGGTTACCGGGAAAGTATTTTCTCTGGTGGGGTAATTCTGAAGGAGCGGACACAAACTTAAATTTAAAATTAGGCTGCTTACAAGCAAAATCAAGAAACAAAGGGAGGGTAGTGAAAATCAGGAAGGCTGTGTCTTGGGTCAATTCAAGCTTTCAAGTCTGAGATTGATAGATTTTTGTTGGGTAAGGGATACAAATCAAAGGCAGATAAATGGTATCCAGGTATAAGTCAGCCATAACCTAACTGAATGGCAGAACACACTCCATGGCTGATCATTTTTCCCAAGTTCAAATCACATTCAGTGCTGTTTCTCGCCAGAGCATGATATCATAGAAAGTCCCACAGACTTGCACTGAGGGAGCTGGGGGAGTGGTGCAGGCTGTTCCTTAAAGTTAGGGTTCAGGCACACTGAAGGGAGTACTGGGCCGGCTTCTAGCCCATGTTGCACATATTGGGGTAAATCTTGACCTTGTAAAATGGGGGACATGTTATAAAGGGTTAACAGATGGGGTATACCAATGTACGAAATAGATGATGATGTACCGCTGACCAGTCAGTCATGCATTGGACTGTCTCCAGAGAGAGGTTGGAATCATGCCTTGGAGCAAAATGCCTATTCTATAAACTGTTTAGATGTAGTACTAATAAACAAGTGTTAAACAGATATCAGAGTATGTCTATAGTCTGAAATAAAAACAGAAAATGCTGGAAAAACTCTGCAGGTCTGGCAGCATCTGTGGAGAGAGAAACAGAGTTAATGTTTCTAGTCTGTATGACTTCTTCAGATTCTAGATTTTAGATTTCCAGCATCTGCAGTATTTTGCTTTTACCTAGTCAATTAACCAAGTCCCATACCTAGAGTCGAAGATAGAAGGGCACATCTCAGAACAGGTGACAGTGATTCAGCAGCCTGCTTAACATCTGTTCTGGGTTTTATTTCAGCTGATTTCAATAGAAACAAAAATGGTAAGGGATGTAAAACAGGCTGGCAATTCACCATCACTCGTTTTATATAAATTGCACAAAGATCAACTCCATTGTCTGTGAATGAAACATTAGGACAAGCTTTTTCAGAAACCAGCACTGCCAAGTGAGGTGTGGTGCAGGTTATATCTACATGACCTGAGGTTGGATTATGGGGAGTGTGTTGGGTTATGGGTGAGCAGGGTCTGGGTATTTACTTTTTGTGTGGGTGTTACTTTCACTGCTGTAAAATCTGGCTGATGGCTGCCAACATTACTACTTTTACGTCACAGCATGCACAAAGCACCTTCAGTGACACCCTCAAAGCTCTGGCTATAATTTCGATACACATCCAGCAGGTAGTGGCCCAAGCCCAGGGACTTGAGCGCACAGTCCAGGCTGATATTCCAGTGCAGTACTGAGGGAGTGCTGCACTGTCTGAGGTGCCCTGTTTTTGCTTGAGATGTTAAACTGAGGCCCTGCCTGCCCTCTTGTGTGGATGGAAAAGTTCTCATGACACTGGGTGAAGAAGAGCTGGCGAGTTCACCCCAGTACTGCCTTGAGACCAGCATCCACTTAACCAGATTATCTGCTCATTATCCCATTGCTGTTTGTGAGATTTTGCTGGTCACAAATTAGTTTATGTGTGTCCCTACATTACACTTCAAAAGTACTTTACTGATTGCAAAGTGCATTGAGACATTTTGAAATCCTGAAAGGCATAAATGTAATGTCTCTTCCTTCCTTTAGTTTTCAGCTATAAAATCAATTTCTCGCCACCTAGTCCTTAATCTACATCAGCAGTGCAGATGGTCAAATTACGACAGAAGACTTGTACCACTAAGCAGACACAGTGAGTAAAAATATATTTAATTACTGGTAAACTTCCTCAGTACATTTTCTTTACAAACATCCGCAATCTCAGATGATATCAGTTGCCATTGGTGTCTATTGAAATGTGGTTGAACAGAGGGACAATGACCAATACAGTAGCTATTCTTAGACAGCTAGACACCTTGCCAAGTTAGAACGATGCCCTATCCGGTGGGGTGTGTAGGATCTCACAAAGGGGACAGGAGAGATCTAAGAAGGATATGCTTCACTTGCAAAAATGGGATAGGGAAGGGGCATGTGTCGAAAATTGATGGTGCAGGAAAACCAGTATCTTTTTTCTGAATGAAAGCTGTAGACATTTTCACTTGCACTCGATTGTTACCTATCATGGGAGCATCTTGTTAGAGACACCAAGCGGGGACCAAATCAAGGGTTGGCGACCTCACTCCACATTTCAGTCTGGGCTGTTTGATAGATTGGGGTTTGTGTGCAGTGTGAATATCTACAGCCAACAGCAGAGTTCAGTGTTCAAGAGGCCATTAGTCACGTATTTCCACAGGAAGTCATTTACTCAATATATATGTAGAGAGGGAAAGAGAGAGAGAGAGAGAGAGAGCAATCACTTGCCTGACATAAAACAGAGCCTCACTGCCATCTACAGGTCAGCAATGGTTCTGAGTGATGGACAACAGCCCTAAATGTGAAATCCTCTTAGAGCAGTCCACCAATGAAAGCAACATTATGCAGAAATACCTGGAAAAACTCAGCAGGTCTGGCAGCATCGGCGAAGAAGAACAAAGCTGACGTTTCGAGTCCTCATGACCCTTCAACAGAACTAAGTAGAAATAGGAAAGGGGTGAAATATAAGCTTATTTTTTCTTCTCCTTACTTTGTTCTTCTCCGCCAATGCTGCCAGGCCTCTGCTGAGTTTTTCCAGGTATTTCTGTTTTTGTTTTGGATTTCCAGCATCCGCAGTTTTTTGTTTTTATTTTTTGTTTTTATAAAGCAACATTATAATTTAACTTGACAAGTTTCCTTTGTTGTAATATAGTTTGGGTGCTTATTAGATTTTTATCTCTAAAAATGGGCATCTTTAGTTAGATTTTTTGAGTTGATGACACAGGGGCAACCCAACATCTCCTTTCAGATAGATCGAGAGGCTGGTAGAGAAGAATTTGGTAGACAATATAAATATGATTAATATTTAATTGATAAGTTTCCTTTATTTTTGTTTACATTTTCTATTAATTGTGTCTCCCCCCTCTCCACCCCAAAAGGGGTCACTTTTGTTAGGTATTTTCTTATTCAATTAAATTGACTTGTGGTAACTAATTGGGTAATCCAGCTTTGTTTCAGTGCTAGCAGTCTCACCTCGGAGTCAGAAGATTTTGGAGACAAGTCCCACTCCAGGGATTTGAGTACAAAATCCAGGTTGGCATTTTAGTGAAGCAATGCTGACTGTTGGAAGTGCCATCTTTCTAATGAAATTGTTAAACCCAGGGTCTGTCTGTCCAAATATGAGCAGCATCCTGTTTTCCCTGTTGTCCTGGACAGTACTTATCCGACAGCCAACAGCTAAAACAGATTATCTGGTCACATTGCTGTCTGTAGTACTTTGCTGTGTGCAAATTAGCTGCTGCTAGTATTGCAACAGGTGCTACATTTTTAAATTACTTCTTTGGCTGTAAAGTGCTTTGGACTTGAGAGACACTATATAAATACAATCTTTCCGTATTATCTTTAGCATAAACCACAGCGATGGAAATACTGAAACAAAATAACGAATATCATAATATACTGAAATGCTGACAGACTGATGTCAAAACCAGGTAATTTATTTATTTTCTAATTATTTCATGGGATGTGGGTGTCGCTGGCTAGACCAACATTTGTTGCCCATTCCTAATTGCCCTTGAGAAAGTTGTGGTGATCGGCCTTCTCGAACCACTGCAGTCCATATGATGCAGGTGTACACACAGAGCTGTTAGGGAGGGAGTTCCAGGAAAACAGAACAGTTTAAGAAAAAAAATGGTGCAACAATTCCGTTGGTGTGCACTGTCTGAATAACAAGCATTAACAGTGCAGGAACTAACTCCATGGGCTGGAGATTCCTGATCCTACTTACCCACCCACCTCCCTGACCCTAATCCACTATCCTGAGTTGGGGCCATTTAGTAACATGGGTAGTCTCACTAAGCGTTCTCTGCAATGGAGGAGTCCAGCCAATGTCTATGATCCCAGTGACAGGGAGAGGGTCTGATATGTGACTAGGGAGTTGGAGGGGGAAGGGGAACAGGGATCCCAGGAGGGTCCGTTCCCCATTCCCTGGGAGTCTTCCTATGGGAAGGGACTGATGAATGAGAGCTTGGGAATGCCAGGGAAAGCACTCCTATTCCTCCTGGTCCACAAGCAATGCTATAAAGGCAGCTCCCTACTCCCTGAAGCTGTCCTAATCTCCCTAAAACTGCTGGGTTTATTGAGGCCTGTAGAGAGCAGGTTGATTGCCCAGCTTTTGTCCGGCCTTTGTTAAACACAGCTTGGAGGCTCAAAACAAAAACAGAATTACCTGGAAAAACTCAGCAGGTCTGGCAGCATCGGCGGAGAAGAAAAGAGTTGACGTTTCGAGTCCTCATGACCCTTCGACAGAACTTGAGTTCGAGTCCAAGAAAGAGTTGAAATATAAGCTGGTTTAAGGTATGTGTGTGTGGGGGGCGGAGAGATAGAGAGACAGAGAGGTGGAGGGGGGGGGGGTGTGGTTGTAGGGACAAACAAGCAGTGATCACTGCTTGTTTGTCCCTACAACCACACCCCCCCCCCCCCCCACCTCTCTGTCTCTCTATCTCTCTGCCCCCCACACACACACCTTAAACCAGCTTATATTTCAACTCTTTCTTGGACTCGAACTCAAGTTCTGTCGAAGGGTCATGAGGACTCGAAACGTCAACTCTTTTCTTCTCCGCCGATGCTGCCAGACCTGCTGAGTTTTTCCAGGTAATTCTGTTTTTGTTTTGGATTTCCAGCATCCGCAGTTTTTTTGTTTTTAACAGCTTGGAGGCTGTTTGGGTCAGATCTGATACTTTTACAATTGTAATATCCCATCCGACTCAAATCCATCCATTTCTGGATGTTAAAATATACTCCTATGGATCAGTGCCATTAGTGATGAATCAACGTGAACGCTATGGGTCAGTGCCGGTTGCTGATTGATCAGCAGGAACTCTATGGCTCTGATATTTATTGGGGCAAGATTTCCAAGCTGGGTCAGGTCATGGTTTGGATGAGTTCTGGTCCTTCGCATGTCATGAGGCATATGTTTTATTTTAAAACAGATTCCCCACCCGTAAACCCAGCCTGTCAGATGGAGAATGCTACAGAAGAGGCCACAACCTAGGAGCAGTTAGGTTTCATGCTGCTTAGGGGAGAGATTGGTAATGGAGAGGAAGCTGGGTATAGAGTGGTTTTAAGAATTGAGGAGTCAGACTGAGTTAGGCTTAGAAATGGTGATGGGGTTAGGAGATATCATAGGGGGGATTGGAAAGAGATTGGAGAGAGAGATGGGGAGTCACATAAGAATTGTGATTACAGGCAAATTGATGATTGCTGAGGTAGGAATGGGGTTTCAGTGATTGTGGTGGTGTGGGAGGGAGGGAATTGCGGGAGGGTGTGTTGGTGACCATAGGGTTGTCAGTAATTGTGGGGGTGATCAGTGATCATGGCAGGGGAAGTTAGTGAGAGCAAGGGTGTCAATGAGTACAGGGTGGTTAGTGATTGTGGGGGAGGGTCAGTGATTGCAGAATGGTCAGTAATAGCAGGAGGTCATTTCAGTGATCGCAGGTTATCAGTGATCATGGTGGGGAGCAGTGATTTTTGGGGGCGGGTGGGGTGGTGTTCAGTCACTGTGTGGGGGGAGCAGGAATTGCTGGGGTGTCAGTGATTATGTCGGGTGGTCAGTGATTATGTCGGGTGGTCAGTGATAGCAGGGGGTAAATGATTGTGGGGTAGCTCAGTGATTATAGGGGAGGTCAGTGATTGTGTGGGCGGGTCAGTGATAGCAGGGGGTAAATGATTATGGGGGAGCTCAGTGATTATAGGGGAGGTCAGTGATTGTGTGGGCGGGTCAGTGATAGCAGGGGGTAAATGATTGTGGGGGAGCTCTGATTATAGGGGAGGTCAGTGATTGTGCGGGCAGATCAGTGATAGCAGGGAGTCAGTGATTGTGGGGTAGGTCAGTGATCGTGGGGGATTCAGTGATTATGGGGAGGTCAGTGATTGCGCAGGGGCAATGATAGGAGGGGGCAGTGATTATGGCAGGGGGGTCAATGATTGTGTGGACCAGATAGTGATAGTATGGGGGCAGTGAAAGCAGGGGGCAATGATTTTGTGGACAGCGGTGTCAGTAATTGGGGGGAGTTAGTAATTGCAGGGGGGTGGGCTCAATGATTTTGCAGGACAGGGCAGAGTGTGTGGGGTTTGTCAATGATTGTGGGAGAGAGGTTAATGATAGTGGGGGGAGTTGGTGATCTTGGCAGGTATTGGCAATCATGAGGGAGGGGGTCAGTGATTGTGGGTGGGGGAGGACAATGATCGCAGTGGGTGATGGCTGGGGGAGATCGTGGCGGTGAATGTGATATTTACTGGGTAACATGTAGGGCCAGAAAGAAACACTCATACTCCTCCTGGCCCACAAACAGCACTGCAAAGACACTTATCTGATGGAAATATGGCTGACTGTGGTTAAAAATATAAACCTTGCTAAAATGGACTCACACAAGCCCTTTTAAGAGGTTTTAATGTCAAACCCACCTCCTTGAGTGGATTAGCCATCTGCACTTGGCATGTTTGAGGTGTGTTGGGGTTCTCTTTCAGATTGTTACCATTTTAACTTCCCATCCAAACCCACCCATGGGTCAGCACCCATTTATGCGATTCTCCTTACCTGCTTGTAATGCTGTCCCCATCATACTCTCGCAACTCACTGGAAGGAACTCCAAGGGAGACGCGTGTGCAATAGTTTTTAAGCCTGTCACATTTCAGACTTCTCACACCGACTAATGTAAATATCTTTGTCACTGCTGAAATGTGTAAAGATATAGTCATTTTGAATATACAAACTCCCCTCATATACAAAGCCAGGGTTCCATTGATCTCAATCTTCAAAGTTCCAATTGTCCTAGTATCCCCAAGATTTTGGGGAGAGAGTTCCAGATTTCCACAATCCTTTGTGTGAACAATACTTCCTGATTTTACTCCTGAAATGCCTAGCCTC
Organism: Carcharodon carcharias; assembly: GCF_017639515.1. Lineage (NCBI taxonomy): Eukaryota > Metazoa > Chordata > Chondrichthyes > Lamniformes > Lamnidae > Carcharodon > Carcharodon carcharias. The sequence goes on from NC_054473.1 coordinate 72,652,619, forward strand.
AATTTTAAAGATTGTGTCCATTTGTTCCAGATTGTCATACAACAGCAACTTCAGGCAAAAAGCAGATGCGCAATTCAATATGAATGTCTAAAAATTGCAACCCAAATTGTGCTCTCCACTGTTAGCTTTGTGAAAATGGCATCTCGTGCTTGGTCTCCTTTTTTTTAGGACTTTATTGCATGTGCCCAATAATTGTCCATTAAACTCAACACAGAAAATTAAGTTTTGCCATTACAAGCGTAAGTATATTATTAACATGATAAACGTTAATGACTGTTGATCAACTTCTCTGGCACAGAAGAAGTTGCTGTTACAAGTGTAGAATCTCATCCCATCAGCTTTTGGTTTTAAAAATACCAACTTTTAAATTAAAACATTTTCCTGACTTATCCTTTCTGCTTCCTCTTTCTATCTTTCTTAATCCAATCTTTCTTTTCCTTTCTTTTAATTCTCCCTTTCTTCATCTGATATGATTCTAATTCAGCCACCTACTCAGTCAATCCATTGGGTAGAATTTTATGACAGTGGGATTTTACGTTCCCGCTGTCATCAATGGGATTTATAACAGCCCGCTGCATTTTTCAACCCCGTCCCCGCTAAAACTGTAAAATTCTGTCCATTGTTTATCTCCCTATATTTTAATCTCAAGGAAGACTTATGGCAAGAAAATAAACTTTGCGGGTAAACTAGCAAGTAATATAAAAATGGACAGTAAGAGTGTCCTTAAAAATATAAAAAGGAAGAGAGAGGCCAAAGTGAACATAGGCCCCTTAGAGAATGAGGCTGGGGATATAATAATGGGGAACCAAGAAATGGCAAAGGAATTGAATCAATACTTTGCTTCAGCTTTCATGGTAGAAGATACTAATAGCATTCCAAAAATACTAAATAATCAAGGGGCAAAAGGCAGGGAGGAAATAAATACAATAACTATCACTAGAGAAAAAGTACTAGGGAAACTAATGGAACTAAAGGCTGATAAGTCCTCTGGACCTGATAGGTTGCATCCTAGGATATGAAAGGAAGTAGCTACAGAGATAGTGGATGCATTGGCAGTAATCTTCCAAGAATACTTAGATTCTGGAAAAGTCCCAGGGGATTGGAAAACTGCCAATGTAACACCCTTATTCAAAAAGGGAGGGAGACAAAAACGGGTAACTGTAGGACAGTTAGCTTAACATCTGTCATTGGGAAAATGTTGGAGTCGATTATAAAGAATGTAATAGCAGAGCATTTAGAAATACATAATCTAATCAAGCAGAGTCAGCTGGTTTCATGAAGGGGAAATTATGCCTACCAAATTTATTAGAATCCTTTGAGGAAGTAACAAGCAGGATAGATAAAGGGGAACCAGTAGATATAATATATTTGGATTTCCAAAAAGTGTTCAATAAGGTACCGCACATAAGGCTACTTAATAAGATAAGAGCCCATGGTGTTGGGGGTAGTATATTAGCATGGATAGAAGATTGGCTAACTAATGAAAGACAGAGAGTTGGGATAAGGAGGGCATTTTCGGGATGGCAACCTGTAACTAGTGGAGTGCCACAGGGATCAGTGCTGTGGCCTCAATTATTTACAATATATATTGACAAAGATGAGGGAAGTGAATGTATTATCGCCAGGTTTGTGGATGACACAAAAATAGGTGGAAAGGCAAGTGGTGAGGATGACACAAGGAGTCTACAGAGGGATATAGACAGGTTAAGTGAGTGGGCAAAAACTTGGCAGATGGAATATCATGTGGGAAAACGTGAGATTATGCACTTTGGCAGGAATAATAGAGGAGCTGAATATTATTTAAATGGAGAAAGACTACAAAATGCTGCAGCACAAAGGGATTTGGGAGTCCTTGTGTATGAATCCCAAAAAGCTAACATACAAGTTCAACAGGTAATAGGGAAGGCAAATGGAATGTCGGCCTTTATTTCAAAGGGGACAGAGTATAAAAATAGGGAAGTCTTGCGAAAACTATACAAGGCACTAATTAGACTAATTAGAATACTGTGAACAATTTTGTCCCCTTATCTAAGGAAAGATATACTGGCATTGGAGGCAGTCCAGAGAAGGTTCATTAGGTTGATCCTGGGTGTGGAGGGATTTTCTTTTGAGGAGAGGTTGAGTAGGTTGAGCCTGTACTCATTGGAGTTTAGAAGAATGAGAAGCGACCTTATTGAAACATATAAGATTCTTAGGGGGCTTGACAAGGTAGATGCTGAGAGGTTGTTTTCCTTTGTGGGAGAGTCTAGGACTAGAAGGCATAATCTCAGAGTAAAGGTGCACCCATTTAAAACAGAGATGAGGAGGAATTTCTTCTCTCAGAGGGTGTCAATCTGTGGAATTGTTTACTGCAGAGTGCTGAGAGAATATGCCGTCAGGCATATTCAAGGCTGAGATAGACAGATTTTAAAGGAATCCAGGGTTATGGGGAAAAGGCAGGAAAGTGGAGTCGAGGATTATCAGATCAGCCATGATCTCATTGAATGATGGAGCAGACTTGATGGGCTGAATGGCCTACTTCTGCTCCTACATCTTATGGTCTTATCGGTACTGTCCCTGTCTCTGAGCTAGAAGCTCTGGGTTCAAGTCCCACTCCAGGACTTGATGGCCAAGGATCGTGCATTCATAATGTGGCCAAACTTGTAATCAACTTGTAAATCCTTCCAATGTACACCAATGGCAGGCAGTAAGAGCAGTAGAGATTCCTGGTCAGACACATGATGGAAAGAAATTGGAGTCTCTGCCATCAATACCCATCGCTCCAGACTACTAAAATTGAAAGTGCACACTTATGTACCAGAGTTCCCTTTCTGACTATAACACCAACATAGAGTACAGAGGCAAAAATAAAAACAAAAAAACTGCGGATGCTGGAAATCCAAAACAAAAACAGAATTACCTGGAAAAACTCAGCAGGTCTGGCAGCATCGGCGGAGAAGAAAAGAGTTGACGTTTCGAGTCCTCATGACCCTTCGACAGAACTTGAGTTCGAGTCCAGGAAAGAGCTGAAATATAAGCTGGTTTAAGGTGTGTGTGTGGGGGGTGGAGAGATAGAGAGACAGAGAGGTGGAGGGGGTTGGTGTGGTTGTAGGGACAAACAAGCAGTGATAGAAGCAGATCATCAAAAGATGTCAACGACAATAGTACAATAGAACACATAGGTGTTAAAGTTAAAGTTGGTGATATTATCTAAACGATTGTGCTAATTAAGAATGGATGGTAGGGCACTCAAGGTATAGCTCTAGTGGGGTTTTTTTTAATAATGGAAAAGGAAAATCTTTATAATTTATTGGGAAAAAAAAGGCGCACTGACCTCTACCTCGCGGAGGCTGAGCGTCAACTCGCAGACACTTCCTCCTACCTCTCCCTGGACCATGACCCCACCACTGAACATCAAGCCACTGTTTCCAGGACTGTCACTGACCTCATCTCCTCTGGGGATCTCCCTCCCACAGCTTCCAACCTGATAGTCGCCCAACCTCGGATGGCCCGCTTCTATCTCCTACCCAAAATCCACAAACAGAACTGCCCCGGTAGACCGATCGTCTCAGCTTGCTCCTGCCCCACAGAACTCATTTCTCGTTATCTTGACTCCCTTCTCTCTCCCCTTGTCCAGTCCCTTCCCACCTACATCCGTGATTCCTCTGACACCTTACGTCACATCAACAATTTCCAGTTCCCTGGCCCCTACCGCTTCCTCTTCACCATGGACGTCCAATCCCTCTACACCTCCATCCCCCACCAGGATGGTCTGAGGGCCCTTAGCTTCTTCCTCGAACAGAGGCCCGAACAATCCCCATCCACCACTACTCTCCTCCGTCTGGCTGAACTTGTTCTCACGCTGAACAATTTCTCCTTTAACTCCTCTCACTTCCTCCAAATAAAAGGTGTGGCTATGGGTACCCGCATGGGCCCCAGCTATGCCTGTCTCTTTATGGGGTATGTGGAACATTCCTTGTTGCAGTCCTACTCCGGCCCCCTTCCACAACTCTTTCTCCGGTACATCGATGATTATTTCGGTGCCGCTTCATGCTCTCGTCAGGACTTGGAAAAATTTATTAATTTTGCTTCCAATCTCCACCCCTCCATCATTTTCACGTGGTCCATCTCTGACACTTCCCTTCCCTTCCTTGACCTCTCTGTCTCAATCTCTGGTGATAGACTGTCCACCAATATCCATTACAAACCCACCGACTCCCACAGCTATCTCGACTACAGCTCCTCACACCCCACTTCCTGTAAGGACTCCATCCCATTCTCTCAGTTCCTTCGCCTCCGTCGCATCTGTTCCGATGATGCTACCTTCAAAAACAGTTCCTCTGACATGTCCTCCTTCTTCCTTAACCGAGGTTTTCCACCCACGGTCGTTGACAGGGCCCTCAACCGTGTCCGGCCCGTCTCCCGCGCATCCGCCCTCACTCCTTCTCCTCCCTCCCAGAAACATGATAGGGTCCCCCTTGTCCTCACTTATCACCCCACCAGCCTCCGCATTCAAAGGATCATCCTCCACCATTTCCGCCAACTCCAGCATGATGCCACCACCAAACACATCTTCCCTTCACCCCCCTTATCGGCATTCCGTAGGGATCGCTCCCTCCGGGACACCCTGGTCCACTCCTCCATCACCCCCTACTCCTCAACCCCCTCCTATGGCACAACCCCATGCCCACGCAAAAGATGCAACACCTGCCCCTTCACTTCCTCTCTCCTCACCGTCCAAGGACCCAAACACTCCTTTCAAGTGAAGCAGCATTTCACTTGCATTTCCCCCAACTTAGTCTACTGCATTCGTTGCTCCCAATGTGGTCTCCTCTACATTGGAGAGACCAAACGTAAGCTGGGCGACCGCTTTGCAGAACACCTGCAGTCTGTCCGCAAGAATGACCCAAACCTCCCTGTCGCTTGCCATTTTAACACTCCACCCTGCTCTCTTGCCCACATGTCTGTCCTTGGCTTGCTGTATTGTTCCAGTGAAGCCCAATGCAAACTGGAGGAACAACACCTCATCTTCCGGCTAGGGACTTTACAGCCTTCCGGACTGAATATTGAATTCAACAACTTTAGGTCGTGAGCTCCCTCCCCCATCCCCACCCCCTTTCTGTTTCCCCCTTCTCTTTTTTTTTCCTAATAAATTATAAAGATTTTCCTTTTCCATTATTAAAAAAAAACCCACTAGAGCTATACCTTGAGTGCCCTACCATCCATTCTTAATTAGCACATTCGTTTAGATAATATCACCAACTTTAACTTTAACACCTATGTGTTCTATTGTACTATTGTCGTTGACATCTTTTGATGATCTGCTTCTATCACTGCTTGTTTGTCCCTACAACCACACCAACCCCCTCCACCTCTCTGTCTCTCTATCTCTCCGCCCCCCACACACACACCTTAAACCAGCTTATATTTCAGCTCTTTCCTGGACTCGAACTCAAGTTCTGTCGAAGGGTCATGAGGACTCGAAACGTCAACTCTTTTCTTCTCCGCCGATGCTGCCAGACCTGCTGAGTTTTTCCAGGTAATTCTGTTTTTGTTATAGAGTACAGAGGCCCCTCCCGAGACTTACTGCTTCCCCCTTACCACACCCATCAGGAAAGACACGCCCATATCTGGGTGGGGCTCCGTTAGGATGCGCCCACATCAGGGTGGGTTTACCGTTAGGAGATGCCCACAACAGGGCGGGGCTCCACGAGGAAACGCCAACAGTAACAAGCAACTTGTTAGGACAAAAACAGAATTACCTGGAAAAACTCAACAGGTCTGGCAGCATCGGCGGAGGAGAGCACAGTTGACGTTTCGAGTCCTCATGACCCTTCAACAGAACTAAGTAAAAATAGGAAGTTTTCCAGGTATTTCTGTTTCTGTTTTTGTTAGGACACACCTCCTGATTGATTGCCTCGTTCCATTGGTTGCATCAGTGTGGCCCCGCCCCATAGTTGCACATGCGCGTTGTCGTTATGTTTGAGTTGCTATGGGAACAGTCATACCGTCCGTTTGAGCAGGGAGATGGCGGCTGGTCAGGCGTCGGTTGTGCTCCTCCCGGTGGAGGCTGCAGGATACGCGCAGAGTCTGCAGGAGTTTCCCCTTAAAGACATCGGCAGCGTCCGGTGAGGGAACGGGGTGCAGTGGAGATCTCGGGGGAGAGTGAGAGAGGAAAATGAGACCCTGGAAGTTCGGGAGTGACCCGGAGGGAGGGAGGGAATGGGGGGGGGGGGGGGGGGGGGCGGAGTTGTGAGTGATATCCTGGGGGGTGGGGTGGGGGATGAGTGAGATCCTGGGGTGGGGTGGGGGTGATCCTGGGGTGGAGTGGGGTGATCCTGGGGTGGGGTAGGGTGGGTTGGTGGAGTGATCCTGGGGTGGGGTGGGGTGGGGGAGCGGAGTGATCCTGGGGTGGGGTGGGGGGTCGGAGTGATCCTGGGGTGGGGTGGGGGGTCGGAGTGATCCTGGGGTGGGGTGGGGTGGAGGGGCGGAGTGATCCTGGGCTGGGGTGGGGGGGGGGCGGAGTGATCCTGGGGTGGGGTGGGGGGGTGGAGTGATCCTGGGGTGGGGTGGGGTTGGGGTGGGGGGGTGGGGTGGGGGGGTGGAGTGATCCTGGGGTTGGGGGGGAGTGATTCTGGTGTAGGGTTGGGGAGGGGGAGAGTGATCCTGGCTGGCGGTGGAGGGAAAGGGAGACCCTGGATGGGGGAGGGGGAATCCTCGGGTTCAGGGGAGGAGAGTGATCCTGGATGGGGGGTGATCCTGGGATGGGGTGGTAAGGAGAGAGTGATCCTGGATGGGAAGGGGGAGGGTGATCCTGTGATGGGGGTGTGGGGAGAGCGATCCTGGATTGGGGAGGAGTGATCCTGGGGGTGGTTGGGGAGTCAGTGATGTTGGGGTGGCAGTGATCCGGGGGGGAAGATCCTGGATGGGGGGATAGTGATCCTGGATTGTGGGGGGCAGGGGGCGGGTCTGATCCTGGATAGGGGGGGACGGAGGTAATCTGGGCGAGGGGTGTGATCCAGTGGGAGAATAATCCTGTGGGGGCGTGTAGAGTGTGATCCAGAGGGTGTGAGGCATGGGAGCAAAGTGTCTTGGGGGGAGTGTGTTGCAGGGTGAGTGGGAAGCATGACAGTGGCTGATCACCGGGCTGTAGCCTCAGAGTGCCCTTCATTCCACTTTCCTTCAGCCATCCATCCAACCCATTATATATTAACATGGCCTCTGCTTCAATTGCTAACTCTGGTGATGTGTATCTCAGTCTCATAATCTGTGTAAACGTTGTTTGTTCTCAATTAATTACATTTAATTCATTGAGAGGCTCTCAATCACTGCACTGTCTGTATCCACCTATTCTGGAATAGTCCTTCAGAATTATAAATGCCTCGATGAAATTGGCCCCGTCTCCTCTGAGGTAACTTCCTTCTCGGTCTCTCTGCTGCCTTTGACATGGCTGACCACACCATCCTTTTATGCCTCTCTTCTGTTATCCAGCTGTATGGAACTGCACTCACCTGGTTCTATTCTTACCTGTGAGAAAATCTGCAATGGCTTCTCTTCCCATTCCAGCGCTGTTACCTCTGGAGTCTTCCAAGGATCCTATTTCTTATCTACATGCTATCCCTTGGAGACACCATCCGAAAACCTAACGTCAGGTTTCACATGTATGCTGATGACATCCAGCTCTAGCTCATCACCACCTCCCTCAAACCCTCCACTTTCTATAAGTTGTCAGATGCTTGCCCAGTACTAGATGAGCAGAAATTTCCTCCAACCAAATATTGGGAAGACATAAGCCATAGCCACAAACTCCATTCCCTAGGCACCGACTCCATCCACCTTCCTGACCAATTTTCTGAGCTGAATCAACCTTGGTGCCATATTTGACCTCAAGATGAACTGACTAAAGTGTCAGCCCTGGCTCACTTGGTAGCAAACTTGCCTCTAAGTCAGAAGGTTCTGGTCCCCATTCAGGATTTGAGCACACAAATCAAGTGTGCAGTACTGAATAAGTGCTACACGACCGGAGGTGCTATATTTTAGGTGAGACATTGAACCAGACCCCAGTTTCCTGATTGATATTTATCAGCAACATCACAAAAAACATTATCTGATCACGTTGCTGTTTGTGGGAGCTTGCTGTGTGCAAATTGACTGTCGTGTTTCCTACATTACAACAGTGACTACATTGCTAAAGTACTTCATTGGCTGTACAGTTTGAGATGCCCAGTGGTCGTGAAAAGCGCTCTATAAATGCATTTATTTTAGCTACGCTATCACTAAGACAACCTCTGTAACATCGTCTGATTCTGTCTCTGCCTCAACTCATCTGCTGCTGAGCCCTTGATCCTTGCCTCTGTTACCTCAAGACTAGACTTTTCCAAAGCTGTTCTAGTCAGCCTCCCATTTTACATCTAATAGTACCTACACTTCAAAAACTACCTCATTGGCTGTAAAGTACTTTGGGCTGTTCCATGGTCATGAAAGGTGCTATATAAATACACATCTTTCATTGCTTTTAGCTTTTTTTTAATGATCTGATACAATTGAGGTGTTCCTTTTAATGCCTCCTGAATCTGTAGTGTTCTCAGATGATATTGTGCATGTTTCCTGATATCAGGCTCATGCACCCAATGGTGCACACTCACAATACCACATCTTTGGGATGTCACGTATGACCTTCCTGCCTCCATCCTCTATCCATAGCATTGCTTGTTTTATTTTATTAACATCTGTGGTAAGAAAAATAATGGAATCCTTACTAAAGGAGAAGATGGAAGAAATATAATAATGAATAGTCAGCATGGATTTCAAAAGGGAAAACCTTGCTTGACCAACTTCATTGAATTATTTGAGGAGGTAACAGAGATAATAGACAATGGTAATTCTGTAGATGTAATATTTGGATTTTCAAAAGGCCTTTGATAAGGTGCCCCATAATACACTAATGGATAATGTCAGTGAATGTGGAGTCGGAACAAGTGGCAGAATGGATTGCTAGCTGGACAGAAAGTGGGAATAAAGGGCAGTTATTCAAGTGGCAGAGGTGGGAAGTGGTTTCCATAGGGATCAATGCTGGGACCATTGCTGTTCACAATTTACATTAACGAGTTGGACTTTGGAATCAAAAACACAATTTTAAAATTTGTTGATGACACCAAATTTGGAGGTAGTCAACACTGAAGAGCACTGTAACAAATTACAGGAGGACATTAATAAACTTGCAGAATGGGTAAATAATTGGCAAATTAAGTTCAACACAGATAAATGTGAGTTAGTACATCTTGGTAGGAAGAATAGGATGGTCACTTATTACTTGGAAGATGCAAGACTAGGAGGGGTAAAAGAACAAAGGGATCTCAGAGTACAAATACACCAATCACTAAAAGTTGCCCCACAGGTTAGCAAGGTCATAAAAAAAACGAAACCAAACACTAGACTTTTATCTCTAGAGGGATAGAATTGAAAAGTAGGGAAGCTATGTTAAACCTGCGTCAAACCTTTTTATTTTTTTTGAGGTTAATAATGTAAACTGTATTGAAATGTTGCTAAAATTTAAACAACCCTATTTGGGTACTAATTCCTTCTTTAAAAAGAGACCAATACACTAATTTCACCATACCTAACTATCTTGAGAAGTAGCCTTAAAGGAAGTGGCAAATCAAAATTCCTCTATACGATCAGGTTAACAATAGACCGGAGTATGTTAACAATGCTAACATTTTTTAAAAGATTCAAAGCTGCAATTTTTGAATGAGTTAAAAATGTCACTGGACATGTTCACCATGACTTCTGATTGACCCTCATGCCTCTTAATATAGGACTTTTAGGAGGCAAATAATATTCATTCATGACAACATGTTTTTAAAGTTTTATACCGCACTTTTAAAAAATACATTCATGGGAATGTGGGTGTCGCTGGCAATGCCAGCATTTATTATAGAGTCATAGTTGTAGAGTCATAGAGTTATACAGCGCCGAAACAGGCCCTTCGGCCTATCATGTCCGTGTCGGCCATCAAGCACCTATCTATCCTAATCCCATTTTCCAGCACTTGGCCCATAGCCCTGTATGCTATGGCATTTCAAGTGCTCACATAAGTACTTCTTAAATGTTGTGAAGGTTCCTGCATCTACCATCCCCTCAGGCAGTGTGTTCCAGATTCCAACCACCCTATTGGTGAAAACATTTTTCCTCAAATTCCCTCTAAAGCTCCTGCCCCTTACCTTAAATCAATGCCCCCTGGTTATTGACACCTCCACTAAGGGGAAATGTTTCTTCATATGTACCCTGTATATGCCCCTCATAATTTTGTATACCTCTATTAGGTCCCCCCTCAGTCTTTCTGCTTTAAGGAAAACAACCCTAGCTTATCCAGTCTCTCTTCATAGTTGAAACGCTCCAGCCCAGGGAACACCCTGGTGAATCTCCTCTGCACCCTCTCCAGTGCAATCACATCCTTCTTACAGTGTGGCGACCAGAACTGCACACAGCACTCTAGCTGTGACCTAACTAGTGTTTTATACTGCTCCGACATAACCTCCCTGCTCTTATATTCTATGCCTCAGCTGATAAAGGCAAGCATCCCATATACCTTCTTAACCACCTTATCTACCAGTGCTGCTGCCTTCAGGGATCTATGGACATGTACACCAAGGTCCCTCTGATCCTCTGTACTTCCTAGGCCCCTACTATTCATTGTGTATTTCCTTGCTGTGTTAGTGCTCCCAAAATGCATCACCTCACACTTCTCAGGATTAAATTCCATTTGCCACTGCTCTGCCCATCTTACCAGCCCATTTACATCGTCCTGTAATCGAAGGCTTTCCGCCTCACTAGTTACAACACCACCAATTTTCATGTCATCTGCGAACTTACTGCCCTTACCTCATATATTCAAGTCTGAATCATCAATGTACACTACAAACAGCAAGGGTCAGAGTACTGATCCCTGCGGTATACCAATCATCACAGCTTCCAATTGCAAAAACAACTTTCGACCATCACCCTCTGCCTCCTGCCACTAAGCCAATTTTGAATCCAATTTGCCAAATTGCCCTGGATCCCATGGGCTCTTACCTTCTTGACCATTCTCCCATGCAGAATCTTGTCAAAAGCCTTACTGAAGTCCATGTGAACTACATCAACTGCCAACTGCACTACCGTCATCTACACAACTAATCACCTCCTCGAAAATTCAATGAAATTTGTTCGACATGATCTCCCCCTGACAAAGCCATGCTGACTATCCCTGATTAATTCCTGCCTTTACAAGTGGAGATTAATCCTGTCCCTCAGAATTTTTTTCCAATAGTTTCCCTACCACTGATGTTAGACTCACTGGCCTGTAATTACCTTGTTTATCCCTACTACCTTTCTTGAATAATGGTACCACATTCGCTGTCCTCCAGTTCTCTGACACCTCTCCTGTGGCCAGAAAGGATTTGAAAATTCATGTCAGAGCCCCTGCAATCTCCTCCCTTGCCTCACACAGCAGCCTGGGATACATCTCATCTGGGTCTGGAGATTTATCCACTTTTAAGCCCCCTAATACCTCCTCCCTTTCAATGCCAATTTGTTCAAGTATATCACAGTCCCCCTCCCTGATTTCTACACCTACTTCGTCCTTCGCCATAGTGAACACAGGTGAAAAGCCTCACCTACATCCTCCGGCTTCATGCACAGATTGCTACTTTGGTGCCTTAATGGGCCCTACTCTTTCCCTGGTTATCCTCTTGCCCTTAATATCTTTATAAAATGCCTTGAGATTTTACTTTATCTTGCCCACCAGTATTTTTCATGCCCCCTCTTCGCTCTTCTAATTACTTTTTTAAGAACCCCCTACATTTTCTGTAATCCTCTAGGTCTCCCACTGTTTTTAGCCCTCTGTACCTGCCATTAGCCTTTTCTTTTTCCCTGATCCAATCCTCTATATCCTTTGACATCCAGGGTTCCCTGGACTTGTTAGTCCTACTCTTCACCTTTATGGGAACATGTTGGTCCTGAACTCTCACCATTTCCTTTTTGAATGACTCCCACTGGTCTGATGTAAACTTTCCTACAAGTAGCTGCTCCCAGTCCACTGGCCAATTCCTGTCTTATCATATTGAAATCGGCCTTCCCCCAATTCAGGACCTTTATTTCCAGTCCAACTTTGTCCTTTTCCATAACTATCTCAAATCTTACAGAGTTATGGTCACTATCCCCGAAATGCTTTCCCACTGTCACTTCTACCACTTGCCGGCTTCATTCCCCAAGATTAGATCCAGTAACGCCCCTTCGCTTGTAGAACTTTCTACATGCTGGCTCAAAAAGCTCTCCTGGATGCACTTGAAGAATTCTGCCCCCTCTAAGCCTTTCACGCTAAGACTATCCCAGTTAATATTGTGGACGTTGAAATCCCTTACTATTATTACCCTATTATTTTTATACTTCTAAGAGTGGCCTACACATCTGCTCCTCTATCTCCCCCTGACTGTTTGGAAGCCTATAGTACACTCCCAGCAAAGTGATTGCCCACTTTTTGTTTTTAAGTTTTACCCATGTGACCTCATTTGAGGAACCTTCTAAGATACCATCCTTCCTTACTGCGGTAATTGACTCCTTGATCAATAGTGCAATGCCACCACCTCTTTTACACCCCCTCTGTCACACCTGAAGATTCCATACCCTGGAATATTGAGCTGCCAGTCCTGCCCTTCCCTCAACCATGTCTCTGTGATAGCAACAATATTGTAATCCCATGTGTTAATCAATGCCCTCAATTCATCTGCCTACTTGTAAGACTTCTTGCGTTAATAGTGATGCAATCCAGCCTTGCATTATTCCCTTGTGCTTTAACAGGTCTATACTTACTCTGCCTTCCAGACTGACTTAGTTTCTCTTCTATATTTGGCTGTTTATCACCCATTACTGTACCTCCACTCTATCCCATCTCCCTGCCAAATTAATTGAAACCTCCCCCAACAGCATTAGCAAACTCCCCACAAGGATGTTGGTCCCGTTCCGGTTCAGGTGCAACCCGTCCAATTTGTACAGGCCCCACCTTCACCAGAAACAGACCCAGCGATCCAGGAAACTAAAGCCCTCCCTCCTGCACCATCTCTTCAGCCACACGTTCATCATCACTATCCTCCTATTCCTGTACTCACTAACACACGGCACAGCAAGTAATCCAGAGATTACAACCTTTGAGGTCCTGCTTTTTAATGTGCTACCTAGCTCCCTAAATTCTTGTTGTAGAACCTCATCCCTCCTACCTATGTCGTTGGTACCAATGTGAACCACGTCCTCTGACTGTTCACCCTCCCCCTTCAGACATGTGACATCCTTGACCCTGGCACCAGGGAAGCAACAAAGCATCCTGAAGTCACATCTATGGCTGCAGAAGCACCTATCTGCACCCCTCATTATTGAGTCTACTACCTCTATTGCTCTTGCATCCTTACTCCTCCCTCCTTGTGCAGCTGACCCACCACAGTGCAGTGAACTTGGCTCTGGCTGCACTCTCCAGAGGAACCTTCACCCTCAACGTTTTCCAACACGGAAAAATGGTTCTCGAGTGAGATGCTCTGGGGCTTTCCTGACTACCTAACTGCCTCATTTCTTCTGAGTGGTGGTCACCCATTCCCACTCTGCACTTCCTTAAGCTGTGGAGTGACCACATCTAAAAACATGCTATCCACGTAACCCTCAGCCTTGCGGATGCACCGCTGTGTCTCCAGCTGACTCAAGCTCCAAAACCGATTACTCAAGCTGGTCAAACTGGTGGCACTTCCTGCACATGTGATCGTCCAGACGGCAAGGAGTGTCCGACAAGTCCCACATGCTTCAGGCTGACACACAGGGCTGAGCTCCCTTGCCATACATTTTGTTTGTTTTTAATTAAAAGGCTATTTCTTTAAATTTAAGCCAAGTAGAAAACTATTTAGTTTTTCTTAAAAAAACCCAGTGCTGAGACTCTTATCTTCTGTAATATTGCTTTAAAGTGGAAAAAAAACAATTTACCCGATACCTACCAGTCAGCTCTCTCCTTGTCCTGAAGTCATTCCTTTTGAATTCCAGCACCGCCAAGTGACTGGGTGAGAACAGGCTTCCTCATAGGTAAACTCTGCCTTGCTCTTCATACAGCCGCTCTGCCTATTATTATTGCGCATTCTGAATTGCCCTTGAGAAGGTGGTGGTGAGTTGCCTTCTTGAACCGCTGCAGTCCATGTGGTGTAGATATACCCACGGTGCTATTTGGGAGGAGTTTCATTGTGTTGACCCAGTGACAGTGAAGGAATATGTAAGGCATATATTTCCAAGTCAGGATGGTGAGTGGTTTGGAGGAGAACTTCCAGATGGTGGTGTTCCCATTTATCTGCTGCCCTTGTCCTTCTAGATGGTAGCAGCCGTGGGTTTGGAAGGTGAATTCCTGCAGTGCATCTAGTGGATGGTACACACTGCTGCCACTGTGCAATGGTGATGGAGGGAGTGAATGTTTGTGTATGTGGTGCCAATCAACGGGCTGCTTTGCCCTGGATAGCGTCAAGCTTCTTGAGTATTGTTGGAGCAGCACTCATCCAGGCAAGTGGAGAGTATTCCATCACACTCCTGACTTGTGCTTTGTAGATGGTGGACAGGCTTTGGAGAGTCAGGAGGTGAGTTACTCGCCACAGGATTCCTAGCCTCTGACCTGGTCTTGTAGCCACAGTATTTATGTAGATAGTCTATTTTAGTTTCTTGTCAATGGTAACCCCCAAGATGTTGATAGTGGGGCATTCAGCAATGGTAATGCTGATGAACATCAAGGGATGATGGTTAGATTCTCTCTTGATGGAGGTGGCCATTGCCTGGCATTTGTGTGGCCCGAATGTTATTTGCCACTTGTCAGCCAGGCCTGGATATTGTCCAGGTCTCTCTACATTTGGACATGGACTGCTTCAGTATCTGAGGAGTCGCGAATGATGCTGAACATTGTGCAATCAAAGCGAACATCCCCACTTCTGATCTTATGATGGAAGGAAGGCCATTGATGAAGCAGCTAAAGATGGTTGGGCTGTGGACACTACCCTGGGGAACTCCTGCAGTGATGTCCTGGAACTGAGATGATTGACCTCCAACAATCACAACCATCTTCCTTTGTGCTAGGTATAACTCCAACCAGTGGAGAGTTTTCCCCCTGATTCCCATTGTCTCCAGTTTTGCTAGGGTTCCTTGATGCCACACCTGGTCAAATGTTGCCTTGATGTCAAGGGCAGTCACTCTCACCTCACCTCTGGAGTTCAGCTCTTTTGTCCATGTTTGAACCAAGGCTGTAATGAGATCAGGAGCTGAGTGATCCTAGCGGAACCCAACTGAGCGTCAGTGAGCAGGTTATTTCTAAGCAAATGCCACTTGATAGCACTGTTGATGACCCCTTCCATTACTTTATTGATAATTGAGAATAGACTGATGGATCGGATTGCATTTATCCTCCTTGTGTACAGGACATATCTGGGCAATTTTCCACATTACTTTACAGTGTTGTAGCTCTACTGGAACGACTTGGCTGGGGGCATGGCAAGTTCTGGAGCACAAGTCTTCAATACTATTGCCAGAACATTGTCAGGGCTCATAGCCTTTGCAGTATCCAGTGCCTTCAGCCATTTCTTGATGTCATGTGCAATAAATTAAACTGGCTGAAGACTGGCACTTGTGATGCAGGAGTCCTCTGGAGGAAGTCAAGATGGATCATCCAGTTGACACTTCTAGCTGAAGATTGTTGCAAATGTTTCGGCCTTATCTTTTGCACTGATCTTCTGGGCTCCCCCATCATCGAAGATGGAGATATTTTTTGAGCCTCCTCTTCCAGTCAGTTGTTTAATTGTCCACCACCATTCACAACTGCATTTGGCAGGATTGCAGAGCTCAGATCTGATCCGTTTGTTGTGGAATCTCTTAGCTCTATCTATTGCATGCTGCTTATGCTGTTTGGAATGCAAGAAGTCCTGAGTTATAGCTTCACCAGATTGACAGCTAATTTTTTAGGTATGCCTGATGCTGCTTCTAAAATGCCCTCCTGCACTCTTCATTGAACCCTGGCTTGGTGATAATGGTAGAGTGGGGGATATGCCGGATCATGAGGTTACAGATTCTGATGCTGCTGATGACCCACAGTGCCTCATAGATGCTCAGTCTTGAGTTGCTAAATCGATCCCATTTAGCATGGTGGTAGTGCTACACAACACAATGGAAAGTATACTCAATGTGAAGATGGGACTTTGTCTCCTCAAGGACCGTGCGGAGGTCACTCCTACCAATGTGTCATGGACAGATGCATCTGTGGCAGGTTCTCTTGTTGGTTCCCTGCTGTAGACAAAGTCTAGAAGCTATGTCTTTTAGGGTTTAGCTAGCTCAGTAATTAGTGGTGCTTCAGAGCCACCCTTGGTTTGGATGTCGAAGTCCCCCACCCAGAGTACATTCTGCACCCTCAGCTGGTGTTCAACGTGGAGGAGTACTGATGGTACATAGTAATCAGCAGGAGGTATCCTTGCCCATGTTTGGCCTGATGCCATGAACTTCATGTAGTCCGGAGTCGATGTTAGAGGACTCCCAGGGCAACTCCCTCCTGTATACCACTGTGCTACCACCTCTGCTGGGTTTGTCCTGCGGGTGGGACAGAACATTGATAGCAATGTCTGGGACATGATCTGTAAGATACAATTCCTTGAGTTTTACTATGTCAGGTTGTTGCCAATTTTGGCACAAGTCCTCCAGATTTTAGTACAAAGGACTTTGCAGGGTTGAGAGGGCTGAGTTTGCCGTTGTTATTTCCGTTGCCTAAGTCAATGCCTAGTGGTCTGTCCAGTTTCATTCCGTATAGACTTCATAGCAGCTTGATACAACTAAGAGCCAACCACATTGCTGTGGATCTGGAGACCAAGTAAGGATGGCATATTTCCTTCCCTAAAGGGCATTAGTGAACCAAATGGCTTTTTATGACACTCGACAATGGTTTCATGGCCATCATTAGACCTTGTGGCGGGATTCGAACCCAGGTCCCCAGAGCATTACCCTGGGTTTCTGGATTACTAGTCCATTGACAATACCACTGCGCCACCGCTTCACCCATTTA
The DNA here is from genome assembly GCF_017639515.1 of Carcharodon carcharias. NCBI lineage: Eukaryota > Metazoa > Chordata > Chondrichthyes > Lamniformes > Lamnidae > Carcharodon > Carcharodon carcharias. The sequence goes on from NC_054473.1 coordinate 72,669,693, forward strand.
GACCATTGTATGCAATTCTGGTTGCCATACTATAAAAGGGATATTATAGAGGTACTTGGGAAGGTGCAGAGAAGATTTACAAGGATGATACTAGATACGTATGTGCATACATATCAGGAAAGAATTAACAGGCTGGGTCTCTTTTGAGGAAGAAGGCTGAGACCTTTAAAATTATGAACAGTTTTGATAGAGTGGATATAGAGAGAATGTTTCCTCTTGTGGACTAGAGGCCATCAATATAAGATAATCACCAAGAAATTTGATAGGAAAGTCAGAAGAAACTTCTTTGCCCTAAGAATGTAGAACTTGTTACCACAGGGAGTGGTTTAAGTGAATAGTACGGATGTATTTAAAGGGGAGGTTGACAAGCAGAAGAGGGAGAAGGAAATAGAGGGTTACAATGGTAGATTTAGATGAAAAAAATGGGGGGGAGGCTCGCGTGGACCTCTGGCATGAACTGGTTGGGCTGAATGGCCGGTTTTTTGTGCCGTATATCCTGCATAATCCTATGTTATTTTCTTATCTATCTAACCCCTTACATTTGCCTCCTTATTTTCATTTTTCCTAAATGTTCTGATTGTTCACAGGTGGTTCAGACAGCATGAGTACATTGAGAAGCTGAATATGCAGGCCATCATCGATGCCACTGCCGACCAGGATGAATTTGTCAAGGAGATTATTTACTCTCATGGGAAGGTAGGGATTTCTTTTTAAGAGAAAAGACAAGTTAATGTTTTGGATGTACACTGTCCATTCAATTCTGACAACAGGTGTACACCAATGCTCAGTTCAAATGTTGTTGTTATGTGTGGTACCTTTAATTTTTTTCCATGACCTCACATGCTTGCAGTTTAGTGGGCATTTTGCACCTGAAAAACTAACCTCTCCATTCTTGTTATAGATGTTGTTAAACTTGTATTGTCTTTCCAGCATTTCCTGTTTTAAATTTCAGATATCCAGCATTAACTATTTGATTTTTTTTATTTGTACTGCTGATTTGCTTTATTGTTTGAGCTGCCTGTGTAATACCAGTGTCAGGATCAGTCAGGTTCCTCATTGTAGAATTGTGGAAAATGCATTAACCACTTGGAGAAACCAATATGATTGGGGAGTTTCTTCATATTTCTATTAGTTTTGCTTTTGAAACCACATCACCCTGCACGTATATATTTTCTCTCTTTTTTCTGGGAAAGAAAATCATTCCCACTGTTAGTACATTTTAGATTTTCACCACTCAGTGAGTATAAACTCCGCATTTTGTGAAACTCTAATGACTAGTTTTTTTTTTAAAAATCACAAGAAGCAAGACAAAACAATTGGAACCCTACATAGGTCGAGAGAAGTAAATCAGAAAACAACTAGGTGACTCTAAACTTAAACACCTGAAAAATGCTGAAGGAAAGAATGAGAACAGGTGAGGCGATGCAGAGTTTAAAATCATGAGGGAATAATGTTAAAATTAGTAGGTAATCTTATGATTCTAGATTTTAGCAGCGATAATGTGGTGTCAGAATTCAAAGGATTCAAACTCAAAGCTTTAATTGGCACACAGCAAAAATCAACACAGTTTGATGAATAGGCAGTAATTTATACATCTGTTGGGCTACTGGTCAAAGCAGCCTGTGTTGTCTACTTCTTTAGCCAGGTAGGTGTTAGGATTGTGCCAGCATGACCTCCGCCCTTACAAATTAAGGTGTTTTCTTTTTGTTCTTCTACTCTCTGTATCTGACTGGCCACAACCCAAAGTGCTGGTCATCTGACTCAATAAGTCAAATCATTTTTTCCCACACCAGCTGAAACTCTGGTTTTCTTGCTTACTCAGCAAGTTTACACATATTTTGAGTTCATTTGTACATAGGCACCAACAGCATGTCCCATTGCTCCATTTAAAACAGCAATTTTTACAGACAATAGTAATTGCTGATGGGGCTCACTAGTTTCAGTTAGTAATCACATTCTGTCTTGACAGCAAGTCCTTTTCAAACATGCAGCCCACATTTTAAAACTATTCATACGACTACATTTCTGAAACTACTTGAGTTACTGCACCTTTAAAATTTACTCTGATTACTGCATTATCAGAAACAGAGACATTATCAGAGACATTATCTTTACAAAAATATGTCACAGAATTACAGAGTGCAGAAGAGGCCATTTGGCCCATCTAGTCTGCACCGACAGGTGAGAAACACCTGACCTAGCTACCTAATCCTATTTACCAGCACTTGGCCCATAGCCTTGAATGTTATGACATGCCAAGTTCTCATCCAGGTACTTTTTAAAGGATTTGAGGCAACTCGCCTCCACCACACTCCCAGGCAGCACATTCCAGACCGTCACCTCCCTCGGGGTAAAAAAGATTTTCCTCACATCCCCCCTAAACCTCCTGCCCCTCACCTTGAACTTTTGTCCCCTTGTGACTGACCCTTCAACTAAGGGGAACAGCTGCTCCCTATCCACCCTGTCCATGCCCCTCATAATCTTGTACACCTCAATCAGGTCGCCCCCTCTGTCTTCTCTGCTCCAAAGAAAACAACCCAAGTCTATCCAACCTCTCTTCATAATTAAATGTTTCTTTCCAGGCAACATCTTGGTGAATCTCCTCTGCTCCCCCTCCAGTGCAATCACATCCTTCCTATAATGTGGCGACCAGAACTGCATACAATACTCCAGCTGTGACCTCACCAAGGTTCCATACAACTCCAACATGACCTCCATACTTTTGTAATCTACGCCACGATTGATAAAGGCAAGTGCCCCATATGCCTTTCTCACCATCCCACTAACATGCCCTTCCGCCTTCAGAGATCTATGGACACACATGCCAAGGTCCCTTTGTTCCTCAGAACTTCCTAGTGTCATGCCACTTATTGAATACTTACTTGTCAAATTACTCCTTCCAAAGTGTATCACCTCACGCTTTTCAGGGTTAAATTCCATCTGCCATTTATCCGCCCATTTGACCATCCCATCTATATCTTCCTGTAGCCCAAGACACTCAACCTCACTGTTAACCACCTGGCCAATCTTTGTGTCATCCACAAACTTACTAATCCTATCCCCCCCATAGTCATCTATGTTGTTCATATAAATGACAAATAATAGGGGACCCAGCACAGATCCCTGTGGTATGCCACTGGACACTGGCTTCCAGTCACTAAAGCATCCTTCTGTCATCACCCTCTGTCTCCTACAACTAAGCCAATTTTGAATCCACCTTATCAAATTACCCTGTCTCCCATGTGCATTTGCCATCTTTATAAGTCTCCCATGTGGGACCTTGTCAAAGGCTTTGCTGAAATCCATAGAAACTACATCAATTGCACTACCCTCATCTACACACCTGGTCACCTCCTCAAAAAATTCAATCAAATTTGTTAGGCATGACCACCCTCTGACAAAGCCATGCTGACTATCCCCGATCAAACCTTGCCTCTCCAAGTGGAGATGGATTCTCTCCTTCAGAAATTTCTCCAATAGTTTCCCTACCACTGACGTGAGACTCACTGGCCTGTAGTTCCCTGGCTTATCTCTAAAACCCTTCTTAAAAAGTGGAACCACATTAGCTGTTCTCCAGTCCTCTGGCGTCTCCCCTGTGGCCAGAGAGGAATTAAAAATTTGTGTCAGAGCCCCTGCGATCTCCTCCCTTGCCTCCCTCAGCAGTCTGGGACACAAATCATCTGGACCTGGAGATTTGTCCACTTTTAAGCCTGCCAACGCTTCCAAATCCTTGTCACTCCCTATATCAATTTGCTCAAGAGCCTCGCAGTCTCTCTCCCAGAGTTTGATAGCTTCAACCTTATTCTCTTGGGTGAAAACGGATGTGAAGTATTCGTTCAACACTCTACCGATGTCTTCTGGCTCCACCCATAGATTGCCGCTTTGGTCCCTCATGGGTCCTACTCTTTCCCTGGTTATCCTCTTCCCATTGATATATTTATAGAATACCTTGGGATTTTCCCTACTTTTACCAGCCAGAGCTTTCTCATATCCCCTCTTTGCTCTCCGAATTGCTTTCTTAAGCTCCACCCTGCACTTTCTGTACTCCACTAATGCCTCCGTTGATTTGCTCCCCTTGTACCTGCTAAAAGCCTCTCTTATCCTTCTCATCGTATCCTGAATATCTCTGGTCATCCATGATTCTCTGGGCTTGTTACTCCTTCCTTTCACCCTAGAGGGAACATGTTGAGCCTGTACCCTCCCCAATTCCTTTTTGAACGGCCCCCACTGCTCCTCTGTAGATTTCCCCACAAGTAGCCGTTCCCAGTCTACCTTAGCCAGATCCTGCTTTATTTTACTAAAATCCACTCTCCCCCAATCCAAAACATTTTTTTGCAACTTGTCTATTTCTTAAATTGTACCATGTTGTGGTCGCTATCATTAAAATGCTCCCCCACCACCACCTCAGCCACCTGTCCGGCTTCATTCCCCAGAATTAGGTTCAGCACCGCGCTGTCTCTTGTTGGACCCTATACATATTGACCTAAAAACTTCTCCTGTATACATTTGAAGAAAGCCACTCCATCCAAGTCCTTAACACTATGTCTATCCCAATTAAAGTTTGGAAAGTTGAAATCACCTAATATAATTACCGTATTGTTATTGTCAACAAATAAATCAGTAAAGCAATTATTATAACGTTAATTATGATACCATGATAATCTTATCCACCATTTTGAGGAGACATAATTTTTTTCACATCACGTTATACTCATTTCGCACTAATTCCTTTATAACAGGATACATAGAATTATATAACAGTTACATAGGAATGGGAGAAGGCCATTCAGCCCATCGAATCTGCTCCACCATTCAATACGATCATGGCTGATCGAACACTTCAATGCCTTTTATCCACACTATCCCCATAACCCTTTACGTTATTGTTAATCAGAAATCTATCTATCTCTACCTTAAACATACTCAATGACTGAGCTTCCACGGCACTGTGGGGTAGAGAATTCCAAAGATTCACAACCCTTTGAGTAAAGAAATTTTTCCTCATCCTTCTCCTCCCAAGTGGCTTCCCCTTATTTTGAAATTGTGTCCCCTGATTCTAGACTCCTCAACGAGGGGAAACATCTTATCTGCATCTACCCTGCCTATTCCTTTAAGTATTTTGTAAGTTTCAATGAGATCGCCTCGCATTCTTTGAAACTCTAGAGAATACAAGCCCAGTTTCCCCTATCTCTCTTCATAAAACAGTCCCGCCATCCCCAGAACTAGTCTGGTGAACCTTCGTTGCACTTCCATTATGGCAATAATATCCTTTCTGAGGTAAGGGAACCAAAACTGCACACAGTACTCGAGGTGCAGTCTAACCAAGCATCTATACAATTGAAGCAAGACTTCACTACTGTACTCAACTCCTCTTGCAATAAAGGCTAACATTCTATTAGCCTCCCTAATTGCCTGCTGCACCTGCATGTTAGCTTTCAGAGGCTTATGGACAAGGGCACCCAGGTCCCTTTGTACATCTACACTTTCTAATCCCTTACCATTTAGAAAATACCCTGCATATCTGTTCCTTCTACCAAAGTGGATAACCTCACATTTTTCCACATGATATTCCATCTGCCATGTTCTTGCCCACTCACTAATTCAGTCCAAACCCTCCTGTAGCAGCTTTACATCTTCTTCACAACACACATTCGGCCTAGCTTTGTATCATCCATGAATTTGGAAATATTACATTTACAGCACAGAAAGAGAATGGATTTTTTTAATACTTTGGGGAATACTGTGTTATTCTGTAAAGAAGGCTGTGTCTGTATGTTTGTGTGTAAATGATTTAATTAAGCTGGGGAAAGGTCACTAGTGGCAGGTTGACTGGGAGGTTTAAGAGATGAAAAGATAGAGGTGTTAGGTATGCATTTGTAATGAGACATTATGGTGGGTTTGAGGTATAAGTAAATAGGTTGGGTCTAACATTTGCATTTTAGATAAGCTGAGAGTTTGTTTGGAAGTCAGACAAGAAATATTTTTACATCTTACAGAAGTTCCACGGATAAATAAAAGAGGGTATATTACATTTTATTGACCTGAAAGCATAGACAAAACAGAAACATGAAAGATTTCACATTTGGAACGATTTGAGTTTCAAGGAGGTGTGAGAACAATGGAACCTGAGATGACATGGGGGAGTCCTCAACATCGAGTCTGGACCCCATGAATTCTCATGTCATCAGGTTAAATGTGGGCAAGGAAACCTCCTGCTGATTACCACATACCATCCTCCCTCAGCTGATGAATCGGTGCTCCTCCATGTTGAACACCGCTTGGAGGAAGGCACTGAGGGTGGCAAGGGCACACAATGTACTCTGGGTGGAGGAATTCAATGTCCATCACCAAGAGTGGTAGCACCACTACTGACCGAGCTGGCTGAGTCCTAAATGACACAGCAGCTAGACTGGATCTGCGGCAGGTAGTGAGGGAATGAACAAGAGAGAAAAACATACTTGACCTCTTCCTCACCAACCTCCCTGCCACAGAAACATCTGTCCAAGACAGCATCAGTAGGAGTGACCACAGCACAGCTGTTGTGGAGACGAAGTCTGCCTTCACGCTGAAGATACTCTCCATCGTGTTGTGCGGCACTACCACCGTACTAAATGGGATAGATTTTGAACAAATCTAGCAACTCAAGACTGGGCATCCCTGAAGTACTGTGGGCCATCAACAGCAGCAGAACTGTACTCAAACACAATCTGGAACCTCATGGCCTGGCATATCCCCCACTCTATCATTACCATCAAGCTAGGAGATCAACCTTGATTCAATAAAGAGTGCAGGAGGGCATGCCAGGAGATGCACCAGGGATAACTAAAAATGAGGTGTCAACCTGGTGAAGCTATAACACGTGACTACTTGTGTGCCAAACAGCATAAGCAGCAAGTGATAGACTAGGTTAAGCAATCCCACAACCATCAGATCAGATCTAAGCTTTGTAGTCCTGCCACATCCATGGTGGTGGACAATTAAACAACTCCCTGGAGGAGGAGGCTCCACTAATATCGCCATCCTCAAAGATGGAGGAACCCAGCACTTCAGTGCAAAAGACAAGGCTGAAGCATTTGTAACAATCTTCAGCCAGAAGTGCTGAATGGATGATCCATCTCGGCTGCCTCCGGAAGACCCCAGCATCAATGATGCCAGTCTTCAGCCAATTCACTTCACTCCACATGATATCAAGAAACAGCTGAAGATATTGGATACTGCAAAAGATATGGGCCCTGACAATCTTCCACCAATAGTACTGAAGACTTGTGCTCCAGAACTTGCCACACCTCTAGCCAAGCTGTTTCAGTACAGCTACAACACTGGCATCTACCCAGCTATGTGGAATATTGCCGAGGTATGTCCTGAACACAAAAAGCAGGACAAATCCAACCCAGTCAATTACCGCCCCATCAGCCTAATCTCAATCATCAGTAAAGTAATAGAAGGGGTCATCAATAGTGCTATCAAGTGGCACTTGTTAGCAATAACCTGTTCACTGACGCCCAGTTTGGGTTCCACCAAGGCAACTCAGCTCCTAACCTCATTACAGCCTTTGTGCAAACATGGACAAAAGAGCTGAACTCCTGAGGTGACGTGAGAATGACTGCCCTTGAGATCAAGGCTGCATTTGCCCAAGTGCGACACCAAGGAGCCCTAGCAGAACTGGAGTCAATGGGAATCAGGGAAAACTCTCCACTGGTTAGAATCATACCTAGCACAAAGGAAGATGGTTGTAGTTGTTGGAGGTCAGTCATCCCAGCTCCAGGACATCACTGCAGGAGTTCCTCAAGGTAGCGTCCTCGGCCAAGCTATCTTCAGCTGCTTCATCAATGACCTTCCATCTACCACTGCCATCTAGAAGGACAAAGGCAGCAGATAGATGGGAACACCACCACCTGGAAGTTCCCCTCCAAGTCACTCACCATCTTGACTTGGAAATATATCGCTGTTTCCTTCACTGTTGCTGGGTCAAAATCTTTGAACTCCCTTCCTAACAGCACTGGGTGTACCTACTCCACATGCACTGCAGCGGTACAAGAAGACAGCTCACTACCACCTTCTCAACGGCAACTAGAGATGGGCAATAAATGCTGGCCCAGCCAGCGAAGCCCACATCCCATGAATGAATTTTCTTTTAAAAGGGGGGAAATGTATTTTAGAGTTACTGTGGAGATTGAGGCTGTTGGCTTGTGAGGAAGATGTCCTGGAGACAGCTCTCAGCTGGGAGAAGATGCAGTTTAAACCAACTATCCAGTCAAGCTGGAAAAGTCTTGGGCTTCAAAAAACAGTCTTGTTCTGAAGTCTTGGATTTCCATAGCAGAGTAGAAGAGAGTTTAAGAGATCGTGTGATCATGTGGTATGTCTTTATTAAAGCTACAGCAGTTTGCCTTGGATAATATTACTGGATGTTTGTAGTTCAACATCTGTAAGGGAATATTGCCTGGAAGGTGTTTACTTATGGGTCTGACCAAGTAGGAAGTCTCTTGGGGAAACGTTTTGTAAGACTGACTTTAACTGTGTAACTGTAATCTTGTATGCTTAAGTTTTCCTTTCTTCTTGTTAATAAAACCTTTAATTGTTGAAATCCTAAACATGTTACTGGACTTCTTGCTTTTGAGATCAGTACATTTTCTTCTTGTTTCCAGAATACAGAAGAAAGGGTATGCCCCATAAGCCAAGTTTCCCTCTGGGGTTTGGTTTGCTCAGCAATTAACACCTGCTGTGGTCATAACAGGCCTGTTGTGTCCATCTTGGCTCTCTGCAAGAGCAACTCATTTAGTTCCATTCCCCTGCCCTTTCCCGTAGCCCTCATTTCTTTTTATCTTCAGGAATTTATCAATTCCATTTTGAAAGCCCCAATTGTGTCTATCTTCACCACACTCTCAGATAGAGGTCACTACACATAGTTTGGTCACCCTGATATACACATTGATCCTATTTCCTAAACAAAACTAAAATAGATTATCTGATCATCGTTCACTTGTTTGTTGTTTATGAGAACTTGCACAGATCAACAGCTACACTTGACTAAGGATTCAGTTCAATGCTACATAAATGTGAGCTCTTTTTTTGTCTTTCTAAACTGCTGTTTGTTATGTGAAGACAGGCTGTTCACCGAACAGGATATCATTAAATTATGCACCAACAATAATAAAGTGCTAATTATATATTCCTACTCTGCCTTTCCATTCCAGTGGCCTTATGTGGGTGATCAGAGCTTCTGTTTTACGAATTGTGCAGAAAAGGCTGTGAGAAAATGAACACCTGTACTCAGCTCCACATTTTGCAGGCATTCACAGTTAGCTTACATTTCCTCTATACTACTTGTAACAATTTGCCAATTACAATTTATTCTTACACATCTCTCACACTCCCTGGAAATATTACTGATGCCTGCACCTCGGTGGTGCTTGTCATTGCTGCCAGAATGTAGTGGGTAGACGGCACAGAGCTCTCTCATTCTCTCGGTGTGCTCTCAGCACCTTTAAGGAGGGGCTGGCCCCATCTCTTCAGCATCTGTAATCACTGATGTGCTCCGGCTCCTGAAGGGCTCAGGTGGACAAAGGATCAGATGCTTCTAAAATTTCATGCTGCGTCTCCATGATATGACCCTGATCACAGAGCGCAAGCAAGCTTCCCTCAGCCAGACAGGAGTCAGACATTCTCAGATGCTTTGTGAAGATTTATGGAGTGTCCTCACTGCATGTCATCATCATCCTCCTGCAATCGAGCGATTTTTAGGGCCTCCACTGCATCTCAATGACAGGAGCATTCTCACAGAGGGTATTCGCACTGCCATAAGCCAGACTGGAGTCAAAATTCGCAGATGCGATGTGAGGAACTATGGGGTCGCGTCACTGCATACCATCACCATCCTCCACAAATCTAGCAGCTATGAGGACCTCCCGAGCACACCTGCCTCATCTAGCCAGTGTGAGGGCCTCATCCCTATCATCGTCTCCTCTGAGGACCTCCTCACCCTCATCCCTGTTGGCGTCCTCCTCATTGGAGGAGATGTGCAGCTCCTCCAGCTCATCTCCCGGTTAGAGCGCCAGATTGTAAAGGGCACAGCAGGCGATCGCGATGCGTGACACCTTAAGCGGACTGTATTGCAGGGCTCAGCCAAACTGGTCCAGGCACTGGAACCTCATCTTCAGCATCCCGATGGTCTGCTCCACCAAGTTGCAAGCTGCTGTATGAGCGTCACTATAGCGTCGCTCTGCTGCAGTCTGAAGCTGCTGCATGGGTGTCATCAGCCATGGTCTTTGTGGATAGCCCTTGTGCCTGAGGAGCCATCCCCGCAGCTTCTGTGGACCCTGGAAGACTCCAGGGATCTGTGACCAATTAAGGCTGAAGGTGTCGTGCACACCCCATGGAAACCCTGCGCAGGATGTGTTTCTGGTGGTCGCACACCAGCTGCACATTTAGCAAATGGAACCCCTTATGGTTGATGTAGTCCACCATGTGTTGCGATAGAGATCTGAGCACCACATGAGTGCGGTCGATCGCATCCTGCACCTGTGGAAACCCCGAGATCTGAGCAAATCCAATCGCTTTTACCTCCTGGGTGTCCTGGTCCCAGGCAAAATGCACAGTGTTGTGTGCCATGGAGAAGATGGTATCCGTGACCTCATGGATGCATTTGTGGGTGGAAGCTTGTGAGATCCCATAGAGGTCACCTGTGGAGCCCTGAAAGGAGCCATTGGCATAGAAATTGAGCGCCATAGTCACTTTCACAGCCACTGCCTTTCATTTTCCGATGAGGCCAAATCCTGCCGTAGCTGGCAGATGTGACCAAGCAGTTCCTTAGACATGTGCAGTCTTCAGCGACACTGGTTCTCAGTCATCTGCAGGCGTGAAAGGTGGCGTCAATAGACCCTGAGTGTTGGGCGCCAACCTGCGATGGTTCGCTGTGACTCTTGAGTGGCGTGTGCGGGAGCGTCAGCTGCCCTTTCCTGCTGAGGTTGGTGCTCCTGCCTCTGCGCAGCCAGGAGCCTCAGTCACTCTCTCCTCTGTTGTCTTCGTGCTCTGTAGGCCGTCAGGCATACAGCTAGTTCACCAGGCTCCATGACCCTGATGTACTCTTCCTGCAGGATGAAAGAGAGAGACTCGTGGTCAGCATGGGTATACTAAGAATCTGTCCTGGTTAATTGTGATGACCCTTTAACGATTCCCGGAAAGTGCTGGCCACCACTTGGATGGCCAGAGATTAGTGCGCTCCATGGCTGCCCTGTTAGCTTGAACCATGGGGAAGATTGGTCCAAACTGGGATGATGACATTGCAGGAGGCTGTGAGTACCTCCAGCAGTGACTGCTACATGGCCAGCTTTAGTGAGGAGATTGTACAACATGTGCCGTCGTCCAACTGTTCTGCAGTCCACTAACATGCTCATGAGTTTGCAGTCTGTGCCGGGGCGGTAGGGGGAAGCTCTGGAGCACTTGCTGGCACTTGGATGCCTCTGCGTTGCTTGAATGGGCAGATAAGCTATGATCCTGACCCCAATCGTGTCAATGTGGCTGCACCTGAATTGTCTCAGTTGCAGACGAATGGTCACTTTATACAGGTCTCCCGAATGTGTGGCCACTTCCCTCATCCAACCTACCCCCCACCCCAAATGCTTGTGCGCTATATTCAACGGCAGGACTGCCCTTGCCCCCCACTTGCCACCAGTTGACTCAATGGCAGGGCTGCCCTTAACCTCTCCCACTGCCACGAGTCAGCCCAACAGTAAGGCTGCCCTTAACCCCGACCCCTCCAACCCTCTTGAAGCTTGAAGTCCAAAAGGCGACCCTGGCAAGTGCTGCACAACATTACTGTGTACTCACCTCCGAGATCCCCTCAAAGTGTAGGCCACTAAGTGCATACCTTTTATGTGCTGTTATGAAACACATCGGCTTGCTATCCTGCCATGTGGATGAATGATCCAGCAGGGGGAGACGATTCCGGCGGGCTGGCCTGATAATGATATGCTGATGTATTACAGTGAGGTTCAACATCCAATGGTGGGAAACATAGCCTGCCATCAGCGGGCTGAACAGACAATCACATACTGGTTTCCTGCCATTGTAAAACCGATCGTGCCATATTGTCCACTCACGCCACTGATCATGCCCAATGCCAGCAGGCACAGAAAATTCTGCCCAATATGTTTGTATATATCTTTGAGGATAATTGGGAAAAATAATAGACTGGAGGATGGGGGGAGGGGAGAGTATGCTGATGCTGGGTGAGAGTATTTTTGTAGGACCAGCAATAACATTCTTTCTCCTCATTACCTTACAAAAACTAAAGTTCAAAATTTCTTTGGTCCATTTTTTTGAGGGGCTTCCTTTGGTCCCTTTAAAAGACTGGTGGTAGGGGAGCTCAACGCCAGTACAAATGGGGAGCTCTCTAGCCTCCTTCCCAGCATTGTAGGTGGCAGTGACTGAAATGACCAAAATCATTTCTAGGCTGCCACCACCCAATTTACATTAGGCTGCAGCAACGAAAATTGATCCCTCTGTCTCGTGGAGAAAAGGACTCAGCTCGCTGAAGTACCAGAGGGCTGATAATGCCTGCGTGATTGTACATCATTGTCTGTAAGCGAAAAGGGACAGAAATGATAGCAAAAATATTTTAGATTTCCTTCTCCCTTCATTTTTGTACTTTCGCACCACCTTTTGCTTTCTAAATATAAGAAGTATCTTGCAGAGTGCATCAAAGCCACTGGATCAGAATATTGCTTTCTCAACTACAAAGCACTTGGGCATTATATTTCTACACACAAAAGATAGAAATGAAATCCAAGCTGACAATTGTGAGCCTTGACTGTTGTTTTAATACTCCAGGGAAGTTCCTTATATGCTTCTGTCATCAAGCAGTTGACACTGGACCTTGTGTCCTTGAGCCAAGATGGGGATTTCTGGATTTCATGCGACTGACATGTTGGCTGAGATGGATAGAGTCTTTGGCCTCGGAATTCCTCTCTTCTTGACCAAATTGTGTGGTTGCGTGTTATACAAAATAGGTTTTAAACTGGGGTCACTGGACACTAGAGGTTTGGTGAGGAGAGGGAATCTATCTGGTTATACAATTTCTGTATTTGTCAACTGACTAGCATCTCTTTCTTTTGTAACTCTTTCGAGTACAAACCCGTTTCCATCTGTTTCAGATGAAGTTACATTGTTTCATAATTTGCCATTGTGGGATTTGAACTCTTGATTTTGGGGTTACAAACCCAGTACCATAACCACTTGGCTATTTAGGCCAAGCTCAACTGACTAGTATGTTGTTTCTGTTGCTATATTCTATTAAAAACAACCTGCCATGATAACATTGTTTCTATTTGGGCAACCAACAGTGTCTTTGAAAAATTGGGACAGCTTCATGAATGGGGCAGGGACGGATGGTGGTGGTGAGCTGCAGGGGCATACCAGTATTTGCAGGTGGCTGACAACTAACTGGGATACAGTATTGTAATCAAACCTGGGAATGCCTGATATTGAACTGCACTCATACAACACCATTAGCAATGCTTACACCACCACTGTGGAACTGATGGCATGATGATAGCTTAATGATGCTTGATCTCTGGCATTTTTACAGGACCTGGTATGCTGCAAATACTATCTTGAAATTGGTACACTGCGCAATGCTCCTATTTTCGGAGCCCTCACATCTCTGTTCCTGCCTTTGGGACAACCCTGAAAATTCAGCCCATGGTTCTTTGCCATACTAAATGCAACACAGATGGTCCTGGCAATGATAGGAACAAGTAACTGTTTCTTAGAGAAATGCTTATGCAGCAGCTAGATTGAAAGAGATTAGGATTAATGGCTAGCCCACTTGCAAATGCCACATTCTGTTTTTTGATGTGTCTGAAATAAGAACAAAATTCCACCATTCTGACACCCACCCCTCTCTCCAAAAGAATACTGGCCTGCTGGGTCCTGGATCTCCTTAACCCTTGCTGTCAGCAACACTGGGTACTTCAGGTGCTAGATACCTAAATACCACCAGCTGTAAATCGATTTGTAAGTTCAGGCTTTATCACCAGTCTTGAAAACAATAGGGGTTTTAACTGACCAGTATCAGTAGGAAAAAGGCCTTGTGTTTTCTGATCCCAAATTACGATTCCAGATTGCTGACTTGTTGGAATTTGAATTATGGTGCATAGCTTCTTTAATACATAGCCTTCTTGCTGCCTAACCCTTGCACTGAGTTGAGTGTTCCTATGGGATTTTATAGCTGTCATTTATATCTTGATTTCAATGCAGGTCCCCACTCTGATTCATGAACTCATTGTTGTGGAAGTCTGGAAGCAGAAGGTGTTTCCTGTGTTGTGTCGGCTCCAGGATTTCACCCCTAAGAGCACATTCCCCATATATATTGTGGTGAGTGAAACTGCCCATTGGATTTCTTCACAGTCATAGTCAATGAATTGAATCTTGCCCATAGTAATTTAGACTTGACTTTTCAAAGCTGCTGTAGGAAAATTTGGCAGTATACCAAACACCAGGAAGCGTAATCCACTTCAGATTTCAGAGTAAAAAAATGAAAGTTTTTATTTGGGAGAAGGAAGAAGTTCCTCCTTGGATTATGTGACTCCTTCACTGCACATAAAACAGCACTCTGTTATAATTTCTAATTATAGATTAACAACAAAAGGGTCCTGAAAATCCTAGGCACAAAGTCTGTCATTCAGGGGGAAGCGGATGGCAAAGGTAAATCAATGCTCTAGTGACTCAATGACAGTCACAGAATTCCACACTTAACAGAAGGAGAGGAATGCGAGACCTTCTTGCACATGTATCACTCAGAGTGGTTAATTAAATGTAGGAATACTTTTAATTGAAATTTTTCCTCTCTTCATGTAGTCTGAAGGTTACTAATCATGACTTATGCGATGATACCACTATGGACCAAGGCGACAGGGTAGGCTACAAGAACTACCTCAGCTATCAGAGGAATTGAATCTGCACTGTCAGCATTATTCTGCACTACTCTGTAGCCATCTAGCCAACTAAACCATCTGACACCCCCCTCATTGAAATTGTAATATAAAAATATAAGCTTCTGCATCCCTCAAGATACTCAGTAGTAAACAATCTGTAGTAATCTTTGTAGAATAGCAAACAATCTGTAATAGTATCTCTTTGTCTTTTGTAGAAGTAATAGTTTCTCTTAGTTCACTTAGGTTCTCTTTGGTTTGTAGGAATCTTTATCTAGCCGACCCAGGAAGGTGCCTTTACAGGTACATTCTTTTAGGACAGGGAGTAAAATACCAAGTTGGCTTGTTGGGTTGCAGGCAAAGAAAAGTCAAGCTTATCTTTCTAAGTATCCAAGAACAGATATAGGAGAGAGTACCAGATATTCTCAACATAGCGAGAGAGAAAATATTAAGGGGTTTAGCATTTTGAAATGTCCGCCAGGCCCAGTTGAAATGTATCCCAGGCTGCTAACAGAAGCAAGTGAGGAAATACTGGAGGCTCTGACCATCATTTTCTAGTTTTCTTTGGCTACAGAGGGCTGGTGGACTGCTAACATTGTACCATCGTTTAAAAAGGGAAGAAGGGTAGACTGAGTAATTGCAGGACAGTCAGTCAGACTTGATGGTAGACAAATTATTGGAATATGTTCTGAAGGATAGTATTAATCGCTTAGAAAGGCATGGATTATTTAAGTACACTCAGTATGAATTTGTTAAGAGGTCACGTCTGAATAATGTGATTGATTTTTGATTGAGGATGTACCGAGGAAGATCAATGAGAGCAGCTTGTTTGATGTAGTCTACGTGGATTTTAGCAAGGCTTTTGACAAGGTCCCACCACATGGCAGACTTGTCAGAAAGGTAAGAGTCCATGGGATCCAAGTGCAAGTGGAAAGTTGAAAAAATTTGCTCCTTGGCAGGAAGCAAAGGGTAATGGTCAACAGATGTTTTGTGACAGGAAGGTTGTTTTCAGTAGGAATTCTGCAGGACTCTATATTGGGTCTCTTGCTTTTCATGGTAAGTATCAATGTGTTAGACTTGTTAGGTAGGGAGTATGATTTAATAATTTTGCAGATGGTAGAAAAATTGGCCGTTTAGTTGACAGTGAGGAAGAAAACTGTAGACTGCAGGAAGTTGTTCAGGTGGGCAGAAAAGTAGTAAATGGAATTCAGTCCAGAGAAATGTAAAGTAGCGCATTTGAGAGGGAAAAGAAGACAAGGAAATACACAAAAATGGTAGGATACTGAGAAGTGTAGATGAACAGAGGGACAGATCCCTGAAAGTAGCAGCACAGATAGATAGGGTGATTAAGAAGGTATCTGGAATACTTTCCTTTATTAGATGGCGCAAAGAACATAAGAGCAGGGAGCTTATGCTAGAACTACTACAATGGATCTGATCGCACTAGAGAGGATACAGAGGAAATTTACAAGGATGTTTCCAGGATTGGAGAATTGTGACTATGAGGAAAGTTTGGATAGGTTCAGGTTGTTCTGTTTGGAACACGGGAGGCTGAGGGGAGATTTAATTGAGATGTAAAAGCTATGAGAGGCCTAAATAGGTTGGATAGTGAGGACCTATGACTTCCTTTAGCAGCCAGATCATAAAGGGCACAGATTTAGAATAATTGGCAAAGGGTTAGAGGGAAGTTGAGGAGAAATTTCTTTCACCCAGAGGGTGATGGGGTCTGGAACTCACACCTGAAAGAACGGTAAATACAAAAATCCTCATTGCATATAAAAAGAATATGTGGGTATACACTTGAAGTGCTGTAGCCTACAGGGCAACAGACCAACAACTGGAAAGTAGGATTAGGTTGAATAGCTCTTCTTGGCTGGCACAGACAGGACGGGTTGAATAACCTCCTTCTGTGCCATGAATTTTCTATGTTTATAGAACAAAGCAAGTATAACATACCTCTACTGTTTATTACATTACATACAAAGCTCCTACATGGTGTAGGTGTGATATTCCTTTATTATTATACATAGTCGATAATAATACTGTGGCACTAAGGGGCCTGAGTAAAACCAAAGTCATTATGGATCAGGGATAGCGTTCTAAAGGCTGGAGTCATACCTGGCAAAAGGAAGATGGTTGTGATTATTGGAGGCCTCATTTTAGCTCTAGACTTGACCGTCTTCATTGATGATATTTCCTCCATCATAAATGATAATTGTACGTTGTTTAGTTCCATTCCCAATTCGATAATGTAGCAATCCATGTCCGCATGCAGCAAATCTGGACCGCATTCAGCCTGGACTGATAAGTGGCAAGTAACTTGCCATGCAAGTGCCAGGGTATGATAGGTTTTAACAACAGAGACCATTCAATAGGAACACAGGAATAGCAATAGGCATTTCAACACCTTGAATCTTCCACCATTCAATGACATTATGACTGATCTGTATCTTAACTCCATCAACCTGCCTTGGCTCCATAGCCTTTTATACCCATGCCTAGCAGAAATCTATCAACCTTTGATTTAAAATTAGTGATTGAGTTAGCATCTACTGATTTTAGTCAGAGGGAGTTGTTTCATTGCCTGAGATTTTGGTGGAGACAGGTTCAACTGAAGTGCTCAAAAGAGAATTAGACTGTTATCTGAAAAGGAAGAATGTGCAGGGTTATGGGGAGACGGTGGGGAAATGGCACTAGGTGGATTGCTCTTTTGGAGAGCTTGTGCAGGCACAATGGGCCGAATGGCCTCCTTCTGCACTGTAACAATTCAATGATTCTGTGAGTTCCACACATCCTTTGTGGTGAAGAAATGTTTCCTAACTTCTCTCCTTGGTTGTGAATTTTAATGTTATGTGCTCTTGTTCTAGATTCTCCCACCAAGAACATTTCTCTATCCATCCTATCAATTCCTTTCAAAACCCTAAAACCTCAGTCTCACCCTTTAACCTTCGATATTCCAGGGAGTACAAACCTAGTTTATGTATTCTCTCCTCATAAGCAAATTATTGGTGTATTCCATTGCTAAATGCTCCCACCATCAACATCCTGGGGGTCAGTATTAACCAAAACTTAAAGGTGTAGCCAAATAAATGCTGTGCTACTGGGTATTATGTCATGAATGGGTCACCTCCTGCTTCCCTAAAATCTCTTCATCACCTACAAGGGACAAGCCAGGAGTGTAAAGAAGTGCTCTGTATTGGTCTGGATGAGTGCAATGGCACTCAGGATTCTCAATTCCATTCTAGACAAAGCAATCCCATTTGATTGACACCCCGTCTCCCTTTGCTACTGGTGTATCATGGCTGCAATGTGAGCTATGTACAGGATGCACAGTAGTAAGTCTCAAAGGCTCCTTCAGCACATCCCAAACCTGTAACATCCATCAGCAATAAAGTCCAGGACAGCATGCACTTGGAAACACCATCACCTTCAAGTTCCCATCCAAGTGATTTGGACATATATCATTGTCACTGGGTCAAAATCCTGAAATTCCCTACTTCACAGCATTGTGGGAGCATCTTCACCACATGTACTGTACCGCTTCAAAAATAAGGCTCACCATCACCTTCCCAAAGGCAACAAAAGATGGACAGTAAGGGCAGAATCGTCCCAGATTTGCACTAAGTGCAGTAGTGGGTGGGAAATATGGTGTTTTACCCACCGGCCGTAATGCAGCTTCTCACACTATATCGTCCCAATCTCGCCGTATTATGCATTCCCAGGAAAAATGCCGTTTCAATGGTGGGTTGGCTCTCATTCGCCCGCCACACCATCACCTTGCCTCTTCATCATGCTGGGCATCATATTTAAAGTGCAGCCACGCGCACACCCCCCAGTGCTTCCAGCCCAGGAAGACACCAGTGAAACCATGGCCCCAAAAGCCAAAAAAAGTGCAGCCCCCCCCCCCCCCAATTCAGTGACGCATCCCTGGGATGCCTGCTGGACACCGTTGGAGCCCATTGCGATGTCCTCTACCCCCCACTCTGGCTGCAGGAGGCCCATCAGTGTCGTCAGTACAGCTTTGGAGATGGTGGCATTGATGGTCAGTGCCAACGCTGCACAGAACAGGTTTGCCATCCAGTGCAGTTAGATGATGAATGATCTCATCTGTGCCGCCAGGGTAAGGCAACCATCTCATCACTCTAACAGTTGCAAGGCCATCACACATTCGCTGGCATCTCACTCATGGCCAGCTCAAGCGACATTGCCACTCGCTCTCTCACACACACCCTCCCATCTTCATCTGGCCTCACCTCCTCTGGAAACTGCCCCCTCAGCCCTCACCATCTTGACGCCACTTATATAGATCAACATGTGTCCCCATACATACCCTGGATACCTCCTTTCCCCAGTACAACCCTAGCCCTGCCTGAGGCCACTTCTCCCCATTCCCCAAGCAAGCTATAGCCCTGCAGCTGTTGAAAAGCCGCCTTATGGCTGCTCTGGTAGGTAGAGACCTGCCTGTGAGCCCCCCAAAAAGTGATGTGCCTGCGAAGCCTGGTGCTGATGACCACGAGTGCTGTCAGAAGCAAGGTAGGTAAACAAACTTCGAAGTCCCGAGCGAAGTGCAGGTCGCCAGGTGCATGTCACTTATGTTCAGTTGTGAAACACTCTGATGTGCCCAAATGATCCAGTGTTGGGGGATGATTCCAGCAGTCTGCCCTTATAATGATATGCAAATATATTACATTTAGTTTCCCAACGCCAATGGTGGGAAACGCAGGCCTGCTGTTGACGGGCTGAGCGGATGATCGCAAACTGATTTCACCACGTTGTGAAATCGATTTTTGGCCTTCTTGCTATGTTGTCCGCTCACACCATCAAACATGCCCAACACCAGCAGGCTTGGAAAATTCCGCCCTAAATATCGGTTTTACTCGTGACACCCATATCCCAAGAATGAATGAAAGAAAATGCTTCTAAGTTGTATATAATCAAGGTGCAACATACTCACTCTGTATAATACTGGGTACAAGACCTGTACTTCATGTAGTACTGCGTAAAATACTCCTACAGTGTGTATGACACTTTAGAGAACGGGACTGTATTTACACTACAGATGCCATTGCTATCGACCCCATGGAGTAATTGTCACACTGTCTACTACTTATCTCCAGTGTATAAGCTCTTTTACAACTAATGTTATACATCTTCCTGATCCAACTTAGGCCCTGCAGATATGTAAAGTTTTTTGGAAGGGGGGGTAGCAATTGTTTTTTGGTTGGTTAATGTAAGTTAAGCTTGCATTCCAAATTAATCGGTGCATGTCTGGGACTTTATGTGAATGCAGAAGACTATGTAAGCGGATTCTCTAAATGAAAGGGTGTGACTTGCACACTTGTTTGATTTAAAGGTTTTACAAAAATGGTGACCGCAAATTGGAGAATGACTTCTGTACTGCTGCAACTAGAAGTTGTGTTTTATGCCACCCAGGTAATTGTAGAATAAATAAGTTACTTATTGCACTACCCCACATATTAGCCAGTTATTCCAACTCAGTTATTGCAACGACGTTTTCATTTGTGAATTTTGTGCTTATTTCACAGTTTATTCAGATTTCAGTTGCTGGCTTGCACAGAAGATTGTATAATTTTGGAGTATATTTCTACGATGGTAGCATTACAGCATAGCAAGGCTCATATCACAGCGATAATGTTTTGAAGCTGGCATATGAACACAGTCAAATCAATGATATCTCCCACCACACTGGGAAACCCCACACTTCTGAGCTTCAGATCCCCTATCACATGTTGGGTAGTTTACATTCCAGGTTTATATTTTCTTTCACGCATAACCTTGTAGCATGATGACATCATCACATAATCTGTCAATTAAGCTTTGTAATGAGAAACTAAAATTTGATGTGAAAGAGGTGTAATTCCAACCATGAACCTGAGAAAGTTTGCTGTTCGATGTGCATTAGGATGCAATCTTAATCTGGTTTCAACCTGGTATCACCCCTTGACTGTAAACTGGATTTGAATCAATCATCGCAACATGGTGATTGGCAGCATTGCAGCTGTAATAGGCTGACATTGACACAAAGCAGACAACTTCTCAAATAATATTTACAAATGTTTGAGACATTAATGTATTTAATTCTTCATACCGAAAAAGGTTTGAGTAACATGTGGTATTCCTTACTGGCAGAGTGTTCTCATTGGCACTGTATTTCCGATATTGGGTGAACTTAGTTTGTGACTGTGTCCTTTCTTTTGCATAGATTCATCACGAAGCAACCATTATTAACCTTCTAGAAACTATCTTTTACCATAAGGTAGGTATGTTACACATTTCAATTAGATGCACTGAATTAACTGTTCCAAAAACAAACTTACTAAAAAAAAATCATGGATGTTCAATATTGGCATATCTTTGACAAAGACACTCCTATTTTCTCCCCATACTGTAAGTGCAATGCAAAAGAAGAAAATTTAATCATAATTATGTTTTCTAAAAATTGCACGTGAAATATCGAAGGCATGCTGGAGAATCTTTGCTATACTGATAGAGGTGAAATTGGTCTATGCCAGCTGCGAGGAGTGTGCTTGTAGCAAATCGACTAAGGATTTTTCATCATACTATTTTTATTTTCCATTGATTCGGAAAATATTGCCAAGATTTTTAATTTCAAACCAAGTCAAAGCAACAGTGAGACCAGGAAATGAGTCTCCAAAAAGAGTTTGAAGTAATGTTCTGTGAACTTCAGTAAAAAGAATATTGTGTGTGGTGAAAAACTGGCTGCTCAAACCTGTTTTGCACTGCTGGCCTGAACTAATTTCACCCCCATATTGTTTTAAGGGCCTCAAAAAACAATGCTTTGTAGCCTAGTGAGGTGGTGGAAGCTGGGTCATTGAATATTTTTAAGGCGGAGGTAGATAGATTCTTGTTAGGCAAGGGAATCCAAGGTTATCAGGGTTAGATGGGAATGTGGAAGTCGAAACACAAGAGGATCAGCCATGATCTTATTGAATGGCTGAGCAGGTTCGAGGGGCCGAATGGTCTACTCCTGTTCCTATTTCTTATGTTCTTATGCTATTAATCATTGACTAAAAACACAATGCCCAGGAACTACTGCACAAAGTTCCAATGTGACCTCATCATCTAGGTTCCAAATGCCTATGCTTTGGCCTGAACAAGCAATTCAAAATACATCTTTATAAATTTCCCTTTATTTGGAATAATTTCCAGATCAATCAACCTTGCCAGGTTCCCATAGACAACCTCCCTTTTTGTTCTCCACTTTGTAACATAATGAACTCGAATTAACTCAAAACTGTACAAAATAAAGGCAGAAATGTCACTATTTTATCACAACTCCTGTTCCTATGTTCCTATCCACCTCCTCATTACAAATCACACCCTTGTGAAAATGCTAGCCATTATTTGCCAATGATCCTTGAAGTTGAACAATTTCGTTATCCATGGATGCCTGGGTGAAAATGTCAGCCAACCTGAACTTTGACCTCCCCTCTTTTTGTAGCCTAGATAGGCATCCATCTTGGGTGCAATTTGTTCTTATTAAGATGACTTTCATTAACTGAATGAAAATACATCTTTGCTTTTTGAAGAACATGGTTCCATTCAAATGAAGTAAAACGATGCTGAAAATATAGCTGAAGCTGTAACTCCATCTTTGGGGAGAGCAATCTTATGAAATCTGCCATCCCTGCAAATTTCTCATCCCATGGCAAAGTGATTAGAACATTTAACATACATTTTTCTTTTCCTTTCCTACTATAATAAAATATTGATTAACAGTAGTTACAGTTTACCACCAAAAATATCTTCTAAAGTCTTTCAATGTTCCCACTTTTCACTTTTCCCTTTTCTTTCTACTTCCGCCACAACTTCCCCCACCACCTGTAAATGATAGTACTTGAGGTACTGTAAGGAAATCATTAATTTTATTCACTCACCAGCAGCCTGCCAAAGGCCTGGTTTGTCAGTTGATACAATATTATCTTTCTGAGAACTACACAGTGGTGTTACTCTGAATGTAGTGATTGTAAGGTCTTGTGTGATTAAGCAAACAGTTCTTTAGAAGTTTACTTGTTCTTCCATTTTGTCAGACCTGTTAATAGTAAGTGCAACCATGGCCTTGAATTTGCCATGTATACATTAGTAGCCAAATTTTGTGGCGTTTATCTTAAAGGGTTAATGCTTCTACCAAACTGAAAGATAGAGGGACAGTATACAACTGCACCAAGTACTTGATGCATTACTAAAAATAATTGCTAATTTGACACCATTACTAACAATAATTTCTGTTCCAAATTATTTTTATTTAAATATGAATTTTCAAACTCACCACAATCCAAGGATCAAACCTGTGATGTTCCTGATCTTAACAAGGTAACAAGTGGGATATTCATCCGCTGAGCTCTGTTATGGGCTTAATGCAGTTGCTGACCCATCCACACTTTTCAACCACCTCTAATGGAATGTCTCTTTTTAATATATTGCGTGCAGGATGTGTGTGACTCTGCAGATGAGGCGGTGCTGGACCTTGCTGATTACTGCCATCGAAAGCTGACCCTGCTGGCTGCACGGAGTGATGGCTGTGAAAAGCAGGAATTGGATAGAACATCGCCAGCATCCTTAGAGGTATGATATAGAGCTAAACCACTGTTGATATGGTATCCCTATGTATTAGATTATGTTACTGCATTTCTATGACCAGACTGCATGTGTATTTTGTTATGATCCCTGTAGAGACTGATAACTGTTAAAAAGAGATATGAATTTCCCAGTGACCAACTCAAAGGATCATATATCAAGATTTTAAGACTTTGGCCGAGATTTTCTGGGCCCGCCTACTAGCGGGATTTACTGGTACAGCTAAAGACAATGGACATTTGGCTGGCTCAGGCCAGAAAATCCTGCCCTTTTATTGTAACAAACACAATAAAATCAAAATAGATGAAACATTATTTGTAGGCAATAATAGACTAAACTCCAGAAAAAGTATTCCCCCTTAATTTCTTAACTGAAACCCCATGCCACATCTAGACATTATCCCACACTATCTGCAAAAATGTAGTCTTGTATTTAAAATCCCAAGCTTCTCCCTGCTTTAGGAGGATCTCTTTTCCTGCTCCACCAGAATGAATCTTCTGGTGTTCTATTAAACAAAGTATCCTTCACTAAATCTTCTGAGCATAATCAAATGGACTTCCAGTAGCAAGGTACTCTCTGGTGATTCCTTGGTTTTTAACTCTCCATAATCCTTGTTCTCTTGAATAGGGGTTCTGCCTTCACGACAACTGCCCTTGATGATTATCCCAAAAGCAGTCCTTTCCTTCTGCCTGGCATAGCAGCACCTGCTTCCAACCTTCTTCCCCAAACCTTGCTGTCTGACTGACCCTGAAAGTTCGTGGCCTGGATTTTCACTCCCTGAGAGATGGTGTTCCTTGGGAGTCAGGTGGGTGACCCTGGAACGAGCATGGAGGATGCAGAATCAGAAAAACTTAACAGTCCTCACCCACTCACACCCCCAAACACTCCCATGCCTCATCCCCAGATCATGCCCCCACCCACCCCCATGACCCCTCGTACCCTCCATGCCAACCTATGGCCCCCACACCCTGCATAATCCCTATGACAACTCATGCCAATCCATGCCTCCCCACCCACCACCGTTTGCCCTTGTACTTACCACGCCAACTCATCCAGTATCCACCATGGGTAGACCTCAGGACCCATGCTGTAATTAAACAAAATAGTGTCAGTTTTGTCTATTGCAGACTGTTTTTTAATGCTCTCATTCATAAAACCTATTTACTACATCATCCCTTTTAACAAGAATCATTCAATTGTAATCCCTACTAAAACAAGCATTGGAATTCATAGTCCCACTTCAAAGAGTCCATAAGATTATAACTTGGAGCTGTCAATCAAAGTGTGAAATTGCAGGCACTCCACTGTAATAATGGACAGTTGTGAAATCAGTTATGCAGCCCTAACCAGTGATGTTAGCCCTAAGGCTAATGTCATCAGACAGAGCAAAAAAGCAAGCAATCATTTTTTTTTTAACACTCCAGCCAGTTTTTTCAAAATTAAAGGGCAGGAGATTTAAATGCCTTGACATCTACTCTTGAAAGTTCCTTTTGACACTTTTGGCAGTTGTTTTTGACAGTTCCAATGAGTTTATGCACTTTTAACACAGATTCATGCCTACTTTTAGCAATCCAAAAAGGGTACCTTCACTCACCCAAAGGGCACCTGAGCTCTCCCAAAGGGCACCTGATCTTCCCCAAAGGGTACTGACCTCCTGCAAAGGACACCCAGCCGTGAATGGTGGTGGACAATTATACAACTCACTGGAGGAGGATGCTGCACAGATATCCCCATCCTCAATGACGGGGGAGCCCAGCACATCATTGCAAAAGATAAGGCTGAAGCGTTTGCTACAATCTTCAGCTAGAAATGCCGAGTGGGTGATCCATCTCAGCCTTACAAGAGATCCCCAGCATCACAGATGCCAGTCTTCAGCCAACTCGATTCACACCAAACAGCTGAAGGCACTGGATACTGCAAAGGCTATGGGCCCCGACAATATTCCAGCTATAGTACTGAAGACTTGTGCTCCAGAACTTGCTACACCCCTAGCCAAGCTGTTTCAGTACAGCTACAACACTGGCATCCACCCAGCAATGTGGAAAATTGATCAGGCATGTCCTGTACACAAAAAGCAGCATAAATCCAATCCAGCCAATTAACGCCCCATAAGTCTACTCTCGATCATCAGTAAAGTGATGAAAGGGGTCATCAACAGTGCTTTCAAGGGACACTTGCTTAGCAATAACCTGCTCACTGACACTCAGTTTGGGTTCCTCCAGGGCCATTCAACTTCTGACCTCATTACAGCTTTTGTTAAAACATGGACAAAAGAGCTGAACTCCAGAGGTGAGGTGAGAGTGACTGCTCTTGACATCAAGGCCACATTTGACTGAATGTGGCATCAAGCAGCCCTAGCAGAACTGAAGTCAATGGGAATCAGGGAAAAAACTCTCCACTGATTGGAGTCATACCTAGCACAAAGGGAGATGGTTGTGGTTATTGGAGGTCAGTCATCTCAGCTCCAGGACATCACTGCAGGAGTTCCTCAGGGTAGTGTCCTCGGCTGAACCACCTTCAGCTGCTTCATCAATGACCTTCCTTCCGTCATAAGATCAGAAGTGGGGATACTCGCTGATGATTGAACAATGTTCAGCGCCATTCACAGCTCCTCAGATACTGAAGCAGCCCATGACCAAATTCAGCAAGACCAGGACAACATCCAGGCTTGGGCTGACAAGTGGTAAGTAACATTCGCGCCACACAAATGCTAGGCAATGACCATCTCCAACAACAAAGAATCTAACCATCGCCCCTTGACATTCAATGGCATTACCATTGCTGAATCCCCCACTATCAACATCCTGGAAGTGGTTATCATTGACCAGAAACTGAACAGGACTAGCCATTTAAATACTGTGGCTGCAAGAGCAGGTCAGAGGCTAGGAACCCTGCGGCAAGTATCTCACCTCCTGACTCCCCAAAGCCTGTCTACCATCTACAAGGCAGAAGTCAGGAATGTGATGGAATACTCTTCCCCTTGCCTGGATAAGTGCAACTCCAACAACACTCAAGAAGCTGGACAACATCCAGGACAAAACAGCCCACTAGATTGGCACCCCATCCACAAACATTCACTCTCTCTACCACTGACGCACAGTTGCAGCGGTGTGTACCAAGGCTCCTTAGACAGCACCTTCCAAACCCATGACCACTATCATCTAGAAAGACAAGGGCAGCAGACACATGGGAACACCGCCTAGAGTTCTTCTCCTAGCCACCCACCACCATGACTTGAAAATATATCGCCGTTCCTTCACTGTCACTGGGTCAAAATTCTGGAACACCCTCCCTAATAGCATTGTGGGTGTACCTACACCACATGGACTGCAGCAGTTCAGGAAGGCAGCTCACCACCACCTTCTCAAGGGCAATTAGGGATGGGAAATAAATACTGGCCTAGCCAGTAAAGCCCACATCCCTTTAATGAATTATTAAAAAAAACCTAACTTCCCCCAAAGGTGTCCCGGGGCCATATCCAAAGGGGTACCTTACTTCTCCAAAAGGGGTACCCTAACTATCCAAGTGAATCTATAAAGCTCATACTTTCTCCTACCAGATATAATCTATGCATGACTGGTTTTAGATACCTCTCACACCAAAATCACACATGGGTGGAGGCAGCTGCTGATTTCTATGGACAACTTCCTCTGTGAAGTGTGCATATATGAAACACAACCCAATCCTATTCCCATCTCCCTGAAAATGGTCCAATTTTCGGGCTTGTCCACTATTTTTGTAACGACAGAGAGGTTGTCCATCATTGTGAAAATCCATGTCTGTGTGTCAGTTAGAAGCAAGGCCAGCTTCTTTTTCCTTTGTGTCCGAGTGTTAAAATTTGCATCTGACTTTAAATAAGTTTCAATTTGAGTTTCTGTCCCCACAACAAGTAGGTCACATGGGTTTGTATCCAGGTAGACTCAATATGAGGTCACATGGGCTTGTCTTGAGTCAGATCCCATATGAGGACCAATCCCCTCATTTTACCTTGAATTATAGGAGACAGTTTAAAACATAACCGTCTTATATATCCAGCATTCGTAACAGTTTCCTTTGGTAGTTGGCCTTGCTGCTGGGATACAGAGCAAAGCAATGTAACATTATGTATCATTTCCAGATTGGACATTTCGCTACCCTGTGGTAAGTTCGTTTTTAATTGGGCACAGGAATTTACATTTCAAAGAAATGCCTGAGGTTGTAGAAGGGATCTTAATGTGGTATATAAAATATTATAAATGGTAAACTCCAGATATTAATTTTAAGAAATTCATCATGATTTGGAACTAATTGCCAGGTTAGGGTGTTAGAGGCAAAAGTATTAGTCACATTCAGAGTACAGCTGGTTGGTGTAACAGGACATTTAGAGTTCTAAAGCTTTGATGGTCTGAATGACCATCATAAAGCCCTAGATTTTCTTATGTGCTTATTATTGCCCTACTACAGGCTTGCCCAACCTTTTTGCATGGGGGCCACATTTCAAAATTTTTCTCACTTAAAGGGTCAATGAGCAAATTTCAGAAGGATAAACTTTAGCACAACAATAAACATGTATTTCAAAATAAAACTGGGGTATGAAAAGAAACACCATGCTGAGCAAAAAATACAATGAGTAATAATAGAATGAGAGTGTGTGTGAGAGTCCGGCTCACTCACAGTATCAGGGTCCTCACTCAGTCACCCTCACCCACTGTGAGAGTGGATGACAGTGCATGATGGTGTGGTGGGTGAGGGTGAATGAGAACTCCGGTACTGAGAGTGAACCAGACCTAGGGACGCACTCTGCGACCCCCCCCCGCCACCCCACACACACACACACACACACACACACACACACACACACTCCCCTCACACATACTCTTTCCCTCTCCTCTCTCACTGCCCCCTGCAATCTCTTATCTCCACGCCACACATTCTCTCACCTCCTTCTCGTAATCTCTCACTGCCATCCACAATCTTTCATCTTCCCACCTCACATTCTCTCACCTCCCACCACTGCAAACTCTCACCTCCCCACCACAACCTCTCACCTCCCCCAACACACCTTCTCACCTCCTCCCCACAACCTCATTTCCCCTTCCACAATCTCTCACCTCCTCCCAACAACCTCTCACCTTCCCCACTGCACAATCTCTCGCCTCCCCCCACAATCTCTCACCTCCCCTAACGCACCTTCTCACCTCGCCCCCACATAATCTCTTCACCTCTCCTTCCACAATCTCTCACCTCCCCACCAACAATCTCTCACCTCCCTCCCTGCAATCTCTCATCTCACCCCCACAATCAATTGCCTCCCCCACCACAAACTCTCACCTTTCCCCCCCACACATTCTCTAGTACCCCCCCCCACACTCTCCCTCAACCCCACTCGCTCTCAGCCCCACACTTGCTCTCACCTCCACTCTCCCTCAACTTCCCCCCCACTCTCTCAACCCCCTCCACCCTCTCTCAACCCCCTCCACCCTCTCTCAACCCCCTCCACCCTCTCTCAACCCCCTCCACCCTCTCTCAACCCCCTCCACCCTCTCTCAACCCCCTCCACCCTCTCTCAACCCCCTCCACCCTCTCTCAACCCCCTCCACCCTCTCTCAACCCCCTCCACCCTCTCTCAACCCCCTCCACCCTCTCTCAACCCCCTCCACCCTCTCTCAACCCCCTCCACCCTCTCTCAACCCCCTCCACCCTCTCTCAACCCCCTCCACCCTCTCTCAACCCCCTCCACCCTCTCTCAACCCCCTCCACCCTCTCTCAATGCCCCACACTCCCCTCAACCCCCTCCCACACTTTCTCACATCCTGCTACACTCTCTCACACAACCCCACACTTTCTCTCAACCCCCTACATTCTCTCTCAACCCCCCACCCTCTCACTCAACCCCCCCACACCCTCTCAACCCCCTCCACACTCTCTCAATCCCCCACACTCTCTCAACCCCCTCCACACTCTCTCAATGCCCCACACTCCCCTCAACCCCCTCCCACACTCTCTCACACCCCGCTACACTCTCTCACACAACCCCACACTCTCAACCCCCCCACATTCTCTCTCAAGCCCCACACATTCTCTCTCAATCCCCCTCACACTCCCTCTCAACTCACCCCTCACACTCTCTCTCAACACCCCCCCCACACTCTCTCTCAACCCCCCCAACACTCTCAACCCCCCTCACACTCTGTCAACATCCCCTCACACTGTGTCAACATCCCCTCACACTTTCTCTCAAAGCCCCCCCACACTCTCAACGCCCCCTCACACTTTCTCGAACCCCCCCCACACTCTCTCTCAACCCACCACCCTCCCACTCTCTCTCAAAGCACCCCCCAACAACTCCACACACTCTCTCTCACACAGCCTCCAGTCATTCATTTCTCAGACACCATTGGGTACTGCCCCTGATGCCTCGTGTTCCAATTCAGGCTGCTTGAGCCCCACTCAAACTTGCCTAATCCTTGTTCCAGCCCGCCATGGCCCTGCTCTGGACACCTGCGCCCCGCTCGCTTAAGCTCAGCTTTGGCTGACCCATGCCCCGCTCAGGCAGACACCTGGGTCCTGCTCCCCAGCACGTCCGCTCCCTTATCCACACCCTCTGGCGCGTCCAGTCCCTTGACCCCACTCCCTGGCACCTCCACTGCCTTGTCTGTGCTCCGCAGTATCTCCATTCCCTTGACCCTGCTCCCCGGCACCTCCAATCCCTTGTCCATGCTCCTCGAAACCTCTGCTCCCTGGGTAACACTCCTCAAAACATCCACTCCGTGGTCCACACTCCTCAAAATATCTGCTCCCTGGGCCATGCTCCTCGAGACCTCCACTCCCTGGGCCACACGCTTCAAATCCTCCACTCCCTGGGCCATGCTCCTCGAAACCTTCGCTCCCTGGGCCCCGCTCCTCAAAATGTCCACTCCCTGGACCACGCTTCTCAAAACCTTCACTCCCTGGGCCATGCTCCTTGAAATCTTTGCTCCCTGGGCCATGCCCTTCAAATCCCCCATTCCCTGGGCCATGCTGTGCAAAACCCCCGCTCCCTGGGCCAGGCTCCTCAATTCCTCCACTCCCTGGGCCACGCTCCTCAAATCCTGCACTCCCTGGGCCACACTCCTCAAATCCTCCACTCCCTGGGCCACACTCCTCAAATCCTCCACTCCCTGGGCCACACTCCTCAAATCCTCCACTCCCTGGGCCACGCTCCTCAAATCCTCCACTCCCTGGGCCACACTCCTCAAATCCTCCACTCCCTGGGCCACGCTCCTCAAATCCTCCACTCCCTGGGCCACACTCCTCAAATCCTCCACTCCCTGGGCCACACTCCTCAAATCCTCCACTCCCTGGGCCACGCTCCTCAAATCCTCCACTCCCTGGGCCACGCTCCTCAAATCCTCCACTCCCTGGGCCACGCTCCTCAAATCCTCCACTCCCTGGGCCACGCTCCTCAAATCCTCCACTCCCTGGGCCACGCTCCTCAAATCCTCCACTCCCTGGGCCACACTCCTCAAATCCTCCACTCCCTGGGCCACGCCCCTCAAATCCTCCACTCCCTGGGCCACACTCCTCAAATCCTCCACTCCCTGGGCCACGCTCCTCAAATCCTCCACTCCCTGGGCCACACTCCTCAAATCCTCCACTCCCTGGGCCACGCTCCTCAAATCCTTCACTCCCTGGGCCACGCTCCTCAAATCCTCCACTCCCTGGGCCACGCTCCTCAAATCCTTCACTCCCTGGGCCACGCTCCTCAAATCCTTCACTCCCTGGGCCACGCTATTCGAAACGTCTGCTCCCTGGGCCACGCTCAACACGTACGCTCCCTGGGCCACGCTCCTCGAAACTTCGCTCCCTGGGCCACGCTCCTCAAATCCTCCACTCCCTGGGCCACGCTCCTCAAATCCTCCACTCCCTGGGCCACGTTCCGCAAAACCTCCACTCCCTTGGCCACACTTCCCAGGCCTCAAACTCATCGCCGCTGGTGTTCGCTGCTCCTCACAGATTGTTTCTCTCCCACATTTGTGAGCCTATCAGCAGCAAGCGCAGGAAAGAAATGACCTGTGATTGGGGAACAGCTCCATGCAGACTCTTACCTGTTTGATTGGCATTTTGAAAACTTACTCCGGAGGCCACATAGAGAGACCTGCATTCGGCCTGCAGGCCATAAGTTGGGCAAGCCTGCCCTAGTGTATTAATATCCCTAGATGTTAGACTTGGCTTAACTTTATTGTTCTAGCTTCTAAGTCAGAAGATTGTGGATTCAAGCTCCGCTTCAGCACTTGAACACATAATCTCAGCCGACACTTCAGTGTAGTATGAAGGAGTATTGCATTGTTGTAGATGCCATCTTTGGGATGAAATATTAAACCAAAGCCCTATTTTCCTCTGAGGTTAGGTGGAAATACAAGATCCCATGGCATGAGTATCAGCAGGGCAGCTTTCCTGGTGTCTTTATTCCTCAACCAACACCTTCAAAAAACAGATTATCTGACTGCTTATCTCATTGCTGTTTGCAGGATCTTACTATGCACAAATTGGTTGGCACAATTCTCCATATTACAAGTGACTACACTTCAAAAGTACTTAATTGGTTATGAAGCACTTTGGGACAATCTGAGGTTGTCAAAGGTGTTATACAATGCAAGTTTATTCTTCTTTCTTTGAAACCTTGCCCAGAAACTTCCTGGTTCAGAGCAAAGAACTTTTGATCTAGTCTTAATTCATAATTTAGACTTTGATAATTCTATTTTTTAAGCACCAGGTTTCCACTTTGCTATGTTATTTATGCTGCTTAATTCAAACTGTTAGATAATTCAAACATTTTAAGCACAGAAATGACTGAATTGTCAGGAGTTTTCATTATTATTTTTGCCAAGTTTTTAAATGGCGCTGGTCTTTAATCCCTATAGAAACCAGGGAATGTTAGTCTTAAAATAAAAAAGGTCAAATTGTTGCACAGAAGCTGGAAGTATATGTACTCCATTGAATGATCCCTTTCCATTTCACTTGGCTACTAATCATACATCCTTCTCTTGGTGGGGATTTATGATAGCATGAAATGGGAAAAAGTCATTCAGTTCAACACTCCCCTTCCATCTGCAAACTGTGCAACATTTGCCCTATCATGATTTCTATGTAACATGCTCAGCCCCTGAGCATTTGGTATGTAAAATTTCTTCTTGTGACAGTAATTAAGAAAATTTCACAATATCTATCCAACAACCTTACAATCTATATTTAGCTTTACTTTCAGCAAGAACTTATTGCCATGTCCCAGAAACTCATAGAGTGTATGCACTTGCATTTCTAACCTTCAATCTTCTTCACAATCAGACCCATCTAATTGATTTAAAGAAATGAACTGACACAATATGAACTGCTTTTGCTAGGAGTCTAACCCATATGTCTACCACTTTGTATAGGTGCAGAACGCAAATCTTTTTTAATCCCTTACCGCAATTTTCTAAATCTAGCAAGAAAGAACATGAGAAAGGAAAGACGCCACCCAACTTCCTCTGTCGCTCAGAACCTGTTTCAAGATTCATTCTGACCAATGTTGAATCTTTCACAAATGCATTTTCCTTCACTCCTTACTGGAATCAGGGGCCGTCCTAATCCTTTTTTAAATGCATCTGCCAAGTCCAAATTTACTGCACCTTGATGCCAGATTACCCCACACATTGGCTGCTCTAAAGACAGGTTTGAATCTTGCAAATGAGCTGTTGGCAAATGCAGGCAGCCATACGAAAATTTAAAAGAGTAAAACTCACCTCGAGAAGCATTCAGGACTGCAATCTGTGCATATTAAATAGCAGAATTAAAACCTTCTGCTGACCCCCTAACTGTTCCGTTCAGAACGTGTGACACATGACAAAGTAAAGCCAGTGCACATAGGTCTCTGCACCTTTCTCTTGCCGCGTAAGGGAGAATATAAAAGCACCACAGGTTAACTATAGCTATTACCCATACTAATACAATTATTGTTAATCATTGCAATTATCTAATGAATTGGATCAAGAAAATGCAGCTTTGTTGCAGATTTTATCACCCAACGTGCACTTTACAGTACACAAGTTACAGATGCAACATATTATTTCTTGAGTCCAGATGAACGCTGAACAAAGCAAAACCGAGTAAAATTACTTCAGCTATTCCTGTAATGTTTGTGAGGTTTTCGGCTTCAAAGACAATTTGTGGTACATGTATGGGTTAAAATGATATGTGCTTGTATTTTGTTTTATAAAGGAATTACAGAAGCAGAGTCAAGAGCTGGAATTTGATATCTCCCTGAAGGCTCTCTCTATTCTTCGCTATATAACTGATCACATTGACAGGTGTGTAACTGCTGTGTGTAGCAGATTAGCAGATGCATTGTGAAAGGAACCCTTAGGAGGAAGTGACCATAATATGATAGAATTTACCCTGCAATTTGAAAGGAAAAAGCTGGAATCAGGTGTAACGGTATTACAGTTGAATAAAGGCAACTACAGAGGCGTGAGGGAGGAGCTGGCCAGAATTGACTGGGAGATGAGCCTAGCAGGAAAGACAGTGGAACAGCAATGGCAGGAGTTTCTGGGAGTAATTTGGGAGACACAGCAAAAATTCATCCCTAGGAAGAAGAAGCATACTAAAGGGAGGGCGAGGCAACCATGGCTGACAAGGGAAGACAGGGACAGCATAAAAGCTAAAGAGAAAGCATACAATGCGGCGAAGAGCAGTGGGAAACCAGGGGATTGGGAAGCCTACAAAGACCAACAGAGAACAACTAAAAAAGAAATAAGGAGGGAGAAGATTAAATATGAGGGTAAACTAGCCAGTAATATAAAAGAAGATTGTAAGAGTTTTTTTTAGATATATGAAGGGTAAGAGAGAGGCAAAAGTGGACATTGGGCCGCTGGAAAACGACACTGGAGAAGTAGTAGTGGGGAACAAAGAAATGTCGGAGGAACTGAATAGGTACTTTGCATCAGTCTTCACGGTGGAAGACACGAGTAACATCCCCAAAGTTCAAGAGAGTTGGGGGGCAGAGGTGAGTATGGTGGCCATTACCAAGAAGGTGCTAGGAAAACTGAAAGGTCTGAAAGTGGATAAATTACCTGGACCAGATGGATTACACCCCAGAGTTCTGAAGGAGATAGCTGAAGAGATAGTGGAGGTGTTAGTGGTGATTTTTCAGGAATCACTGGAGTCAGCAAGGGTCCCAGAGGACTGGAAAATCGCTAATGTAACCCCCCTGTTTAAGAAGGGAGTGAGGCAAAAGACGGGAAATTACAGGCCGATTAGTCTGACCACGGTCATTGGTAAGATTTTAGAGTCCATTATTAAGAATGAGATTTCAGAATACTTGGAAGTGCATGGTAAAATCGGGCAAAGTCAGCATGGTTTCATCAAGAGGAGGCCATGCCTGACAAATCTGTTAGAATTCTTTGAGGAGGTAACGAGTAGGTTAGACGAAGGAGAGCCAATGGATGTTATCTACTTGGACTTCCAGAAGGCCTTTGACAAGGAGCCACACAGGAGGCTGCTCAGTAAGATAAGAGCCCATGGTGTTAGAGGCAAGGTATTAGCATGGATAGAAGATTGGCTATCTGACAGGAGGCAGAGAATGGGGATAAGGGGATCCTTCTCAGGATGGCGGCCGGTGACTAGTGGAGTTCCGCAGGGGTCAGTGTTGGGACCACAACTTTTCACTTTATACATTAATGATCTAGATGAAGGAACTGAGGGCACCCTGGCTAAGTTTGCAGATGATACAAAGATAGGTGAAGGGACAGGTAGTATTGAGGAGGCGGGGAGGCTGCAGAAGGATTTGGACATGTTAGGAAAATGGGCAAAGAAGTGGCAGATGGAATACAACGAGGGAAAGTGTGAGTTCATGCACTTTGGTAGGAAGAATAGAGGCGTAGACTATTTTCTAAATGGGGAGAGAATTCAGAAGTCTGGAGTGCAAAGGGACTTGGGAGTCCTAGTCCAGGATTCTCTTAAGGTTAACTTGCAGGTTGAGTCGGTAATTAGGAAGGCAAATGCAATGTTGGCATTTATTTTGAGATGATTATAAAATCATATAAAAGCATATAAAATATGAATATAAAAGCAGGGATGTGCTGATAAGGCTTTATAAGGCTCTGGTCAGACCACATTTAGAATATTGTGAGCAATTTGGGCCCCGTATCTCAGGAAGGATGTGCTGGCCCTGGAGAAGGTCCAGAGGAGATTCACGAGAATGATCCCAGGAATGAAAGGCTTAACATATGAGGAACATCTGAGGACTCTGGGTCTATACTCGATGGAGTTTAGAAAGATGAGGGGGGATCTGATTGAAACTTACAGAATACTGAAAGGCCTGGATAGAGTGGATGTGGGGAAGATGTTTCCATTAGTAGGAAAGACTAGGACCCGAGGGCACAGCTTCAGTGTAAAGGGAAGACCTTTTAGAACAGAAATGAGGAGAAACTTCTTTAGCCAGAGAGTGGTGAATCTATGGAATTCATTGCCACAGAAGGCTGTGGAGGCCAGGTCATTGAGTGTATTTATGACCGAGATAGGTAGGTTCTTGATTGGTAAGGGGATCAAAGGTTATGGGGAGAAGACAGGAGAATGGGGTTGAGAAACTTATCAGCCATGATTGAATGGCGGAGCAGACTCGATGGGCTGAATGGCCTAATTTCTGCTCCTATGTCTTATGGTCTTATGGAAAGAAGAAGCACGTTTTACATACTGGGTGGCACAATTGAGAAATTTTGTGTTTTTTTTTCAAGTGAATCAGTTTTGTACTTATTAGGATGACGTATGTTGACTGATGAGGCATTCCATTTTACCCTCAGGTCAGTGAAGTATTGGTTAAATGTTAAATGCTATGCCCTGGGCACTATTCCAGCAAGGTCTTCTAACCCCAATATCTACATCAGTACTACAACAATGAGACAGTCCTATTTAATACATCTACTATACCCACATATTTGAATAAGATTGCTAATTTAGCATCAACTTTTTGTTAAATTGTGAACACTGGATTGTTCACAGGAACTTGGTTCATAACGCCTTGATTTTTCTTTATATTTCATTTCCTTAAAGCACAGCTCATTAAATTGCGGTCCACAAGATGACTAGATTCTGTTCCTGTTGGGGGCTGGGCATCCTGCTTGCTATGAGCAGCATCTCATGAGAATGTTCCATTCTATACTTTTTTCTGATTAACTTTGCTTTTGTTATGCATTGTGTATATACAGCTTCACCACCCTCTAAGATCTCTGTGCTCTTCCAATTCTTGTCTTTTGTGTATCCCTGATTTTCATCGTTCTAGCAATGACATTGTGGGCTCCAACTGCCTAGGCCCTGAGCTCTGGAATTTCCTCCCTAAACATTTCCACTTCTCTTTCCTTCTTTAAGGTAATCCTTAAAACTTATCCATCCTAATATCACCTTAGTGATCCTGTGTTGAATTTTGTTTGCTAATGCTCTTGTGAAGTGCCTTGGGACATTTAATTATGCATGTTAAAGGTATATATTGTTAAAGACATACATTTTCTTTCTGCAATAATTTTAAGTATCTGCAATTAAAGTATGGTTTTCTTCTGGGTAGTTTCCATGCCATTTTGAATAAAAGACAGGGGAGGCATACACTTGAACATAACTCCTAAAGTTTTTTCCATGATAGGAAAACATCAAAAATGCTGAAATGCGGCAATGTGTGCAGTCTGAACTGGTGTTGGTATTATTTTTTACATGCTGGTTCACCTGGTGGAACACTGCCCCTGGTATTGGCACAATCCTAAAGGTAAATATTACAGCCATTAACTGCCACAAAAGTATGTGAATGTGGGTATCCAAGACTTGCCTGTAGTTCACTAGCTTTTTCCTGATTATTTGACTAGCTTAAATGGAAAGAAAGAACTTGAATTTATTTAACATCTTTCACAGCCGTACAACATCCTGAAGTACTTTACAGCCAATTAAGTTACTTTTAAAGTGTAGTTACTGCTGTGATGTAGGAAACATGGCAATTTGAGCACAACAAAGTCCTATAAGCAGCAATGAATTAAATACATTCTGATCATTTGTTTTGGTGTTGGTTGAAGGATAAATGTTGACCAGGATGCTGGAATAATGACCATGTCTTTTAGGCGAAGGCAATCCTGGTCTTTGTCAGTGGTGTGAGTGGAAGGGCGTCATTAGATTGAATGGGATTCCAGGTCTGGGAGTGCTTCATTGTTGGAGATGTTGTTCTTTGGGTGAGGTGTTAAACCAAGAGCCCTGTCTACCCTCAGTTGAATGTAAAAGAATCCATAGCACTATTCGAAGAGGAACCAGAGTTATTCAGATGTCCTGACCAACATCAACCCGCTAACCACAAATGAAACAAGTTATCTGATCATTTATCTTCTTACTGTCTGTAGGACCTTGTTGCTTACAAATTGGAGGCTGAAAAGTTTATATTAAAACAATGACTATATTTGAGAAAGTACCTAATTAGCTGTAAAGCATTTTAGGACACCCTGAGATAATGAGAGGTGCTTTATAGATGCAAGTCTTCGTTTCTATAAATGCAAGCTC
Organism: Carcharodon carcharias; assembly: GCF_017639515.1. Taxonomy (NCBI): domain Eukaryota; kingdom Metazoa; phylum Chordata; class Chondrichthyes; order Lamniformes; family Lamnidae; genus Carcharodon; species Carcharodon carcharias. The sequence goes on from NC_054473.1 coordinate 72,707,768, forward strand.
TTTTCATTTCAATGGACAGCCAAATTCTGACAATATTTACCCAATGCGTTAGGCAAGTTAAAATGCTCATCTCTGGTTTTCTATGTTTGCCTGCTGCCTTTTCTATCATGTTTCTGTTTACTATGCATTGTCTCTTTTTATATGCAGCCTGCCACTGAGTGTCCAGACACGACTCCTGAACACACACAATATCCCCTGCGTGCTGGTACACCTGGTGGAATACTGCCCCTGGAGCCGATACAGTTCCAAAGGTTTGTGCTCCTGACATTAGTTGCTACAGATGTGGGTTAATGTGACCATCCAAGACATGCCAGTGGTTCACTAGATTTTTCCTTATCATTTAACATTCTTAAATACTGCAGACTTTTTTTGAGCTGAAGAAAGGTCTGGTCTTTGTCAGCAGTAAAGAAAGGGGAAGGGCAAGGATTTGGCTGCATTGTGTTGGGGGGAGTTCCAGCTCTGGCAGCGCTGGTTTGTGACTTTCTGAGAGATGTCTAAAAAACTTCAATATGTTGTTCATATGAAGATGGACGATATCTTTCCATCTATTCACCTATTTAATAACAGGCATTCACACCTGTCCACATCTTTCTGTCCCTTCAGTTAAGGGGAAAATACACAGGCCAGAATTTTCCAGCCCCTCACACCGGTGGGATCTTCCGGTCCCGCCGATGTGAAGAGGTTTCAATGGTTCGCCAGCCCCGCCATGGAGTACCCGCTGCAGGGAGGCTGGAAAATTACGGCCACAGTGTCAGACCATCTGCATAGGTTAAAACTAACAGACATTTTATTAACACACAGGATAATATACAGTGAGGTACAGCGAGATAAATTATGACATATATGGAGAAGAAGAACCAGTCTGCCTTATGGCATATTTCTTACACAGCTCACTATTCATCAAGGTTTTTCAATAAGGCAATCTTTTACAAACCTTGTGATCTAATATTGTAGAAGGAATTGAGGCAGAAGGAATTGAGGTAAACCAGCCATGATGGTATTAAATGGCAGAGCAGACTTGAAGGCCCAAATGACTTCCTCCTGCTCCCATTTCTTGTTTCTTATGAGTAAGTTGTAGAGAAAGATAACTTAGTACTAGTGAGTCACCAGATTGTTCAATTATACAGGTCTGTGGAAAAACACATTCGCATTCCTGATTTCACTTAGGGCTCAAATTACAGCTTGAATGAATCAGGATGGAGAGTGGCTTCAGGAGAACTTCCAGGTGATAGTATTGCCATGCATCTGCTACCCTTGTCCTTCTGGATGGTAGTGGTCATGGGTTTGGAAGGTGCTGTCTAAGGACAGCTTTGACACTTCCTGGATAGCTTTGACAGGTTTGCCACTTCCTGGAGAGTTTTGACAGGTTTGAAAGTTGAACAGCTCCTTAACATTTCCTGGACAGCTGGACATTTCCTGGAGTGCAGGACAGTTCCTTGACAGCTAGACATCACTGGACAGCTGGACACTTCTTTTATAGCTTGATGGTTCCAATGAATTTGTCTGTAAAAAGTGTATAATCATGTTCATTTTTAACAATCCCAAAGGATTCTTTATCTCTCCCAAAGGGTGCCATACCTCTCCCAAAGGTGTCACAGAACCCTATGCAAAGGGGTACCTTACCTCTCCAAAGGAGTACTATTCTGGCTACCCATAAGAATCCATCAAGTTCAGACCTCCTTACCTCCTCTTACCTGTTGTATTCTGCACATTCCGGATTCCACACTCCTGTTCTTCCAAAAGCCCACTTCAGTGGAGGCAGCCAGTGATTTAAATGGCCAGCTGCCTCTGCAAGTTGCAAAAGCACGAACCCTAGCCTAACTCCAGTCCTGCCCCTGCAAAGATGGGAAATGCCAGGTTCGGGGGCAGGACTTAGAAATTTTGGCCATTTCCGGGATTTTCCCCACAACGGGGAGCTTCTCTGTCATGGCGAAAATCTGGGCCCCAAGGTACCGAATTCGTTTAATTTTGATTTATTTTTTAGAGGTAAGTGACTAATTTCATATTTAGTTTGTAAAGTTACACATTTGCAAAACAAAAGTGACTTTGCGATGGGATGCCTAACTTTTCTTCAGTACTAGTGGTCAATAAATTGTTGGGCATCAGGGCTCTTTACAATGACTCTGGTTATCTTTGGGCAAAATGTCACTATAATCAGAAAGCAGATGATGGACTGTTAATAATAAAACAGTAAAATCAGTAACCATGAGCAGCTGATGTTTGAAGAAACACTAATGTTGTTTTGTGCTGCATTATTTTCGTTCTGTTCTCTTCTGATTCTTACTAAGACACAGTTCCGTGGAGGAGGGATCATTGCTCAGTGCATATGTTTGCCCCATATTCCCCACTCTCACATTTTCCAGCAAGTGTCACTGGAAGCAGGAACTCCATTACAGCAGTGATTTGGTTCTTAAATTGTCCCCAGGTCTTTGCCTTCACTGCTTCCATCCCTCTTTTTCTCTCTCTCTCTGTCCCTCCCTCTCTCTTTCTCTCTCTCTCTCTCTCTCTCTCTGTTCTCTTTCTCTCTCTTGGCTTTTCCTATGTTACATGGGGTCGCCAAGGTGCTGCTTGATCACCCTCTATTTCAACTGTAATTTTTAGGACTTGGAGGGTGGTTTTACAGCATGATGCCCTTCCATCCATTAATCCTCCCCATTTATCTGGTGGACCAGCACCAATACATGCCTGCACCAAGCCTTGCTTGCACCAGTGGCTGGGTTTTCTTCATTGTTTCCATCTAGAAGTTTATTTTATTCTTTCATGGGATATGGACATCGCTGGCAAGGTCAGCATTTGTTACCCATCCTTAATTGCACTTGAGAAGGTGGTGCTGAGCCACTTTCTTGAACCCTTGCACTCCATGTGGTGTATGTACATCCACAGCGCTGTTCAGTAGGCAGTTCCAGGATTTTGACCCAGCGACGGTGAAGGAAAGGTGATATAGTTCCAAGTCAGGATGGTGAGTGGCTTGGAGGGGAACTTGCAGACGGTGGTGTTCCCATCTATCTGCTGCCCTTGTCCTTCTAGAAGGTGTTGTTGAAGGATGCTTGACGAGTTGCTGCAGTGCATCTTGTAGATGATATATGTCCTGGGACTGAGATGATTGGTCTCCAACAACCAGAACCATATTTCTTTGTGGCAGGTATGACTCCAACCAGTGGAGAGTTTTCCCCCGATTCCCTTTTTTTAAAAAAATATACTTTATTCATAAAATATCTGAAAGAACATTACAAAACATTTCAAAATGGCCATCACAAAAAGTGCAATCCTATTCAACTTTTCCACATAGATCATGAGGTGCTTCAATACAATTAATGAGCATCACAGACATTTTCAATATGGTCATTATAGACAGTCAGACAGTGCAATGGTATTCAAGTTATCAACATAGATCATGTTGCACTCTGGAGTGTTTCAATACAGTTATGATACATTTAGTTTTCACAGTATGCATTCATTGTGAGTCAGACAGCCCAAGGGGCCTATGCAATTTCCAGCCCCTCGGTGCACTGTGGCGGAAAGGTCCTAGACAGCGACCTTTCCCCATTGCGCCTTTGCGGCGGCTGCCCCAAGCTTTAGTGCGTCCCTCAGCACGTAGTCCTGGACCTTGGAATGTGCCAATCTGGAATGCTCAGTCAGGGACAACTCTTTGCCCCGGAAGACCAACAAGTTTCGGGCAGACCAAAGAGCGTCTTTCACTGAGTTGATGATCCTCCAGCTGCAGCTGATGTTTGTCTCGGTGTGTGTCCCTGGGAATAGCCGGTAGAGCACAGAGTCCTGTGTCACAGAACTGCTGGGGATGAACCTCGACAAAAACGACTACATCTCTCTCAAAACCTTCTTTGCAAAGGCACATTCCCCAAGGAGGTGAACAACGGTCTCTTCCCCACCACAGCCACCTCAAGGGCAGTGTGCGGAGAAGGTGAGACTCCTGGCGTGTTGGAAGGAGCTGACAGGGAGGGCCTTTCTCACCACCAACCAGGCTACGTCTTGGTGCTTGTTGGAAAGTTCTGGCGATGAGGCATTCTGCCAAATGACTTTGACAGTCTGCTTGGGGAACCATCCGACACGATCCACCATCTCCTTTTCTCTCAGGGCCTCTAGGATGTTACATGCCGACGATTGCCTGATGGACATGTGGTCAAAGGTGTTTCTCTCCATAAATGTTTCCATGAGGGACAGGTGGTAGGGCACAGTCCAACTACTTGGAGCGTTCCGCGGCAGCATGGTTTTACTGGGGTCCCCAATTCCCATTGACTTCAATTTTGCTGCGGCTCCCTGATGCCACACTCAGGCAAATGCTGCCTTGATGTCAAGGGCAGTCATTTCTACAAAAGAGTTCAGCTCTTTTGTCCATGTTTGGATCAAGGCTGCAATGATGTTGGGAGCCAAATGGCCCTGGCAAAACATAAACTGAGCATCAGTGAGCAGGTTATTGCTGTGTAAGTGCCACTAGGTAGCACTGCCACCCAACACCTTCAATCATTTTGCTGATGATCGAGAGTAGACTGATGGGGCTGGAATTAGCTGGTTTTGATTTGTCCTGCTTTTTTGTGGACAGGACATATCTAGGCAATTTTCCACATTGTCGGGTAGATGCCAGTGTTGTAGCTGTACTGGAATAGCTTGACTAGGGAGGCAGCTAGTTCTGGAGCACAAGTCATCAGTGCTACTGCTGGGATATTGTCAGGACCCATAGCCTTTCTAATATCCAATGCCTTGTGCAGTTTCTTGATATCACTTGAAATGAATTGAATTAGCTGAAGACTGGCATCTATGATGCTGGCGGCCTCAGGAGGTGTTCATTCTTTGTGAAGTGAAACTTCCCATTAACAAGTTTCAACCTTGTCATCAAGAAGATATAGATGAAGGAATAGGGGGTTTGCAGTTTGCAGACAGCACTAAATTAAAGACACACTAAATTATGTAGATTGGAGCAGGATGTTGCAAAGATTAAGTGATCAAGGCAAAAATGTGGCAAATGGAGTTCAATCTAGGGAAGTATGAGGCCATCCATTTTGGATTAGAGAAAGACAAATTGAAATATTTTCTTAATGGTGAGAGCCTAAGAGCTGTGGTGAAGCAAACGAATCTAAGTATGAGTCATTAAAAGCCAGTGCACAAGTAAAAAAAGTAAATCAAAAAGTCTGTTAAAATATTGGCCTTTATCACAAAGGGGTTGGAATTCAAAGTGTGGAAGTGATCCTTTAGTTGAGCAGAGCCCTAATAGGATTAAATTACAAAGCAGATTTAATAAATTTGGCTTGTATTCCCTTGCTTTTAAAAGTTTCAAGGTCAATCCTCCCCTCCTGAAACCATGTTGACTGTTGTTAATTATATTATCTTAATGCAACACAAATATCCATGTTGCTTTTATTTATTGAACCATCTGGTGAAGTATTATTAATGCTGGTTCAATGAGTGAATCACAGACTAAACCACAATACTAAGTTCCCTAATAATTCTGGTTCTGAAGTAGACTTCACAAATCGTTGTGGCCCTACGACTGAACTGGATTGAATGCTTTTAAAGTTGTGGTTACTTCAGTGAAGCAATATCAATTTTAAGATGGGAGATGAAGATTGCCATTTATTTATTTGAGCCAATCTGGCTCGTTGAGAGCTAAATAGAAATGTAAGGAGAATATAAGGAGAATATTCTTTATTCCACTGACCTAGTAATTAAGCTAGTTGGCTCAGTCTTCTTTGGGTCTGCTTGCATCCCAATAGGTGAATTGAAGAGGTACGCTGATGGCAAGTGGCACAAAGTCCCCATTGAGGACAGGCTGAAAATAACTAAGCTAGATGGGCAGGTCTGGATTGCATTGTACAACCTGGTGCTGAAGCCTGACTGCCAACAGAGGTATGACTTCAACAACTTCAACAAGAACCAGCTACTCAAGGTACAGCTTTTCAGACAAAAAGATTTCTGTTTGTCGATTTTGGTTAACAAATAGACTACCTTTCCTGAATGAAGAATTGGACTTATCAGAAGTCACACCAAGTTGTACTGAGCTGATGTTGCATTTTTTATCCCTGTGAACTCATCTGGCCCTGCTGCCAAACGTTTTTTTACATACAAACATACATATGATCATGCGAATTAGGAGCAGTAGGCCACTCGGCCCCTCGAGCCTTCTCCACCATTCAATAAGATTATGGCTGATCTGAATGTAACCTCAACCTCACATTCCTGCCCACCCCTAATAACCTTTCACCCCGTTATTAATCAAGAATCTACCTAGCTCTGCCTTAAAAATATTTAAAGACTCTGCTTCCACCGCCTTTTGAGGAAGAGTGTGCCAAAGACTCTCAACTCTCTGAGAAAAAATTTCTCATCATCTGTCCGACAAATGGAATATTATGTGAGCAAACGTGAAATAGTTCATTTTGGCAGAAAGAATAAAAAAGAAGCTTATTATCTAAATGGTGAGAGATTTGTTTTGACCGATGCAGCTGGTAAAGCGGAGTTATTTTAAAATCCCGAGGGAAACTTTAGTCAACTGTCATAATCTATAATTTTAAGTGTTATGTTTGAGGTGCGACTTTAAATTCAGGAATCAGACCACCAGTTCTCAAGGCTTTATACTAAACTAAATGAAACGTTTTATCAATTTACACAGGTTAAAATATACATATACATGGCTACAAATTACTACGATCATAACTTTTAACAAATTCCCAAACTAATCTCCATTAAGGCAACAGCAACCCATAGACGTAACCAAACACCAGGCAAAGCATTTTCACCTTACGAATTCAAAGTGAGGTTCTTTTCACTTTGGTTCCTTGCAGACACAGTCGTAGGTTTACAGGCTTTGATCTTACATTGCCTCTGCTCTGCACACCCAAAACAGTTGTCTTGTTATACCTACCACTGCCCATTGAATGTTAATTCTCCTTGTATCAACAACCTCTGGACTAAACCTCTCTAACAATAAAACCCCTTTCATAGTACCAATTTTATTAGTAATATAAACGTATTGCTCGGTAGCTACTGGATAGGCATCAGTTTTCACCCCACTTCTTGAATGCTCTATTCAAAAAATGCAAATTCACACTATCTCACTTACATATCAAAACTAGTACAAATCAAAGCACCCAGATTAACTGGTTTTAATCCAATTAAGACACACCCACAGACTAAACCTATTTTTTAAAAGAAAAATATTTTCCAATAATACTATGTACATTAATTAGCTTCATTACAGATTGCAGAGCTGTGAGATTCAGAGGGATCTGGGTATCCTAGTGGCATGAATCACAAAAGGTTAGTCTGCAGGTACAGCAGTTATTTAGGAAAGCTAAAAGCTAATAGAGTGTTATTATTTATTGTGAAGGAGTACAAAAGTAGGGATGTTATGCTTCAGTTGTACAGGGCATTGGTGAGACCACATCTGGAGTATTGTGTACAGTACTGGTCTCCTTATTTAAGGAAAGATGTAAATGTGTTAGAAGCAGTTCAGAGAAGGTTTATTAGACTAATACCAGGAATGAGCAGGTTGTCTTATGAAGAAAGGTTGGACAGGTTAGGCTTGTATTGAATGGAATTTAGAAGAGCTAGTAAGGAGAAAATGTGCGAAGATTTGTGCTCTTCCCATTAACCCGTGCTGCATGGATATAAGCTGAGGACTAGTTCAAAGTAGGGCTTAAAGTCCTACTGATCAAATGTCATTGTTGGGGCTCACACATGAAAAATAGTCACCTGGGCAGGTTAGCCAAGGGCAAGCAGGACAATGGAAATGTACTCTAGCATTGAGTCAACATACTCAGAAATGGAGGAAAGAAAATTGGTCCAAGGTGATAATAAAATATGCATAAAATCTATATGAAAATAACTATTTCCTTCAGTTTTACATCAATGGGAACACATGTCCTGTGCTTACTCTCACTATTTCAGTCAACTTGGTGGCATGTGGATATTCTTTTCTCCCCTTGCACCCAGCCCTTAAACTAAGGGGAGAGACAAGATGAGACAGGAATTCCAGTTAGTTGGTCAAAGAAAGGAAAAAAATGAAGACTCTTTAATGGTAATTTTTTTCAAAGAAAGTCAGCTGAAATTTGAAGCCAACTGATTATCTCGCCTATGTTTTGATAGTTAGAAAATGGTTTACAACTGTGGTACAGAGAATCTAATTTCTGACACCTCTGGATAAAGAGAGAGACAGACTGAGAGGAATATACAAATAGAGAAAAAGGCAGAAAAGCAGTTGATTTTACTCGTCATAATTTGACTTCCCTTTTTAACGAAGGTTGAATTTTTGAAAACAAATTGTGGCTCGTTAAGAGAATCGGGCATGGTAGTTGAAGATGGAAGCTGACAAGGATCTTTAGCCTCCTGAAGGAAGTAAGTGGAAGTGGGGGAGGCTGGACAGACGGTGAAAGATACGGTGCATCACAATGGAGCATTGATGTTCAGAGGAAGTAGGGTAGTTTGAAGAGGGAGCGGTAGACGGTAGTGATGGGAATGATGGGGTGGAAGGATGGGATGGGATAATGAGGGGGTTAAGGGGTAGGTGACAATGAGAAAAATGGAGTTAGTGTTGCACAAATGACTAGGGAGAAGATGGGAAGTATCTTCCTCATAACCTGTGAGGTTCAGCCTTCAGCTGTCGGTGGCTCCTTTACCCTCCCACCACACCTCATGGACAGAATTGAATATGACAGAGTTGAAAGGAAAAGAAACTAAAAGGGGGAAAAGGCAGGAGAGACAGCGAGAAACAAATACACAAAGGTATCAGAGGTGGATGAGAAAGTAAGCATGTTGCCTGATATTACACAAAATATAAAAGTTTTCCCATCACACTTTTGTTTATAAGATTCCTACCGTTAAAGAATGGGATATAATCTGATCCACCTTGAGATGCACCATGGGAGATTTGCTAATATATTTATAGGTAAATCCTGAAACCATTTTAAGACTACGTTTTTTTTTCATTTATGCGATGTGGGCATCGCTGGCTAGGCCAGCATTTATTCCCTATCCTTCATTGCCCTTGAGAAGGTGGTGGTGAGTTGCCTTCTTGAACTGCTGCAGTCCCTGTGGTGTAGGTACACCCACAGTGCTGTTAGGGAAAGAGATTCAGGATTTTGACCCAGCGACAGTGAAGGAATGGCAATATATTTCCAAGTTAGAATGGTGGATATCTTGGAGGGGATCTTCCAGGTGGTGGTGTTCCATGTGTAGGTTGCCCTTGCCCTTCTAGATCGTAGCGGTCGTTTGTTTGGAAGGTGCTGCCTAAGGAGCCTTGGTGAATTCCTGCAGTGCTTCTTGTAGATGGTACACACTGCTGCTACTGTGCGTCGGTGGTGGAGGGAGTGAATGTTTGTGGATGTGGTGCCAATCAAGTGGGCTTCTTTGTCCTGGATGGTGTCAAGCTTCTTGAGTGTTGTGGGAGCTGCACTCATCCAGGTCAGCGAACATCTCCACTTCTAACCTTATGATGGAAGGAAGGTCATTGATGAAGCAGCTGAAAGTGGTTGGGCCTGGGATCTAATGGTTTCCATCCCAAGTTATTAAATAAATAGAGACACAAAATTGCAGGTGCATTAGTCATAATTTTCAAAAGCTGTCTTGATTTGGGATTTGTTTCATTGGATTGATGAAGTGCAAATGTCATTCCACTATTTAAGAAGGGGAAGGGGTGAGAGAAATCAGGTAACAATAGGGCTGAATTTTACACTGATCGGGTGGATGCGTGCCCAACCCAATTGGGCGTAAAATCGCGCGAGACGACATTGGGCGAGCATCCCGACGTCGTCCCACGCTCACAAGATATTTCACGCAGAAGTCGGAAGCACGCCCGCCGACCAATTAAGTGGTCAGTTAGGCCCATTAACGACGCAATTGTTTGTCATTTTACATAGCCCGTCCAACCTTACAGTTGGTGGATGGGCGAGTCAGCCAGGCGGTCTTTGTATTTTTCAACAAACCTCACCCACAGGCGGGATGAGATTCCCATGATGAAATAAAATATTATTAAGTTTCTGTGGACAGCATTTTTCATAAGCTAAGTTTCCAGTGATTGGTTATGATACATTGACATTTTTTCTCAGCTTTTGAAACCTTTATTTTTGCTGCTTCTGGTCTTCAGCTCCCTAAGGCAGCATTCTGCCTTCTGGGAGCTTTCTGTCAGTGCTGGCCCATGCCCACATTGATGTCATCACCCGCCCCCACCCCGGCAGCGCTGAGCGTTTCAGCACATGTTTCATGCTGGCTGGCTGTTAATTGGCCAGCCAGTGTGGAATCACGATTGAAGGCTGATCGCAGTGGGCGATCCATTTCCCGGCTGACCCCGGGCCCGCTGATCACGCCTGCCCACTCAGCTGAAAATTCAGGCCATAGATCTATTTATCGTAAGTTGTGAGAAAACTTACTGGAAGCTGTCATCTGGGATAGAGCAATTAGAAAAGTCTGCGTTGATCAGAATGAGTCCAGATGCATTTGTGACGGGTATGTCATGTCTGACTAAACTGGGTGGAAACCTTTGAGGGAGTCACTTAAATAGTGGAAAAGGAATGTTATCTATATGGGCTACCAAGGACATTTGATTAATGTTTGTATAAGAGATTAGCAGCAATTATGACATTGCGCAGTGTTGGAGACAACCTTGTGATATGGGAAGGAAACTGGAAGTAGGAGACTCTGAGTATAATAAAGGCAACATGATTGGCAGAATCCTAGGGATCTGTATTGAGGTCCCAGCTGTTTACCATATATGTCAAAGATTTGGGTGAAGAACTAGAGAATTATATATCCAAGTTTGCAACTGGTACTAAGTTAGGAAGAGCAGTAAGTTAGGAAAATGGGAGCAGGAAGTTACAAAGGGACATAGATAAAGTGAGTGGGAAAACAGTAGCAAACGTGGGTAAATGTGTGAATCAAAAAAAGACAAACCAGAATATTTTTTAAGGTTAAAACTAAGAACTGGGGAGGAGAAAAATGATCTGTATGTCCATGTACAAATCACTAATAGCTAGTAAGTAAGTACAAAAAGTAATCAAACAACGCTAGAGGAATTGATCTTTGTCTTTAGGGAGCTGTAATGCAAATAGGAGAAAGTTATGCTTCAGTTATACAAAGCCCTGGTCAGAACCTATCCAGAACACTGCATTCGGTCTGGACTTCACACCCCAGGAAAGACCTGTTGGCCTCGGAGGGGGTCAGCACAAGTTCACCAGAATAATATCAGGGCTTAATAGGTTACATTGCAAGACCAATTTTCATAATTCTGGCTGTATTCCCTCTGTTTAGAAGGTTGACAGATGGTCTAATTGAATTGTATTTAAAATAACAAAAGTGTTCAACAAGGTAGATACAGGAAAAACTATTTCCTCTGGAGGGGAAAAGTAGACACTGTCTTAAAATTAGAGTTAGGCCTTTCAGGAGTGAAATCAGGAAGCACATTTTCACATAAAGGATAGTGGAAATCTGAAATACCCTTCCCAAAAGATGATGGAATTTGAATTAATTGAATTTTTATAACAGATGGTTGATCAATATTTGTTAGCTAAAAGTAGCAAGGCATATGGTTCTACAGCTGGTAAATGGAGTTGAGGTACAGAGCATCCAGAATCCAATTGAATGGTGCAACAGGCTTAAGGGGCTGAATAGGTTACTCATGTTATGTTTAAATTACGTTTTTGGCAAACTTGGGAAGCTAAATATCAACTTTGCATTTAAACTCCACCCAAATATTTGAATGCTTGTGCCAAATTCTATAATTGCAGTGACTTCTAGCTGACAGTAGATGGAAATATTGGCACATGTTGCTGGCTGCTCTTACACCTTGATTGCACTGCTGCAAAGCAAACTTAGAATCTGATTCTAATTTTCTTCTGCTGCAGTGACAATGACGGTTTAATTATTTGCACCAAGAAAAATTATATTAATCACATTGTTTACACATCATTTTTAAAATGTAATTGAAATTTCCATAATTTATAATCATAAGATCATAAGAAATAGCTGTAAGAAAAAGCTATTCGGCCCTTTGAAAGAAAATACTCCTTAACATCTGTGGAGAGAAGCACTTATAATGACCATGGAGCTAGTTTCCACCCAACCCTCTGAGAAAAGAAATCCTTCCTCATCTCCATCTTAAATGGGTGATCCCTTATTTTTAAACTGTGCCCCCTAGTTCTAGATTCCTCCATGAGGGGAAACATCATTTTAGCATCCACTCTGACCAACCCTTCTCAGAATCTTATAGGTTTCAATTAGATCACCCCTTGTTCTTCTAAACTCCACTGAGTATAGGCACAACCTGCTCAACCTATCCGCATAAGACAATCCCTTCTCTGAATTATGTAAATTGTCAGCTTTCTGGTCAACACAATAAATACCAACTCTTACAAAGGAGAATGAAAGGATAAAAAAAGTACATTTATATAGCACCTTTATTGTCCATAGGACATCCCTAAGCACTTTTGAAATGTAGTGAATGTTGTAAAGTAGGAAACACAACAGCCAATTTATACACAGCAAGCTCCCATAAACAGCAATGTAATAATGATCAGATAATCTGTTTAACCGATATTGATTGAGTGATGAATATTGGCCCAGACTCGGGAGTAACCCCTCTTCTTTAAAGAGTGCCAATGGAATCTTTGATGTCCACCTGAGAGGGCAGACAGAGCCTCAGTTTAATGTCTCATCAAAAGACAGCACCTTTGACAATGCAGTATTCCTTCAGTACTTCACTGAAGTGTCAGTCTCGATTTTTATGCTCGAGTCTCCACAATCTGCTGACTCAGGCAAGAGTGCTACCCAACGAACCATGGCTAACATGACAAAGTGGCAGAGCTGTGTTTCCACATTAGCCTCCTTCAGCCACAAGGACAGTAAAACTTGGGTGGAAATCACCTCCATGGTCATCATCATTGCTTCTCTTTACAAACAAACAGAAAACTTTTTTTTCTGTTATTACTCACCCAATAGCCAGTCTCCCAGAGTTGGAGCAGTCTGCCGCCACAACTAATACCTTCTAGCAACCTGCTTATGAGGTAATATAGCTGTTAGATGGGATATTTAAATCCAGAATCAAAACCTAGGTCTACAGTACTTGTTGAATTCTCTGCTTTTGAAGTTACTTTGCCTTGCTTTTCTAATCCAGAACCAGCTACGAGCTTGTGGGTAGTTCTGGTCAGTCTGGTTAGGGGGAAACAGTGCAATGGTAGTAATGTCACTGGATTAGTAACCAGAGGCCCAGGCTAATGGCCTGGGGAAACAGATTCTGGCGGAATTCAAATCCATTTAATAAATCTGGAATTGAAAGCTAGAATCACAGAATTATTATGGTGCAGAAGGAGGCCATTCAGCCCATTGTGTCTGCACAGGTTCTTTGAGCATTTTAACTTAGTGCCAATCTCCTGCCTTTTTCCTGTAACTTTGCATTTGTTTCTATTTAAATAATCATCCAATGCCCTCTTGAATGCCTCAAGCGAACTTGCCTCCATCATACTTCCAGGTGATGCATTCCAAACCCTAACTACTCGCTGTGTGAAAAAGTTTTTTCTCACCTCACATTTGCTTCTTTTGAAAAACACTTTAAAAAGTGCCCTCTGGTTCTTGATCCATTTATGAGCAGGAACAGTTTCTCCCTATCTACTCTGTCCAGACCCCTCATGATTTTGAAAACTTCTATCAAGTCTCCTCTTAGCCTTCTCCTCTCCAAGGAAAACTGTCCCAACTTCTCCAATCTTTCCTCATAACTGAAGTGTCACATCCCTGGAACCGTTCTTATAAACCTCTCCTGCACTCTCTCCTATGTGTTCAAATCCTTCCTGTAGTGTGGCGCCCAGAACTGTACACAGTACTCCAGCTGAGGTCTAACCATTGTTTTATGTAAGTTCATCAAAACCTCCCTGCTCTTATACTCTATGCCCCTATTAATGAAGCCTAGAACACTGTATGCTTTAGAAACAGCTCTCTCTACCTGTCTTGCCAACTTTAGTGATTTATGTACATCCAGGTCTCTCTGCTCCTACACAGCCTTTAAATAGTATCCTTTATTTTATACTGTCTCTCCATGTTCTTTGTACCAAGGTGCATCACCTCACACTTCTCCGCATTGAACTTCATCTACCACCTATCTGCCCACTCCGCCAATGTGTCAATGTCCTTTTGAAGTTCTACATTGTCCTCCTCACAGTTTACAATTCTCCCAAGTTTTGTGTCTCAGTATGGTGACCATGACAACTATCATTGATAGTTGCAAAATCCCATCTGGTTCACTAATGTCCTTTAGGAAATGAAATCTGCCATCCTTACCCAGTCTGGCCTACATGCGGTTCCAGACCCACAGCAATGTGGTTGACTCTTAACTGCCCTCTGAAATTGCCCAACAAGCCACTCAATTCAAGGACAGTTAAGGATGGGCGACAAATACTGGCCTTGCCAGCAATGCCCACATCCCAGGAAAGAATAAAGAAAATAAAAATTCCTTGAGGCACTGCATAAGATTTTCCCATAGACCTTTCCACACTCCATGCTTCTTGTTTTTCTGTTTGGGATAAGTCCTGTTTCAACCATTTTGCAATGGGAAAGCTCCAATTAGATGGAGAATTGCTGAACTCCTCACGTACCTTCTGACGGTTGATCTCAGAAAATTGTAGCCAGAGGTCTAATAGCAGTTCATCTGGCCCCTCAGTCTGGGTTGGAAGCAACATGGAGGTGGGTTAGTTAAAAAGTGGAGGAAATATGAAGGGTCTTTTGAAATTTTGTGTATTAAGTAGCTGAAGATCTTACTTTTGGATTGATTTCTCCATTCAAGTAAATTTTCCCAATGAATTTCAAAAGAACGTTGAGCATATTGCCAGTGTTAAGACACCGGTATGAAGTGATGACAAATGGTTGTTACTTTCCTATAGTGTCCTACAGCGCTTAAACTACTTTTACTTATAGCGAGTTACATGTATATATTGCCTTGAAGTAGTAAACATTTAAAGGTACTTCACAGAGGTGTAAATAACCATCTCAGATTGTACAGATACCTGAAAATACAAGTGCATCAGTATTCACCTGTGAACAATGGAAACTTCTGTGAGGAACAGTCTTGTTGGGAAGCTCTTGTGAAAGAAGCTGTGTTTATCTCACTGTTCTTTGCCGTTTCCTTAGTGCTGTAACATTGACTTCTGAAAAGCACAATAGTAGATTTATGATCCTTTCATTATACTTGAACTGTGAAAAACATCCTGCACTACAATAGATACCTTATCGCTGAAAAAATACATTTTTTGTCGAAACTTTTCATCTTGCATGTGTCAGGACAGTTCACAAGAAAATACCAATGTCAGGTGAAACAAAACATTTTTACTATATTAGAAGCCAATGCTGATTGGTTGGCAAGTGGACCCGTTGTTAGAGGCGTTGCCATGGAGAATTCACCTGTTGATGGTGACTGACAGTTAACTGCCAAACACAATATTATGTAACGAATCTCTCTCACCATGTACTCTCAGAAAGCGAGGAGTTTGTTCTTGCGCATGGTTTCAATTTTGGAGTGCCTTCATCCTAAATCAAATGGGAAGAGGTATTTGCTGAGTTCAAACTCCTCTACTCCCAACTTCCCACCACAAACCAGCATCCGCTGAAGACGCTGAATCCTTGAAAGCACGCCTAGCTGATCCAGCACACGCATAGGCTAGGAATTTCCCCTTGGTGATTTGGGGGCGGGGCCCACTCGCTGAGGGGAAAATGACGCGGGATGACGTTGGGAGGAGTCCCCGACATCATCCCGGGCCATTTAAATCTTAAGGAAGGCGGGCGGACAGCGAAATCAGCTGTCCACCAGCCGATCTGTCAATGGCCAATCAAGGCCATTGACAGGCTCATTAAGATAGTTAAAACTTAAGGCTGGCAGGCAGGCCAGGAGCCCCAGCGGCCTGTAGATTATTAATGAAACTTCATCCACTGGCGGGATGAAGTTTCATTACCGTTTTGTAAAAATGTAATAAATTTTATGAGTTTGTTATCAGCATGTCCCATCTCATGTGACATTGTCACATGAGGGGGACATGTTAATAATTTTAAGTGCTTCCTGTTGGGCAGGCCGATGGGCGGGCCTTAATTGGTCCACCCACTCAAAATGGCGGCGGGCCCTGTTTTGGCAGCGGAGTGTGGCTGCCCGCCCGCCGCTGAGCTGGTGGGGCCTGCCCGCTTGCAAAGGGCTAAATTCTGCCCATATTGTGCGATTCTGAATGACCTGTCTGATTTTCACATGCAACGCAAATGACCTACAGCGTTGTGAGACCTTAAGACCAACCCAGACATACACATCAGTAAACCCAACAGACAGTTGGGAATTGTCATCCTTAACAAGTGTGACTATATTAACAAAATGCACACCGTTCTTAATAACAGGTCCAAATTTGTATCCACTGGACCTTCCACTCAACATGACCAGACAACCTTGCTCGAAAGTAAGCTAAAAAGACACTTGCTGGACTTGTGTAAGAGCGATGAGCTGCTGCGTGATATATCTGACAGGGTTCATCCTCACTGCTTGCTGCGTCTGCATATGTATGGGCTGCCCAAGACACACAAAAATGATGCCACTTTATGCCCTATTTTATCTATGACCAGTTATACACAGCATGAATTGACCAAATGGTTGGATGAATTGTTACAACCAGTTTTGAACAAGTTTTCCAGGTACACGGTGAAGGACTCCTTCACATTTACAAAGACTATACAGGACTTGCATATCGATAACAATGTTGTGTCTGTGTGCCCAATTGACATTGCTAGCTTATTCACCAATATTCCACTTAATAAAGCCATAGAATTTTGTGCTGCAATACTATATCACGGCGATCTAGACCTACTGCCATTGCATAAATCAGTATTCATTGAACTTAAGAACTTGACAGCCCACACAGTTGAGTTCAGCTTTAATGACACCATGTATGCCCAAATAGATGGTATTGCCATGGGATCATCTCTAGGTCCAGCTCTCACAAACACCTTTATTGGGTTCAATGAGAAACATGTCTTTAATGGAATGACATCCAACCTCCTACTCCTCGCATATTTCTGATGTGTGGATGATACATTTGCTATATTTAAATCCACAGCTGCATGTAATAATTTCCTTGCCTGTCTTAATGGGTGCCAACCTGCACTCAGATTCATATTTAAAATGGAGGAGTCAAATGAACTCCCTTTCCATGATGTACTAGTTGAAAAATCTGCCAAAGGATTTTCTACCATGGTCTATTGCAAGCCTACCTTCGCTGGTAAATACACGCATTGGGACTCTTATAGTTCCATGCGCTATAAGATTGGCCTTATTGGCAATCTCACAAATAGGGCCCAAGCCATTAGCTCACCATGCAAGCTTGATGTTGAAATAGGGCGCATCAAAGAAATCCTGCAGGATAATGGCTACCCTGATCACATCATTTCACGCTGCATATCACACAAACTCATTAACAGGCCTAAAGTCATCACTTTCAGGCCTGAAAAGTGACCAGTCTACCTCAGATTACCCTGGAGGAGCAAAGTATCTCAAAAATTTGAGCAACAGGTGAAGTTAACTGTTTCATGCTGCTTCTTTGCAGTAGCAACATGAGTAGTATTTGCCACTAACACAGCTGCCAAGCTAAAAAGACGTTCTGCCTATCACACAAATGAGTAATGTGGTGTATGAATTTCATTGCCAGTGTGATGCTAGGCTTGTAGGCCAGATGTCCCAAAGACCGTTGGATCATATCAAACAGAATGTCCTTCCCATGGTTTGCAATGGGCAAGGTATGGACCATACCCAACCAGCCCGTGCTTGCAAAACTCAAAACACAGTGTCCAACATTAGATGTGATTCCGTGATTGGACAACATTTGCTAAATAATCCTCAGTGTGCTAAGAATTATGCTGACAACCAATTTAAGATTGTCAGTCAGGGTCACATTATGACACATTTGCATTAACTGGAAGCTACATATATTAATACACAGGGTCCTGTTCTTTGCAGACAGACAGAACATGTACACACATTGTGCCTGTTTCAGCTAAACAAAATAAGTGATAGCCATTGGCTGGTTCATTCCCCAGGGCAATGTCTTGACTGATCAGCGTCCAGCAGCCTGGTTTAAATTGCAAACAGTGCTTGGCAGTTAACTGTCAGTCACCATCAACTGGTGCATTCTCTATGGTACTGCCGCTACCAATCAGAGTTCATTTGCCAACCAATCAGCACTCTCTTCTGTACAGTATAAATATGTTGTTTCCCCGGCATTGTTATTTTCTTGCAAATTGTCCTGATGAGGGCAAGGCGAAAAGCTTCGACAAAAATGTTTCTTTTTCCAGCAATATTCATGTTCTTTACTACCAAATGACTACTTAGATACCTTATCCTGTTTACCCGTGTGACGAAAGGTCATCGACCCAAAATGTTAACTCTGTTTCTCTCTCCATAATTGCTGTCTAATCTGCTGAATGTGATCAACGTTTTCTGATTTTATTTTATCCTTTTTCAGCTTTGTGCCGTTACAAGTCTGTCTCAATAGGAGCATTGTGAGGTTATGAAATAATACGCATCTCACACAATGTTACAGTTTATTGACATGATTGTGGTTTTTCTCTCTCTATGCAGGGTCAGTTTAATGCAGTGGTAGCCAAGCTTCCCTCTGTACCAAAAAGTTGTGGGTTCAAGCTGCAGTCCAGATCCTGAACACAGAATCTGACTTCTAACCTTGCCTGCATAGAAACGATCCTTCTGTGGCTATTTTGGGACATCTTAAGAATGTCAAAGGCACTTTACAAATGCAAGCGCTCCCCCTGCCCTTTCCCTTTTCTTTCTGCTGCAGGAACATCCAAACTTTTTGCATTCAGCTGCAAAGGCATGCATCTTGAATCGTCAGCACCCATTTATTTACATATATCTAGAATTGTGCATTTTAACCTTTCTTGATGTTCTGATTTAGGATTTATCCGGCAATGAGGTAACAATGCTAAAAGCAGCCCTCTCCAAATCCACAAAATGCAAACAGGACAATGCAACAAGTAAGAACAAATACAAATAGCTTTCTGGGCTCCTAAGACCAGATTCTATGCAGCCCAGGATACCTCTAGAGAATTGGTATCAAAACACTTTACAGGCCTACTGACAGCAGAACCATGGATTTTATAAGGAGTCTAATCTCAAAAGATTTTGATACTCTGATAACATATTCCAGTGCTTGTGTATTAAGTAACTCTATGGTAATTATTTATGTTCACTAGCTGCAAAGCTTCCTGACCGAAGTTGTCATTGACCAATTACCCAACTTGGTGGAATTACAACGTTTTCTGGGCCACCTTGCCATGACAGACCCACCTCCGCCAAAGAAGGATCTCATCTTGGAACAGGTTAGAGGCAAACACTGCAATTACTAATAAATCCTGATCCTCCACTAATATAAGCATTAAACTGTGTCAGTCTTTGCATTCAAGCAATCTCCCACAACAGCTTCATGTCCAGAGCATTTATTGTATAATTCAGAATCAGCCTAATTCTCTTTTTACCCAATTCTTGTCACCAGTTCATAGATGGATCGGTTAAAATTGATTTACTGCTCAATTTTGGAAAAATACCCCAAAACCTTCCCTTGATTTCTCTTCAAGAATAGAATCGGAGATGGACTTGCATCACATCTTTATCATTAGCACATGCATTATGGTCTCTGTATAGCATGCTGATGTTCCACGTGCAATACACACCTCTACCACATAATTTCTTGTGGAAAAGAAATAGCGGATATGGAGACAAATGTCTAACATTAGGACAAGTAGAAAAGTCAAATATTGACATTTTCAATCTCCACATTCAAGATCACCAAACAGCTGCAGCATTAAGTCTTGCACATATTCTACATATTGATGTGTACCATTGGTATTATAGTTGGCTTCAAATTGGATCTCAAAATTGACTGTTTCCTAGGTTAATGCGGTGATGGTGGCATAGTGGTAATGTTACTGGGCTAGTAATCCAAAGACCTGGGCTAACACTTTGGGAATGTGGTTTCAAATCCCACCATGGCAGCTGGTGTAGTTTAAATTCAATTAGTTAAAAACTGAAAGCTGGTCTCAGTAATGGTGACCATGAAAATGTCATCACTTTTTTTTTTAAAAAACCATCTGGTTCACGAATGCTCTTTAGGAAAGGAAATCTTCTGTCCTTACCTGGTCTGGCCTTCTTGTGGCTGCAGATCCATAACAATGTGGTTGACTCTTAACTGTCCTCTGAAATGGCCTAGCAAGCAACTCAGTTCAAGGGCAATTAGGGATGGGCAACAAAGGCTGGCTTTGCCAACGACACCTATCAAAGAATTTTTAAAAAATGCTATTTACAAGATCAATGGTATGGTCAGCAATGGACATTCAGTTATTATGTTCTCCTGGAACAAAGCACATCTGATTATGCTGCTGGAAGAATACACACTGGATGTTTTTTAAGTCATATTTTATTTAGAGACATTTGCCATTCATTTCTTGCCAAATATTTGAGAGATTTTCTTATCTAAACAGAATGATGAAACCCTCAGGCTGTCTTTAAAGAATACATATCCTAAATTAGAAGTCCTTGTCACCAAAAATGTTGGATCAGTATCATATCAAGTCTTATAATTTCAATTACAGACACACAATGGGATGTCATTTAGTTGAACTGTGCCATTTTTATCCTCTTGTCTGATTTCTTGAGTTTTAGTGATGTTACAGATGGAAATTGATTTTTACAGAATTTCTTGGATTGTTTAGGACCCAATATATGTCCTCCTGATTTTCTCCCTGTTTTCACCATTGAAAATAGAACTTGAAAGCCCACAAAACCTAAGTTTTTAAATTGGCAGTAGAAATTGACTTTAAGCAATCAATTATTATTCACTAATGAACTTTGGAAACCATCTTTAGAATTTCAAGACTCAAGAATTCAGGCATGTCAGATATGGACCTCTCTGCATCTCTGGTTGAATTATTTTCATCCATCCTACCATTCCTAGGTAATGATAAGTGTGATCTTGCACATGATGGAACCATGCGATAAATCAGGCAACTCGCCCAACAAATAGTTGTAGTAAAAAAGATAAAAACAAAAAACTGCGGATGCTGGAAATCCAAAACAAAAACAAAATTACCTGGAAAAACTCAGCAGGTCTGGCAGCATCGGCGGAGAAGAAAAGAGTTGACATTTCGAGTCCTCATGACCCTTCGACAGAACTAGGTGAATCCCAGGAAGGGTTGAAATATAAGCTGGTTTTTGGGGGGTGGGGTAGGCAAAAGCAGTGATAGAAGCAGATCATCAAAAGATGTCACAGACGGCAGAACAAAAGAACACATAGGTGTCGAAGTTGGTGATATTATCTAAACGAATGTGCTAATTAAGAATGGATGGTAGGGCACTCAAGGTATAGCTCTAGTGGGGGTGAGGGGAGCATAAAAGATTTAAAAATATTTAAAATAATGGAAATAGGAGGGAAAAAGAAAAATCCAAATAATTTATTGGAAAAAAACAAAAGGAAGGGGGAAGAAACAGAAGTGGGGTAGTAATGGAGGAGGGAGGTCAAGACCTAAAGTTGTTGAATTCAATATTCAGTCTGGAAGGCTGTAAAGTGCCTAGTCGGAAGATGAGGTGTTGTTCCTCTAGTTTGCGTTGGGCTTCACTGGAACAATACAGCAAGCCAAGGACAGACATGTGGGCAAGAGAGCAGGGTGGAGTGTTGAAATGGCCGCCCTCACGCCTTCTCCTCCCTCCCAGAAACATGATAGGGTCCCCCTTGTCCCTACTTATCACCCCACCAGCTTCCGCATTCAAAGGATCATCCTCCGCCATTTCCGCCAACTCCAGCATGATGCCACTACCAAACACATCTTCCCTTCACCCCCACTGTCGGCATTCCGTAGGGATCGTTCCCTCCGGGACACCCTGGTCCACTCCTCCATCACCCCCTACTCCCCAACCCCCACCTATGGCACCACCCCATGCCCACGCAAAAGATGTAACACCTGCCCCTTCACTTCCTCTCTCCTCACCGTCCTAGGGCCCAAACACTCCTTTCAAGTGAAGCAACATTTCACTTGCGTTTCCCCCAACTTAGTCTACTGCATTCGTTGCTCCCAATGCGGTCTCCTCTACATTGGAGAGACCAAACATAAACTGGGCGACCACTTTGCAGAACACCTGCGGTCTGTCCGCAAGAATGACCCAAACCTCCCTGTCGCTTGCCATTTCAACACTCCACCCTGCTCTCTTGCCCACATGTCTGTCCTTGGCTTGCTGCATTGTTCCAGTGAAGCCCAACGCAAACTGGAGGAACAACACCTCATCTTCCGACTAGGCACTTTACAGCCTTCCGGACTGAATATTGAATTCAACAACTTTAGGTCTTGACCTCCCTCCTCCATCCCCACCCCACTTCTGTTTCTTCCCCCTTCCTTTTGTTTTTTTCCAATAAATTATATAGATTTTTCTTTTTCCCTCCTATTTCCATTATTTTAAATATTTTTAAATCTTTTATGCTCCCCCCACCCCCACTAGAGCTATACCTTGAGTGCCCTACCATCCATTCTTAATTAGCACATTCGTTTAGATAATATCACCAACTTCGACACCTATGTGTTCTTTTGTTCTGCCGTCTGTGACATCTTTTGATGATCTGCTTCTATCACTGCTTTGGCCTACAACCACACCAGCCCCCCTCCACTTCTCTCCCTCTCCCCCCACCCTACCCCACCCCCCCCTTAAACCAGCTTATATTTCAACCCTTGCTGGGATTCACCTAGTTCTGTCGAAGGGTCATGAGGACTCGAAACGTCAACTCTTTTCTTCTCCGCCGATGCTGCCAGACCTGCTGAGTTTTTCCAGGTAATTTTGTTTTTGAAATAGTTGTAGTACATATACTAGGGAAGTTCCAGTTTCAATTAAAGATTTTGTATTTTGTATCAAACATCGATTATTAATAAGAAAATGTCTGTAAAGCAGAAATAGCTTGGAAAGATGGAAGCCTTCTTCACAACTCAAGCGCCTGTGCTGTAGGAGCATAGGAGGGCCTATCTTGGTGATGCATCCATTCTTATAGTGTAAACATTTGATTAGGTGAGTTTTGGATGCTGATTTAATAAAAGGGGAGATGAATAATTGCCAGGGATGTGTAGCTAAATCTTCCTGCTTTCTTCAAAGTTTTGTTTCTGTCTCTTTCTCCTTTCCACTGTCAAGGTCCCAGATATCTGGGATAGGATCATTCGAGAGAATTCTAACAAGTGGAAAGCCATTGCAAAACACCAAGTGAAAACTGCATTTAACCCTTCTGAGCAGGATTTACGTGAACAGGCCCACAGGTATGAATGGCTGCTTGTTTTCTCACTCATGAACTCAAAGTAAAGAACTGGTTTTTTATACACATTGAATGGGCTGACTTTGTGTACTGGGGACTTGACTGAGAAGAACCAAAAAAATTGTAATGTGTGTTTATCATGAAAATAAATTAAATCTAAACAAATGTATTATTTTAAATCAGCTAAGTGATATTAAAGTGGTATTTTAGAGATGTGTTTGCCAAATAATAAATAAGTCTTAGGAAGGCAGATAGAAACAACCCTTTGCTTTTATCCTCCATTCGTACTTATGTTCTATTTTTTCTTCTGCATTTCTTTTTAACCCTTAATGTAAACTGCAAACTTCCTTTTTCCTTTGAAGTAATTTTTTCTCCGTTATAACCATCTAAAGTTGGCAACAAGCATCCCCAATTCAAAGACAATATAGGTTAGGTGCAAAGTGATGCTCCCTGTACCCTAACTTAACAAAATATGTTTGATGTAGTCTTAACAGCACTTCCTACTGCAACAATATGGCATTTCTATTTCTACACTAACCATTGAAAGAGATTGTTGACCAGTACAGCATCACATTAAGAACGGTACTGAACTTGGGCTCATGGTGATTAAGGGCTGGGCTTAACGCATGAAGCTCATTTAACAGAAGATTCTGATACCAACCAAAGAGGATTTTCAAATCATTAGTTTAGACCAGATTCACACATCAGCCCCAGAAGTGAAATTAAAATGTGCTGTCCCCTGAATTTTATGCTTCACAGCACCAACCAAAGGAAAAAACCACTTTGTAGATTGAAATTCTATCCTGTGGTGACATTGTGAATGGAAATACTGTTCATAGCTGGCCATCTGTAAATAAATGGCATGTTGGTAAAAACAGTTCTCGCTAATTAATATTAAATCATAAAACATAGAATCCAGGGAGGAGGGAATATAATTAAAAAGTTGATTGCAACATTGAGCTGTGCGGCAATTCAGACTTTGTTTAAATGGGAGTCTGTGAATTGTTAATATATGGCATGGAATACATGTCAAGGTACAGTGTGTGTCAACTTTATTCTCTCTTCATACTGGTCATTCCCTTGCACAGATTGATAGAAACTTACAACCTGGATGTGATGGAGAATCTGCTTCCAGATCACCCAAAATGTGGATTTTGCGGAGCAGAGGCAACAAAGCGATGCTCCCGGTGTCAGGTTGAACGGTACTGTCAGAGGTAAGTGGGTAAAGGCTCAATAGCTGAACAAGAAAGGATTTCTTATCCGTTCAAAGCCTATCTTATCAGAAAATTAAGTTAGAAGTTCCTTCCTATTGAAAGCCAAATGTCATTTGCAGTTTTTAACCCTTATGAATACAAGTGTTTGTTTTTATATGGGATTAGGAACTTGGTGGAATTTAAATTTATTGAATGGGTTTTCTTGAATGAGAATGTTCTTTTTATATAGTGAAGTCAGTAATAGACATTTAGTTTATCTTATTTCATCTCAGCATAGCTCCTGAGTCTGCCCATGGTGGTTACTGACTTAGTTGGCATGGAGGGTATAAGAGCAAAGGTTGGTAGGCATGAGTTGGCGCTAAGTGTTTGGGAGGGCATTGGGAGGGGGATTATTTGGGAGAGCAATTTGAGGGGGAGGGGGTGTATTTTGGAGTGCAATGTGAGGGGAGGGGGAGTGTTTGGGAGGGCAATGTGAGTGAGAGGGGTAGTGTTTGGGAAGGCAATGTGAGTGAGAGGGGTAGTGTTTGGGAGGACAATGTGAGGGAAGGAGTAGTGTTTGGGAGGGCAGTGTGAGGGGGAGTGTTTGGGAGGGCAATGTGAGGGAGAGGGGTAGTAATAGAAGTCTACAGCACAGAAAAAGGCCCTTCGGCCCATTGAGTCTGTGCCAGTCAAACAAGTACCTAACTCTTCTAATCCCATTTTCCAGCATTAGGCCCATAGCCTTATATGGCATGGCATCACAAGTGCACATCCAAATACTTCTTAAATGTTATGAAGGTTTCTTCCTCTACCACATTTTCAGGCAGTGAGTTCCAGATTCCCAACACCCTCTGGGTGAAAAAATTCTTCCTCACATCCTGTCTAAACCTCCTGCCCCTTACCTTAAATCTATGGCCCCTGGTTATTGATCCCTCCATCAAGGGGAGAACTTCCTCTAGTGTTTGGGAGGACAATGTGAAGGGAGGGGGAGTGTTTGGGAGGACAATGTGAGGGAAGGGGGAAAGTTTGGGAGGGCAACATGAGGGACAGGGGGAATGCTTAGGAGGACAGTGTAAGAGAAATGGGGAGTGTTTGGAAGGGCAGTGTGAGGTGGAAATTGAGTAGGAGGGCAATGTGGTGTGGGAGTTGAGTGGGAGGGCAGTGTGAGGTGGAGGTTGAAAGAGAGGGCAATGCGAGATGGAGACCAAGTATGAGGGTACTGTGAGGTGGAGGTTGAGTGGGAGGGCAGTGTGAGGTGGATGGCAAGTGGGAGGGCAATATGAGGGGGAAGGTGAGTGGGAGGGCTGTGTGACGTGGAGGTTGAGTGGGAGGGCTGTGTGAGGTAGAGGTTGAGTGGGAGGGCAGTGTGAGGTGGAGGTTGAGTGGGAGGGCAGTGTGAGGTGGAGTTTGAGTGGAAGGGCAGTGTGAGGTGGAGTTTTTTTTTATTCTTTCACCAGATGTGGGCTTTGCTGGCTGGCCAGCATTTATTGCCCATCCCTAGTTGCCCTTGAGAAGGTGGTGGTGAGCAGCTTTCTTGAACAGCTGCAGTGCATGTGGTGTGGGTACATCCACAGTGTTTTTGGGTTGATTGGTGGGCTGTGTGAGGTGGAGTTTGAGTGGGAGAGCAACGTGAGGTGGATGCTGAGTGGGAGAGCAGGTGAGGTGGAGGCTGAGTGGGAGGGCTGTGTGAGGTGGAGGTTGAGTGGGAGGGCAATGTGAGGTGGAGGTTGAGTGGGAGGGCGGTGTGAGATGGAGTTTGAGGGGGACACCAGGGTGAGGTGGATGGTGAGTGGGAGGGCATGTGAGGTGGAGGTTGTGTGGGAGGGCAGTGTGAAGTGGAGGTTGTGTGTGAGCGCAGTGCGAGGTGGAGTTTGAGTGGGACAGCAGCGTGAGATGGAAGTCAATTGGGAGAACAGCGTGAGGAGGATGGGGAGTGGGAGGGCAGTGCAGTGTGAGGTGGTGGTTGTGTGGGATGACTGCGTGAGGTGGAGCTTGAGTGGGAGAGCAGCGTGAGATGGAGGTCATGTGGGAAGACAGCGTGCAGAGGATGTCGAGTGGGAGGGCAGTGTGCGGTGTAGGTGAGTGGGAGGGCATTGTGAGGTGTAGGTTGAGGGGGAGGGCAGTGTGACATGGAGGTTGAGTGGGAGGGCAGTGTGAGGTGGAGGTTGTGTGCGAGCGCAGTGTGAGGTGGAGTTTTTTTGTACTTTCACCGGATGTGGGCTTTGCTGGCTGGGCCAGTATTTATTGCCCATCCCTAATTGCCGTTGAGAAGGTGGTGGTAAGCTGCTTTCTTGAACAGCTGCAGTGCATGTGGTGTGGGTCCATTCACAGTGTTCTTGGGTTGGGTTGGAGGACTGTGTGAGGTGGAGGTTGAGTTGGAGGCTGTGTGAGGTGGAGGTTGAGTTGGAGGCTGTGTGAGGTGGAGGTTGAGTTGGAGGGCTGGGTGAGGTGGAGGTTGAGTGGGAGTGCGGTGTGAGGTGGAGGTTGAGTGGGAGTGCGGTGTGAAGTGAAGGTTGAGTGTGAGGGCGATGTGAGGTGGAGGTTGAGTGTGAGGGCGATGTGAGGTGGAGGTTGAGTGTGAGGGCGATGTGAGGTGGAGGTTGAGTGTGAGGGCGGTGTGAGGTGGAGGTTGAGCGGGAGGTGTGTGTGAGGTGGAGGTTGAGCGGGAGGTGCGTGTGAGGTGGAGGTTGAGCGGGAGGTGAGTGTGAGGTGGAGGTTGAGCGGGAGGTGTGTGTGAGGTGGAGGTTGAGCGGGAGGTGTGTGTGAAGTGGAGGTTGAGCGGGAGGAGTGTGTGAGGTGGAGGTTGAGCGGGAGGTGTGTGTGAGGTGGAGGTTGAGCGGGAGGTGTGTGTGAGGTGGAGGTTGAGCGGGAGGTGTGTGTGAGGTGGAGGTTGAGCGGGAGGTGTGTGTGAGGTGGAGGTTGAGCGGGAGGTGTGTGTGAGGTGGAGGTTGAGCGGGAGGTGTGTGTGAGGTGGAGGTTGAGCGGGAGGTGTGTGTGAGGTGGAGGTTGAGCGGGAGGTGTGTGTGAGGTGGAGGTTGAGCGGGAGGTGTGTGTGAGGTGGAGGTTGAGCGGGAGGTGTGTGTGAGGTGGAGGTTGAGCGGGAGGTGTGTGTGAGGTGGAGGTTGAGCGGGAGGTGTGTGTGAGGTGGAGGTTGAGCGGGAGGTGTGTGTGAGGTGGAGGTTGAGCGGGAGGTGTGTGTGAGGTGGAGGTTGAGCGGGAGGTGTGTGTGAGGTGGAGGTTGAGCGGGAGGTGTGTGTGAGGTGGAGGTTGAGCGGGAGGTGTGTGTGAGGTGGAGGTTGAGCGGGAGGTGTGTGTGAGGTGGAGGTTGAGCGGGAGGTGTGTGTGAGGTGGAGGTTGAGCGGGAGGTGTGTGTGAGGTGGAGGTTGAGCGGGAGGTGTGTGTGAGGTGGAGGTTGAGCGGGAGGTGTGTGTGAGGTGGAGGTTGAGCGGGAGGTGTGTGTGAGGTGGAGGTTGAGCGGGAGGTGTGTGTGAGGTGGAGGTTGAGCGGGAGGTGTGTGTGAGGTGGAGGTTGAGCGGGAGGTGTGTGTGAGGTGGAGGTTGAGCGGGAGGTGTGTGTGAGGTGGAGGTTGAGCGGGAGGTGTGTGTGAGGTGGAGGTTGAGCGGGAGGTGTGTGTGAGGTGGAGGTTGAGCGGGAGGTGTGTGTGAGGTGGAGGTTGAGCGGGAGGTGTGTGTGAGGTGGAGGTTGAGCGGGAGGTGTGTGTGAGGTGGAGGTTGAGCGGGAGGTGTGTGTGAGGTGGAGGTTGAGCGGGAGGTGTGTGTGAGGTGGAGGTTGAGCGGGAGGTGTGTGTGAGGTGGAGGTTGAGCGGGAGGTGTGTGTGAGGTGGAGGTTGAGCGGGAGGTGTGTGTGAGGTGGAGGTTGAGCGGGAGGTGTGTGTGAGGTGGAGGTTGAGCGGGAGGTGTGTGTGAGGTGGAGGTTGAGCGGGAGGTGTGTGTGAGGTGGAGGTTGAGCGGGAGGTGTGTGTGAGGTGGAGGTTGAGCGGGAGGTGTGTGTGAGGTGGAGGTTGAGCGGGAGGTGTGTGTGAGGTGGAGGTTGAGCGGGAGGTGTGTGTGAGGTGGAGGTTGAGCGGGAGGTGTGTGTGAGGTGGAGGTTGAGCGGGAGGTGTGTGTGAGGTGGAGGTTGAGCGGGAGGTGTGTGTGAGGTGGAGGTTGAGCGGGAGGTGTGTGTGAGGTGGAGGTTGAGCGGGAGGTGTGTGTGAGGTGGAGGTTGAGCGGGAGGTGTGTGTGAGGTGGAGGTTGAGCGGGAGGTGTGTGTGAGGTGGAGCTTGAGCAGGAGGTGTGTGTGAGGTGGAGCTTGAGCGGGAGGTGTGTGTGAGGTGGAGCTTGAGCGGGAGGTGTGTGTGAGGTGGAGCTTGAGCGGGAGGTGTGTGTGAGGTGGAGCTTGAGCGGGAGGTGTGTGTGAGGTGGAGCTTGAGCGGGAGGTGTGTGTGAGGTGGAGCTTGAGCGGGAGGTGTGTGTGAGGTGGAGCTTGAGCGGGAGGTGTGTGTGAGGTGGAGCTTGAGCGGGAGGTGTGTGTGAGGTGGAGCTTGAGCGGGAGGTGTGTGTGAGGTGGAGCTTGAGCGGGAGGTGTGTGTGAGGTGGAGCTTGAGCGGGAGGTGTGTGTGAGGTG
Organism: Carcharodon carcharias; assembly: GCF_017639515.1. Classification (NCBI taxonomy): domain Eukaryota; kingdom Metazoa; phylum Chordata; class Chondrichthyes; order Lamniformes; family Lamnidae; genus Carcharodon; species Carcharodon carcharias. The sequence continues at coordinate 72,736,896 of NC_054473.1, forward strand.
GAGCTTGAGCGGGAGGTGTGTGTGAGGTGGAGCTTGAGCGGGAGGTGTGTGTGAGGTGGAGCTTGAGCGGGAGGTGTGTGTGAGGTGGAGCTTGAGCGGGAGGTGTGTGTGAGGTGGAGCTTGAGCGGGAGGTGTGTGTGAGGTGGAGCTTGAGCGGGAGGTGTGTGTGAGGTGGAGCTTGAGCGGGAGGTGTGTGTGAGGTGGAGCTTGAGCGGGAGGTGTGTGTGAGGTGGAGCTTGAGCGGGAGGTGTGTGTGAGGTGGAGCTTGAGCGGGAGGTGTGTGTGAGGTGGAGGTTGAGCGGGAGGTGTGTGTGAGGTGGAGGTTGAGCGGGAGGTGTGTGTGAGGTGGAGGTTGAGCGGGAGGTGTGTGTGAGGTGGAGGTTGAGCGGGAGGTGTGTGTGAGGTGGAGGTTGAGCGGGAGGTGTTTCCGAGGTGGAGGTTGAGCGGGAGGTGTTTCCGAGGTGGAGGTTGAGCGGGAGGTGTTTCCGAGGTGGAGGTTGAGCGGGAGGTGTGTGCGAGGTGGAGGTTGAGCGGGAGGTGTGTGCGAGGTGGAGGTTGAGCGGGAGGTGTGTGCGAGGTGGAGGTTGAGCGGGAGGTGTGTGCGAGGTGGAGGTTGAGCGGGAGGTGTGTGCGAGGTGGAGGTTGAGCGGGAGGTGTGTGCGAGGTGGAGGTTGAGCGGGAGGTGTGTGCGAGGTGGAGGTTGAGCGGGAGGTGTGTGCGAGGTGGAGGTTGAGCGGGAGGTGTGTGCGAGGTGGAGGTTGAGCGGGAGGTGTGTGCGAGGTGGAGGTTGAGCGGGAGGTGTGTGCGGGGTGGAGGTTGAGCGGGAGGTGTGTGCGAGGTGGAGGTTGAGCGGGAGGTGTGTGCGAGGTGGAGGTTGAGCGGGAGGTGTGTGCGAGGTGGAGGTTGAGCGGGAGGTGTGTGCGAGGTGGAGGTTGAGCGGGAGGTGTGTGCGAGGTGGAGGTTGAGCGGGAGGTGTGTGCGAGGTGGAGGTTGAGCGGGAGGTGTGTGCGAGGTGGAGGTTGAGCGGGAGGTGTGTGCGAGGTGGAGGTTGAGCGGGAGGTGTGTGCGAGGTGCAGGTTGAGCGGGAGGTGTGTGCGAGGTGGAGGTTGAGCGGGAGGTGTGTGCGAGGTGGAGGTTGAGCGGGAGGTGTGTGCGAGGTGGAGGTTGAGCGGGAGGTGTGTGCGAGGTGGAGGTTGAGCGGGAGGTGTGTGCGAGGTGGAGGTTGAGCGGGAGGTGTGTGCGAGGTGGAGGTTGAGCGGGAGGTGTGTGCGAGGTGGAGGTTGAGCGGGAGGTGTGTGCGAGGTGGAGGTTGAGCGGGAGGTGTGTGCGAGGTGGAGGTTGAGCGGGAGGTGTGTGCGAGGTGGAGGTTGAGCGGGAGGTGTGTGCGAGGTGGAGGTTGAGCGGGAGGTGTGTGCGAGGTGGAGGTTGAGCGGGAGGTGTGTGCGAGGTGGAGGTTGAGCGGGAGGTGTGTGCGAGGTGGAGGTTGAGCGGGAGGTGTGTGCGAGGTGGAGGTTGAGCGGGAGGTGTGTGCGAGGTGGAGGTTGAGCGGGAGGTGTGTGCGAGGTGGAGGTTGAGCGGGAGGTGTGTGCGAGGTGGAGGTTGAGCGGGAGGTGTGTGCGAGGTGGAGGTTGAGCGGGAGGTGTGTGCGAGGTGGAGGTTGAGCGGGAGGTGTGTGCGAGGTGGAGGTTGAGCGGGAGGTGTGTGCGAGGTGGAGGTTGAGCGGGAGGTGTGTGCGAGGTGGAGGTTGAGCGGGAGGTGTGTGTGAGGTGGAGGTTGAGCGGGAGGTGTGTGTGAGGTGGAGGTTGAGCGGGAGGTGTGTGTGAGGTGGAGGTTGAGCGGGAGGTGTGTGTGAGGTGGAGGTTGAGCGGGAGTTGTGTGTGAGGTGGAGGTTGAGCGGGAGTTGTGTGTGAGGTGGAGGTTGAGCGGGAGGTGTGTGTGAGGTGGAGGTTGAGCGGGAGGTGTGTGTGAGGTGGAGGTTGAGCGGGAGGTGTGTGTGAGGTGGAGGTTGAGCGGGAGGTGTGTGTGAGGTGGAGGTTGAGCGGGAGGTGTGTGTGAGGTGGAGGTTGAGCGGGAGGTGTGTGTGAGGTGGAGGTTGAGCGGGAGGTGTGTGTGAGGTGGAGGTTGAGCGGGAGGTGTGTGTGAGGTGGAGGTTGAGCGGGAGGTGTGTGTGAGGTGGAGGTTGAGCGGGAGGTGTGTGTGAGGTGGAGGTTGAGCGGGAGGTGTGTGTGAGGTGGAGGTTGAGCGGGAGGTGTGTGTGAGGTGGAGGTTGAGCGGGAGGTGTGTGTGAGGTGGAGGTTGAGCGGGAGGTGTGTGTGAGGTGGAGGTTGAGCGGGAGGTGTGTGTGAGGTGGAGGTTGAGCGGGAGGTGTGTGTGAGGTGGAGGTTGAGCGGGAGGTGTGTGTGAGGTGGAGGTTGAGCGGGAGGTGTGTGTGAGGTGGAGGTTGAGCGGGAGGTGTGTGTGAGGTGGAGGTTGAGCGGGAGGTGTGTGTGAGGTGGAGGTTGAGCGGGAGGTGTGTGTGAGGTGGAGGTTGAGCGGGAGGTGTGTGTGAGGTGGAGGTTGAGCGGGAGGTGTGTGTGAGGTGGAGGTTGAGCGGGAGGTGTGTGTGAGGTGGAGGTTGAGCGGGAGGTGTGTGTGAGGTGGAGGTTGAGCGGGAGGTGTGTGTGAGGTGGAGGTTGAGCGGGAGGTGTGTGTGAGGTGGAGGTTGAGCGGGAGGTGTGTGTGAGGTGGAGGTTGAGCGGGAGGTGTGTGTGAGGTGGAGGTTGAGCGGGAGGTGTGTGTGAGGTGGAGGTTGAGCGGGAGGTGTGTGTGAGGTGGAGGTTGAGCGGGAGGTGTGTGTGAGGTGGAGGTTGAGCGGGAGGTGTGTGTGAGGTGGAGGTTGAGCGGGAGGTGTGTGTGAGGTGGAGGTTGAGCGGGAGGTGTGTGTGAGGTGGAGGTTGAGCGGGAGGTGTGTGTGAGGTGGAGGTTGAGCGGGAGGTGTGTGTGAGGTGGAGGTTGAGCGGGAGGTGTGTGTGAGGTGGAGGTTGAGCGGGAGGTGTGTGTGAGGTGGAGGTTGAGCGGGAGGTGTGTGTGAGGTGGAGGTTGAGCGGGAGGTGTGTGTGAGGTGGAGGTTGAGCGGGAGGTGTGTGTGAGGTGGAGGTTGAGCGGGAGGTGTGTGTGAGGTGGAGGTTGAGCGGGAGGTGTGTGTGAGGTGGAGGTTGAGCGGGAGGTGTGTGTGAGGTGGAGGTTGAGCGGGAGGTGTGTGTGAGGTGGAGGTTGAGCGGGAGGTGTGTGTGAGGTGGAGGTTGAGCGGGAGGTGTGTGTGAGGTGGAGGTTGAGCGGGAGGTGTGTGTGAGGTGGAGGTTGAGCGGGAGGTGTGTGTGAGGTGGAGGTTGAGCGGGAGGTGTGTGTGAGGTGGAGGTTGAGCGGGAGGTGTGTGTGAGGTGGAGGTTGAGCGGGAGGTGTGTGTGAGGTGGAGGTTGAGCGGGAGGTGTGTGTGAGGTGGAGGTTGAGCGGGAGGTGTGTGTGAGGTGGAGGTTGAGCGGGAGGTGTGTGTGAGGTGGAGGTTGAGCGGGAGGTGTGTGTGAGGTGGAGGTTGAGCGGGAGGTGTGTGTGAGGTGGAGGTTGAGCGGGAGGTGTGTGTGAGGTGGAGGTTGAGCGGGAGGTGTGTGTGAGGTGGAGGTTGAGCGGGAGGTGTGTGTGAGGTGGAGGTTGAGTGGGATGGCAGTGTGAGTTGGAGGTTGAGCGGGAGGTCTGTGTTAGTTGGACGTTGAGCGGGAGGTCTGTGTGAGGTGGAGGTTGAGCGGGAGGTGTGTGTGAGGTGGAGGTTGAGCGGGAGGTGTGTGTGAGGTGGAGGTTGAGCGGGCGGTGTGTGTGAGGTGGAGGTTGAGCGGGAGGTGTGTGTGAGGTGGAGGTTGAGCGGGAGGTGTGTGTGAGGTGGAGGTTGAGCGGGAGGTGTGTGTGAGGTGGAGGTTGAGCGGGAGGTGTGTGTGAGGTGGAGGTTGAGCGGGAGGTGTGTGTGAGGTGGAGGTTGAGCGGGAGGTGTGTGTGAGGTGGAGGTTGAGCGGGAGGTGTGTGTGAGGTGGAGGTTGAGCGGCAGGTGTGTGTGAGGTGGAGGTTGAGCGGGAGGTGTGTGTGAGGTGGAGGTTGAGCGGGAGGTGTGTGTGAGGTGGAGGTTGAGCGGGAGGTGTGTGTGAGGTGGAGGTTGAGCGGGAGGTGTGTGTGAGGTGGAGGTTGAGCGGGAGGTGTGTGTGAGGTGGAGGTTGAGCGGGAGGTGTGTGTGAGGTGGAGGTTGAGCGGGAGGTGTGTGTGAGGTGGAGGTTGAGCGGGAGGTGTGTGTGAGGTGGAGCTTTAGTCGGAGTGCAGCGTGAGATGGAGGTCAAGTGGGAGGACAGCGTGAGCAGGATGGCGATTCGGAAGTCATTGTGACGTGGTGTATGTGTGGGATGACTGTGAGATGGAGCTTGATTGGCAGGGCTGTGTGTGGTGGAGTTCAACTGGTAAGAGAGCTTGAGGAGGATGGCGAGGGGCAGGGCAGTGTGAGGTGGAGGTTGAGTGGGAGGGTGGTATGAGGTGGTGGTTGAGTGGCAGGGCGGTGTGAGGTGGAGTTTGAGTGGGAGGGCTGTGTGAGGTGGAGGTTGAGTGGGACGGGCGGTGTGAGGTGGAGGTTGAGTGCGAGGGCGGTGTGAGGTGGAGTTTGAGTGGGAGGGCGGTGTGAGGTGGAGTTTGAGTGGGAGGGCGGTGTGAGGTGGAGGTTGAGTGGGAGGGCGGTGTGAGGTGGAGGTTGAGTGGGAGGGCGGTGTGAGGTGGAGGCTGAGTGGGAGGGCGGTGTGAGGTGGAGGTTTAGTGGGAGGGCGGTGTGAGGTGGAGGTTGAGCGGGAGGGCGGTGTGAGGTGGAGGTTGAGCGGGAGGGCGGTGTGAGCTGGAGGTTGAGCGGGAGGTGTGAGTGAGGTGGAGGTTGAGCGGGAGGTGTGTGTGAGGTGGAGGTTGAGCGGGAGGGCGGTGTGAGGTGGAGGTTGAGCGGGAGGGCGGTGTGAGGTGGAGGTTGAGCGGGAGGGCGGTGTGAGGTGGAGGTTGAGCATGAGGGCGGTGTGAGGTGGGGGTTGAGCGGGAGCGCAGTGTGAGGTGCAGGTTGAGGAGGAGGGCGGTGTGAGGTGGAGGTTGAGCGGGAGGGCGGTGTGAGGTGAAGGTTGAGCGGGAGGGCGGTGTGAGGTGGAGGTTGAGCAGGAGGGCGCTGTGAGGAGGAGGATGAGGGGGAGGGCAGTGTGAGGTGGAGGTTGAGCGGGAGGTGTGTGTGAGGTGGAGGTTGAGCGGGAGGTGTGTGTGAGGTGGAGGTTGAGCGGGAGGTGTGTGTGAGGTGGAGGTTGAGCGGGAGGTGTGTGTGAGGTGGAGGTTGAGCGGGAGGTGTGTGTGAGGTGGAGGTTGAGCGGGAGGTGTGTGTGAGGTGGAGGTTGAGCGGGAGGTGTGTGTGAGGTGGAGGTTGAGCGGGAGGTGTGTGTGAGGTGGAGGTTGAGCGGGAGGTGTGTGTGAGGTGGAGGTTGAGCGGGAGGTGTGTGTGAGGTGGAGGTTGAGCGGGAGGTGTGTGTGAGGTGGAGGTTGAGCGGGAGGTGTGTGTGAGGTGGAGGTTGAGCGGGAGGTGTGTGTGAGGTGGAGGTTGAGCGGGAGGTGTGTGTGAGGTGGAGGTTGAGCGGGAGGTGTGTGTGAGGTGGAGGTTGAGCGGGAGGTGTGTGTGAGGTGGAGGTTGAGCGGGAGGTGTGTGTGAGGTGGAGGTTGAGCGGGAGGTGTGTGTGAGGTGGAGGTTGAGCGGGAGGTGTGTGTGAGGTGGAGGTTGAGCGGGAGGTGTGTGTGAGGTGGAGGTTGAGCGGGAGGTGTGTGTGAGGTGGAGGTTGAGCGGGAGGTGTGTGTGAGGTGGAGGTTGAGCGGGAGGTGTGTGTGAGGTGGAGGTTGAGCGGGAGGTGTGTGTGAGGTGGAGGTTGAGCGGGAGGTGTGTGTGAGGTGGAGGTTGAGCGGGAGGTGTGTGTGAGGTGGAGGTTGAGCGGGAGGTGTGTGTGAGGTGGAGGTTGAGCGGGAGGTGTGTGTGAGGTGGAGGTTGAGCGGGAGGTGTGTGTGAGGTGGAGGTTGAGCGGGCGGTGTGTGTGAGGTGGAGGTTGAGCGGGCGGTGTGTGTGAGGTGGAGGTTGAGCGGGAGGTGTGTGTGAGGTGGAGGTTGAGCGGGAGGTGTGTGTGAGGTGGAGGTTGAGCGGGAGGTGTGTGTGAGGTGGAGGTTGAGCGGGAGGTGTGTGTGAGGTGGAGGTTGAGCGGGAGGTGTGTGTGAGGTGGAGGTTGAGCGGGAGGTGTGTGTGAGGTGGAGGTTGAGCGGGAGGTGTGTGTGAGGTGGAGGTTGAGCGGGAGGTGTGTGTGAGGTGGAGGTTGAGCGGGAGGTGTGTGTGAGGTGGAGGTTGAGCGGGAGGTGTGTGTGAGGTGGAGGTTGAGCGGGAGGTGTGTGTGAGGTGGAGGTTGAGCGGGAGGTGTGTGTGAGGTGGAGGTTGAGCGGGAGGTGTGTGTGAGGTGGAGGTTGAGCGGGAGGTGTGTGTGAGGTGGAGGTTGAGCGAGAGGTGTGTGTGAGGTGGAGGTTGAGCGGGAGGTGTGTGTGAGGTGGAGGTTGAGCGGGAGGTGTGTGTGAGGTGGAGGTTGAGCGGGAGGTGTGTGTGAGGTGGAGGTTGAGCGGGAGGTGTGTGTGAGGTGGAGGTTGAGCGGGAGGTGTGTGTGAGGTGGAGGTTGAGCGGGAGGTGTGTGTGAGTTGGAGGTTGAGCGGGAGGTCTGTGTTAGTTGGACGTTGAGCGGGAGGTGTGTGTGAGGTGGAGGTTGAGCGGGAGGTCTATGTGAGGTGGAGGTTGAGCGGGAGGTGTGTGTGAGGTGGAGGTTGAGCGGGAGGTGTGTGTGAGGTGGAGGTTGAGCGGGCGGTGTGTGTGAGGTGGAGGTTGAGCGGGAGGTGTGTGTGAGGTGGAGGTTGAGCGGGAGGTGTGTGTGAGGTGGAGGTTGAGCGGGAGGTGTGTGTGAGGTGGAGGTTGAGCGGGAGGTGTGTGTGAGGTGGAGGTTGAGCGGGAGGTGTGTGTGAGGTGGAGGTTGAGCGGGAGGTGTGTGTGAGGTGGAGGTTGAGCGGGAGGTGTGTGTGAGGTGGAGGTTGAGCGGGAGGTGTGTGTGAGGTGGAGGTTGAGCGGCAGGTGTGTGTGAGGTGGAGGTTGAGCGGGAGGTGTGTGTGAGGTGGAGGTTGAGCGGGAGGTGTGTGTGAGGTGGAGGTTGAGCGGGAGGTGTGTGTGAGGTGGAGGTTGAGCGGGAGGTGTGTGTGAGGTGGAGGTTGAGCGGGAGGTGTGTGTGAGGTGGAGGTTGAGCGGGAGGTGTGTGTGAGGTGGAGGTTGAGCGGGAGGTGTGTGTGAGGTGGAGGTTGAGCGGGAGGTGTGTGTGAGGTGGAGCTTTAGTCGGAGTGCAGCGTGAGATGGAGGTCAAGTGGGAGGACAGCGTGAGCAGGATGGCGATTCGGAAGTCATTGTGACGTGGTGTATGTGTGGGATGACTGTGAGATGGAGCTTGATTGGCAGGGCTGTGTGTGGTGGAGTTCAACTGGTAAGAGAGCTTGAGGAGGATGGCGAGGGGCAGGGCAGTGTGAGGTGGAGGTTGAGTGGGAGGGTGGTATGAGGTGGTGGTTGAGTGGCAGGGCGGTGTGAGGTGGAGTTTGAGTGGGAGGGCTGTGTGAGGTGGAGGTTGAGTGGGACGGCGGTGTGAGGTGGAGGTTGAGTGGGAGGGCGGTGTGAGGTGGAGGTTGAGTGGGAGGGCGGTGTGAGGTGGAGTTTGAGTGGGAGGGCGGTGTGAGGTGGAGTTTGAGTGGGAGGGCGGTGTGAGGTGGAGTTTGAGTGGGAGGGCGGTGTGAGGTGGAGGTTGAGTGGGAGGGCGGTGTGAGGTGGAGGTTGAGTGGGAGGGCGGTGTGAGGTGGAGGCTGAGTGGGAGGGCGGTGTGAGGTGGAGGTTGAGCGGGAGGGCGGTGTGAGGTGGAGGTTGAGCGGGAGGGCGGTGTGAGCTGGAGGTTGAGCGGGAGGTGTGTGTGAGGTGGAGGTTGAGCGGGAGGTGTGTGTGAGGTGGAGGTTGAGCGGGAGGGCGGTGTGAGGTGGAGGTTGAGCATGAGGGCGGTGCGAGGTGGGGGTTGAGCGGGAGCGCAGTGTGAGGTGCAGGTTGAGGAGGAGGGCGGTGTGAGGTGGAGGTTGAGCGGGAGGGCGGTGTGAGGTGAAGGTTGAGCGGGAGGGCGGTGTGAGGTGGAGGTTGAGCAGGAGGGCGCTGTGAGGAGGAGGATGAGGGGGAGGGCAGTGTGAGGTGGAGGTTGAGCGGGAGGTGTGTGTGAGGTGGAGGTTGAGCGGGAGGTGTGTGTGAGGTGGAGGTTGAGCGGGAGGTGTGTGTGAGGTGGAGGTTGAGCGGGAGGTGTGTGTGAGGTGGAGGTTGAGCGGGAGGTGTGTGTGAGGTGGAGGTTGAGCGGGAGGTGTGTGTGAGGTGGAGGTTGAGCGGGAGGTGTGTGTGAGGTGGAGGTTGAGCGGGAGGTGTGTGTGAGGTGGAGGTTGAGCGGGAGGTGTGTGTGAGGTGGAGGTTGAGCGGGAGGTGTGTGTGAGGTGGAGCTTGAGCGGGAGGTGTGTGTGAGGTGGAGGTTGAGCGGGAGGTGTGTGTGAGGTGGAGGTTGAGCGGGAGGTGTGTGTGAGGTGGAGGTTGAGCGGGAGGTGTGTGTGAGGTGGAGGTTGAGCGGGAGGTGTGTGTGAGGTGGAGGTTGAGCGGGAGGTGTGTGTGAGGTGGAGGTTGAGCGGGAGGTGTGTGTGAGGTGGAGGTTGAGCGGCAGGTGTGTGTGAGGTGGAGGTTGAGCGGGAGGTGTGTGTGAGGTGGAGGTTGAGCGGGAGGTGTGTGTGAGGTGGAGGTTGAGCGGGAGGTGTGTGTGAGGTGGAGGTTGAGCGGGAGGTGTGTGTGAGGTGGAGGTTGAGCGGGAGGTGTGTGTGAGGTGGAGGTTGAGCGGGAGGTGTGTGTGAGGTGGAGCTTTAGTCGGAGTGCAGCGTGAGATGGAGGTCAAGTGGGAGGACAGCGTGAGCAGGATGGCGATTCGGAAGTCATTGTGACGTGGTGTATGTGTGGGATGACTGTGAGATGGAGCTTGATTGGCAGGGCTGTGTGTGGTGGAGTTCAACTGGTAAGAGAGCTTGAGGAGGATGGCGAGGGGCAGGGCAGTGTGAGGTGGAGGTTGAGTGGGAGGGTGGTATGAGGTGGTGGTTGAGTGGCAGGGCGGTGTGAGGTGGAGTTTGAGTGGGAGGGCTGTGTGAGGTGGAGGTTGAGTGGGAGGGCGGTGTGAGGTGGAGGTTGAGTGGGAGGGCGGTGTGAGGTGGAGGTTGAGTGGGAGGGCGGTGTGAGGTGGAGTTTGAGTGGGAGGGCGGTGTGAGGTGGAGTTTGAGTGGGAGGGCGGTGTGAGGTGGAGTTTGAGTGGGAGGGCGGTGTGAGGTGGAGGTTGAGTGGGAGGGCGGTGTGAGGTGGAGGTTGAGTGGGAGGGCGGTGTGAGGTGGAGGCTGAGTGGGAGGGCGGTGTGAGGTGGAGGTTTAGTGGGAGGGCGGTGTGAGGTGGAGGTTGAGCGGGAGGGCGGTGTGAGGTGGAGGTTGAGCGGGAGGGCGGTGTGAGCTGGAGGTTGAGCGGGAGGGCGGTGTGAGGTGGAGGTTGAGCGGGAGGGCGGTGTGAGGTGGAGGTTGAGCGGGAGGGCGGTGTGAGGTGGAGGTTGAGCATGAGGGCGGTGTGAGGTGGGGGTTGAGCGGGAGCCCAGTGTGAGGTGCAGGTTGAGGAGGAGGGCGGTGTGAGGTGGAGGTTGAGCGGGAGGGCGGTGTGAGGTGAAGGTTGAGCGGGAGGGCGGTGTGAGGTGGAGGTTGAGCAGGAGGGCGCTGTGAGGAGGAGGATGAGGGGGAGGGCAGTGTGAGGTGGAGGTTGAGCGGGAGGTGTGTGTGTGGTGGAGGTTGAGCGGGAGGTGTGTGTGAGGTGGAGGTTGAGCGGGAGGTGTGTGTGAGGTGGAGGTTGAGCGGGAGGTGTGTGTGAGGTGGAGGTTGAGCGGGAGGTGTGTGTGAGGTGGAGGTTGAGCGGGAGGTGTGTGTGAGGTGGAGGTTGAGCGGGAGGTGTGTGTGAGGTGGAGGTTGAGCGGGAGGTGTGTGTGAGGTGGAGGTTGAGCGGGAGGTGTGTGTGAGGTGGAGGTTGAGCGGGAGGTGTGTGTGTGGTGGAGGTTGAGCGGGAGGTGTGTGTGAGGTGGAGGTTGAGCGGGAGGTGTGTGTGAGGTGGAGCTTGAGCGGGAGGTGTGTGTGAGGTGGAGGTTGAGCGGGAGGTGTGTGTGAGGTGGAGGTTGAGCGGGAGGTGTGTGTGAGGTGGAGGTTGAGCGGGAGGTGTGTGTGAGGTGGAGGTTGAGCGGGAGGTGTGTGTGAGGTGGAGGTTGAGCGGGAGGTGTGTGTGAGGTGGAGGTTGAGCGGGAGGTGTGTGTGAGGTGGAGGTTGAGCGGGAGGTGTGTGTGAGGTGGAGGTTGAGCGGGAGGTGTGTGTGAGGTGGAGGTTGAGCGGGAGGTGTGTGTGAGGTGGAGGTTGAGCGGGAGGTGTGTGTGAGGTGGAGGTTGAGCGGGAGGTGTGTGTGAGGTGGAGGTTGAGCGGGAGGTGTGTGTGAGGTGGAGGTTGAGCGGGAGGTGTGTGTGAGGTGGAGGTTGAGCGGGAGGTGTGTGTGAGGTGGAGGTTGAGCGGGAGGTGTGTGTGAGGTGGAGGTTGAGCGGGAGGTGTGTGTGAGGTGGAGGTTGAGCGGGAGGTGTGTGTGAGGTGGAGGTTGAGCGGGAGGTGTGTGTGAGGTGGAGGTTGAGCGGGAGGTGTGTGTGAGGTGGAGGTTGAGCGGGCGGTGTGTGTGAGGTGGAGGTTGAGCGGGCGGTGTGTGTGAGGTGGAGGTTGAGCGGGCGGTGTGTGTGAGGTGGAGGTTGAGCGGGAGGTGTGTGTGAGGTGGAGGTTGAGCGGGAGGTGTGTGTGAGGTGGAGGTTGAGCGGGAGGTGTGTGTGAGGTGGAGGTTGAGCGGGAGGTGTGTGTGAGGTGGAGGTTGAGCGGGAGGTGTGTGTGAGGTGGAGGTTGAGCGGGAGGTGTGTGTGAGGTGGAGGTTGAGCGGGAGGTGTGTGTGAGGTGGAGGTTGAGCGGGAGGTGTGTGTGAGGTGGAGGTTGAGCGGGAGGTGTGTGTGAGGTGGAGGTTGAGCGGGAGGTGTGTGTGAGGTGGAGGTTGAGCGGGAGGTGTGTGTGAGGTGGAGGTTGAGCGGGAGGTGTGTGTGAGGTGGAGGTTGAGCGGGAGGTGTGTGTGAGGTGGAGGTTGAGCGGGAGGTGTGTGTGAGGTGGAGGTTGAGCGGGAGGTGTGTGTGAGGTGGAGGTTGAGCGGGAGGTGTGTGTGAGGTGGAGGTTGAGCGGGAGGTGTGTGTGAGGTGGAGGTTGAGCGGGAGGTGTGTGTGAGGTGGAGGTTGAGCGGGAGGTGTGTGTGAGGTGGAGGTTGAGCGGGAGGTGTGTGTGAGGTGGAGGTTGAGCGGGATGGCAGTGTGAGTTGGAGGTTGAGCGGGAGGTGTGTGTGAGGTGGAGGTTGAGCGGGAGGTGTGTGTGAGGTGGAGGTTGAGCGGGAGGTGTGTGTGAGGTGGAGGTTGAGCGGGCGGTGTGTGTGAGGTGGAGGTTGAGCGGGCGGTGTGTGTGAGGTGGAGGTTGAGCGGGAGGTGTGTGTGAGGTGGAGGTTGAGCGGGAGGTGTGTGTGAGGTGGAGGTTGAGCGGGAGGTGTGTGTGAGGTGGAGGTTGAGCGGGAGGTGTGTGTGAGGTGGAGGTTGAGCGGGAGGTGTGTGTGAGGTGGAGGTTGAGCGGGAGGTGTGTGTGAGGTGGAGGTTGAGCGGGAGGTGTGTGTGAGGTGGAGGTTGAGCGGGAGGTGTGTGTGAGGTGGAGGTTGAGCGGGAGGTGTGTGTGAGGTGGAGGTTGAGCGGGAGGTGTGTGTGAGGTGGAGGTTGAGCGGCAGGTGTGTGTGAGGTGGAGGTTGAGCGGGAGGTGTGTGTGAGGTGGAGGTTGAGCGGGAGGTGTGTGTGAGGTGGAGGTTGAGCGGGAGGTGTGTGTGAGGTGGAGGTTGAGCGGGAGGTGTGTGTGAGGTGGAGGTTGAGCGGGAGGTGTGTGTGAGGTGGAGGTTGAGCGGGAGGTGTGTGTGAGGTGGAGGTTGAGCGGGAGGTGTGTGTGAGGTGGAGGTTGAGCGGGAGGTGTGTGTGAGGTGGAGCTTTAGTCGGAGTGCAGCGTGAGATGGAGGTCAAGTGGGAGGACAGCGTGAGCAGGATGGCGATTCGGAAGTCATTGTGACGTGGTGTATGTGTGGGATGACTGTGAGATGGAGCTTGATTGGCAGGGCTGTGTGTGGTGGAGTTCAACTGGTAAGAGAGCTTGAGGAGGATGGCGAGGGGCAGGGCAGTGTGAGGTGGAGGTTGAGTGGGAGGGTGGTATGAGGTGGTGGTTGAGTGGCAGGGCGGTGTGAGGTGGAGTTTGAGTGGGAGGGCTGTGTGAGGTGGAGGTTGAGTGGGACGGCGGTGTGAGGTGGAGGTTGAGTGGGAGGGCGGTGTGAGGTGGAGGTTGAGTGGGAGGGCGGTGTGAGGTGGAGTTTGAGTGGGAGGGCGGTGTGAGGTGGAGTTTGAGTGGGAGGGCGGTGTGAGGTGGAGTTTGAGTGGGAGGGCGGTGTGAGGTGGAGGTTGAGTGGGAGGGCGGTGTGAGGTGGAGGTTGAGTGGGCAGGGCGGTGTGAGGTGGAGGCTGAGTGGGAGGGCGGTGTGAGGTGGAGGTTTAGTGGGAGGGCGGTGTGAGGTGGAGGTTGAGCGGAGGGCGGTGTGAGGTGGAGGTTGAGCGGGAGGGCGGTGTGAGCTGGAGGTTGAGCGGGAGGTGTGTGTGAGGTGGAGGTTGAGCGGGAGGTGTGTGTGAGGTGGAGGTTGAGCGGGAGGGCGGTGTGAGGTGGAGGTTGAGCATGAGGGCGGTGTGAGGTGGGGGTTGAGCGGGAGCGCAGTGTGAGGTGCAGGTTGAGGAGGAGGGCGGTGTGAGGTGGAGGTTGAGCGGGAGGGCGGTGTGAGGTGAAGGTTGAGCGGGAGGGCGGTGTGAGGTGGAGGTTGAGCAGGAGGGCGCTGTGAGGAGGAGGATGAGGGGGAGGGCAGTGTGAGGTGGAGGTTGAGCGGGAGGTGTGTGTGTGGTGGAGGTTGAGCGGGAGGTGTGTGTGAGGTGGAGGTTGAGCGGGAGGTGTGTGTGAGGTGGAGGTTGAGCGGGAGGTGTGTGTGAGGTGGAGGTTGAGCGGGAGGTGTGTGTGAGGTGGAGGTTGAGCGGGAGGTGTGTGTGAGGTGGAGGTTGAGCGGGAGGTGTGTGTGAGGTGGAGGTTGAGCGGGAGGTGTGTGTGAGGTGGAGGTTGAGCGGGAGGTGTGTGTGAGGTGGAGGTTGAGCGGGAGGTGTGTGTGAGGTGGAGCTTGAGCGGGAGGTGTGTGTGAGGTGGAGGTTGAGCGGGAGGTGTGTGTGAGGTGGAGGTTGAGCGGGAGGTGTGTGTGAGGTGGAGGTTGAGCGGGAGGTGTGTGTGAGGTGGAGGTTGAGCGGGAGGTGTGTGTGAGGTGGAGGTTGAGCGGGAGGTGTGTGTGAGGTGGAGGTTGAGCGGGAGGTGTGTGTGAGGTGGAGGTTGAGCGGGAGGTGTGTGTGAGGTGGAGGTTGAGCGGGAGGTGTGTGTGAGGTGGAGGTTGAGCGGCAGGTGTGTGTGAGGTGGAGGTTGAGCGGCAGGTGTGTGTGAGGTGGAGGTTGAGCGGGAGGTGTGTGTGAGGTGGAGGTTGAGCGGGAGGTGTGTGTGAGGTGGAGGTTGAGCGGGAGGTGTGTGTGAGGTGGAGGTTGAGCGGGAGGTGTGTGTGAGGTGGAGGTTGAGCGGGAGGTGTGTGTGAGGTGGAGGTTGAGCGGGAGGTGTGTGTGAGGTGGAGGTTGAGCGGGAGGTGTGTGTGAGGTGGAGCTTTAGTCGGAGTGCAGCGTGAGATGGAGGTCAAGTGGGAGGACAGCGTGAGCAGGATGGCGATTCGGAAGTCATTGTGACGTGGTGTATGTGTGGGATGACTGTGAGATGGAGCTTGATTGGCAGGGCTGTGTGTGGTGGAGTTCAACTGGTAAGAGAGCTTGAGGAGGATGGCGAGGGGCAGGGCAGTGTGAGGTGGAGGTTGAGTGGGAGGGTGGTATGAGGTGGTGGTTGAGTGGCAGGGCGGTGTGAGGTGGAGTTTGAGTGGGAGGGCTGTGTGAGGTGGAGGTTGAGTGGGACGGGCGGTGTGAGGTGGAGGTTGAGTGGGAGGGCGGTGTGAGGTGGAGGTTGAGTGGGAGGGCGGTGTGAGGTGGAGTTTGAGTGGGAGGGCGGTGTGAGGTGGAGTTTGAGTGGGAGGGCGGTGTGAGGTGGAGTTTGAGTGGGAGGGCGGTGTGAGGTGGAGTTTGAGTGGGAGGGCGGTGTGAGGTGGAGGTTGAGTGGGAGGGCGGTGTGAGGTGGAGGTTGAGTGGGAGGGCGGTGTGAGGTGGAGGCTGAGTGGGAGGGCGGTGTGAGGTGGAGGTTTAGTGGGAGGGCGGTGTGAGGTGGAGGTTGAGCGGGAGGGCGGTGTGAGGTGGAGGTTGAGCGGGAGGGCGGTGTGAGCTGGAGGTTGAGCGGGAGGGCGGTGTGAGGTGGAGGTTGAGCGGGAGGGCGGTGTGAGGTGGAGGTTGAGCGGGAGGGCGGTGTGAGGTGGAGGTTGAGCATGAGGGCGGTGTGAGGTGGGGGTTGAGCGGGAGCCCAGTGTGAGGTGCAGGTTGAGGAGGAGGGCGGTGTGAGGTGGAGGTTGAGCGGGAGGGCGGTGTGAGGTGAAGGTTGAGCGGGAGGGCGGTGTGAGGTGGAGGTTGAGCAGGAGGGCGCTGTGAGGAGGAGGATGAGGGGGAGGGCAGTGTGAGGTGGAGGTTGAGCGGGAGGTGTGTGTGTGGTGGAGGTTGAGCGGGAGGTGTGTGTGAGGTGGAGGTTGAGCGGGAGGTGTGTGTGAGGTGGAGGTTGAGCGGGAGGTGTGTGTGAGGTGGAGGTTGAGCGGGAGGTGTGTGTGAGGTGGAGGTTGAGCGGGAGGTGTGTGTGAGGTGGAGGTTGAGCGGGAGGTGTGTGTGAGGTGGAGGTTGAGCGGGAGGTGTGTGTGAGGTGGAGGTTGAGCGGGAGGTGTGTGTGAGGTGGAGGTTGAGCGGGAGGTGTGTGTGAGGTGGAGGTTGAGCGGGAGGTGTGTGTGAGGTGGAGGTTGAGCGGGAGGTGTGTGTGAGGTGGAGGTTGAGCGGGAGGTGTGTGTGAGGTGGAGGTTGAGCGGGAGGTGTGTGTGAGGTGGAGGTTGAGCGGGAGGTGTGTGTGAGGTGGAGGTTGAGCGGGAGGTGTGTGTGAGGTGGAGGTTGAGCGGGAGGTGTGTGTGAGGTGGAGGTTGAGCGGGAGGTGTGTGTGAGGTGGAGGTTGAGCGGGAGGTGTGTGTGAGGTGGAGGTTGAGCGGGAGGTGTGTGTGAGGTGGAGGTTGAGCGGGAGGTGTGTGTGAGGTGGAGGTTGAGCGGGAGGTGTGTGTGAGGTGGAGGTTGAGCGGGAGGTGTGTGTGAGGTGGAGGTTGAGCGGGAGGTGTGTGTGAGGTGGAGGTTGAGCGGGAGGTGTGTGTGAGGTGGAGGTTGAGCGGGAGGTGTGTGTGAGGTGGAGGTTGAGCGGGAGGTGTGTGTGAGGTGGAGGTTGAGCGGGAGGTGTGTGTGAGGTGGAGGTTGAGCGGGAGGTGTGTGTGAGGTGGAGGTTGAGCGGGAGGTGTGTGTGAGGTGGAGGTTGAGCGGGAGGTGTGTGTGAGGTGGAGGTTGAGCGGGAGGTGTGTGTGAGGTGGAGGTTGAGCGGGAGGTGTGTGTGAGGTGGAGGTTGAGCGGGAGGTGTGTGTGAGGTGGAGGTTGAGCGGGCGGTGTGTGTGAGGTGGAGGTTGAGCGGGAGGTGTGTGTGAGGTGGAGGTTGAGCGGGAGGTGTGTGTGAGGTGGAGGTTGAGCGGGAGGTGTGTGTGAGGTGGAGGTTGAGCGGGAGGTGTGTGTGAGGTGGAGGTTGAGCGGGAGGTGTGTGTGAGGTGGAGGTTGAGCGGGAGGTGTGTGTGAGGTGGAGGTTGAGCGGGAGGTGTGTGTGAGGTGGAGGTTGAGCGGGAGGTGTGTGTGAGGTGGAGGTTGAGCGGGAGGTGTGTGTGAGGTGGAGGTTGAGCGGGAGGTGTGTGTGAGGTGGAGGTTGAGCGGGAGGTGTGTGTGAGGTGGAGGTTGAGCGGGAGGTGTGTGTGAGGTGGAGGTTGAGCGGGAGGTGTGTGTGAGGTGGAGGTTGAGCGGGAGGTGTGTGTGAGGTGGAGGTTGAGCGGGAGGTGTGTGTGAGGTGGAGGTTGAGCGGGAGGTGTGTGTGAGGTGGAGGTTGAGCGGGAGGTGTGTGTGAGGTGGAGGTTGAGCGGGAGGTGTGTGTGAGGTGGAGGTTGAGCGGGAGGTGTGTGTGAGGTGGAGGTTGAGCGGGAGGTGTGTGTGAGGTGGAGGTTGAGCGGGAGGTGTGTGTGAGGTGGAGGTTGAGCGGGAGGTGTGTGTGAGGTGGAGGTTGAGCGGGAGGTGTGTGTGAGGTGGAGGTTGAGCGGGAGGTGTGTGTGAGGTGGAGGTTGAGCGGGAGGTGTGTGTGAGGTGGAGGTTGAGCGGGAGGTGTGTGTGAGGTGGAGGTTGAGCGGGCGGTGTGTGTGAGGTGGAGGTTGAGCGGGCGGTGTGTGTGAGGTGGAGGTTGAGCGGGCGGTGTGTGTGAGGTGGAGGTTGAGCGGGAGGTGTGTGTGAGGTGGAGGTTGAGCGGGAGGTGTGTGTGAGGTGGAGGTTGAGCGGGAGGTGTGTGTGAGGTGGAGGTTGAGCGGGAGGTGTGTGTGAGGTGGAGGTTGAGCGGGAGGTGTGTGTGAGGTGGAGGTTGAGCGGGAGGTGTGTGTGAGGTGGAGGTTGAGCGGGAGGTGTGTGTGAGGTGGAGGTTGAGCGGGAGGTGTGTGTGAGGTGGAGGTTGAGCGGGAGGTGTGTGTGAGGTGGAGGTTGAGCGGGAGGTGTGTGTGAGGTGGAGGTTGAGCGGCAGGTGTGTGTGAGGTGGAGGTTGAGCGGGAGGTGTGTGTGAGGTGGAGGTTGAGCGGGAGGTGTGTGTGAGGTGGAGGTTGAGCGGGAGGTGTGTGTGAGGTGGAGGTTGAGCGGGAGGTGTGTGTGAGGTGGAGGTTGAGCGGGAGGTGTGTGTGAGGTGGAGGTTGAGCGGGAGGTGTGTGTGAGGTGGAGGTTGAGCGGGAGGTGTGTGTGAGGTGGAGGTTGAGCGGGAGGTGTGTGTGAGGTGGAGCTTTAGTCGGAGTGCAGCGTGAGATGGAGGTCAAGTGGGAGGACAGCGTGAGCAGGATGGCGATTCGGAAGTCATTGTGACGTGGTGTATGTGTGGGATGACTGTGAGATGGAGCTTGATTGGCAGGGCTGTGTGTGGTGGAGTTCAACTGGTAAGAGAGCTTGAGGAGGATGGCGAGGGGCAGGGCAGTGTGAGGTGGAGGTTGAGTGGGAGGGTGGTATGAGGTGGTGGTTGAGTGGCAGGGCGGTGTGAGGTGGAGTTTGAGTGGGAGGGCTGTGTGAGGTGGAGGTTGAGTGGGACGGCGGTGTGAGGTGGAGGTTGAGTGGGAGGGCGGTGTGAGGTGGAGGTTGAGTGGGAGGGCGGTGTGAGGTGGAGTTTGAGTGGGAGGGCGGTGTGAGGTGGAGTTTGAGTGGGAGGGCGGTGTGAGGTGGAGTTTGAGTGGGAGGGCGGTGTGAGGTGGAGGTTGAGTGGGAGGGCGGTGTGAGGTGGAGGTTGAGTGGGAGGGCGGTGTGAGGTGGAGGTTGAGTGGCAGGGCGGTGTGAGGTGGAGGCTGAGTGGGAGGGCGGTGTGAGGTGGAGGTTTAGTGGGAGGGCGGTGTGAGGTGGAGGTTGAGCGGGAGGGCGGTGTGAGGTGGAGGTTGAGCGGGAGGGCGGTGTGAGCTGGAGGTTGAGCGGGAGGTGTGTGTGAGGTGGAGGTTGAGCGGGAGGTGTGTGTGAGGTGGAGGTTGAGCGGGAGGGCGGTGTGAGGTGGAGGTTGAGCATGAGGGCGGTGTGAGGTGGGGGTTGAGCGGGAGCGCAGTGTGTGGTGCAGGTTGAGGAGGAGGGCGGTGTGAGGTGGAGGTTGAGCGGGAGGGCGGTGTGAGGTGAAGGTTGAGCGGGAGGGCGGTGTGAGGTGGAGGTTGAGCAGGAGGGCGCTGTGAGGAGGAGGATGAGGGGGAGGGCAGTGTGAGGTGGAGGTTGAGCGGGAGGTGTGTGTGTGGTGGAGGTTGAGCGGGAGGTGTGTGTGAGGTGGAGGTTGAGCGGGAGGTGTGTGTGAGGTGGAGGTTGAGCGGGAGGTGTGTGTGAGGTGGAGGTTGAGCGGGAGGTGTGTGTGAGGTGGAGGTTGAGCGGGAGGTGTGTGTGAGGTGGAGGTTGAGCGGGAGGTGTGTGTGAGGTGGAGGTTGAGCGGGAGGTGTGTGTGAGGTGGAGGTTGAGCGGGAGGTGTGTGTGAGGTGGAGGTTGAGCGGGAGGTGTGTGTGAGGTGGAGCTTGAGCGGGAGGTGTGTGTGAGGTGGAGGTTGAGCGGGAGGTGTGTGTGAGGTGGAGGTTGAGCGGGAGGTGTGTGTGAGGTGGAGGTTGAGCGGGAGGTGTGTGTGAGGTGGAGGTTGAGCGGGAGGTGTGTGTGAGGTGGAGGTTGAGCGGGAGGTGTGTGTGAGGTGGAGGTTGAGCGGGAGGTGTGTGTGAGGTGGAGGTTGAGCGGGAGGTGTGTGTGAGGTGGAGGTTGAGCGGGAGGTGTGTGTGAGGTGGAGGTTGAGCGGCAGGTGTGTGTGAGGTGGAGGTTGAGCGGCAGGTGTGTGTGAGGTGGAGGTTGAGCGGGAGGTGTGTGTGAGGTGGAGGTTGAGCGGGAGGTGTGTGTGAGGTGGAGGTTGAGCGGGAGGTGTGTGTGAGGTGGAGGTTGAGCGGGAGGTGTGTGTGAGGTGGAGGTTGAGCGGGAGGTGTGTGTGAGGTGGAGGTTGAGCGGGAGGTGTGTGTGAGGTGGAGGTTGAGCGGGAGGTGTGTGTGAGGTGGAGCTTTAGTCGGAGTGCAGCGTGAGATGGAGGTCAAGTGGGAGGACAGCGTGAGCAGGATGGCGATTCGGAAGTCATTGTGACGTGGTGTATGTGTGGGATGACTGTGAGATGGAGCTTGATTGGCAGGGCTGTGTGTGGTGGAGTTCAACTGGTAAGAGAGCTTGAGGAGGATGGCGAGGGGCAGGGCAGTGTGAGGTGGAGGTTGAGTGGGAGGGTGGTATGAGGTGGTGGTTGAGTGGGAGGGCGGTGTGAGGTGGAGTTTGAGTGGGAGGGCTGTGTGAGGTGGAGGTTGAGTGGGACGGCGGTGTGAGGTGGAGGTTGAGTGGGAGGGCGGTGTGAGGTGGAGGTTGAGTGGGAGGGCGGTGTGAGGTGGAGTTTGAGTGGGAGGGCGGTGTGAGGTGGAGTTTGAGTGGGAGGGCGGTGTGAGGTGGAGTTTGAGTGGGAGGGCGGTGTGAGGTGGAGTTTGAGTGGGAGGGCGGTGTGAGGTGGAGGTTGAGTGGGAGGGCGGTGTGAGGTGGAGGTTGAGTGGGAGGGCGGTGTGAGGTGGAGGCTGAGTGGGAGGGCGGTGTGAGGTGGAGGTTTAGTGGGAGGGCGGTGTGAGGTGGAGGTTGAGCGGGAGGGCGGTGTGAGGTGGAGGTTGAGCGGGAGGGCTGTGTGAGGTGGAGGTTGAGCGGGAGGTGTGTGTGAGGTGGAGGTTGAGCGGGAGGTGTGTGTGAGGTGGAGGTTGAGCGGGAGGGCGGTGTGAGGTGGAGGTTGAGCATGAGGGCGGTGTGAGGTGGGGGTTGAGCGGGAGCGCAGTGTGAGGTGCAGGTTGAGGAGGAGGGCGGTGTGAGGTGGAGGTTGAGCGGGAGGGCGGTGTGAGGTGAAGGTTGAGCGGGAGGGCGGTGTGAGGTGGAGGTTGAGCAGGAGGGCGCTGTGAGGAGGAGGATGAGGGGGAGGGCTGTGTGAGGTGGAGGTTGAGCGGGAGGTGTGTGTGTGGTGGAGGTTGAGCGGGAGGTGTGTGTGAGGTGGAGGTTGAGCGGGAGGTGTGTGTGAGGTGGAGGTTGAGCGGGAGGTGTGTGTGAGGTGGAGGTTGAGCGGGAGGTGTGTGTGAGGTGGAGGTTGAGCGGGAGGTGTGTGTGAGGTGGAGGTTGAGCGGGAGGTGTGTGTGAGGTGGAGGTTGAGCGGGAGGTGTGTGTGAGGTGGAGGTTGAGCGGGAGGTGTGTGTGAGGTGGAGGTTGAGCGGGAGGTGTGTGTGAGGTGGAGGTTGAGCGGGAGGTGTGTGTGAGGTGGAGGTTGAGCGGGAGGTGTGTGTGAGGTGGAGGTTGAGCGGGAGGTGTGTGTGAGGTGGAGGTTGAGCGGGAGGTGTGTGTGAGGTGGAGGTTGAGCGGGAGGTGTGTGTGAGGTGGAGGTTGAGCGGGAGGTGTGTGTGAGGTGGAGGTTGAGCGGGAGGTGTGTGTGAGGTGGAGGTTGAGCGGGAGGTGTGTGTGAGGTGGAGGTTGAGCGGGAGGTGTGTGTGAGGTGGAGGTTGAGCGGGAGGTGTGTGTGAGGTGGAGGTTGAGCGGGAGGTGTGTGTGAGGTGGAGGTTGAGCGGGAGGTGTGTGTGAGGTGGAGGTTGAGCGGGAGGTGTGTGTGAGGTGGAGGTTGAGCGGGAGGTGTGTGTGAGGTGGAGGTTGAGCGGGAGGTGTGTGTGAGGTGGAGGTTGAGCGGGAGGTGTGTGTGAGGTGGAGGTTGAGCGGGAGGTGTGTGTGAGGTGGGGGTTGAGCGGGAGGTGTGTGTGAGGTGGGGGTTGAGCGGGAGGTGTGTGTGAGGTGGGGGTTGAGCGGGAGGTGTGTGTGAGGTGGAGGTTGAGCGGGAGGTGTGTGTGAGGTGGAGGTTGAGCGGGAGGTGTGTGTGAGGTGGAGGTTGAGCGGGAGGTGTGTGTGAGGTGGAGGTTGAACGGGAGGTGTGTGTGAGGTGGAGGTTGAGCGGGAGGTGTGTGTGAGGTGGAGGTTGAGCGGGAGGTGTGTGTGAGGTGGAGGTTGAGCGGGAGGTCTGTGTGAGGTGGAGGTTGAGTGGGATGGCAGTGTGAGTTGGAGGTTGAGCGGGAGGTCTGTGTTAGTTGGACGTTGAGCGGGAGGTGTGTGTGAGGTGGAGGTTGAGCGGGAGGTCTGTGTGAGGTGGAGGTTGAGCGGGAGGTGTGTGTGAGGTGGAGGTTGAGCGGGAGGTGTGTGTGAGGTGGAGGTTGAGCGGGCGGTGTGTGTGAGGTGGAGGTTGAGCGGGAGGTGTGTGTGAGGTGGAGGTTGAGCGGGAGGTGTGTGTGAGGTGGAGGTTGAGCGGGAGGTGTGTGTGAGGTGGAGGTTGAGCGGGAGGTGTGTGTGAGGTGGAGGTTGAGCGGGAGGTGTGTGTGAGGTGGAGGTTGAGCGGG
Organism: Carcharodon carcharias; assembly: GCF_017639515.1. Lineage (NCBI taxonomy): Eukaryota > Metazoa > Chordata > Chondrichthyes > Lamniformes > Lamnidae > Carcharodon > Carcharodon carcharias. The sequence continues at coordinate 72,758,415 of NC_054473.1, forward strand.
AGGTGTGTGTGAGGTGGAGGTTGAGCGGGAGGTGTGTGTGAGGTGGAGGTTGAGCGGGAGGTGTGTGTGAGGTGGAGGTTGAGCGGGAGGAGTGTGTGAGGTGGAGGTTGAGCGGCAGGTGTGTGTGAGGTGGAGGTTGAGCGGGAGGTGTGTGTGAGGTGGAGGTTGAGCGGGAGGTGTGTGTGAGGTGGAGGTTGAGCGGCAGGTGTGTGTGAGGTGGAGGTTGAGCGGGAGGTGTGTGTGAGGTGGAGGTTGAGCGGGAGGTGTGTGTGAGGTGGAGCTTTAGTCGGAGTGCAGCGTGAGATGGAGGTCAAGTGGGAGGACAGCGTGAGCAGGATGGCGATTCGGAAGTCATTGTGACGTGGTGTATGTGTGGGATGACTGTGAGATGGAGCTTGATTGGCAGGGCTGTGTGTGGTGGAGTTCAACTGGTAAGAGAGCTTGAGGAGGATGGCGAGGGGCAGGGCAGTGTGAGGTGGAGGTTGAGTGGGAGGGTGGTATGAGGTGGTGGTTGAGTGGCAGGGCGGTGTGAGGTGGAGTTTGAGTGGGAGGGCTGTGTGAGGTGGAGGTTGAGTGGGAGGGCGGTGTGAGGTGGAGGTTGAGTGGGAGGGCGGTGTGAGGTGGAGGTTGAGTGGGAGGGCGGTGTGAGGTGGAGTTTGAGTGGGAGGGCGGTGTGAGGTGGAGTTTGAGTGGGAGGGCGGTGTGAGGTGGAGTATGAGTGGGAGGGCGGTGTGAGGTGGAGGTTGAGTGGGAGGGCGGTGCGAGGTGGAGGTTGAGTGGGAGGGCGGTGTGAGGTGGAGGCTGAGTGGGAGGGCGGTGTGAGGTGGAGGTTTAGTGGGAGGGCGGTGTGAGGTGGAGGTTGAGCGGGAGGGCGGTGTGAGGTGGAGGTTGAGCGGGAGGGCGGTGTGAGCTGGAGGTTGAGCGGGAGGTGTGTGTGAGGTGGAGGTTGAGCGGGAGGTGTGTGTGAGGTGGAGGTTGAGCGGGAGGGCGGTGTGAGGTGGAGGTTGAGCGGGAGGGCGGTGTGAGGTGGAGGTTGAGCGCGAGGGCGGTGTGAGGTGGAGGTTGAGCATGAGGGCGGTGTGAGGTGGGGGTTGAGCGGGAGCGCAGTGTGAGGTGCAGGTTGAGGAGGAGGGCGGTGTGAGGTGGAGGTTGAGCGGGAGGGCGGTGTGAGGTGAAGGTTGAGCGGGAGGGCGGTGTGAGGAGGAGGATGAGGGGGAGAGCAGTGTGAGGTGGAGGTTGAGCGGGAGGTGTGTGTGAGGTGGAGGTTGAGGGGGAGGGCGGTGTTAGGTGGAGGTTGACCGGGAGGTGTGTGTAAGGTGGAGTTTGAGCGGGAGGTGTGTGTGAGTTGGAGTTTGAACGGGAGATGTGTGTGAGGTGGAGGTTGAACGGGAAATGTGTGTGAGGTGGAGGTTGAGCAGGAGGTGTGTGTGAGGTGGAGGTTGAGCGGGAGGTGTGTGTGAGGTGGAGGTTGAGCGGGAGGTGTGTGTGTGGTGGAGGTTGAGCGGGAGGTGTGTGTGTGGTGGAGGTTGAGCGGGAGGTGTGTGTGAGATGGAGGTTGAGCGGGAGGTGTGTGTGAGGTGGAGGTTGAGCGGGAGGTGTGTGTGAGGTGGAGGTTGAGCGGGAGGTGCGTGTGAGGTGGAGGTTGAGCGGGAGGTGCTTGTGAGGTGGAGGTTGAGCGGGAGGTGTGTGTGAGGTGGAGGTTGAGCGGGAGGTGTGTGTGAGGTGGAGGTTGAGCGGGAGGTGTGTGTGAGGTGGAGGTTGAGCGGGAGGTGTGTGTGAAGTGGAGGTTGAGCGGGAGGTGTGTGTGAGGTGGAGGTTGAGCGGGAGGTGTGTGTGAGGTGGAGGTTGAGCGGGAGGTGTGTGTGAGGTGGAGGTTGAGCGGGAGGTGTGTGTGAGGTGGAGGTTGAGCGGGAGATGTGTGTGAGGTGGAGGTTGAGCGGGAGGTGTGTGTGAGGTGGAGGTTGAGCGGGAGGTGTGTGTGAGGTGGAGGTTGAGCGGGAGGTGTGTGTGAGGTGGAGGTTGAGCGGGAGGTGTGTGTGAGGTGGAGGTTGAGCGGGAGGTGTGTGTGAGGTGGAGGTTGAGCGGGAGGTGTGTGTGAGGTGGAGGTTGAGCGGGAGGTGTGTGTGAGGTGGAGGTTGAGCGGGAGGTGTGTGTGAGGTGGAGGTTGAGCGGGAGGTGTGTGTGAGGTGGAGGTTGAGCGGGAGGTGTGTGTGAGGTGGAGGTTGAGCGGGAGGTGTGTGTGAGGTGGAGGTTGAGCGGGAGGTGTGTGTGAGGTGGAGGTTGAGCGGGAGGTGTGTGTGAGGTGGAGGTTGAGCGGGAGGTGTGTGTGAGGTGGAGGTTGAGCGGGAGGTGTGTGTGAGGTGGAGGTTGAGCGGGAGGTGTGTGTGAGGTGGAGGTTGAGCGGGAGGTGTGTGTGAGGTGGAGGTTGAGCGGGAGGTGTGTGTGAGGTGGAGGTTGAGCGGGAGGTGTGTGTGAGGTGGAGGTTGAGCGGGAGGTGTGTGTGAGGTGGAGGTTGAGCGGGAGGTGTGTGTGAGGTGGAGGTTGAGCGGGAGGTGTGTGTGAGGTGGAGGTTGAGCGGGAGGTGTGTGTGAGGTGGAGGTTGAGCGGGAGGTGTGTGTGAGGTGGAGGTTGAGCGGGAGGTGTGTGTGAGGTGGAGGTTGAGCGGGAGGTGTGTGTGAGGTGGAGGTTGAGCGGGAGGTGTGTGTGAGGTGGAGGTTGAGCGGGAGGTGTGTGTGAGGTGGAGGTTGAGCGGGAGGTGTGTGTGAGGTGGAGGTTGAGCGGGAGGTGTGTGTGAGGTGGAGGTTGAGCGGGAGGTGTGTGTGAGGTGGAGGTTGAGCGGGAGGTGTGTGTGAGGTGGAGGTTGAGCGGGAGGTGTGTGTGAGGTGGAGGTTGAGCGGGAGGTGTGTGTGAGGTGGAGGTTGAGCGGGAGGTGTGTGTGAGGTGGAGGTTGAGCGGGAGGTGTGTGTGAGGTGGAGGTTGAGCGGGAGGTGTGTGTGAGGTGGAGGTTGAGCGGGAGGTGTGTGTGAGGTGGAGGTTGAGCGGGAGGTGTGTGTGAGGTGGAGGTTGAGCGGGAGGTGTGTGTGAGGTGGAGGTTGAGCGGGAGGTGTGTGTGAGGTGGAGGTTGAGCGGGAGGTGTGTGTGAGGTGGAGGTTGAGCGGGAGGTGTGTGTGAGGTGGAGGTTGAGCGGGAGGTGTGTGTGAGGTGGAGGTTGAGCGGGAGGTGTGTGTGAGGTGGAGGTTGAGCGGGAGGTGTGTGTGAGGTGGAGGTTGAGCGGGAGGTGTGTGTGAGGTGGAGGTTGAGCGGGAGGTGTGTGTGAGGTGGAGGTTGAGCGGGAGGTGTGTGTGAGGTGGAGGTTGAGCGGGAGGTCTGTGTGAGGTGGAGGTTGAGCGGGAGGTGTGTGTGAGGTGGAGGTTGAGCGGGAGGTCTGTGTGAGGTGGAGGTTGAGCGGGATGGCAGTGTGAGTTGGAGGTTGAGCGGGAGGTGTGTGTGAGGTGGAGGTTGAGCGGGAGGTGTGTGTGAGGTGGAGGTTGAGCGGGAGGTCTATGTGAGGTGGAGGTTGGGCGGGAGGTGTGTGTGAGGTGGAGGTTGAGCGGGAGGTGTGTGTGAGGTGGAGGTTGAGCGGGAGGTGTGTGTGAGGTGGAGGTTGAGCGGGAGGTGTGTGTGAGGAGGAGGTTGAGCGGGAGGTGTGTGTGAGGTGGAGGTTGAGCGGGAGGTGTGTGTGAGGTGGAGGTTGAGCGGGAGGTGTGTGTGAGGTGGAGGTTGAGCGGGAGGTGTGTGTGAGGTGGAGGTTGAGCGGGAGGTGTGTGTGAGGTGGAGGTTGAGCGGGAGGTGTGTGTGAGGTGGAGGTTGAGCGGGAGGTGTGTGTGAGGTGGAGGTTGAGCGGGAGGTGTGTGTGAGGTGGAGGTTGAGCGGGAGGTGTGTGTGAGGTGGAGGTTGAGCGGGAGGTGTGTGTGAGGTGGAGGTTGAGCGGCAGGTGTGTGTGAGGTGGAGGTTGAGCGGGAGGTGTGTGTGGGGTGGAAGTTGAGCGGGAGGTGTGTGTGGGGTGGAGGTTGAGCGGGAGGTGTGTGTGAGGTGGAGGTTGAGCGGGAGGTGTGTGTGAGGTGGAGGTTTAGTCGGAGTGCAGCGTGAGATGGAGGTCAAGTGGGAGGACAGCGTGAGCAGGATGGCGATTCGGAAGTCATTGTGACGTGGTGTATGTGTGGGATGACTGTGAGATGGAGCTTGATTGGCAGGGCTGTGTGTGGTGGAGTTCAACTGGTAAGAGAGCTTGAGGAGGATGGCGAGGGGCAGGGCAGTGTGAGGTGGAGGTTGAGTGGGAGGGTGGTATGAGGTGGTGGTTGAGTGGCAGGGCGGTGTGAGGTGGAGTTTGAGTGGGAGGGCTGTGTGAGGTGGAGTTTGAGTGGGAGGGCTGTGTGAGGTGGAGGTTGAGTGGGAGGGCGGTGTGAGGTGGAGGTTGAGTGGGAGGGCGGTGTGAGGTGGAGGTTGAGTGGGAGGGCGGTGTGAGGTGGAGTTTGAGTGGGAGGGCGGTGTGAGGTGGAGTTTGAGTGGGAGGGCGGTGTGAGGTGGAGGTTGAGTGGGAGGGCGGGGTGAGGTGGAGGTTGAGTGGGAGGGCGGTGTGAGGTGGAGGCTGAGTGGGAGGGCGGTGTGAGGTGGAGGTTTAGTGGGAGGGCGGTGTGAGGTGGAGGTTTAGTGGGAGGGCGGTGTGAGGTGGAGGTTGAGCGGGAGGGCGGTGTGAGGTGGAGGTTGAGCGGGAGGGCGGTGTGAGCTGGAGGTTGAGCGGGAGGTGTGTGTGAGGTGGAGGTTGAGCGGGAGGTGTGTGTGAGGTGGAGGTTGAGCGGGAGGTGTGTGTGAGGTGGAGGTTGAGCGGGAGGGCGGTGTGAGGTGGAGGTTGAGCGGGAGGGCGGTGTGAGGTGGAGGTTGAGCGGGAGGGCGGTGTGAGGTGGAGGTTGAGCATGAGGGCGGTGTGAGGTGGGGGTTGAGCGGGAGCGCAGTGTGAGGTGCAGGTTGAGGAGGAGGGCGGTGTGAGGTGGAGGTTGAGCGGGAGGGCGGTGTGAGGTGAAGGTTGAGTGGGAGGGCGGTGTGAGGTGGAGGTTGAGTAGGAGGGTGCTGTGAGGAGGAGGATGAGGGGGAGGGCAGTGTGAGGTGGAGGTTGAGCGGGAGGTGTGTGTGTGGTGGAGGTTGAGCGGGAGGTGTGTGTGAGGTGGAGGTTGAGCGGGAGGTGTGTGTGAGGTGGAGGTTGAGCGGGAGGTGTGTGTGAGGTGGAGGTTGAGCGGGAGGTGTGTGTGAGGTGGAGGTTGAGCGGGAGGTGTGTGTGAGGTGGAGGTTGAGCGGGAGGTGTGTGTGAGGTGGAGGTTGAGCGGGAGGTGTGTGAGGTGGAGGTTGAGCGGGAGGTGTGTGTGAGGTGGAGGTTGAGCGGGAGGTGTGTGTGAGGTGGAGGTTGAGCGGGAGGTGTGTGTGAGGTGGAGGTTGAGCGGGAGGTGTGTGTGAGGTGGAGGTTGAGCGGGAGGTGTGTGTGAGGTGGAGGTTGAGCGGGAGGTGTGTGTGAGGTGGAGGTTGAGCGGGAGGTGTGTGTGAGGTGGAGGTTGAGCGGGAGGTGTGTGTGAGGTGGAGGTTGAGCGGGAGGTGTGTGTGAGGTGGAGGTTGAGCGGGAGGTGTGTGTGAGGTGGAGGTTGAGCGGGAGGTGTGTGTGAGGTGGAGGTTGAGCGGGAGGTGTGTGTGAGGTGGAGGTTGAGCGGGAGGTGTGTGTGAGGTGGAGGTTGAGCGGGAGGTGTGTGTGAGGTGGAGGTTGAGCGGGAGGTGTGTGTGAGGTGGAGGTTGAGCGGGAGGTGTGTGTGAGGTGGAGGTTGAGCGGGAGGTGTGTGTGAGGTGGAGGTTGAGCGGGAGGTGTGTGTGAGGTGGAGGTTGAGCGGGAGGTGTGTGTGAGGTGGAGGTTGAGCGGGAGGTGTGTGTGAGGTGGAGGTTGAGCGGGAGGTGTGTGTGAGGTGGAGGTTGAGCGGGAGGTGTGTGTGAGGTGGAGGTTGAGCGGGAGGTGTGTGTGAGGTGGAGGTTGAGCGGGAGGTGTGTGTGAGGTGGAGGTTGAGCGGGAGGTGTGTGTGAGGTGGAGGTTGAGCGGGAGGTGTGTGTGAGGTGGAGGTTGAGCGGGAGGTGTGTGTGAGGTGGAGGTTGAGCGGGAGGTGTGTGTGAGGTGGAGGTTGAGCGGGAGGTGTGTGTGAGGTGGAGGTTGAGCGGGAGGTGTGTGTGAGGTGGAGGTTGAGCGGGAGGTGTGTGTGAGGTGGAGGTTGAGCGGGAGGTGTGTGTGAGGTGGAGGTTGAGCGGGAGGTGTGTGTGAGGTGGAGGTTGAGCGGGAGGTGTGTGTGAGGTGGAGGTTGAGCGGGAGGTGTGTGTGAGGTGGAGGTTGAGCGGGAGGTGTGTGTGAGGTGGAGGTTGAGCGGGAGGTGTGTGTGAGGTGGAGGTTGAGCGGGAGGTGTGTGTGAGGTGGAGGTTGAGCGGGAGGTGTGTGTGAGGTGGAGGTTGAGCGGGAGGTGTGTGTGAGGTGGAGGTTGAGCGGGCAGGTGTGTGTGAGGTGGAGGTTGAGCGGCAGGTGTGTGTGAGGTGGAGGTTGAGCGGAGGTGTGTGTGAGGTGGAGGTTGAGCGGGAGGTGTGTGTGAGGTGGAGGTTGAGCGGGAGGTGTGTGTGAGGTGGAGGTTGAGCGGGAGGTGTGTGTGAGGTGGAGGTTGAGCGGGAGGTGTGTGTGAGGTGGAGGTTGAGCGGGAGGTGTGTGTGAGGTGGAGGTTGAGCGGGAGGTGTGTGTGAGGTGGAGGTTGAGCGGGAGGTGTGTGTGAGGTGGAGCTTTAGTCGGAGTGCAGCGTGAGATGGAGGTCAAGTGGGAGGACAGCGTGAGCAGGATGGCGATTCGGAAGTCATTGTGACGTGGTGTATGTGTGGGATGACTGTGAGATGGAGCTTGATTGGCAGGGCTGTGTGTGGTGGAGTTCAACTGGTAAGAGAGCTTGAGGAGGATGGCGAGGGGCAGGGCAGTGTGAGGTGGAGGTTGAGTGGGAGGGTGGTATGAGGTGGTGGTTGAGTGGCAGGGCAGTGTGAGGTGGAGTTTGAGTGGGAGGGCTGTGTGAGGTGGAGGTTGAGTGGGAGGGCGGTGTGAGGTGGAGGTTGAGTGGGAGGGCGGTGTGAGGTGGAGTTTGAGTGGGAGGGCGGTGTGAGGTGGAGTTTGAGTGGGAGGGCGGTGTGAGGTGGAGTTTGAGTGGGAGGGCGGTGTGAGGTGGAGGTTGAGTGGGAGGGCGGTGTGAGGTGGAGGTTGAGTGGGAGGGCGGTGTGAGGTGGAGGTTGAGTGGGAGGGCGGTGTGAGGTGGAGGCTGAGTGGGAGGGCGGTGTGAGGTGGAGGTTTAGTGGGAGGGCGGTGTGAGGTGGAGGTTGAGCGGGAGGGCGGTGTGAGGTGGAGGTTGAGCGGGAGGGCGGTGTGAGCTGGAGGTTGAGCGGGAGGTGTGTGTGAGGTGGAGGTTGAGCGGGAGGTGTGTGTGAGGTGGAGGTTGAGCGGGAGGGCGGTGTGAGGTGGAGGTTGAGCGGGAGGGCGGTGTGAGGTGGAGGTTGAGCGCGAGGGCGGTGTGAGGTGGAGGTTGAGCATGAGGGCGGTGTGGGGTGGGGGTTGAGCGGGAGCGCAGTGTGAGGTGCAGGTTGAGGAGGAGGCCGGTGTGAGGTGGAGGTTGAGCGGGAGGGCGGTGTGAGGTGAAGGTTGAGCGGGAGGGCGGTGTGAGGTGGAGGTTGAGCAGGAGGGCGCTGTGAGGAGGAGGATGAGGGGGAGAGCAGTGTGAGGTGGAGGTTGAGCGGGAGGTGTGTGTGAGGTGGAGGTTGAGGGGGAGGGCGGTGTTAGGTGGAGGTTGACCGGGAGGTGTGTGTAAGGTGGAGTTTGAGCGGGAGGTGTGTGTGAGTTGGAGTTTGAACGGGAGATGTGTGTGAGGTGGAGGTTGAACGGGAAATGTGTGTGAGGTGGAGGTTGAGCGGGAGGTGTGTGTGAGGTGGAGGTTGAGCGGGAGGTGTGTGTGAGGTGGAGGTTGAGCGGGAGGTGTGTGTGAGGTGGAGGTTGAGCGGGAGGTGTGTGTGTGGTGGAGGTTGAGCGGGAGGTGTGTGTGAGGTGGAGGTTGAGCGGGAGGTGTGTGTGAGGTGGAGGTTGAGCGGGAGGTGTGTGTGAGGTGGAGGTTGAGCGGGAGGTGTGTGTGAAGTGGAGGTTGAGCGGGAGGTGTGTGTGAGGTGGAGGTTGAGCGGGAGGTGTGTGTGAGGTGGAGGTTGAGCGGGAGGTGTGTGTGAGGTGGAGGTTGAGCGGGAGGTGTGTGTGAGGTGGAGGTTGAGCGGGAGGTGTGTGTGAGGTGGAGGTTGAGCGGGAGGTGTGTGTGAGGTGGAGGTTGAGCGGGAGGTGTGTGTGAGGTGGAGGTTGAGCGGGAGGTGTGTGTGAGGTGGAGGTTGAGCGGGAGGTGTGTGTGAGGTGGAGGTTGAGCGGGAGGTGTGTGTGAGGTGGAGGTTGAGCGGGAGGTGTGTGTGAGGTGGAGGTTGAGCGGGAGGTGTGTGTGAGGTGGAGGTTGAGCGGGAGGTGTGTGTGAGGTGGAGGTTGAGCGGGAGGTGTGTGTGAGGTGGAGGTTGAGCGGGAGGTGTGTGTGAGGTGGAGGTTGAGCGGGAGGTGTGTGTGAGGTGGAGGTTGAGCGGGAGGTGTGTGTGAGGTGGAGGTTGAGCGGGAGGTGTGTGTGAGGTGGAGGTTGAGCGGGAGGTGTGTGTGAGGTGGAGGTTGAGCGGGAGGTGTGTGTGAGGTGGAGGTTGAGCGGGAGGTGTGTGTGAGGTGGAGGTTGAGCGGGAGGTGTGTGTGAGGTGGAGGTTGAGCGGGAGGTGTGTGTGAGGTGGAGGTTGAGCGGGAGGTGTGTGTGAGGTGGAGGTTGAGCGGGAGGTGCGTGTGAGGTGGAGGTTGAGCGGGAGGTGTGTGTGAGGTGGAGGTTGAGCGGGAGGTGTGTGTGAGGTGGAGGTTGAGCGGGAGGTGTGTGTGAGGTGGAGGTTGAGCGGGAGGTGTGTGTGAGGTGGAGGTTGAGCGGGAGGTGTGTGTGAGGTGGAGGTTGAGCGGGAGGTGTGTGTGAGGTGGAGGTTGAGCGGGAGGTGTGTGTGAGGTGGAGGTTGAGCGGGAGGTGTGTGTGAGGTGGAGGTTGAGCGGGAGGTGTGTGTGAGGTGGAGGTTGAGCGGGAGGTGTGTGTGAGGTGGAGGTTGAGCGGGAGGTGTGTGTGAGGTGGAGGTTGAGCGGGAGGTGTGTGTGAGGTGGAGGTTGAGCGGGAGGTGTGTGTGAGGTGGAGGTTGAGCGGGAGGTGTGTGTGAGGTGGAGGTTGAGCGGGAGGTGTGTGTGAGGTGGAGGTTGAGCGGGAGGTGTGTGTGAGGTGGAGGTTGAGCGGGAGGTGTGTGTGAGGTGGAGGTTGAGCGGGAGGTGTGTGTGAGGTGGAGGTTGAGCGGGAGGTGTGTGTGAGGTGGAGGTTGAGCGGGAGGTGTGTGTGAGGTGGAGGTTGAGCGGCAGGTGTGTGTGAGGTGGAGGTTGAGCGGCAGGTGTGTGTGAGGTGGAGGTTGAGCGGCAGGTGTGTGTGAGGTGGAGGTTGAGCGGCAGGTGTGTGTGAGGTGGAGGTTGAGCGGCAGGTGTGTGTGAGGTGGAGGTTGAGCGGGAGGTGTGTGTGAGGTGGAGGTTGAGCGGGAGGTGTGTGTGAGGTGGAGGTTGAGCGGGAGGTGTGTGTGAGGTGGAGGTTGAGCGGGAGGTGTGTGTGAGGTGGAGGTTGAGCGGGAGGTGTGTGTGAGGTGGAGGTTGAGCCGGAGGTGTGTGTGAGGTGGAGGTTTAGTCGGAGTGCAGCGTGAGATGGAGGTCAAGTGGGAGGACAGCGTGAGCAGGATGGCGATTCGGAAGTCATTGTGACGTGGTGTATGTGTGGGATGACTGTGAGATGGAGCTTGATTGGCAGGGCTGTGTGTGGTGGAGTTCAACTGGTAAGAGAGCTTGAGGAGGATGGCGAGGGGCAGGGCAGTGTGAGGTGGAGGTTGAGTGGGAGGGTGGTATGAGGTGGTGGTTGAGTGGCAGGGCAGTGTGAGGTGGAGTTTGAGTGGGAGGGCGGTGTGAGGTGGAGGTTGAGCATGAGGGCGGTGTGAGGTGGGGGTTGAGCGGGAGCGCAGTGTGAGGTGCAGGTTGAGGAGGAGGGCGGTGTGAGGTGGAGGTTGAGCGGGAGGGCGGTGTGAGGTGAAGGTTGAGTGGGAGGGCGGTGTGAGGTGGAGGTTGAGTAGGAGGGTGCTGTGAGGAGGAGGATGAGGGGGAGGGCAGTGTGAGGTGGAGGTTGAGCGGGAGGTGTGTGTGTGGTGGAGGTTGAGCGGGAGGTGTGTGTGAGGTGGAGGTTGAGCGGGAGGTGTGTGTGAGGTGGAGGTTGAGCGGGAGGTGTGTGTGAGGTGGAGGTTGAGCGGGAGGTGTGTGTGAGGTGGAGGTTGAGCGGGAGGTGTGTGTGAGGTGGAGGTTGAGCGGGAGGTGTGTGTGAGGTGGAGGTTGAGCGGGAGGTGTGTGTGAGGTGGAGGTTGAGCGGGAGGTGTGTGTGAGGTGGAGGTTGAGCGGGAGGTGTGTGTGAGGTGGAGGTTGAGCGGGAGGTGTGTGTGAGGTGGAGGTTGAGCGGGAGGTGTGTGTGAGGTGGAGGTTGAGCGGGAGGTGTGTGTGAGGTGGAGGTTGAGCGGGAGGTGTGTGTGAGGTGGAGGTTGAGCGGGAGGTGTGTGTGAGGTGGAGGTTGAGCGGGAGGTGTGTGTGAGGTGGAGGTTGAGCGGGAGGTGTGTGTGAGGTGGAGGTTGAGCGGGAGGTGTGTGTGAGGTGGAGGTTGAGCGGGAGGTGTGTGTGAGGTGGAGGTTGAGCGGGAGGTGTGTGTGAGGTGGAGGTTGAGCGGGAGGTGTGTGTGAGGTGGAGGTTGAGCGGGAGGTGTGTGTGAGGTGGAGGTTGAGCGGGAGGTGTGTGTGAGGTGGAGGTTGAGCGGGAGGTGTGTGTGAGGTGGAGGTTGAGCGGGAGGTGTGTGTGAGGTGGAGGTTGAGCGGGAGGTGTGTGTGAGGTGGAGGTTGAGCGGGAGGTGTGTGTGAGGTGGAGGTTGAGCGGGAGGTGTGTGTGAGGTGGAGGTTGAGCGGGAGGTGTGTGTGAGGTGGAGGTTGAGCGGGAGGTGTGTGTGAGGTGGAGGTTGAGCGGGAGGTGTGTGTGAGGTGGAGGTTGAGCGGGAGGTGTGTGTGAGGTGGAGGTTGAGCGGGAGGTGTGTGTGAGGTGGAGGTTGAGCGGGAGGTGTGTGTGAG